>NC_035166.2:27062097-27667850 GCF_001659605.2 Manihot esculenta
ACATCCTCTGGGTCCACACCAGTGAATATTGTCCGCTTTGGGTCAAGGGATTAAAACCTTGTCTTCCCTCACGAGTTTGTTTCTGGATCAAGGGATTTACTACCCTGTCTTCCCAAAACGCGTCCACTGGGGTCTCTTGGGCATAGACTTATAAAGCCCTCTCCCTTTTAACCTCTTTCCGATGTGGGATACTTTTAATCTACCTACATGGGGTTCCTTCCCTCTATAAGGCCTGAGCGTCCTCGCTCAGCACACCGTACTCATGAGGCCCAGGCTTTGATACCAATTGTAACATCCTTTGGGCCCACACCAGTGAATATTGTCCGCTTTGGGTCAAGGGATTGAAACCCTGTCTTCCCTCACGAGTTTGTTTCTAGGTCAAGGGATTTACTACCCTGTCTTCCCAAAATGCATCCACTGGGGTCTCTTGGGCATAGACTTATAAGGCCCTCTCCCTTTTAACCTCTTTCCGATGTGGGATACTTTTAATCCACCTACATGGGGTTTCTTCCCCCCATAAGGCCTGAGCGTCCTCGCTCAGCACACCGTACTCATGAGGCCCAGGCTCTGATACCAATTGTAACATCCTCTGGGCCCACACCAGTGAATATTGTCCGCTTTGGATCATTAGGAGTTGGTCCCACTAATCACGGCCATAAGGCAGTTTTTGCCAGGCTAGATTACAAGGTGGTTCTTGCTAGACTACTCAGGCATTGGTCCCACTAATTACGGTCACAAGACAGTTTTCACCAGACCAGGTCACCAAGCGGTTTTCACCAGACCATTCGGGCATTGGTCCCACTAATCATGTCCATAAGACAATTTTCACTAGGTCAGGTCACAAGACAATTTTCGTCAGACCACTCAAGCGTTGGTCCCGCTAATCACGGCTATAAGGCAGTCTTCGCTAGGCCAGATCATAAGGCGATTTTTGCCAGATCACTTGAGCGTTGGTCCCACTAATCACAATCATAAGGCAGTTTTAGCTAGGTTAGGTCACAAGGCGATTTTCGCCAGACCCCTCAAGCGTTAGTCCCACTAATCATGACCACAAGGCAGTTTTCGCCAAGCCTACTCACAAGACAATTTTTACCAGACCATTTAGGCGTTGGTCCTACTAATCACAGCCATAAGACAGCTTTTACCAGGCCAGGTCACAAGACAGTTTTCCCAGATCACTCAGACATTAGTACCGCTAATCATGGCTACAAGACGGTTTTTGCCACTCAGAAGTTGGTCCCACTAACCACGGCCATAAGACGATCTTCGCGAGGCCAGGTCATAAGCTTGTTTTTGCCAAACTGCTCAGGTATTGATCCCACTCGCTAGACCAGGTCACAAGGCAGACCATTCGAGCATCAAGATCGCGAAGAGTACCCTCCAGACCAAGGGATAAACTAGATGTTGGTCCCTGCAGATGGGCCCCTACAAGGATTTAAAAGGGGGTATACTAGTCCCCAAAGGACATATGAGAAACCCATCAAAGATTAAAGGATAACGAAAAGGATAAGTCAAGATCCAATATAAATGAAGGCCATGTATGACAAAAATGCACAAGGCGAGGCAGAGATGTGTACTCGCCAGCCCATACATCCGGATATTCATTCTATTCTACTTAAATTTTAGGGAGATTTATAATTTAGTCCCTGAGTATTGTCATTATCAACAAGTCAGTCCTTGTATTTTTAGAAACCTATTAAAATGTCCTTATCTTTTCTCTCTGTCAACGAAATATTCCTTCCGTCTATTTTTGCTGTTAAAAATATAGTAAAAGACTAAATTACCCCCCATTATTTTCCTCCTCCTCCTCCTTCCTTTTCTTTTTCATCAATTCTTCCTCCTTATTATGCTTCTTCTTCTGCTTCTGCTTCTTCTTATGCTTCTTCTTCTTCACCTTATTCTCCTTCTTCTTCTTCTTCTTCTTTTGCTTCTTTTTCTTCTTTTTCTTCTTCTTCTTCTCCTTCTTCTTCTTCTTTTTCTTCTTTTTCTTGTTTTTTTTTTTCTTTTTTTTCTTCTTTCTCTTTGTAATATCCGGCTAGACTCCGGTATCGGAATTCCTATCGTCCGGTGGAATTTCGGATGTCGGGAACCTCTAGAAGGGTAAAAACATGTTTTTATAAAATGTTTTCCTGAATTTTAATGTTTTAAGTATGAAAATTAAATGAGTTTTTGCATGAAAAGTCCTTGGAGGAAAACCCAGGTTCGGCCGCCGAAAGTCAAGTTCGGCCGCCGAATATGCATGCGTTTTGGAGGCACGTTAGGCCCCCGAAAGCATGAGTGAGGGAAGTCCAGGTTCGGCCGCCGAAAGTCAAGTTCGGCCGCCGAACATGGCATGCATGCGGAAGCACTTTCGGCCCCCGAACGTGGCCTGGCCAGCCACCTATAAAAGGGTCACTTAGCCGAAATGGGCGAGCTTTCTCCCATTTTCGGCCACAGCTAGCTTCCGACCTCCCTCTCCCCAGATCTTGTGTTCTTTCTCCAAATCTCCTCCATTTTTCTTGAGTTTTCACCTCACATTGCAAGTTTTGAGCATTTAAGACAAGTTTTGGAGCTTTGGGAACTCAGGAGCTCATTTGCTTGGATCTCCGAGTTTAGGTCGCCTCTCTCTCGATCATCAAGAGGTAAGAGCCGATCTTAAGCTCATTGTATGTTTTAAGTAAGTTTTAAGTTGTTTTATGGGGTAGAATGGCATGTTTAGGGTTGTATGAGTTTTTGAGCAAATGTTATGTTTTTGAACAATGTGGCATGTTTGAAGTGTTGTAGTTGGGGTATTTGATGGTTTGAGACCCCTAGGTGTGATGTATGATATGTATGCATGTTTTAGAACCAGTTTATTCATGATTTGAGGTTTTGGGAGGCAAGAGGTTCATTTGAGCCAAGTTTCTTCCCATTTGGGAGAAACCAGGTTCGGCAGCCGAAGGAACTTTCGGCCGCCGAACCCCCTTGTGGAGGCAGCATTCGGCTGCCGAAGCTTGCCCTCGAAAAGAGACTTTCGTCTCTGTCTGGGACTTTCGGCCGCCGAAGGTGCCGCTGAAAGTGCCTGACTTTCGACTCTGGAGGGACTTTCGGCCGCCGAAGGTGCCGCCGAACCTGCCCTGTCCAGCCTTCCTTTGCATGTTTTTGCATGATTGTTTTGAGGTATTTTAGGGGGTTTTTGGGGGATGTTTTAGAGTTATGTCCATGTATGTTTGGTCCCTCACTTGAGTCCACCTGTGTAGGTTCGGACCCGAGGAACCGAGGACCCCAGCAGTGAGTCAGTCACTTCAGAGTCAGTAGAGCTTCAGCCAGAGGTGAGTGGAATAACTCTTATGCTTTTAAATAAATAAATCAGTTTTAGCATGATTCACGCATCATGAATGCCATGAGATAATAGGGTGTTGTATTAGACTCACGAATATGTTGCATTGCATATTATGTTTGATGATGTGGATGGATGTTGAATGATCCATTAGTCCCCCTATGCTATGATGATGATGATACGGTACGAAAGACCAGTGAGGCCCATTCTACGCCCCTGGCACTATGTAAGAGAAAGACCAGTGAGGCCCATTCTACGCCCCTGGCACAGTTGGTCCATGTAGGGGACTATTGGTGACAAATTCATCCTTGATGTGATTAGTTGTGTTGTGATGCATTCCATATTACCATATGTTTTAAATTGCTTTATTATTCTGCTCACTGGGCTTTGTAGCTCACCCCTCTCCCCTAACCCCAAATGTGCAGGTACAGGGTAGACCAGGAGGTTAGCCAGAGTTTTGAAGTATGTTTATGTAATAGTTAGATTGTGGACATGACAATTGTACTATGATGTAATGTAAGAGGTTACAGTATGTTATATAATGAGGTATATTGAGGTTATGGTTGTGCTTGACCCTATGAGTATTGTAATCCCTTGTTGATACATGATCTTAATGTCCATTGATGTTTATGTTCAACCAACTCAACTTATGATGTATCGCCCATTGGGGCATTGATGAGATCCCACTGAGGGGTCAAGTTTATGATTATGTTAGTGCATGCACAGGTTGAGTTTGGGGTATGAGGAATGAATGAAAGAAAAGTTTTAATTTTTATGTATGATTGTTGATCATGTATGGGATTGAACAGGTTTACAGGTTCTATGTCAGGCTTGCTACGGGTCCCGGCGGCCTTAAGCCGATCTGGATCCTAGCGCCGGTAGCGGTCCGATTTTCGGGTCGTTACACTCTTCTTCTTCTTCTCCTTCTTCTTCTTCTTCTTCTTTTTCTTCTTCTTCTTTTTCTTCTTTTTCTTCTTTTTCGTCGGAGGAGGAGGAGGAGGAGAGAAAAGATAGGGACTATTTCGTTGACAAAAAGAAACGATAAGAACATTTTAATAGATTTCTAAAAATATAGGGATGGACGATTTCATTGACGGAAAGAAACGATGAGGAGGGACTATTTCGTTGACGAAAAGAAACGATAAGGACGTTTTAATAAATATGAAAAAAGATAAAAATGTTTTAATAGATTTTTGAAAATGTAAGGACTAACTTGTTAATAATAGCAATATCCAAGGACTAAATAAAGGGTTTTATTTGAGGGTAAAATTGGATTTTAAAAATTCTCTCTCCTTCTTTATCTAATTTTAACGGAAAAAAGGACGAAATGACTATTTCGTTGACGGAAAGAAAACATAAGGTCGTTTTAATAGGTTTCTAAAAATACAGGGACTGACTTGTTAATAATGGCAATACCTAGGGACTAAATTATAAATCTCCCTAAATTTTATAAGGAATATTTGACAAATCAAGGCTCGAAATCCTAAATAGATATATTTGTACTACCAAATGAGATAAGCCAAATAAACAATTTTATTATAAAAAATTACAATGAGATAAAAGGGATTCGAGTAAGTCTCCATTACACCAAAACCCTCAAAAATCTATTAACTGAAACTCCATCTCATCTTGTGACACCGATTGAAAAGTTGAGTGAATAACTGCCTCTCCAACTACCTTCCTAACCTTACCCTCGAAATCAATTTTGCACAATCTTTACCTTAGGATTAAGAAGGCATTATAATCGAGGTGGTTCTAGCCCATAGAGCCGAGTAATACGACTGCATCTTCATAAAAAATCCAAGTATCACGATTTCGAAGAGGCATTATAGTCAGACCAAGTGCAACCTTCACGAATTTGCTCGTACCCTTGCAAAAACTCTGTAACGACCCAGAAACCGGACCGCTACCGGTGCTAGGATCTAGATCGACTTAAGGTCGCCGGGACCCGTAGCAAGCCTACTATACATCCTGTCATACCTAATAAATCCCATACATGATGAAACAATTACATAAAAACTTTAAACTTTTCACATACGTACCAAGCTTGACCTGTACATGCACCATAACTGTATACATAAAACCCCTTACTGGAGCCCTCATCAAATGCTCCAGTTGGGTCAACATCTCATAAGTCAAGCCTGGTTCAACATGTCTCATCATTAAAACATTTACATCAAGATCATGTACAACAGGGATTTACAATAAACAATAGGGCTAAGCACAATACTAATCCTCATTACAATACTTTACATTACATCATTTTACATTTCATTACATTACATGTCCACTAACACTCTATTACATGACATAACTATGGCCATTACCCTTGCTGACTCCCTGAGCTACCTCTGGTCCTGCAAACCTGGGGGTTAGGGGAAGGGGTGAGCTACTAAAGCCCAGTGAACAGAACAGTAAAACAGTTTATAAAGGTATGCCATCATGAAATGCATCACAACACAAGTAAATCACCTTAAGATGGTATTGTCACCAATAACCCTTTACATATCCAATAAATGCCCGACCCTCGACGGAGCTCCTCAGAACTTCCTCTTAAGCATATCATAACATGTCCAACTGTGCTAGGGGCGATACGGCCACACCTGGTCTTCTCTTACATATTGCCAGGGGCGATACGGCCACACCTGGTCTTTCCATCTCATAACATATCATATCACATCGAGGGCTAATGGATTATCCAATAACCATCCACATCAACAATGAATAATGCAATGCATCATATTCGTGGATTCTAATGCAACAACCTATAAACATGGCAATCATGATGCATGAACATGCTTAAAAGTTTATTTGCTTTAAAATAAAAGAGTCGTGTTCTACTCACCTCTGGCTGACGCTTTACTGACTCTGTAGCAGCTAGCTCATTGCTGACCTCCTCGGTCTCTCAGGTCCGATCCTACACAGGTGGACTCAAATGAGGGACCAAACATACTCTAACATAACTCTAAACATCTCCCCAAAAACCCCCTAAAACATCACAAAACATTCATAGAAAACATGTAAAGGAAGGCTGGACAGGGCACTTTCGGCAGCAGGTTCGGCGGCCGAAATTCCTTCAAGAGCTGAAAGTCAAGCACTTTCGGGGGCAGGGTTCGACGGCCGAAAGTCATTCCAGAGCCGAAAGTCACCCACTTTCGGGGGCTGGTTCGGCGGCCGAAACTCCTCTCCAGAGCCGAAAGTCCAAACTTTCGGGGGCGAGTTTAGGCAGCCTAAACTGCCTTCCCTGGCAGGTTCGGCGGCCGAACATGGCTTCGACAGCCGAACCTGGGTTCTCCAGAATGGCAGAACCCGAGCCTCACATGCACACCAGCCACCCCAAAGCCTCCCAATTCATAACAACTCACACAAAAGCATGCATAAACACATTTTCAAGTATTTAGGGGCTTAAAACTAGCCTATACCCCAACAAATATCACATTAAGCATACATTTATCATAAAGGGTACATAAACCCTAACATTTTTAGATCTTTTCTAAACATGCATTAAAACCCTTAACCCCTTCTTAAAACTTACTTAAAACATGAAAGAAGAGGAGGATCTACACTTACCTCTTGAAGATCGAGAGGAGATGTGATCCCAAACTTGGAGATGTGGAGAAACGAACTCCGGAAGTCTCCAAGCTTCTAAAACCTTGATCTTAGCTTAAAATCTTTAAAACACGGTAAAAACTCATAAAAACTCTGGGAGATTTGAAGGAAAACATAAAATCAACCATGGAGGGTCAAGAACTCACCTTAGCCCGAAAAAGGAGAGAGAAAACTCGCCCCCTTTCGGACATGGGGCCTTTTATAGGTGGCTGGCCAAACCACCTTCGGAGGTCAAAGGTGCTTCCACAACTCCACCATGTTCGGCGGCCGAACTTGGGATTCGACGACAGCAAAAGGGAGCTACCTTCGGCGGCCGAACATGAGGTTCGGCGGCCGAACCTGGCATTTCCTTTCAAAACTTCTTTTTTCTTTCAAAACTCAATTTTCTTTCTTGATCAAACCATGAAAACATGTAAAACATTTTAGAAAACCTTTATTTTACCCTTCTGGAAGGCTTCCGACATCCGAGGAATTCTGGATTCCTACGGAGATTCCGCCGGAAGATAAAAATTTCGATACCGGGGTCTAGCCGTGTAACGACCCGGAAATCCGACCCGTTACCGGCGCTAGGATCCAGATCGGCTTAAGGCCGCCGGGACCCGTAGCAAGCCTACATACCTCCTGTAAACCTGTGGAATCCCATACATAACAACATATACATGATCTGTAAAAATTTTTCTTTTCTCTTATCCAAGCAAAACCTGTGCATGCACAAAATCATACATAAACCCCACACTGGAGTCCTCATCAAATACTCCAATGGGGTATCATCATCATACATATCAGCTTGGATAATCATGGTCATTAACATCATTACTCATTAAACACTCTGTACATAATGGGGATTCACACACCTCTAGGTCAAGCACTACTATAATCCTCAATACATCATCAAATCATTCATTACATTACATGGTCATAAATACTCATTACATCATGTTCATGTCCACTACTATCTATTACAACATACATGACTTAACTTCACTCTAGCCGACTTCCTGATCTATCCTGTACCTGCAACTCTGGGGATAAAGGGAGTGGGGTGAGCTACTAGAGCCCAGTGAGCAGAATAATAAAACATCAATTTAAATCATGCTTTCATGTATGCGCCATAACACAAACATTTCACAACAAGGATGAACTTGTCACCATTTAGCCCCTATCTTTCTTACTTATACATGCCGGGGGCGTAGAGCCGTAGCAGGCACACCCGGACTTCCATAATCTGTCATAGTGCCAGGGGCGTAGAGCCGTAGCAGGCACACCTGGACTCACATAGGCTATCATGACATACAAGGGCTAATGGATCATTCAACATTCATCCACATCAACAACAAAGTATGCAATGCAACATATTCGTGAATTCTAATGCAAACAACCTAATATATCTCATGGCATTCATGATGCGTGAATCATGCTAAAACATTTCATTAATTTGCTTTAAAACTTAGAGTTTATTCCACTCACCTCTGGCTAGCTCTGAAGAGACTCTGAAGCAGCTGGCTCACTGCTGGAGGTCTCGGTTCCTCGGGTCCGAACCTACACAGGTGGACTCAAATGAGGGACCAAACATACATGAATATGACTCTAAAATACTCCCCAAAAACCCCCTAATACATCCTGAAAACATCACATGAAAACATGCAAGAAATGGCTGAACAGGGCACTTTCGGCGGCAGGTTCGGCGGCCGAAAGTCCCTCTGCAGCCGAAAGTCATGCAGGTTCGGCGGCACATTCGGCGGCCGAACCTCCCAGACAGAGACAAAACTTGAGTTTCGGGGGCAGGCTTCGGCAGCCGAAACTGCCTCCACAAGGGGGTTCGGCGGCCGAAAGTCACTTCGGCGGCCGAACCTGAGTTTCTGCCGAAGGGCAGAAACTTGGCTCCCTTGTGTCCACAGCCTCCAAAACGCCTCAAAACATGCATAAACTTGTTTCTACACATGCATACACATCATACATCATACCTAGGGGTCTCAAACTATAATATACCCCAACTACAACACTTCAAACAACACATTTCCAACATACATTGTTCAAATCACAACATAAACCCATAAACCTAACAACAAGCCTAAACATGCATTCTACCCCATCAACTTGCATAAAACTTTCATAAAACATAAAAGAAGCATAGATCGAAGTTTACCTCTTGAAGATCGAGAGGAAGAACGACCCTAGCTCGGAAAATGGAGGGATTTAGCTCCAAGACTTCCAAGCTCCAAACTTGCTTAAAAACACTCAAAAACTTTTGTGGAACCTTAAAACTCAAAGAAAATGGTGGGGATTGAAGGAAAAACACAAGATTTGGGAGAGGGAGGTCGGAAGCTTGCTGTGGCTGAAAATGGGAGAAAACTCTCCCATTTCGGCTAAGTGCCCCTTTTATAGGTGGCTGGCCAGGCCACGTTCGGGGGCCGAAAGTGCCTCCGCATGCATGCAAGGTTCGGCGGCCGAACTTGGAGTTCGGCGGCCGAACCTGCATTTCCCTCACTCAAAATTTTCGGGCGCCTAAAGTCCCTCCGAAAGCATGCATGTTCGGCGGCCGAACTTCGGAGTTCGGCGGCCGAACCTGGGTTTTCCTCCAAAGATTTTTCATGCAAAAACTCATTTAATTTCTTACTTAAAAACATGAAATACATGAAAACATTTCATAAAATCATAGTTTTACCCTTCTAGAGGTTTCCGACATCCGAGGTCCCACCGGACGGTAGGGATTCCGATACCGGAGTCTAGCTGGGTATTACAAGCCGGGTATTACAAAATTCATCTTCAGCTGCACTTCGTAGACCATAATGATATTCCCCACACAAATCTGGTTACTCTTAGGAAGAAGAAAATAAGTGCTCTAGTTCATGTCTCTCGAAGATGGTAATGGCAATAAACAAAGGAGAAAGGGAGGGGGTTCTTATACAATGGCAAGGCTGGCAAGCCCTTTAATATGGACCAAAAAATGAGGCCGTCATTATGATCAAAGGAAGATAAAGGGATACAAGTAGTCAAACCGCGGTACATAATTGATAGCGGTTGTCAAAGCCGTAAAAAATAAACTTATTAACAATCAACAAATAACTTGTAGATAGTGGCAATAGAGTCGAACCACAGGGATTTGACACTAAGGATTCTCCTAACTATAACTTGGGCAAATAAATAATAAAAGTAAAAATAAGGGGGGTTTATTTTGATGATAGTGAACTAAAATTAAAACTAAGTAGTAAAAGAAAACAATAATTAAAAAGATGAGTAAATCAATGGTAGAAGGACTCTAGTTGAAGTATGGATTCATTTCAGTTTTGGAATCGATCATTGATTCTTTAATACCCCTATTTATTTCAATAAATTAATTTAGGATATGGAAGACGCTCTCACAATCAAATTCCTCCTTAGTTTTAGTTCGGTTAGAAAACGTTCGCTAATCAAATACTAGTTAACAAATTACCAAGTAACGTCCTTGAAGTTTTTTACTTTTCAACTGTTAACTGCATTAAGACTTATAGAAACCTAATTCTAACCTTACCAACCGCGTGGTCAAGTTTAGATCATGCAACCAATTGTGCTTATGTTCAAATAATCTAAACAATTACGGACTCAAATTATTCAAATTAACAATATATTACTCATGCAATTAAAAGCAACAGACCTTAATTGATTCTAATAGTAAGGCAATAATAGACATAAAGATCAAGTTGCATAAATATTAAAAAATAAAAGTTTAACAATGAAGTTTTAAATCTCCCAATTCATTACAACTGAAATTTTCTAACTTCAACTAGAGAAAAAAGTATTTAGCCACTCATGGTGGACAAAAAATACAAAAAGAAAGAAGAAAAGGGGAGAAAGAGTTGCTGCCGAAATTCTGAATAAATTCTGAAGATGTCTTGCTGTTTTGTTGTTGTCCATTTTTATAGATGAGAAGTCCTAATCCTTCTTGGATTTGGAATTCTATTTTGACTTGGTCTCTTGATGGTCTTTTAATTCCTCCTTTGCCTTTGTATTGTATCATGAATAAAACTCTTTTGGTGAGAGATTTTCTTTGATGTGGCTCTTGGAGTTGTCATAGGATTGGTTTTGTGGTGTTTGAAGTAGGATAAGAGTCTAATACTTTTGAAATTTTGACTTTCCTTCTTTTCCTGTGCTGCTGGATTTTGCTGGCGTCAGTTTAATTTGGGCAATTGATTTGGGCAAATCACTTGCTCCAATCATTTCTGTGAGTCACTTCTAGGTTTCTGCTTCAGCTTTCTGCGGCCAAATCGATTTTTCAGCTTTTTCTGTAAAGTTTATCCAAGTTTTGATTTTCTTCATTTTCTGCAAAAATATGATAAAAACATAAATTAAACTAGAAAAATGCATATTTAAACAATAATAATGATAATAAAAATGTGGCTAATTTATGCTTGATCAATAATCAAAAAGACAAAACGCCACCTTTGAATCTGAAGAATCAAAGACCTACCGAGAGACTTCTGATGCTATACAACAATCATCCAAAATAAGTCATGAGTTGTCGCTACTATGTAAGGACATGTGGCAAGAATCAAACACGTAGGAAATACAGGCCAATACGAGAAAGAGAAGATCAAGACGCTTTAATACCTAGACCATCATCAGAAGGCTCGCCCTACAATGAGGTGAGTCTTGACACAAAATTACCGTTATCACACACATTACGCTTGTGATTGCGAGATTCCTATCTGGTGGCCGGTGATGTCCCGTATTAAGCAGACAGCCATATTACCGCCAGATTATCAGGAAAATACAAAATTTATCTCTAGCTCTAACAGTATAAAAAGGAGAAGCATCACAAAAATAAAGGTAGCTATTTTTTGATACTACTCTAACTTTGAATAATCTATTACATTCTCTATATTCTCTAAAATATCAACTTGAGCGTTAGAGTAGCTACCGTGAGTACCACCACTACCTTACGTTTTTTCTCTTATAGGTTCTAGCCAATCACAATATAATTTTATTCCAACCACGTTATCAAACTAAATTACAATATAATTTTATTTGGATCACGTCATCAAACTAAATCTTAGACACTAACGTATTTTATAATATATTAGTAACATATCATGTTTGACATAAAAATGGTTATGGTAAAATAATAAATTAAATAATTTGAAATAATTTATTTTTTTAAAAAAATTATTGATTTTTATTGTTTTATTATATCAACTAGTAATTATTTTTTATTTTATTGATTCAGCTTTTATTTGGTTGAATAGAAGCAACCCTCCCCCTATGGGTAACTTAATTAATACTGTTAATGGACTCTAAAGAAAAATAATAAATATTAAATTAAAATTTTCAAAATAAATAAAAGTTCAGTTATCTTTATAATCAAAATCATGACATATATGAAACAATATATATATAGTTTTAATAGAAACAATACCATATCAACTAATTAAATTAAAAAAAAGTGAAGACTAATTTTTCCTCTTTTTTTAATTTCTAACCGCAATTTATTTTATTATTATCCCCAAATTTAATTTAATTTTATAAAAAGTTATTTAATTTTTTATTTAAAATTTAAACAATAACTTTCATCGCTAAAATCTCTAATTAAATATTTACATGATTTTTTTTATGTGGATTAAATTTATACATGAATGGTAATAAGAACCATTAATAATTTCAAAAAAGAGAAATTATTTGGAAAGTATATGCGATATGTAAATTTTTTAAATTTAATTTATGTAGAAAAAATATGATTAGACATCTAACTAAAAATTTTATTATTCATTTATTTCGAAATAAAATTAAATTTAATGATAGTAATAAAATAAATATTAAATTTTAATAGTTATGGGTAGAAAATTACCCCTGGCCGTAAACCTACAAGGCCACAACTTGAAGGAAAATGATTGATGGATTTTTGAGAGTGAGAAAATGGATTTTAATTTCATTGGTACGAGTCCCATCGTGTGATCCTATGCAAAAAGCACATCATATTAGTCAGATCTCGAAAGTTTCTTACGGCCGTAATCAGAACAGTAGTCGAACCAAGTGAAGTGAACCTATCCATTTGAAGCCTATGCGGCTGTAGAGTAGGTGGCTCTGCCGGTGGCTCCTTGTAATCTGAATCTTCATTATATAACTTAGTGAATAATCAATTGACCTAGTGGATCATCTCCCTTTTGGAAAGGAATAGGAATCGTTTCACTCTATCTATTTATTTATTTTTTTTGCAGTTAACCAACTTTTGAATAGCCTTTATGTCCATGCCCAATTCATTCTTAAAACTGAATTAACTATTTCCATATATTTTATGGAAATTTAATTATTGGGTTTTTATATATATTCCTATAGATTATTAGCAAAAAGATATTGGGAGATTTAGGCGAGTGGCAAAGTCAGATTTGCCTTTGATCTGGATTTCCATTCATTAGACCACAAATGGTGACTTCAATTTGACCATCATTAATAGCAATGTTAAAGGATTGAATATTTTTAAATATTTAATTCGATTGAAATTTAATAAGATAAATTTAAATAATTATAATTAAATTTAAAATATATTTAAATTTAAAAGAAAAATATGTATAATTAGTTCGAATTGAATTCAAATTTTATATATGGGATATTCACTTTCTAAATTAATTTATATAAATAATTAATTTAATATAAAAATATATATTTTATAATAATATTTATAATTTTTTAAATATATTTTTATTTAAAAATTAAAATTTAATATTTTTTAAAAATATTAAATTTTTAAAATAAAAATTATAAATAAATATTTTTAATATAAATTATTAATTAAAATATATAAAATTAAATGGTTGAGATTTTATTGGAATAATAATAATTGATATTTAAATAATTTAAATTAATTTTTAATTAATTTCAGAAAGAATTCAATTACTATTAATATAAATGAGTTCAGATTTAAATAGTTGAATTTTTAAATCTATCCGTTTACATCTATGTCCAGAGATGGTATTGGCTGCATGTCTATTCTTTCACGATCTCAGCCCATGATATTAAATCTAGGACGATGCCTCACTTGAGATGCGACTTTCATCTGTAGATTATTATGTACGATGAATATGTCGACTCATGAACATATTAACATCGATTAGACTAGAGAGCGTTGTTGGGTTCACAGTCTTATTAATTTTGTACGTCAACTCAGTCAGGCCAGTTGGACAGCAAATATCATTTTTGTTAACCATTCATGATTCAACCTAGGACGTCGGCCTCGTACGTGTTACTTCTACTGCTTTGTCCATTATCAAACACCCCACAAATTCAAAATTAGGTTTGTTATACTGTGTTATTTTAGAAAATTTACTACGACAATTTTCATTATTAGTTTGGATGACATCTGGGGTTTTATATTTATGATAATAACTTGGAAGAAAAAAAGTCGGTGATTCCTCTTTAGGTAATTTAAGCCTGCTTTGTTCACCTGTCAGAAAAAAGTAGAGCAATTTAGTCATCAAGCAATTGCGACTAATTTGACTGCCGACTGCCATCAGGTATTAATCTAACTTTTCAGGGATTAGTGTTTCTTTCCCTCTCTTTGGCATTCTTACATATGAATCTAATTATAAAAAATAAATTTTCTTCCAAGCAGGGGCGGAGGGAAGATACGGTAAGGGGCACGTGCCGTACCAGCGACGAAAAATACTTTAAAGGGTATGAAGGTGCCGCAGCAGCGCAGTCGGTGTCCTATCAAAGGGAAACTCCTGACTCTGCCACTGCTTTCAAATACTATTTTTTAATCTCAAAAACTATAATCATGGTTTCGAAAATGATTCTATCACTAAGCATAATGCTATAATACAACATTGTTAATTACCATCATTATTGTGCTTAATTACGTATTTAAAGTAATAATTATGCATTTCACTGTATTCAAATGCTCTAAACTTACAATCGTAATAAGCAAACGTCTCAAAAGAAACTTTATTTTAATAATTAAGACAATTAATTAATTATTTTAAAAAATTACGACCACATTAATGAAATGAATTTGAGTGATAAAATTTGAAATCTAGGCTTTTAGTACTATAATTGTAAGTTCAATTAATAAAATTTAAATTTTGTGAAAAATTTCATATAATTATTTGATATTAAATTATCTTTAATAATATTTCACTCGGGATTATTTCTTAATTTCATATGATATTAATAATTTGATTATTTTTATTTTTAAATGATAATAGATAAATATAACACTTGTAAACAGTTCTATTAAAATCAATAAATATAGATCTGCCTACTATTTACGTTATAATAACTGAAATCTTTTAAAAAATATGCTAATGGAGGAGGATCTCTTAGAGATAAAATGATATAAAACTAGAAAGAACTAAAAATTGAATCATTCGTGTATAATCTTATATAACCTTGAATGTTATTGTGGGAATTATTCTCATATCGATTCAAAATATTTTAAACCTGAATATATATTAGCTAAACTATAAACTATTAAACAATTTGTGTTAATCATTTTGAGCTATTAAAAAATAACTTCAAAAATTATTTGAATTAAATTAAATCGAACTGATACAGTTATCATATAATACAAAATAAAAGTTTCTAAAATATAAAATAGCATATAAATTATTATACTTGCATATATCCACCATTTTAGCTTCCAATAATTATTCCAACAATTACATATATATTTTAATTTATGAACCGCATTATTGCAGATTATTGGAAATTTTCAACCTTTTTACTTCCAATTGCCTGCCATAATAATGCAAATTCATCTCCTATTTTGCGAAATTATGAGTACATGCGAGTGCAGAATTTGATGGTCAAGATTAGAAATTAGAAATTACAGTTTGTCCTCACTAATTTTACGGCCCGTTTTCTGAAAATATTTTAAGATGGTCATATATAACCCAATCCTTTTATACAATAATTACAAGTAATATCTAATTTGGCATTTGTTGAGCTGAGAAAAAGCGAGATGTGAGATAGTGAGCTTAAAAAGTCATTCAATTTGTTGAGGCAAAACGTGTGCACAAATACTTGTTTAGATTCGGTTCATCAAGAATTAAAACACGTGAAAATATATATAGAATTTAATTTAATATATTTTGAGTTGATGTAAATCCAACCCACTTAAAAATATTTTAACTTTTTGAGATATATTTAACGAGGTATGGATGATTACTAATGTAGTTAAATAGGGCCAGAATTTGAGGATCTGGGTAAAGGCAACACCTAGAAAAAACAGAAGGGATTAGAAGGCCAGAAGGGAGCTCCCCACTATTGACACTCCGATGATTAAGTATCCTTAGTTTTGTCAGTTGAAAGCCAGCAGTAATTATATGAATCATTAATGGTAGATATTTAACTATAGCCAGCTAAATGGACTTACCAGCTTGCAGCTATCAGATTCATCACTGTAATTGGGGCTAAACCACATGTTGAATATACATTTATGTAACGATAAGGCATTCATCATGGTCAGATAAGCTATATATCAACAAGGCAATCAGTCTTTGCTTTATCAGAATTCGATGAATCATATTGAACCAGACGTACACTTTGAGTAGTCTCTTAAAGGATATGAACTTTACAAGGGCAGAACACAGAAACAAAGCAATCAGTTTTTGCTTACCTTTACTAAGTAATAGTTGAACATGGCAGAAATTTCGACCATAAATATCTTTTGCCAGAAACAACATCTTTTACTGTGGACAAGATGTGAGCGTGGGACTACACAAGGGCAAATTAATATGCGTCGAGGAAGCAATTCTTTCCCTCTATTATGGTAACCGTTGCATTGTTGCATTCTGGTGGAGCAGCAGAAAGAATCAATACCAGTGTCTGCTTCAGACACAGAACACATACCAGCATTATGTGAAAACCTAAGAAGAAGAGAGATCTCAAGGACACAAGCTAGTTGTTACATCTAAAACATGTACTGATCCATCTCAATCCCAACCTGCAGCTACTGTGTGTTGTATTATTATCATTATTTTGATGGCAGTGATAATTGAACCACAGACATCAACATGTTTCTAACACTATATCAACATGTTTCTAGCACTATTTGCACCAGTGCCTGGTTTGCACAGCCTTCATGTGATTAGAAGCTAAAACGGCAAAATCCCATTGTCCAAAACTCCAAATCCAGAGCAGAGAAAAATCTAAAACACCAGTTGAAGAAATATAGATGTAGCATAAGATAAAATAGCCACGTTCATCAATAAATTTCTGACTCGAGGAAAAAAAAGGTGAAACAATTGTGGGGATGAGAGACAATCCGTACCATAAAATATCAGACTCGTCTCATCGAGATGGTACAGTAAAAATCTCTTCGAAGTCTTTTACCAAAATCAAACATGAAAGAGACGCATCCTCCCTATCCCCAGCCATGATAATGTAAATATAAAGCTAAATTAACAATAAGTAGCAGCAAAATCACCAACCAGTTTTTCAGCTACTTTCTATACGCTGATAGTGATCGATGCACACCCTTCAAAACTAGCTAGCTAGAATATAAGCAAAACCCAAGCTTTGAATAAGAACAGCTCCTAACATTAACCTTCAAATCACTCCATTTTCTTTTAAATCGTAGCTGGAGAAAAAGGATACATTTACTGGTAGGACCATAGGCCTTCTGCATCCGAATCTCCTGGCGAATCATCCGATGATTGTGTGTTTATCCTTGGCGGGCTCACCATCATTGCTCCTGCCATATCCACCAACAAATTTGGCAAGTTTAGAAACATGTCCTCGTCAATAAACTCTTGACTTGACTCAACGTAGCTTGAAATGCTAGACATGCCTTCAGCGGCAAGCCGACCCGCATCCTGATTTGACCCAGTTTCTATCTTCGGCTGCCTGGCAGCGGCTGCACTAGTTGCTGCGGCCTGTATGTCTCTAGCTGACGTTGAGGTTGGTATAGGGTAAGATAAAATAGATTCCGGGAAGTTCAAGGGCGTGTGGGGGCCTTTGAGAGCGAGAGCTGCGACATCATAGGCGGCGGCTGCCATTTCAGGAGTAGAGTACGTACCCAGCCATATACGTGTAGTTTTACGTGGCTCCCGGATCTCCGATACCCATTTACCGCTCCGGCTTCGAATTCCCTTATAACTCGGATGCCTTCCGTTAGCAGGATAACTGGAAGACCGACCCAGAGATCGAATGGGTCTAGGTGAAGGATTCGATGACGTGGAGCGCGGAGATTGGTCTTGTTGCAGCACAACAGGGTCAGCTGGTACTTGTATATTAGAGTAGGGCGGTGGCTGATGGTCTCGGGACGGCGCATTACCATAAGAATCGGCCATATTAAAAAAAAATATAGGCCAACAAGAAAAGAAAATAAAAGAAACCAAGGAAAAAAGATTATGTAACAAGTAAATGGATGATACGTAGTTTTGTTTCCTTTTCTTTATCTTTAACTTTTCTTTTTAAAATATCACAAATATAGAATGTGTACGAGTTTGTACACAAATGACAAGTTCATGGCCAGATGGAGAGCCTTATAAGGAGAAACTGAGTAATGGGCTAAAGCGTGGGAAATTCGCGGACTATTTAACAGCTCTTAATTTTTTGGGCTTTTGCATAACAATGGTTTGATGTGATTGGGTGGATGAAAGTTCATAGAGAGTGCCCACACGTATTAGAATCTAAACCTGATTAGCTGTTGCTTACCTGGTCTTCAAAATCCCTCCTCCTACTTACTTTTTTTTTTCTTTTCTGGACATTTATTTTTGCGGTTGGTTGTACTGAAAATTGCTTGCTATTGTTTTAAAAAAATTGGTCCAGTTTTAGTCAGAAGCTTTGATGATCGCTGGTCCTCTTTCTGTGTCTTCAGCTGGTTTGAGGGTTTTTCTATCACTGTCTGTCATCAACAGTATCCAATCAAGAACTGAGATCATTAACTTAGTTCACACCCCTGTTTTATTGAATCATTGAATCAATAAAAAGTGGAAGTTAGCCTATCCTTGTTAACGATAGTGAATCAAGCAGATCAATGATTATTTCATTCCTGCTGCTAATAATTATATATTATACTTCTCGTAACAGCATTTTCACTGTTTCATTTTCTAACCATTCTAATTAATTAGGGTTATATACCCGCAGCTATTAGTCAGCATTAAAAGGGAAAAAATAAGGCAGCTTTTATTGGCTTTTCACCAACTTACAGTACTTACTCCGTGGTCATGCCAGGAAATTAGGGTTTTGAATCAGCGGATGTTATTGAGGAAATATTTTTTTAAAATATATTATTTAAAATATTAAAAATCAAGTTAAAGTTAAATTTAATATGAATGTTTCGATTATAAATTTTCAAAATAATTAAATACTTATTTTTAACCACGTTAAAAGTTAATATATATCGGGGTTTAATCTTTAGCAGGTAATAAGCTTCAGGGTTTAGGTGGATGAGTATGGTACATCAAATTGTGCAAGATTGTCTCAAAAAGTTGAGGCAAATAGAGAAAGTGTTGGACCATTTTATGCCATGTTATTACTAATATATAAAAACAAAATTTATATGGTAGATTTTATTTATTTATTTACTATTATAATTATTAATACTAATACTACTTTCATTTTGCCAAAAGAAAAAAAAAAGTCATTCTCTTTATTATCTCTTTATTATATTTTTATTAATTTATTGTAAATATAGACGTGATAATGCATTTTCATCTTGGACTTTTTGCCTTTTGGTGTGTATTTTGTGGAAAATAGCAGAAAAAAAAAAATTAATTAAAATAGAGAGAGAGCCGTTGAAGCCTTGAAGATAGTTACCTTATCTAAACGCTGAGGACATAAACTCAAGATTCGATCCATCATACAAGCCCACCATAGCTTCCCCCTCTCTTATTCCATGGAGATTCTCCTGAAATCAACATTCCCCAGCTTCTCCAAGCACCCAAATATTCCAACAATCAAACCCACCAAACCCTTGAGGGTTTCGATCAAACCTCCGCCTCCAGACTTTGATTTCAGGTCGGAGATATTGCAAGAATCCAGAGCCTTAATTTCCGAATCCCATCCACAACTGCAAGACTTGGCTGATACAGGCAGCTTAGTACTGATTGAAAAGCGACTTTTTGGTCCAGTACCGGCGTGGAGGACCGAGTTTGTTGAACCGGAGGCCATCTGGTTACTTGGAACCACTCATATTTCCAGTGAATCCGCCGCAGAGGTGGAGCGTGTAGTCCAGGCTGTGAAGCCTGACAATGTGGTAGTTGAACTCTGTAGAAGCAGGCGAGTTTTCTTTTATTTATGTATGGTAGTTGAAATTTTCTTTTTCTGAATATTCAAGTCAATTGTATAAATTCATCTCTGAAATCCAAAAGGCTAGGAATCTTAAATTCACTTGTTGCAGAGTCCATTTACAGAGCTGGGATTATGTACATTAGTAATGAAGGTGAGATTGGAAAAGAATTAAAGTCAAGCATGTTCTCACTTAGTGGGACTGGCTTTTTTGGTGCTGTGGGACGCAGCATAAACCTGGGTAACAACTAATTCCTCTGTATTGTTTGTTTATGAGGGAAAGATTCTAATCGATTCATGAAAAACCACAGGGGGTCAAACAGCTCTAGCCTTGCGTTTGCTTTTGGCACTTTTCTCCTCTAAATTATCTTCTGATGTCAATCGCCCTTTGGGAGACGAGGTTGATTCATGAAATTTTCAATTTATGTTAATCATAAGAAAGAAATCTTGCAACTCAAGTTCTGAATTTTTCTGCTTGTTCTTCCTGTTTTTTTTAAAAAAAATGCAGTTTCGTGCTGCTCGAAAAGCGTCTGAAGAAGTTGGTGCTCAAATAGTTTTGGGGGATCGGCCAATTGAGATAACGGTAAGTAAAATTTGGGTTCATGAACCTGATAAAAAGAAAAGTTGTTCAAAATTTGCAAATGATCCTTGTCTGTTTTAGCAGCTTGAAAGGGCGTGGAAGGCTCTGAAGTGGAATGAGAAGCTTAATTTAGTAACATCAGTTGTTCGTGCAATCACTTCATCATCTGATACATCAAGAAACAATTTTAAGGTTATCTTCTTAACAATTTTTAGTGTAAATCAGTTACATTCTTCATACGTACTTGCTGAAGGAGAAACATGAGCAAGATTAATTGCAGGTATCAAGTACAGAAGATGGGACCTTTCAGCTATATGAGCAACTAAGTTTTACATATCCATCACTCCTGCAGCCTCTTCTACATGAACGAGACACTGTAAGTCTTGCTTTTACAGACATGGAGCCCAAAAAAAAAAAAAAGAAGAAGAAGAAAAGGAGAATTAACAAGCTAAAATTGTTTGCATTTGTTTGATTTTTCAGTACCTGGCATGGTCTCTGAAACGGAGCAAAGCCGTGAACAAGAGCAAGAGAGTAGTGGGGGTGATTGGAAAGGGACATATGAATGGGGTAATATATGCATTAGTTTCAGATCAGGGAAACTTGCGCTTTCGAGATCTCGTCGGAAACAGGCCTTCCGGTGACGGCTTTAATGGATTTGTTGATAGTCTTGTTAGGAGTTTGGTCAGAGACACTGTGATAGGCGTCCTGCTTTGGCAATTGTACGAGCAGATCAAAGGAGCTTTATAGTAATGACAATACTCTTTTATAGGTTTTTTATAAAAAAAAAAAAATTGTTATAGTTTTTCAAGGTTAATTTCATCGATTGTCATTCAATTTAGGGGTGACGCCCATTAATATCAGTATGTACTATAAAAATTATTTATAAACTATTTATAAATTAATTTCCTAACTTTTTTTTACCACCAATTTTATCATATTTGTATGCATAAATATTTAAAAGTCTAATTGAAAGTAGGGATTGCAACTTTGGAAGATTTTATTTAAGATGCTATCAAAATAAATAAGAGGAAGTTTTGTGGTTAATAATCAACGGTCAACACCTAGTTGGTCCAGAATTAGAAGTTTGTCCAAATTGGACACTTGTCCGTTGCTATAACTGGGGAATGTTGCCAATTTTTATACGTAGTTGTTTTCCATAAATGAAAGGATAAGCAGCACTTGATGACCAGAAAAATATTCAATTTTTATATATTTATACACGCACATCCCAGATTTTTTTTTTTAAATGCAGAATTGAATTTGTGGCTAACTACAGTTAGTGGTTTTATAAACCATGGGCTGGCGCAGAATCAGTTCCTTGCAAATTGGTTAACCGCTGAATTACGTATTTGTATTTTTCTAATATATGATTTGCTCAATTTCTAATTTATTTAAATTAATTTAAAATTCTTAATTTAATTTTAGTCTAACTCAAAAATCAAATTTTATGTGTAAAATTTATTACTTTAGCAGTTTAGCTTCACAATTAAGATACTTACTTTATTCTTAAATTACTTAATTAATTTGATTTATTCTAAAAATTAAGATTTTTTTCTTTTTTGTTTTTAATTTTTGAGTTAAATCAAATTTCAATTCAAATTTATAGACTAATTTAAATGAAAATAAAAATAAACTAAATTAATCTATATATGTTTTATGGCTTAATGATTTAGTTATCTCTACATTTATTGGAATAGTTATATTTAGACTTTTTTTTTATTCTATAAAATTCAGAGTAGGTTGTGAGTATTTAGTAGTTGATTTTAAAATTGAATTAAATTAAATAAATTAAAAATTAAAATTTTTTTATTTATAAAATTTGAATGGAATTGATTGTGAAATTAATTTACATTAAATTGATTTGATTTAATCAGTTCAATTTTTTATTTTTTATATTTTATTTTTAATATTCTAAAATTTAATTGAAACATTTTAATTTTAATAATAGTTTAATTTTTTTATGTTATTAAAAATAATATAATTTTATAACTAATCGGTTCGATTTAATTTTTTTTATTAAAATTAAATTGAATTGAAATAATTAAAATTTTTAAACTTAAAAATTAAATTAAAATATAAAAAATTAAACTAAATTTTTAGTTTTTAACTGAATAGTGGTCATCTCTATATATAAAAATAGATTTATTGTTAAATTTTAGAGGAAGTATTGAAAATAATAAATATTAATTTATTTTATATGATCTTATATAAAATAATTGAATTACTATATTTATTTTAAAATTATTAATAAATTTAATATTACAATTTAATCATATATATTCAAGTTTATATTTTTATATATTTTCGAGATGGAAAATCCTCCAAAATGCTTATACCAAAAAAAATGCTATCAAGTACAATTCTTTATTTCTACTTCCATACGATACGCTTCGATAAATGTATAATATGAAATTATAATAAAATTGACATAAAATTTATATTAATTTATATCATAAATTTATATAAATTCAATCAAGACATTAATCATATTATCAAAAGATTTGTAATGGGTAAATTGATATTTAGAAGTTTATTAAAAGATCAATGCCCTTGCAAAGATTTGTAAGAGCGAGCTAGGATGCTCCACATGACGCATGCTTTTATTTTATTTTAAAATCTAATAATTTTCTTATTTATTTTATTGTTAGATTTTTATTTATATGTTGTAATTAAGTTAATTTTTTTATATTAATTTTTTTGTTTGAAATAAAAGATTTATAAAAATTCATTTAATTTTTTTAAAAATAAATCATACCAAACAAAATATAAATATTTCCTCAAATAATACCCTCTATATACCACCAGAAATATATATATAGCTTTGGTTATAGAAAACTAGCAAATAAAATAAAATTACTGATATGTATTAATTTTAAAAATTTTCAGTCAAACTATATGCATGAATTGCATACCTTCTATAACAAAACTTTTTTAAATTTGCAAAAATTGTTGATCAATTCTAACAAAGAAAAAAAGAAAAAATTAAATGGAAGATATATTGTGAAATCTTTCACAGAATGAACTCTTACTAAAAAATCTCAATTTTAGTAAAATGCATTTATTGTTGATTTTATGCTGGATTTTTAACATTAATTAATTTGAAATTCATTGGGCGATCCAGAGCATAAATTAATTATTGAGGTTTTATATTTCATTTTAGAAATGTATAAGCAATGGCTAACTAAGATTGAGGGAGTGATTTTCAAACATTATATTTTTTAAATAAATTATTCAAAATTTATATTTTATAAATAGTGAAGTGACAAGGATAAGACATTGTTTGAAGCCCTTACTGTGAGGCTCCTTCAGCTATAAATTAAAATGTTGACTCTCAACTATGCCAATCTTGAAATTATGAGTAATGGGAGAGAAGCATCAACTCAATCTCTCAACAAAAACACTTGTCTTTTCAAAATCAAAATTTTGATTGTAGATGATGACTCTACATCTCTTGCTATTGTCTCTTCCATGCTTAAATCATGCAGTCTCCAAGGTATTATTTCGAGCTATTTTTTTTATTATATGATTTTCTTATTTAATCATAATTAATTTCCTGATTCAATTCTAGAGTGTTATGGTTTTTCATCCACAAAATTGAGATTTTCGAAACAAATGGTTGATTTGTCCAAGCCTTATATGATCATCTTAGTCTAACCCTAATTTCAATTTTGTGTTGAATCTGTAAATTCTCATTCTCTCTGCCTGAGAATTTATTTGTAAAATTATTTTATTGTGACTAATATGAATCTTAATCTTACATTGTTTAGATTATAACAGGGAATAATATTTTACACTCTAAAATAATTTTTTAAAAAAAGTTGACATCTCTAATAACTTGATTAAATGTGATTTTCTTAAAATGATGATAGGACTTTCAGTTGTTAGTATTAAGGATTCATTAGACGCTTTAGCAACTCTTCGAAGTGCAAATGGAGAATTTGACTTGCTCATCACTGATCTTCATATGCCTGGAATGAATGGATTGGAACTACAAAAGCATGTCAAACAAGAATTCAACATTCCTGTTATTAGTAAGTTCCCCCATTCATAGATTTATTTTTATTATTTCATAAACACATATTGTTTTAAATAATTTACATTATCGTCCTTGATTCAGTAATGTCAGCTGATGACAAAGAAAGTGCAATTTTGAAGAGTATAGAGAGTGGAGCTGCTTTCTATATAGTGAAACCAGTGAATCAAGATGATCTAAGAAACATTTGGCAGTATGCAATGGCTTCCAAGAAAGGCAAAGAGGTTGTTGTTTGTGAAAATGCCCAAGAGGAAACTTCATCGAATGAGAAACTTATTGTTTGTGAGGAAGCTGCTTCTTCTTCATCGGCGAACGAAGAGGGTAGCCAGAAAAAGAGAAGGGGGAGGAAAAGGGAAAGAGAGGAGGAACAGCAGGAAGAAGATGGTCCTGCTCCTGCCAAAAAGGCCAAGGTGGTTTGGACAAATACATTGCATAATCGATTCTTGCAGGCTGTAAGCCATATAGGCTTGGAAAGTAAGACAGATTTATTCGTTCAAATAAATTAATTATTTATCTATTAATGCTCAATTTTAGTTTAATTTCAAATTTTTATTTAAATTAATTCGAAATATTTATAAGATTCTTAATTGTTGGATTACCGCTTTTTAAAATAGGTGTTAAAATATGGGCACTAAGGTGTTAGAATTAGGTGTTATTTATGAGTTAGTAATAATTTTAAAAAGTTAAAATTTTTTTGATAAACAATTAAAAATTTCTAACAAAGCAATATATTTATGTAAAAAATAATAATTAGTTTTTCCATAGTCATAAATATTTGTAATTAAATTCATTAGTTTGAAATATGTAAATAAATAAATTTTATTTGTATTTTTTTTACCTGCTTTTATTTGTATTGTTGTTTAACAGTTTTAATTACTTAATTATAAAAAATTCAAAAAATACGTCTTCTTTGAAACTGAGATTTCATCTTTATTTCAGATATTTTTTCTATATCGTATCTCTATACACATTTACTTTTATTTAATATAGAAAATTTTAAATTCATTTTTAAAAAATTACTAACACTCTAATCACTTTATAAAAAATTTTCACCGTCTACAATTCTACTCCTTCAATTTTCGATCTTCAATTTTCGATCTTCATTTCAAAAAATAAAAATAAAAATTTCACCCTTTTATAATTATTATTACATTTATTAATTTTTCAAGTTTACTTCTTTATAATTAATTTTATGAAGAGATGAAAAAACAAAACTCTATTTTAACGTACTCTCTAAAAATGAAAATAATTATAAATGTCTACAATAATGATGAAGATTATATTTTTGTTTTTATTTTAATTTTTTAATAAAATAACTAGCTAAAATTCCTATAAAATAATGTATAAAAACATTATGATAAAATTTTAATAATTAAATACGGGTATATTGCTTTGCTGAAGTTTTTTTTAAAAATTATTTATCAGAATTTCTAACTTTTTAAAATTATTGCCTTTTTTTGACACCCATTATGGTGATCCAGTCGCTAAAAATCCCGAGTGCATATTCTAGCCATTTTCATTTAATTTACCATATCAAGTTGTGGGGGATTTCTTTTGAAGTGTTCAATTGATACTCGTGCAGAGGCTGTTCCAAAGAAAATTCTTGAATTCATGAACGTGCCAGGGCTAACCAGGGAAAATGTTGCTAGCCATTTACAGGTTTGAATCAAGTTTACGTGACACTGTAGGCAAACTTTAGTTCCGATGTCGCATTACGACTATATTTCCTTCATTTTATTTTATTAGGGTTCACAAAAGAATGGCTGTTTATAGTATATAAAATAAAATAATATACATGAAAATAAATAAGTTGAATTTTTTCGTTCTTTGGGAGAAAAATGGTGTCTTACATGTATGTCTATTAAATTGCAGAAATACAGGATGTTCCTGAAGAAGGTTGCAGAGAAGGGTTTTTCGACATCACGTAATTTGTCGGAAAAGGTCCTTAGGTCGTCTTTTGCCTATGGCCACGCCACCTCGATGCTCCAAAATTCCCGACAGGAACATTCATCGATTCTTAGACAACAGCCTTTCACGAGATCATCATTTCAACCTGGTTATGGAGCGAGTGTCCATGGTATTGGTAGCTCCAGCTTTGGCCTTTCTCGCTTTCATAACGAGGAAGCTTCAAGTAGCAACTCTGTAACTCAAATCTGCTATGGACAGTCCAGTTTATTTTGCAATCAAGCTAGTACCAGGCAACCAATGTTTGGCAGCCCATATCCTCTTCATCAGGCTAATCTCTCGACGTTTAACAATATTGGAATTAATCTGTCCTCAAATACAGCTACTTCATATGGTCTCACTAGCGCTACAAATCCAATGCAAATGAACCCGCAACAAAATCAATCAAATCTTCAGAACCATGCTAGCCCTTCTAAATTTGGCTTATTTAGATTTGGCTGCTCCAGCTATTCTTCAGGTACTTGCAGTATGGGAACAATTAATGGTTCCTATCCTCGTCTAAATCAGAACAGTACTTATGCTGGAATCCGATTGACTAGCGATGGCGAGCTCATTGGAAATGGACAAAAGCGATTCAACGGGAATGAGTTATTAAGTGGCTGTAATAATAGTGGTAATGGATTGGTCAACTGGACTCGGAATAACAATGGGAACAATGCACCGCCGAGGAATGGGGAATTTGGTTTTTCGGATGGTCAAGTGACCTGCTTTTCTTCTACTGGGTTTGGGAGTGAAAGCCAATGTTCACCAACATTATCTCCGGCTAATCCA
This sequence comes from Manihot esculenta, assembly GCF_001659605.2. NCBI lineage: Eukaryota > Viridiplantae > Streptophyta > Magnoliopsida > Malpighiales > Euphorbiaceae > Manihot > Manihot esculenta. Next base: position 27,089,557 of record NC_035166.2, read on the forward strand.
GAGAACACTTCAGTGGTAACACCACTTTCTCAGCAAAATTTCATTACTGGTCTTGGGAATGCTCTCGGAGAAAATGACATTAATGCTCTCAATAACCTGATGAATAATGCCTCTAACTTGGGTAGCATTTCTGATAATAATCAGCATGAGGTTGGGGAAGGTGGTCTCGGAGAACTCCTTTTTGGGACAAGCTGTACAAATCCTTGCCAGGAAGTCTGCATTCTAATCTGAATTTTTTTTCTTTTATTATGTTTCTTCTGGTTTAAGTCATCAGTCATGGTTGTTTTTCTATTAATCCTTGATTTTAATATCCGTAGGAACGAAACGCGGAAGAGTTCTTGAATGTTAACCTACTTAGCAGCCAGTATCATGCTGAAGTGTGCTATCCTGTGAATGAGCTCTTAAATAAGGAATTTTCTAGCGCATGTACTATTGCAGACACAACTTCTTGGACTGAACAACAATCTTCTGTCCAGGCATGTCTATTAACCTTGTTCCATTTCTTGCTATAAATGGCCTCAGATTTTTCTTTTTCAACTTTTATACACTTTCCTGCACAAAGTTTATTATGTTGCTTTTAATTTTTGAATGTTGATATCGATGTTTTGTCTCATTTTTGAATGGTGCTGCCTAATTTTCACTACCATTGAAAGAACAAAGGGAATTTCTAGCCAGCAAGTCCTTTTTTTTTAGGGAATAGCCAATTATTCTAGTCCTCAATTGCCAATTTCTGCAGCCTCAACGCATGGAAGAAACAGTGAATCCCAACAATGTCGGCAATGTTAATCCAGCAGATGTCTATTATCCAGTCTTTGAGCAGGCAAGTTTACTGAATAACCACCACCTTTGTCCTTCTGAAACTGTATCTTGTTATATGTCTGAATATATATACAGCCACAGAGCAATAACGTGAAGGCTGTGAATAATTCTGAGCTGAATGGCGTGCATCTCGATGAAGCACCAATATCAGGAAACGAGGCATGTTTATATATCCAACTACACTGTTTTATAAAGGGATATTATAAAGTTATTATACTCTTGTGTTCATTGATTTTATGCAGGGATGGGGGGAGGATTTCTTGAACTTCCTGCTTGGAAATGACCCCTACTGGTGATGAGGGAATGGCAACCTGTCAAAGATGGATCTAAATCCAGTCATGTATAAACCTTAGTAGACTGGATTTAGATCTTATGGTGAAACTTATACTAATAATAATAAATAAATAATCAAATCGGCAAAACAATTTGATTTGGTTGTATGGTTCTTTGCTTCCTAAAAGACATGTTTTGCTTTTCATTGCTTGTAGTGTGTAACTATATGCTGGCTTGAGACGAAATTAATATCAATAAATTAAAGTTTTATTTATTAATTGAGAGAATCCTAATTTCGTAATGAGATTTTGTTGCCACATATTGCTTTTCTTTTTTTTTTTTTAAAAAAAAAAATATTAAGTAGTTTCATAGCCTCATAATCAACCTAATATCTTATATAATCCTGCTATTTTAAAAGAGCTTAAGTAAAAAAGCAAACCAATATCTTGAAATGCCACAATTTTTTTTTAAAAAAATTCTAACTCACACAATATTTGAAATTCAATAACTTAACTAATTTAAATTTATGCTAGATATTTTCAATAAATTATTTCATTAAAAAAATTTAGCCATAAAGTATACAAAAGGCAAAAAATTTTAAATTTCATTTTTTTAAAAGTTATTCTGTTAAATCTTATATCACTTTAAAATAAAAGTAATGTATGAAATTAAATACTCATTTTCTTTGAGTTAATTCATAAGATGAATCTAAATTTAACATTATATTATTATAAATTATTAAAAAATTAAATAAAATTATTATTTATAAAAATTTAAAATATGAAATACATTATTTTCGATTAATTTGATATTATTTAAATTTATTTATTTTTTTAATAATAATTAAGACTGAATTTAAATTAAAAATAAATTTTGATATTTTTAACTCTGCAATGGAGAAAAGCAAATTTGACTTTTTATGATTTTAAAATTATCCAGATTATTTCATTATTTATTGTATATTATTTTATTTTTGAAAACAAATGATTAAAAATTATTTAATTAGATAAAATTTTTAAAGTATTTTATAATGATGACAATAATAATATTTTTTTTGAAATGGGATGACAATAATAATATATAATTAATTTAAAATTGATGATATTATTAAAATATTTAATTATTACCAAATCAATTAACATGTTTTATTTATTGTCAATATTTAATTTATAAAACGACATGAATACCATAAGTAAGGGTTAATAAATTAATTACCAAAATTTTTAATGCTACTTAAAATAATTAGAAATATACATTTAATAATTAAAGTGTAATTATGAAAAAAAAAATTAAAAGAAAGGAGAGAACATAAAAAAATAATATTTATATTGATATGAAGATCTACAATAGTAAATAATAAGAACTTGATGATACGCAAAATTAAAATTAAAGAAATTTTAATAAAAAAATAAAATTAAGCAATTACTTAAACAAGACATAAAAGTAAAAGAAAAAAAAAAGAGAAAAATATTTTTTCATCATTTTAATTTTGTTCTCTTAATTTTTTTTTTTTTTACTTTTATTTTTTTCCCCTTAACAAATTTCCCACACAGGGTGTAAAAGTAACGCTATCCACACTCTTGGGGTCAAAAAATAATTTATATTTTCTCGAGGGATGAGTGTCAAATTAAAGAATCGCAGGGGGCTCTCTCGGATAAAGCAATGTCATTATCTTCTGTTTATTACAGTAGCAGGACTGGCCTTTTTAGTTTTGCAGATAAAAATATCACAAAATCTCTAAGAGGTTTGACTCTTTTTTAGGGTTTCTGAGCGTGGTTCACTGTCTTCAAATCGGTGCTTCCAAGAGGTAAATAGACGTAAGAATATGCAAGTCGTGTTCTAATTCGTTGTTTTTAATCCCCTTGCTTCTAATTGTTTCCAGAGAAAACAAGGGAAAATCTATTCCTACGGTTTTATCGATAACTAGGACGAATTTTTTTATCAGATCTGTGCTTTGTTTCAATCGCATGTGGTAGATCTGGTTGTTATATTCCTAGATCTGTTTTTATGGTTACCTTCTGTTCTGTTCTGTTCTAATTTTGATAATTTTCATAGGGTTTTAAGGTCAAATTATTTTTTGCTTCTTAAGGATAGGATGAAAAATATCCAGTATCTCATCGTTTGTAACGATTTGCAAAAAACGATTCATTTTGAAAAAAAAAAAATGAAATAAATTTTTATAAAATCATATAGGTTTTCAAGTCTTTTTAAAATGAGATTTTTTTTTTTGTAAATAAATTGAATTGAATTCTTGCGAAATTGAGAGAATATTTATCATTATGCTGCTTCAATAGCATAAAATTTTGAGAATTTTTTTTTTCTAAATTTGCTTAGCTGAAATGGTTTATGTGTGAAATACTAACACTGAAATTGGGTGAGGAAATTAATGAAAAATTGAAGAATATGTTGGATAATTAGCTGATTCTTAATTGTAAGTTTGTCTTGCGTGTTAACTGTGATTTCTTTTTTCCAATTATGTTGCATGTAGTTGTGTCGAACTCTCTGACTTTGGAGAATTTTCTTTGATGTTTAACCGTCTGTATTTTCTTTTTGTAATTCACTTTCTCCGCTTAAAATGTTCTCAGGCAATATGAGGCCCATCTTCTGTGGAAATTTCGAGTATGACGCACGGCAGTCTGAGCTGGAACGACTTTTTAGAAGATATGGAAGAGTTGAAAGGGTGGATATGAAGTCTGGTTAGTTTTCTTCTCAATCTTATCTTCATTTACTCTCATTATTATTATAACCACAGTAACATTTTTTGACAATTTTTTTATTTGGTTAATTGTTATAACATCGTTTAATTCTGAAAGTTAAAACTGCTTAATGGTGGAAATTATGCGAGCAAATTATTAAGCTTTAAAGCTTTTAATAGTTTTCAATATTTTTTAATAGTAAGTTTTTTATATGCATTCTGGGATGGCTTTTGGAAAGGATAAACATTTAATAATGTATTCCAGCATTTTTGTTTATTTTTTTATTTTCCAAAATTGAATTTTGAATATTGATGTGAAAGTGGTCTCAAATGGAGCTGAATGATGAAAATCCAAAGTGGTTTGGGTTAAGGCTTAATTATTGTCAATATTTTGATATTGAATTCATATGGCTTGCACTTGTGTAATAATTGGTAAACAAATATAAAAACAGTCACGGTAATATGGCATTCATCTTGGTCTCTCTCTCTACTGTTAAGAAGAAAAAGCATAGTGGTACAAGTTGAGAAATGATGGAGATGCGGTAGTTGAATTTTTGACATGATAGGGGTGAAAGACCATTTGTGGCTCCATAATGTTGAAGGTTTTGGCTCATTATAATGGTAAGTTAATAGGTTTGTATATTTGCTGGCAACACAGATTTCTCAAAAAAATATGATAATAATCTTTGCTGCTGTTGAATGTGAAAAATATCATAATAAAAACTTTGCACAAACAAACTTCGGAATGGGCCAGGAAGTCCTCCACCATTCTAGCACGCTACAGAGATCAGCTTCCATGCTTTAGTGCGTCAGCATCCGCTCACTGGGATCGTTTGGTGGGATACTGCATTATCATTCAGAATGTGCGACTCTGAGGCAGCAATCTTCCTTGTTGAGTTCTAGTGGGGGTTAAGGATTTTTTAAAGAAAAAAAGAAAGTGTGTTTTTTGAAGCATAAAACCCCCATATTCAACATTTTCTTTGACGCAGGATTATCTTGGGAAATCCATACTCTTCCTGGCTAATGGATGGGCTCATCAGAATTCATTTCCTGCCTGTGACGAGCTTCCTCTTCTTGATTTTAAGAAGAGTCACTCTGATCCGCAATGGTAGAACCTTACCAATTTTCCTGAGACACTATTGCCTTTCAATTCCACATGTATTTTGCCCAGCCTTCAATTTCAGACATGTTTCAAGATAGAAACATTGCCGACCTCCCAGCAGAGGCAACAGAATAGATGGAGAAGGCAATCTATTTTCATTGACCCACCATGAGACATCCACTTTTGGATACTAGTTCCTTGACATCATTTAGTTCATCACACAAGGTCTGTTACTACTTTTACTGGTCACTAAGTTTATAGATTTCACGAAGGTTGCCAAAATTTTATTGAAGGATTGAATTATAGGTGGTTTGTATGCTGCTGAGTGTGAAAATGCCCTCTCGAATTAAAGAATCCATCTACAGGAGATTTCACTTCTTTTTTCTATTTGTAGTATATGATAATAAGAAATTGTACTCATGCCTTTTTTTTCTTGTATATAGGATTTGCTTTTATCTATATGGAAGATGAAAGAGATGCTGAGGATGCAATTCGAGGGCTTGATAGAATAGAATTTGGTCGTAAGGGTCGCAGGCTTCGTGTTGAATGGACAAAGGTAATACTTCTGTCTGTTATGGTTGATTACAGTGTCCTTTTCTCTAATTTATGATCTTTTTTAAGCTCTTTTTTTTTTTTTTAAATGCTTGTCTGTATTTTTTTGCAGCAAGAGCGAGGCATTAGAAGACCTGGTAGTTCTAGGAGATCTTCAACTAATACTAGACCATCCAAGACCTTGTTTGTTATCAATTTCGATCCTCATTATACAAGGACAAAAGACTTGGAGAGGCACTTTGAGCCATATGGCAGGATAGTGAGTGTTAGAATTAGAAGAAATTTTGCATTTGTTCAGTATGAATCACAGGAGGATGCTACAAAGGCTCTGGAAGCTACAAATATGAGGTAGCTCGCCCAAGTCCTAACCTGGAATTGTCCCTCCCCTTTGTTTGTTTCCTAGCTTTGTATCTTTCTTACGATGGTTTTCTTCCTCATCTCTGCTAGTTGTGACATTACTTTTGTGGTTGATTTGTCTTATTTCAAATTCTAATGATTTGTGTACCTTTATTTTCTTGGTTATGCAGCAAGTTGACGGATCGAGTTATTTCAGTGGAGTATGCAGTTCGAGATGATGATGAAAGGAGGAATGGGTTCAGCCCTGAAAGAGGCCGCGATAGATCACCAGACAGGCGAAGCCATGACAAGAGGAGGTCGCCAAGTCCTTACCGTAGGGAACGAGGAAGCCCTGACTATGGCCGTGGCCCTAGCCCAGGTCCTTACCGAAGAGAGAGGGCTAGCCCAGACTATGGTCGTCGTCGCAGCCCGAGTCCCTATAGGAGAGAGAGGGCTAGTCCTGACTATGGACGAGGTTCAAGCCGTAGTCCTTACAGGAGAGAGAGGGCTGGCAGTGACCATGGGCGTGGGCCCAGCTCTAGTCCTTACCGTAGAGAAAGAGCTACTCCCGACATTGGCCAGATTCAGAGTGGCAGCCCCTACCAAAGGGGAAGGGCTAGCCCAGACAGTGCTCGCAACCGTAGCCCAAGTCCATATGGAAGAGAAAGGGAAAATGCAGACAATGGTCGTGGTTCCAGTCGTAGTCCTTATGCGAGGGCTGGTGCCAGCCCAGACAATGGTCATCGGACCAGCCCAATTTCCTTGCCAGGAGAGAGGGACAGTCCAAATGATGTTGGCGCTGAAAGTCCCATGCATGAGAGATACAACAGGTTATCATCATACTAAATTCTTGTTTCCGATCCCTAGTTGAAATTCCAATCTTAGCTAATGTTTGCTTTCTCCCGTAATGCAGCCGTTCACCCCCAGCAGATGAATGAGTATGTTCAGAGTTCGAAAAGTAACACCTGCTGGTTTATTGGTTTTGTCATTAAGGCGGAGCTCAGTTTGCTACTTGCGCTCTTCATTTTGTGTTGTAGGATCTAGAAAGTCTTAGTATGTAGTTTGTGCTTCAATTTCGGCTTAAGAACTGTTTGGGTTTTTCTGTTATTGTCTTGGAATTAGATACCAGTAATATAAAAATGCGACTTATGCTTAATCATTGTCTTTTGTTTTGACATGTTTCTATTTTGGCATGTGTGTTGGGTTAGGTCTGGCTGGCCCGTTCGATTTAAATTGAAATTAGAATTGGTTAAAATTGAATTGATCAAAATTGGTTTTGAATAGTATATTATTAATCAGCTGGTCTGATTTGGTTTTGGGATAAATTGAATTTTTTAAAAAGTATTAAAATATAAGGGAGTTCAAAGATATTAAATTTCACGAAATTTATATTTTATTTTTTGTTTTGTAAGCTGACGTGAAAGACATTTATTTTTGTCAAATAATTATTTAACAAAAACTATGTTCTCGAATATATAATTTTTTTACAAATTATATTAAATTAATAACGTATCATTAAGTTACTTAGCTCTAACAAAGTCATAAAAAATTTAAATAACAAAGCATATGGGAAATATGATTGATTAACGAATTGGGCCAGGTCTGTGTTGGGTTACTTGGGTCGGGGAACTAAACCGGAGAACTTGTAGTGGCGCAGAGGTTTAGAAGCTTTTTTTGGCGAGTTGTAGTCGAGTGCGGCTCTGGTTTTCTTGAACCTGTACTCCAGCCGCCTCATCTTATATTCTGTAAGAAACTGGAAGAGGGAGATGGAAGATAGGCTAGAGGCAGTGGCTTGAAGACTTGGAACCTGAAGTGGAGGGCAGTTTAATCGCGCTCAATCTCTCATAACAAAATATTTCTAGGAAAATCACACATCCATTTTTTATTTCTTGCTTACCAAACTGCGCGTTGAAATAAACCTATCAATGACAACTATATTGATCTGTGCATTCCAAAATAAACCAAACGATATTCGAAAGATGAATGAAAACTTGGATTCCTTGGGATTGTTCTTGCTAGTCAAATTCTTGTAATCGATCTGAAGCAAGTTTTTAGTCTAAGACGATTGTGGACATGGATTAATTTGATCTTTATGGGCCTCTAGAGTGTTCAAAAGCAAACCACTTGGTCCCACAAAATGCAAAATGCTTTTTCAGATTCAGACGCTGTTCTTTAGAAATGCGATGATAACAGCCCAGTAGGCGCGTTTGAATGTGGAGAGGGGTGTTGTTTCCACGTCAAACAAAATGAGCGTATAAAAGATGTCATCCTTTAGTTGCAAATCTCGATATGGATAATAAGCTTTGGACCCCTGCTGTACCAATCAACCCTGTCACTTACAAGGGAACATTGATCCAACGTGGACCCCATTTTTATTTTCTTTTTCTTCAAATATTTTTTTACTAAAAACTATTACTACTACAAAATAATTAATAAATTCTAATTTAACAGTCCAATAATAAATTAAATTAACTTTTAATCATATGACAGTAAGATTGTGCTAAATTTAGACACATTTCATTATCACTTTTTATTTTTTTAAAAAAATTAATAATGATGTGAAGATTAGGAACTCTAAAAACTTTTCACAATCGTTGCTGCTATAATTCATTAATTCCAGTGATTTTTCAGTATTCCTTTCGTTTCTTTTACCTTGGTTCTCGCTCCTATGTTACGTCATCTTTTAACACGTTTCGATGTTTTGCAAATGCTACCCAAAATACTGGCCGTCACGTCAGGCCCAGTTTACAAATGCAATAAAAATTTCATGAATTTTATAGTGATTAGTAGTAAAATTAATATTTATAGTTTAAAATTTATGTATTTAAATTAATAAATTTAATTTTAAAATAATTATTTAAAATATTTCTCATAATTTTATATATTATTAATAATATTAAATAATTTAAGAATTAATAAGAGTATAGAAATTAATATTATTTAGTAATTTTCTAAATAATGGATAATTTTAAAAAAAAATTCAAAAGATCCAAAAGAAAAAGAAAAGTTGTTAATGTGTTTGAACTTTATCTTTTGCCCTTTTCCCTTGTGACCAGATCACACTTTTATGCCCTTACAAATCTTTATTAATTATGCTAAAACCTTATTCTTTCTACATGCAGTTAAGCTTTCATTTCAGATTACGTAGTTTTTTTATTTTTTCTTTGACGAGGATTACGTATTTTCTTTAACAAAAAAATTACAAAGGAGTAAAAATCTGGATTTGAATCGATGAGCAGCGTCCCCGATATTTGTGAAAGGCAAATGGGATACACGTGTGGAAGGAGGAAACAACTGAGAGGGTGTCTGTTCTGTTAGTGGCAGGTAGGAGCCAAATGGGAATGAAGCTTTTGGTGAAGAAGACAAGTTTGGGAAGAAAGCAAAGCAAAATCCATTTTGGCTTTAAACAAAAAAGACAAATCTGTTGAAAAGAAATTTAGGATCCTTTGAGAGCTAAAATTAATTAAGCTAAATTGACTGAGACTTAGAGAGCATAAATATCTAGATAACATCCATCACCAATTTAAATTATATAATTAGAATGTGAACATTAAGCTCATCGCTACCTGCTGCTTAATTCTCTTTTTACGCATCTTTTTCCATCAACTGATAACAATGAGAGTTTCATTAAGCTAATATCAAACCAGCGGTTTAAACTAGGTTACGTTAATCCCTCATTGCCACAACTAATCAATGCTTAATTCATTTCTAACAACAAACTACCTAGTTTTGCTTAGTAGATTTTCTTTTTTTTTTTAGATTACCCTTTGTTTCTTCATTCATATCTTGATATTACCAATCACAAAACAAAGCAATCGTATTTAGAGTTAAGTTGTATTAAGTTAGGGTTAGAATTAAAATCTGATTCAAAATTGAATAAAAATCGATCAAAATTTTAATATGAAACTGCCAATAACCTATTGACCATGCCTACTTGATTAAGCTATTTTTTCTCTGAAATTGATTAGCAAAAAGAAAAATAAAAATAATGATATTCTAGATTCAAATAATTATAGCGCATACAATGGATAATCAATGTTGCTGTCACCTCTTGCTTTCCCGCAAGCTGTGGAGGAATTGGGTCAATGGTTTTAGATTGTGATTAAACTCATATCCTTAATTCTTTTCATATTAATTTACCCTATTAAAAATATATATATATTAAATTAATCCATTCATGAATTGCATGTTTTTCTCTCACTTTTCTTTTCCCTCTCCTTTTTGTTATAAATACATTAAATTTATATTTTCATATATGAATATATCGTTAAAAATTCATGTATTCACACTAACAGCATTATATTATTTATGAGATCGATATTCTTTTTATATGTCCTTATAATTATATAATCAATTAAATTTTATATCATTCTCACGAAGAATTATATAATAAAATAATAATATTACGCTACATGTATTAATATATCAACAAAATAAATTATCTGATTGGATTGTATATATAAAATCACCATTGCACATTAAAATTTTTAGAGACTGCTAATTTATGCATGAAATGTTGAAAATCACATTAATCTTGAATTTTCAGTTCGTTACAGATTTAGTCGGCATATACCACCACATCTATAAACAAATCCTACATTGTCACCTGTTTTAGGAGGTGCACACAGTTTTCTCCAACATTCCTTGAGAAAAAAGGATAGAATTTGTGGGCTGTGGTCTTTCGGCATCAATAAGGAAAAGCTTTTAACGTTTTCCCCAACTTTGTGACTTGTCTAACCATATTTTTCATTGCTTTTATTATTATTATTATCTTTTAATGGTCATCAATAAACATCACCGTTAATCCAATACATATGCCATCCAAATAGGTATGTAAACGTGTAGGTAGTGCAAAAATTAAATTATCCGAACTCGAACCGAATCTGATTTATATTAGTAATATTCGAATTTGTTCTGAACTTGATTAAAAATTAATTTAAACTATCTGAATCCATCCAAACCCGATTATTATTATCCGAATAAAATCTGAACCCGTTCAATTTTATATATTTTAATTAATAATTTATATAAAAAATATTTTTCATTAATAATTTTCATTTAAAAAACCTAATATTTCTAAAGAATATTTAAATTTAAATTTTTAAATAAAAATATATAAAAAAATTTATAAATATTATTGTAAAATATATTTTTTATATTAAATTAATTATTTATATATACAGGTTCGAATAGTGAATACTCTATACATAAAATTTGATTCCGATCCGAACCAGCAATGGATATTATTTTTAAAACCTGAACTCATCCTAAATCTAATTATAATTACTCAAATTCGTTTTATTAAAATTTAATCGGATCGAATATCCAAAAATACTCGATCCGTTGCCATTTTAAATCGAAAGGCCACATAAAAGAGCAGACAAAACAGTGAAAACTATCCTCTAATAGAAACAAAGTTGGTGGTGGGGGCTAACTAAGATTCCCATTGACACAAGACGACGCGAATTTTCGGAAAACGTGAAAATGGGGGATGAAATAAATTTTCGATAGTCAATAATTCAAAATTTGTATAGTAAGGGATTGATGAAGAAATATCCAATAGAAGTTTCATTAAGCGTGCTAATTGGATGGATCAACTTTCTTTTATAGAAGTATCTTACACGCTTTTACAACCGAAGGAGCAAGAGCCGAGGATGGAGTTGTGTCCGTATGTTCACAAATTAGGAGTCAAAAAGGTCACAAACCGCGGGCTTATGCCGTTGTCACGATTCACAAGGAGTTGGCCACCCATTAGGGCGAAAAAGAGACCAACCCACTCAAAATCGTGTGTGGAACTGGAACCACAGCACCAGGTACCACTTGGACAAACCAGGTCCATCTACTGCAAAAAAGTATGACTTTGATCAACAAAAGCTGACTTTTACTTTCTGGTTAAGCCCTTGTTGGCACGTCCATCTCTTAATGGGTCTCTCTATAGTGAAACCACAAGGTCCCTCTGTTTCACTCGGCACCAGTCATTCCTAGACACCATGATATGGACGAGGATTGTCGACCCTTCATTAATATTACACATAAAACAAATCATGCAAAAGAGAAACGTGATTCAAGTCATAAACACCAACTCTTGAGAGAATTTTATTACTTCCTTCTAAACCTTGCCCACAAATGATACGTCGGCTTGGGAGCTAAAAAACAGGTTGCAAGCTTCTGCGTGGAGGTCCACGCATTGACCACATCATCACAAATTTGATGCAGCTGTTTTAGTGGATTAGTAGCGATTGAGTCCAAGATAACCAACGACGGCCTCTTTGGACAGAGCACAAACTATGGGGTTAAAAAATTTGAGTGGCAGAATCAAGTAAGCCGTCCAGCAACAACAAAGACAAGTTTTTGGGTGGCAATGGCCAATAAAAAAGTACTCCCTGCAAAAATTCCTCTTGTCAAGACAGCACAGATGGGCCCCTAGTGGGCTTAGTAAAAATGGGTCCATGAACAAATTTTGTCCTTGTTGTTCAGCACCTGACTATTTTTCCATACAACCTAAAAGAAAACGTCCAACAATCCTTTTTGACCCTGTTGTTATCTGTTGGGCAAAATCAGTTTATTTGAATTGAAAATTAAGTTATGAAGTGGAGAATGTATTTGAGAAAATCTGTATATAATCTCAAATCTTAGTTCAATCTGCAGAGTTTGCTCTTCTGCTTTAAGACTCACTTTATTGGCCGGTTACTAAAGACAACGAAGCCCTTCCAAAAAGAATACGATTATAAGATTGTGTGAAGTTCAAAGCTGGCCGTGTCCTCGAACACCCTATAAAAAACCCCTCCTCCATACCCATTTCAAAACCCCCCCAGTTCGTCCTCTCCCATACTCTCTCTCTCTCTCTCTCTCTCTCAACATTCTTAGGTTTTAACTCATTTTTTCATGCACAATAACAATGTGCCAACTAAACTCCTCTCTCTCATCTAAGTGCCCTTGCCTACTCTCAATCCAGGACCCAGAGGCCAACATGCACACCCCATTTTTGATCCCCAAAAGCCCAACCTCCAAACAACGGCAGCTGGAACATAAACTGCCACCCCAATTTCAGGAGCCAACACACAAGACCCTCTTTTATCTTGCCATTAGAGAAGCCATATGCATTGCCAAAATAGCTCTTCCTATGATACTCACTGGTCTTTTGCTTTACTCTCGTTCGATGATCTCTATGCTCTTCCTTGGTCGCCTTGGCGAGCTAGCTTTAGCCGGTGGATCTCTTGCCATCGGTTTTGCTAACATAACTGGCTATTCTATCCTCTCTGGGCTCGCCATGGGAATGGAACCCATTTGTGGTCAAGCCTTTGGAGCCCAAAAACACAGCCTTCTTGGTCTAACTTTGCAGAGAACTATACTTTTGCTAATATTCACTTCCTTGCCCATTTCTCTTCTTTGGTTAAACATGAAAAGAATTCTTCTCTTTTGCGGTCAAGATATGGCAATAGCGACGGAAGCTCAGTCATTTCTTCTTTATTCTCTTCCTGACCTCTTAGCTCAATCCTTTTTACACCCATTGAGAATTTATCTGAGAACTCAATCCATAACCTTGCCTTTAACATTTTGTGCTACTCTATCAATGGTTCTACACATACCCATAAACTACCTTCTCGTGACACACCTTGATTTAGGAATCAAAGGTGTTGCTCTTAGTGGGGTATGGACTAACTTAAATCTTATAGTCTCTTTAATCATCTATATCCTTATCTCCGGCGTCCACAAGAAGACATGGGGAGGGTTTTCAACAGAGTGCTTCAAAGAATGGAAAACTCTCTTGAACTTGGCCATTCCGAGCTGCATATCAGTTTGTCTTGAATGGTGGTGGTATGAAATCATGATTTTGCTATGCGGGCTGCTGCTGAACCCAAGAGCAACCGTTGCCTCTATGGGCATTTTGATTCAGACTACTTCACTAATATACATATTCCCATCTTCTCTAAGCTTCAGCGTATCCACGAGGGTGGGTAATGAACTGGGTGCTAACCAGCCCAAGAAAGCAAAGCTCGCAGCTATTGTAGGCCTCTCTTGCAGCTTCATTCTGGGCTTTTCAGCTCTAAGTTTTACAGTTACAGTGAGGAAAATATGGGCAAGCATGTTCACACAAGATAAAGAGATTATTGCCTTAACATCACTTGTTTTGCCTATAATAGGATTGTGTGAGCTTGGAAACTGCCCACAAACAACAGGTTGTGGAGTTCTAAGAGGAACGGCCAGACCGAAGGTTGGGGCAAACATAAACTTGGGTTGCTTCTACCTTGTTGGTATGCCAGTGGCAGTATGGTTAGCATTTTTTGCAGGATTTGATTTCGAAGGATTATGGTTAGGTCTCTTGACCGCACAAGGCTCGTGCGTTGTGACGATGTTGGTGGTTTTGGGTTGCACAGATTGGGAATTTCAAGCCCAGAGAGCTAAAGAGCTGACCGGAACTGTTGGTGTTGTAATTGACGACGTAGATGCCAATCAAGAGACCGAGGAAAATAAGCAATCGAAACCTGAAATCAAGGAAGATTCTTTATATAATTGTGGTGATTCTGATCAGTCACCAGTTTAATATATCTTTCGTTTTTCTTTGGGGGAGTCCTTAATTTTGTCCTAAGCTGTACAGAGGAGGGGAGGAGAGGGGTTATTTGATTTTGTCATTTTTCTGTTTTAGACAGGGAAGTATTTGGTATTTACTGCTACTTCCAGTGAAATTCAATTTTGCCATCGTAATCTCCAAAACAATAAATGTATGCGAAGTGGTTAAATGCTATACTGTCCAATTCAGAATTGCATAGGCATTGATTTTGTCAAAGTCCTGAACTTTAACTTTTAATTCATCCATTAACAAATGCAAACTTTAAGCTTCAAATTCAATTAAGATGTAAGAGATGTTCTAAATGTACAGGTCAACCACGGGAAGCCAATACATACATATATGGTTCAAAGCTACAATCTTACATGTATAAAGTTGTTGAAATACATCAAGTATTCAAACAAAGACCTTGAAAGCCGTATTGGTTCAGAATCCACATTTTAAATTCCACTAATATTGATGAGTCCTTTCACAAATACTATACTCCTGCATGCATGCATGCATGCACTCAAGCTTCCAGGACTGCTGAGTACAAGTGCGTCCTACACATTGTAAAGAAAATTTTTTTTATTACATATATATATATCATTAATTAACTTTTATTTGGTGCTTTAATTCCTATATATATTTTTTTAGTCGATAGTTATTTGGAAAAATAGAGAAGAATTGAGCCATGGTCAACAGGAATTTCTTAACAAAGCATGATTTGTCAATTCATCTAGCAGATAGCTGGTGTTTACATGTAAACATACACAAACCCCCTATTTTCAACATGCTTCCATATACGCACAGGGCGAATGGCAACCTAATTACGACCAATTCTCTTCTCTCCTGGCTTAATTCCTTCATCTTATCCCCACCATTTAAATCTGCGTTTTAATTTAATGCCTGCTAATTTCCTAAAATAATGGAGGAAATTATAATGCCAACCAGGCAAACCTAGAAAATGAGAATCTTCTGATTGATTAGTACTGAAGTACTTGATTACTAGGGAAAAATAAATTAAAAAGAAATTACAAAAATAAAATAAAATTAGCAACTTGGAAAGTCAACGGGGGACTTTAAAGTCATAATAATGAAGACTCCAAAAAAGATCTTCCACTTTGATAAACCTGTGTTGCTTTTAAGGTTAAGATCTATACAGAACTCGATCGGAATAATTAGGGAATCCAGTTAATTCTACGAGGTTTATGTTTATGCCATTACAGCTTGATCATGCTCCACTCTAACCTTAAAACTCCAGAATAATGAGCTAGCTACTACCTCAATTTCTGCTATTTTATTATAATTTATAATTTATATCCACATGCACATCAATATCACTAGAGAGAGACCTGGCATGAGGAGGAGGAAATTGACTTTATTAAATTTGAATTATCAAAAGAATAATCTGATAAAATCATTCAAAACAACTTCAATCATCAATCATGCCTTGTTTAATTTTTTTACAGTAATTTTTTTTTATATACCTCGTTTCTAGAATGCCCATTAGCTGTTTTGGCCTTTTGGGTCTATGCTTGGTACGCGTTCAACTTGTTTGACTCGTTTGATATTTTGTAATAATAAAAATAATAAAAATATTTTTTTAATTATAATATTCTATAGTTGAATTACATATATTGATTTTCTAGAATTGTATCTTATGTAACTGTATGCTAATTTTCATAAAGTGTATATATATATATATATATATTCCAAAGCCAAGGTGTGCATATACATCTGGATCACACTCACATTACATAAATCCAGGCCTTGATTTTGGAAGAAGGATATGATAATATAATGTATAGATGAACTCAATGCTGCATCATGACAAAAATACCATATTCAAACTCAAAACTTGATAATATATATTAAAGACTTGGAAATTCTAGAAAGGTAATAATTTTGTAATGTAAGGCAAAGAAGATGATTATTTCTTGTACCTTTTTGAGAGTTTGAAGAGAGCAATCGATCAAGTTTTTGCATAAGTTAATTTGAACAGATAGCAGATCTTGGTAGACTAACCCTTGGACTCTCAGCCCTTCCACCTCTTTAAGCTACCCAAGCATCAAAGTTTAAACATATAATATATAAAAATAATAATAATAATAATAACAATAGAGGGGAGAATGACCTAATCCCAATAGAGAAGGGCAATGAATATCCATGAATCATAAAAGCTCACGTGCCCTAATGCATGTATATTCTTCTTTTTTCTTGGATTTCCTTACTCAAATAAGATTCAGTTTTGATACTCAAGCCTCCACCAAACGATGCCCTAGATCCCAACTCTTTCTCTAATTAATATAATCAAGAAACATGAAATAATAATAATAATAATTAATGTTTGTTGAGGTTTTCTTATATTAATTATTGATGAGAAGTGTTGATCACTTTATTAGATTAAGGGGAAAAAAAAAATAAAGACGGTGAAATCTTATCCAAGGATAGGGATAGGGATAGGGAAGCAGAAAATGACGACATTATGGCTCTACAACGTTGTGAAATGAACTAACCCTTTTATAATTAATTATGCATATATTGATTTCTGCATGCCACATTTTTTATAATTTATTTGGTTTTTTTTTTGTAGAAAAAGACTTCAAAATAATGGAGAATGTGGCTCTACAGTTGCTCCAAACTAAATTACCCCAAAAATATTAGTAATATATAATATAAAATATAATATATAGTGTTAAGAAAAAAAAAAAAAAAAAACTCACAAGCAGAATCAGGTTAGAGAGTTTTGGTAGGAGGCAGGGTAGGGTCCTATGAAGCATGGGGCGGTACTTGTTAAATATTTTTCAGTTTTATTTTATTTTATCTTATTGTTCTAATTAAGTCCCTTAATGCAATTCCCTATTGGTAATGGAGCATGGGGCGGTACTTGTCTCATCTTTTTCTTATTGCAATATTTAATATAATTTCTCCATTTTTCACACATCTTCAAAGAAAATTTAATAATGTTACTAACTTTATTTTTTTTAATTATCTAATTTAATATATTTTAAAGCAAAAAATATACTGAATTTCAGTTTAATTATATACTAGTCGTCGTTTTAATGCTTCTCCATTTTCACATATGCATGTTATGTCATTTTAGACTTTTAAAGCAATACCCCCAAAGAAAAATGTCACATAATGATTGAAAATTATAATGGTCAAATTATTTGTCTTTATTTGAAGAAAAACGAGTCTTAGTTAAAATTATAAACCACAAATATATTGATGGAAGAAATTAAAAGTTGAATAAATTTTTTATTTTTACTATTTTCTCTTCATAATTATTAGTTATAAATGTAATTCTGCTTTTCAATAAAGATTACAACATTTTGGAATTATAATATTAAATAATAAGTTAATGCTTACTTAAGGCATGACGTTAAGAATGAATTGGAAACAGAAGCAGGATTGATTTGCCAAAGTCTTACTGTATCAACAATAACAAATTGCCTTAATCACAATCAATTGTCAACATATCCTGCATAAAATATGGGATACTCAATTAATTTCCTACATCAATAGAATCTCCGGCGAGATTGCACTCCCCTAATTATCATTTTAATAAAGGAAGCTGCTCAAGTAATAGCTAGGAGGGAGAGAGGGTAGAAAAATAAATGAATGCGGCCTATAGAAGCCGTCAAGCCAAAGAAAAATACTTGTGATTTATTAAAATTAATGAGTGAGAGGGAGAGAAAATAATAAATTAAAAAAAGTCAATATAATTAATACATAAAATCATTAATTACACGAGGAGATGAGGGGAAAAAAGTCAAATGAGATGGAGAGAGAAATTCAAGCGTGGGCTTTTGGGCGTTGACTCTAGAGCTCTTATTTTGTTAAGATTAAGATTAAGAACCTCTGGCCATCAATAAATAAATATATTTAGAATCACCAGCATACAAATGGCCGCCAAGAGCTTCACACCAACTAAGAAATTTATTTAATTCTTATTATTTTTGCACCATAAATTGCTAAAAGAATGCCGACCGCCATAAAAATTGACAAGGGGGGTAACGCTTATAACCATAAATCTTTTTGCAGGCGCCTAGGATTATTTAACAACAATAATTTATTCATATTAAACTACCATTTAAGTTTCAATCCTTAACGAATAAAAGAAAAAAAAACTGACAAGCCATGAAGTGAAGAGTACATGTGCTAATCAGGCAATAGATTTTACTCGGAAAAAAAAATGAAGTAATAGATTCGACATGCCAATTAAGCTGACAAGTCTTTCCAGCTCAGCAACGATACTGTATGCGCTGTTTGTCATCACTACATTATGAAAATGAATTGTACTTTCTGATTTGATTCGAAAACGCTTAATAATATAGGTACCTAATTAATTAACATCTTTTTCATAGGTGGCCTGCATTATTTGATTCAAAATTTAGGAAAATAAAATACCATCAATATATGATAATGAAGAATTAATTAAAAGATATAGAAAACTTATCTAGTTACAAAGGAAGCCGACACTGGAAGCTGATTGCAGGCATGGTCTTTGGATTTGGATTGAAATTTGTCATCTTCAGTTATTAGAAGAATACAACGGAAGGCAATGCATGGAAGAGACTGATTTATATATATATATATATATATATATGGATTTGAATGGGTCACGTACAGCAACCGGAATAGCCAATCGGCCGGCCAAAGGACGTAATACATAGTGCAGACTTTTAATTCAAATTAAAAGACGGAAACAGCAAGTTGTTAATCAACGTTAATTAGTGAAAAATCATAATACAAGTTGTTGTTGCTGTTGAAACGTTGATGATAAGAAAAAAAAAATAATTATTCTAACACAAGTTGGTGGCGAAATTAAAAATAGTGACTTAATTAAACCTGTTTAATTAAATTATATTGTGTTGCGTGGGAATATCGCAAGCTATTTAATAGATTAAGCAGAAAATTAGTAGGGAAAGAAACAATGGAGCTTAATTAATAAAGTTGTTGTTGGCTCAAATGATTACATGACCACATGGAATTTAGATTCTTTGATGTGTTCGTAGCAGGACTAGGTACCAACATTACTGACATGGAAGATATAGCTTCATTATTAGAATTAATGAGGTAATTATTAATTACATTAATTAATTTCCAACCGCTTTAATATAATTAATACTCACCTCATCAACTTAAGGTTTATGTTTGTTTTGATTGGAAGTTTGATGGGCCCACATGAGGGGTTTCACCTGAGAATAGAATGGGCTCTGTTCAATTTCCACTCCATGTCAAGGATTGTATTTGGATTGGATTGGATTGGATTAGTCATCCAAATAACTTAAAGAAAGCCAAATTAAAAAATCAACAGATTAGTATTTCAACCATGATGTTTCATTTACTTATATAATTTTAAGATAGATTTATAATTTAATATCTGGGTATTACTATTATTAATAAGTCAATTCTTATATTTTCACAAGTTTTTTAAAATATTTTTATTTTTTCTATCCCTCAACAAAATAATTTTTTTTATCTATTTTTACCGTTAAAAATATAACAAAAGATTAAATTACCTACCTTCTCCTCCTTCTCCTTCTTTTTCTTCATTGATTCTTTCTTCTCTTCTTCTCCTTCTTTAATTTTTCTTTGATTCTTTTTTTTCTTCTTCTTTTTTAATTTTTCTTTTATTTTTTTTTATTTTTCTTTTTATTCTTCCTTTTTAAGAAAGAGGAGATTCTTCTTCATCATCACCATCTTCTTCTTTTTCTTCTTTTTTTTTCTTCTTCTTTTTTCCTTTTTTTTCTTCATCTTCTCCTTTATCATCATCGTTTTTTTTTTCTTCTTATTTTTTGAGGAGGAGGGACTATTTCGTTAATGGAAAGAAATGATAAGAATATTTTAATAGATATGAGAAAAAATAAGGACGTTTCAATATATATGAGAAAATATAAGAATATTTTAATGAATTTTTAAAAATGTAATAATTAATTTGTTAATAATATCAGTATTAATAATTAAATAAGAGATTTTATTTTAGAGCAAAATTAGATTTTAAAAATTCTCTCTAATCCTTTATTTATTTTTAACGGAAAAGATTTTCGTTGACGAAAAAAAAAGATAAAAACATTTTAATAGATTTCTGAAAATATAAGAATTAACTTGTTAATAATAGCAATACCCAAATACTAAATTGTAAATCTACTTAATTTTAAATTTATATCTATATAAATTTAAATTAGTTAAATGATTGAGTTTCAGATATTAAATAATATATATATATATATATATATATAATATTTTAACTTGTTTTTTTTTTCCTTTGTTCATATTTCACATTTAGAGTTGTTATGTTGTTCTTGTTTATTTCACTTTCTTTTCATAGTTTTTTTTTTTGGTGAATTTCTCATAATTTGTTATAATTTACTATATTTGATATATCGTTTTGTATTACTCAATAATAAAAAGGTCAACTACGAATTAATTACTATCTTTGAGCCTATCCTAATTTGTACAACTCGAGAATAAGGAGGTCAATTATTTTTTAAAAGAGTATATATTGTTTTCTTAAAAATATCATACCACCTTTTTATTTTTAAAAATTATTATGAATGGACAAAACATTCAAATAAATAAACAATTATTGATATAGTGGTAAGATCCGCAAATTTTATCTTTAGATAATAGGAGCAAACAAAAAAAAATTCAGTGATTAATTTTTCTACTGAGTAATTGATATTAAAAAAAAATTATCTTGACAAATAAATTATTATTTATATCAGAGTATTCATATATTGATATAATTAAAAGTTATTAATATATTTTTATAAGTGAGACTTATTATGATTTTCATCATATGTCGTGTAATTATTTAGCAATATTTCTTATTTTACTCAGATTTGATAAAATGCACAAGATATATAGTGATTTTGACCAACTTTTGTTGGAGTTGGAGAGGCACCAGAAATAGTTTCTTGTAGTGGATGGATGTCAACTGTCACTGGTCAAAGAGTTGGGCAGCGGCCATTGGAGCAAGGGATAAAGCAAAAGGCGGGTGGTGGAAGTGGAACCCTCTCAAGGAGACAAGACGGCGCGTAACAAGCCTCCAGAATTGCGATACAAACAACCCCCCACCACCACCCAAAGAAAAAAAAAAAATTGCAAGTCCATGTCAATTTTGGGACTCTTGGTGGCCATGAAAAGCCAAAAGCTGAAAGCCATCTGTCTCTGGTGACGCAGTACTGTCATCTGCATATAGATGCTTAAAACACCCAAGTTATGTTGGGTCTATCATTGCAATTGGACGTACTTGCGTAGAGATTCTTTATCTTTTTTGTTTTTCGGGAACATGCTCTTTATCTTTAAGCCATGCATGCATATGTAATAACTCGAATTATTTTTTGCAACTTGCATATGAAAAAAAATGAATATATCTATATTATTAAGTCTGAGTCATCCTTCTGACGATTTAAAACCTACATATTCCCTTCATTAGGGAGAAAACATCGATCCATGACTCATGAGATAAAATTTTATTTAATCCCTTTACCAACTTTAATTTCGTGAATCATGCATGCTTATTTTTGAGGGAATTCTATCCCTTCATGCTGCATGCCCGTCCAAAAGAATTATTAAATACCATATATAGAAAGATGAGGAATATTCTTAGGAATAACCTTGGATTTTTTTACAAGCATGTCTTCATTTGGAATTTGTTTATCTTTGTTCTCGCAAATTGATAAAGATTCATGAGAACGCTAACACCCCGCCAGCTCTAAAACCCTGGGATTAAGCACGGCTGATTATTTAAATCTCGTTTAGCATTTTTAGAACTTTCAAAGCACTACTGCTTGAAAAAGTCAGCAAATAAAGTGTTTTGTACTGCTTGAAAATTTTAAAGTTGAATACCGACCAACATCTTGGATCGTTGAGAGCTTGGGTGGGCGGGAACTGAAAGCTTCCGAGTTCACGCGCCGACGCTGTTTATACTTTTGGTGCACTCAGCTAGCTTTACTGGTGGTTGTGCATAGTGGCTGCTTAAAGTCTTTGCTTTGATGATTCATCTGACGGAAAGCTTTGTCATTTTCTGTTTTTAGCACGTTTATTTATTATTGATTCATTTATCTTTGATCCTGCTGATTTTTAAAGTATAGTTTTAAAAGAAAATTGTAATAATACTGAAAATTGTAATAATACTGAAATAAAAGAACACTCGCCGAATGCATTGCACCCATTTTCATCAATCCTCGTTAAAAGGATGATAAAGAATCCATGTCTCTGATCACATCAAATTCGGCTCTTAGGAAAAGAAAAAAAAAAAAAAAAGCATCGGTGCATATTCTTTTTGGTTTTTTAAACATAAATTTGAGATAAAGCAATGTCGTCACAAATTTTATCATTTTGAGAGTAAGGACCACTTACTCATGAGTTGGGTCAGAAAGATAAATTTCGGAGAGGGACTTGAAGGTGACTGATTATTATCTAGCTTATCTTCACGGGGATAATGGCAACAGCATAGGTAGTGGCTCCCTCTCCCGGAGACATACGAAGTAGACAAAAAAAGAGAAAAAAAAAAAGGGGAAAAAATCTTTGAACCGTACGTATACACATGGCTAGGTAGCCTCGGATTACGAACCAAAGTATACAACATGTCCGAGATCTAGGCTCGGTCGTCGGCATATGTGAGACAAAGTTTCGCAGCCGTGGGCCTGGATTCCGTGTCAAAACTTTGCAAGTAATTCATTCCATCGCTGTATGCATGCAAGTGGAAATAATACTATAATTCCTTTCTAGTTTTTGGACAATATTAGGTTAAACGTACCCGATTTCTTCAGCTTCCTTCAAAGTTGATGGTGTTTCACATTGAATTTTTAGTTTCAATTGATTGGTACTATGAACGAAATATTTTCAACTAGTTTAATTAGCTAATTGTGAATTTAAGACTGGATTGCTTTTGTTTTGAATATTGTGTGTGTTCATATTTTTGCAACTATTCAGTCTCGATAATAACAATTTTAGATTTTCCTTGACTATTCAGGTATAAAACTTGAATGACGAATTTAAAATTAAAACTTGGCATTTTTCTTTTTCTTGCAAATCAGCATTTGCATTATATGACTGTTATTAATAATAAAAATTATTGAAAAAAAAGATCTCAAATCCGACCGCTGATACCGTTAAACCCAGAATTTAACGGTCAATTTTAAAGTGCTAATGAAACTTTTTGTAAAAGTTGGATCTTCCGTTAGAGAAGCTAATGAAAACGATCACACTTTTTGCTTAAAGTAATATTCATGCATGCAATATTCAGGCATAGCCTTTGGGCTCATCGAAGTCTGTTGGGCCTTTAACAACTCGCAATGGTGTCATAGATTATGCAAGGGAGTTTCGTTTCATCGGGCCCCTAAAGGTTGAGTGTCTGTCCAACCAAATTTTGTGGGCTTGGAACTCTAGCCTCAGCCTCTGGTTATAGTCCGTACATGATCCAACCCCATCTGTCCTGACGATGACTCATGTCCATTTATTTCCCTGAAGGTATTTCAGCCGCGCCCATCTGATAGTCTCAACTCACCAACACAAGCATTGATTAGGCAATATCACCCATCAAATTTCTTAGAAGTTTGCAAAATGATTCTTATAATCTTCAATTACAAAGTTTGTTTGGAAAGCAAGTGATACCCTAATAAAAAATTAATAATTTTACTTTTATCACAATTTAATATTTCAATAGAAACAGTATTTTCTTAATCATTCCCTCATCCGGATTTTCTTCTTCCACTTTAAGTATCCTAATTAAAGATTGCATCTAAAAATCTTGTGGGGTGCAACATTCCACTACAATATTGTATTGAACGCCCAATGAAATGTGTTCTTTTGTGCTTCCACACTCCTAAAGTTTCCCAATTGATGCTGTCCAATACAAAACATCACATAGTTTCAATATCCTGTTGGGCCAATTATTGTTCTACTTCTAAAATAAGAAAATTTCTTCTTCAAATTGGGTCCATTGTATATGATTTTTATAGAATTTGTTTCCTATATAAATTATTTTATGTATTTAATTCGTGATTATTTAAAAACAAAAAGAAAAAACAAAAAGAGAAAATTTTGAAATAACATCATTAGCAACTTTATTCTTTAATTTTCTTTGCACCTTCCAAGATAATCGCCTTCCTTTTTTAGCATTCGCTGCTTTCTAACCTTTTCAAGATTTATCTACTAATGGTCCATTACTGGTATGCTCCTCTTCCATCATTTGGTCAGGGTAACTGACCAATTAATTGGAGTCATATGTCTAATTACTTGACATAATCCTAAATCATATTTAATACAAATTCATAATTAACACAATCATGACCAACGTAATGGCACCTGGATATAACATACTTGCTTCTTACTCTAACCCAAATATGGCGATGGAAGTATCACATCCATGGTAGGTAACAGCTATGCTAGCCATTATAGAAGGAAAAAGAAGAAGGCTTACTAAATTTGGAGGGGATGAAGATGGCTCTTGTATAAAATAATATCATACTCTGCTTTTCAAGTTCGCTTAAAATAACCCAATCCGCCAGTTTGTTATCATTTCATCTACGCTTTACTATAAGACTTTGTCTCTCTATGATTGGTTGGGTGAGTTGCTTGATAGCCATTACACCTTCCTTTTTGTCAGTTTGTAGCCTCTACAGGAAGCAAGGTATAAAAGCTCATAATTAATCATCAACTACTCCTGTTTCATTAATAACACAAACAGAGATGCCTCCACATCCATCTCAATTACACACCTCGAGAAATTAATCTATTCTAATACATATTATACTTATATCTATCACTGACTGTCAAAACCAAAAACCACACAGAAATGGCAAATGAATTTGTGAGGATAAAAGAGAGTTAATATCAATGATGAACTATCCCAGTAGCCCCATTTATTTGTGAACTGAATGGTAGGTTTAAAGGCAAGGATCATGCTAAGAAATCTAAATACATCAAAGAATGGAGATCATAACAAACAAACTCGACACAAACCCAAAGCACATCCACACACATTTGGAGAAAACAACATCTATATGGCCGTGGCATAAAGCCTAGTCGAAGAAATCCCATGGGAACTTGGGCTGTTGAACTGAATTATTATTTGTGGCTGAGGTGGATGTTGAAGGGACCGGCATTAATGCAGGGGAAGAATCAAAGGTCTCCCATTGTGTGGTAAACACAACTGCCCCTGATGTTGAATTCTGCTTCTGATGATGTGGAACCACCGAGTGCCTCGGTTGCTCCTCTTCTATTGTTATTAATGTTTGCCCATTGGAATGCCTCGAGGGCTGTTCTTGAATTGGGGCTAGTCTCTGTTCATTTGAATTATGCTTTTGCTGATTCCGCATTGGTATGTGATTCCCATTGTGATTAGGCATGGAGTTCTTTATCTTCAATATATCAAGAGTCTCTACATACTTTTGAACTCGTCTCACCTATATGAACATGGGGGAGTTGATGAAGCTCAATATAGTGCCCGAGTTTTGCAATGAACAATTCAAACGCCGAAATTTATATGTAGTTAATGAATGGAGAAGTTACCTGCGTTTTCCTTTGTAATTTCACATCCCCATCACCCACGATTCCATCCAATTTCAGCAATTGATTCATCAATAAATCAATCAAATTAAGCACAGTTTTCTCTGCTACTTTCCCACCTTTAGAAATTATAGATTCAAGAGCCGACACCTATCCCATTTCAAAATTTAATCATCATATCAATATCAATACAAAAAGAAGAAAAACTCACACTTGCCTAGTTTGAAGATTCAAAAGAAAATACCTGGCCAGCAAGCCTATCAACTTCCAAGCTGATTTCTGAAATGGATTTTGAAGCCTTCTCCATCTTGGCATTCCTTCTCATCTCAAGCAATCGTTTTTCTTGGCTAATTGGGTCCTCAACCAACACAATTTTGGACTTGTCCTTCACTCCAGAAATGTCAAGAAATGCATTTGAATCCCTCTCCTTATCCTTGTAAATCAGCTTCTGGTCTTGATGGTGGAGTCCCGTTGGCCCTGCCAAAATTTTCTTCAACTCCCCTGCATCCAAACCACTTGTATCAGCAATTACCACCTACTAAGATTACCCATCCACTCTTGGGAGCTGATATTAAAGCATTGATTGCTCAATCTAATTACTAAACCAGAAGAAAAAAAATTGCGGAGCTGAGTTGGAGGGAGATTATAAGAGTTACCAAATGTAGCTTGGGAGCTTATGCTGATTTCGTGGTACGTTGACCCGTACTTAACCCTAACTCTTATTGTCGGTGGTGGGATGGAGTTCCCATCAGAGTCCGGGGTTCGCTTCTGAACCAACATTCCTCCTGGTCTAAGCTCCCACTCGGACCCAGTCTCGCCTCCGCCGGCGGCTCCACCAACTCTCAAGCCGCCATTCATAGGCGACATCCCTGTCGGTCTAGTCTTCATTCTCATCATTTTTTAATTGAACTTACTTTGTTGCTTGTATTGGTTGCAAAAATCTATGAACACTTTTGAAGCAAAAGAGCCTCAGATCTCTAGGAACCGTGATTCTTTCCGATCTGGGTTAAAAATCAAAGATACACATCTGAGACAAAGCTGTACGCCCCTGTTTCTGATACAGTTTCAGAATGCTTCCACCACGGCATTACACGAGTCCAATCCCAACTGCCACGCGTACAGTCTGAGAGAGAGAGAGAGTGAGAGCGCGCGTAACTTCTATAACTTTATACTTTATTTTCCCTCTCTTCCGAGAATCAATGGCGTCTCTGAAAAGGAAAAACTCCTCTCCAACTCCATTAATGAATTTTCAATTCTTGCGATTCAAGAAAACCAAGGTCACCCGTTCTCCAGCCGCCGGAAAATCAAGAATCAGCCAAAAACCTCCAAGTAAAGAAACAAAATCCCAGATCTCTCCCACGAAATGCAACCAGATGGCTCCACTCTTTCAAGAATGTTTCTTTTTCCTACTAAAAAAATTATTTACCGACAAAAGAAAAAAGAGAAGCTTAAAACTTGCTACGATTTTTCCAAAGAAAGAAAATCAATATAGAGTAAAAATCTAAGAATATGGGATTTCAATGCGGAATTATTCTCTCCCTCCTGCTTGCAGTTCTGGAGATTTCGCAGAAGGGGCAGGGGGTGGAATAAGAAAATGAAAATAAAACTAGCGGACAGCTAACTGAGCTGTTGTTCTGCCTTGATAATTATATATAACTATAATTTATGTATTATTGGAGATTATTTTATGCTTAATCTCCCTAAGAGTGAGAGAGAGAGAGAGAATACGAAAGCCGCCAAAGCAACTGTTTAAAGGTTAAAAAACATGGTCTCGTTTCCTCAGAGAGAAAGTTGGAAACGGGGCATCAAACGCTGACGTTTCGGTGTCGCTCATATTTCTTAGTGGGTTAAAACTCATAAATTTGTGGTTAGTTTTTAAAATCTGGCAACTACAAAAAAATAGCCGCTATTATTAACCTAGTAATTAGCTAATTGGTTTTTAGAACGCAGCTTTATTAAGACCTCTTGAAATGTTCATAGGAGCAATTTTAACTTTTGCTTTCACAATAAATACTTATACCCTCATTCAATAGTAAGTGCAGAATTATTCAATATTTTTAGAATATCATATTCATGAATAATAAGGTTAAAACATTGGGGAAAAAAAAATAATAATAAGAGGCAAGCCTGCGAAGTGTACATTTATGATGCCGGGTGTCTCCTGGCAATTCTAAAAACGTATAACGACTCAAATAATTGAAATCAAAATATTCAATCAATGATTGGATACAATCAAAAAATGTAATAATATGTTTCCATATTATTATTCCATTAAATATTAAAAAATATTCATATTATTTTATTTTTAAATCAATAAATATATATATCTTATTTTTTTCAATCAATTAACGTGTATAAATTAAATATGTAACTTTGCTGATAACTAATAAAGTAATCATCAATCAGACTAAAACATGTTTCCATTAAAATAATAAAATATTATCTATACAACAAATATAAATATAATATAAAGTATACAAAATTAAAATAATTTATTTTTACATTTTAATTGCAGCCACAAAAATAATGTATTTATCCAAAAACCTTTTAAAATTATTTTATTTTTTATAAATTTTATCGCTTTTATAGCTTTGTAATGCATGAAAAAAAAATGACATAGAATGGTAAGATGTAAAATAATACATATAAATTACTTTAATTATTAATTTTAAAAGGCAGGCAAATTTGGACCACGTCAAATACCCTCTGTCAAAACCAAGTAAAAAAAGGTGAAAAAGTCGCTTACGTCACACTACTGTAAAGCACACGTGGCAATTAAGGGTTTCATGATCGGCCGTGCCACAATCTAGTCCCTCAAATAGTCAATAGCCGACGCCTCGTTCTTTTTTGAGCCGAGCCTTTCAGTTTGAAAAACTTCTTTTTATGCTGCCACCGACAGTCCTGCAGCAATAAACGTGGCGATATCCAAGCCGCTGAGAAAAGTCAGAGAGTGGGATGGATTATATCCTGTGCATATGCAGTTTTATTAACGACAATGCAACTTAAGTGCTCGTATCGCTTTATCTCAAGACATTATTACTGATACTTGCATTTATAAAGAGCATTTCAAAATTCATTTAGGATTGAGTAACATGGGGGTGGCCAATTCCAAATATTGATAGAATCCAACTGAAAATGGTAGTATACCAATTAATTTGTTGGTTTCTTAATTGGGCGGTTGTTTGAAACGTAGGGAATCACATGCACCCTATTTTTAAAGAAGCAATGCCTACTGGTAATGTAAATGGCTGCAAGTCAAAGTTGTGCCTAATCTGATTCAGGCTTCCAACTTGTAAATTGACATTTTCTGCTCCAATGTTGATGCTTCTCCTAATATTTAAGCTTCTTATAGTTTAGGCAGCAGTCCCACCTCAAATTATTTCTTAAATTTTATATCGAATGGCGTGGTTGTATATCCTTCATTAGCTTTAAGCTAATGAAATCCAACTACTAACAATATTTGAATATTAATTCAAACAATTTAGATGTGAAGCCTCAGGCATAATACCATGAAAAATGTGATAATGTTCAGTCACCTCATTTTGTGTCCTAACCTACTCCATCCATCTTGATTAATTAAATTCTGAACCCAAACCTCACATTTTGCTATTAATTTATTTGTAAACAAATTATAATCAATAAAATTAAAGTGGTTCATTTGATACTTCAAAGTTGAAAATGACTGCATCATTTGAGGTGGGACTGCTGCCTATACTCCCTATTTATTATTTAGTCTCAAACAATGATTAGTAAATGGTATGGTACTATAAGAACCCATTAAAAAAGAATCACACCATCATTAAGATTTATAGATTAATTGGATAACCATCACCAGATTTTTCATTTAAAGTGTTTGTTTAAATATTTCTTTTTATGAGCATAAGAGCTGGTGAAGGCCTCTGATTATGAGATTAATTATAGCATTGGCATTGACGAATTAATCAATAATGGAAAATCTGGCAGATTTTGTCAATTCATTTAAAATTAAGCTTGTCTCGCATGAAGACGACATTTTATAATGCATCTCCCGTTTTAATTGGAGATGGTTGAGCTATATATATATATATCTCAGGATTAATTATCTTGCACTTTTGATTTTGAAGATTATCCACAAACGGAAGTTAATGATTAAAAATCTTCAAGATGAAGCTCTATCTTATACCTTTTCAGATGAAATAGCCATGATTAGATGCAATTACGTTTAGCTCCGCAACAAATGCAATCAAATTGAATTACAAAGATCTTGACTTTGACCCTCACAACCTCCCTATTTCCTTAATTCTGACAAAAGAGAACGCTGCGTCGATATTGGTCAGTAAAACCAAAGTCTCTATCTGAGCCGTAGGAGACTGGTTTTGGTTTAATCTTCAGTTCAGCCAAGTGAACCTAGCAGTCAATTTTTTTTCCCAGCTTTTTTTTTTAATTTAAGAAGGCCGATTAAAACCGGATCGGACTATCAATTTAAGGTCCACGAAAACCCCACTTTCAATGCTATTTAGGTCCAAATCAGACCTATAAATTGTGGACCAATTCTGAATCCGACTGTAGTTGCTGCCCGGCCCATTGGTGATAGGTCCATCTCTCTTGGTGCACATGCGCGCACGAGCAAGTAACCGTCGCAGAATTGCCTCCAGGCAGGGCCTATCAATTTCAAGGCTACAGAACCTTATCTCAGGAAAAAACAGAGCGTAGCATATGGTTAGACACAGACGATTATCGACTTAGCATATAGAACCCTATTCATCTGATACGCAGTACTAAAGCTTTCAACAACATAACTATGGCAGCCCTCAGTTACCATTTTCAATTCACACTTCACAAGAGTTCCAAAAATGTCAAAGTTAAGCCTTTTATCTGCTGTTCAACTCAGCCTCCTCAGAACAATATCAAGGTAACAACGTACAACTCTTTGCTTGTTTTATGATTCACCAACAGTTTAAAGAGAAACAATTGCAATCTGGTCTCTCTCTGATTGGGAGTAGGTAGTTATAAATGGAGCAGCAAAAGAAATAGGAATGGCCGCAGTCGTTGCAGTGACTAAAGCCAGAGGAATGGAGGTGGCAGGTGCAGTGGATACCCATTTTGTAGGGGAAGATATTGGAAAGGTTATCATCTACTTCTCTCATTCTCACTCAGTGTCCACTCTTCTGCGCACTAATTCCATTCTCCACTTGCCTATTTCTCTATGTAGCTCTGTAACATGGAAGAGCCACTGGAAATACCCATAATAAATGACCTCACTATGGTTTTAGGTTCAATATCTCAGGTAAATATATTGAAATTACTCACTTCTCAACTACATTCATCATGATGTAAAGAAGTAATCAAATATGCTGTTTTATGAAATTTTGCAGGCAAAAGAGACAGGAGTTGTCATTGATTTCACTGATCCTACCACAGTTTATGACAATGTGAAACAGGTTGATTGTTATTCCGCCAACTCCATCTAAAACATCTAGAAATTTGTATTATCAGTTTTATCGATTGGAAATTACTGATGATAGCTCTGTTTGTTTCTGATTCTGATAGGCAACAGCATTTGGCATGAAGAGTGTTGTCTATGTGCCTCGGATTAAACCAGACACAATTGCTGCACTTTCTGCACTATGTGAGAAGGCCAGCATGGTGAGCACAGGGTGAGACATTGTTGCAGTTAAGCTTTAGTTCATTGTTTTTACCTATGATGAACGCTTCCCATTATTCAAAAGACCCAGCATTTTGTTTTCCAAAATTGTTGCATTTAAATCGGCTGCACTAATGACAGGGTTGTCTGATTGCACCAACACTATCCATAGGATCTATACTCCTCCAGCAGGCTGCCATCTCAGCTTCTTTCCACTACAACAATGTAGAAATCGTGGAATCAAGGTCACATGCAACAGTAAGTGAAATGAACTATACATATAGATCTGCACATGTATAAAGTAAATAAGAGTTGCCCTTTTGCGAATCTCTAATTCTCTTCACATGTAACAATGAAGTAAGCATTGTGGACGAAGCACTCAATGTACTCAAATTGTCTTTCACACACAGGATCTTCCATCACCAGATGCACACCAAATTGCAAAGAACCTCTCCAATCTGGGCCAGCTCTATAATAGAGAAGATCTATCAACAGATGTTCTGGTAAGCAAGAACTGCACCGAATCAAATTATCCCAAAGCCACATTGAAACTAAAACCGTACAGACTGCACATTTTTAATTTTCCTGGTTTATACGCATATTCGAGCTGCTGAAAGAGGTGAAAACCACATTTATGTAAGTTCACAAAAAAGATAAAACCAATAACATATTGATACCCATTTGGGTCTTATCTTCAACGTGCAAAAAAAAATGGAAAATGTTCTCAAAAGAAATGTGCATCAGAAGAAGTAGAAAGGCTTCGAGTGTACTCAGATGACTCTTTTTGCTTTCATGCTGTAAGGCAAGAGGCCAAGTTCTGGGAGAAGATGGCGTCAGGGTGCATAGCTTAGTCCTACCTGGGATTCCCTCCAGCACAACAGTTCACTTCTCTGGCCCAGGAGAGGTATTGTTTCTGGTTTAGTTTTCTGAACATTAAAAGGGATTAAGATGGATTCAGCCCAGCTAGCGAGATGATCCAACTATTTGAAAATATTGACCACAGGTTTACTCTATCAAACATGATATTACAGATGTGCAATGCCTCATGCCTGGTCTCCTCTTGGCCATTAGAAAGGTCATCCGTCTTAAGGTAACCAATTTTGCCACATTTTTTCTCCTTCTTGATGCTTTTTTGCTTCAGGATTCAGCACTCTATCTTGAAGTAAAATCATTCGTTTTGTCTTTTGTCATTTGCGGCAGAATCTGGTGTATGGTCTGGAAAAATTTTTGTAAGAAGCCAAGTGTTCTTGAACTGGGGTGTGGAACATAATCATCAGCATGATCAGATTAAATGAAGAAAGCACATACTCCTGCAGATAAATAGTCGACAAAAGGAAGTTTCAAGTGGCAAATCAGTTAAGGAAAAGGAAGATTTTGTCAACTTCTCATTTATTAATGCAATTAATTAAATGAACCTATGGAAGAATTCAAAGTTTTGGAGTTTGATTTTTCTGGATATATACATGTGGAGGACTTTCAAAACACGTGCTAGCCCACATTTCCTTTCGTAGAATTGCAGAATAATCTGAAGAAAGCTATATCCAACCTGCAGTAATCAAACCAATTTTTTTGCAGTTTAAATTTCGTAGTTGCTTAAACTTCAGACTCAACTCCAACTCTTATTCGGCAGGGTTATTACGATGAAATTAGGATCTAATCTGAACCTATTCCTACTTAGTAAGACATCTGCATTTCTCTATTCAGGAATAAATCGTTTGATTTTTGCTGTTAGGAGCTATTTGGACGCGTTGCATTATTATATCGAATTTAGAAATTTAAATGACCGATTTAACTTTGACCTGCAAATTGTCTTAAAAAAAGATGAGGCGGCATAAAATAATGGGTAAGATACATTCAAAAAACCTTGAAATTTTGCGTTTCCCTGTCAGATTTTAAGCACTCAGACTCAATTGGTCCAAATTATGTATTTCACATTTCATCATTAAATAATAAACTCCTCATGGAATTGCCAATAAAAAACCAAAAACTTGGGGTTGGTTAGCTGCTTCATCCTTTTCAGGAGGTATAATTGCACAGGTAATGACTTCAACGAGAGACTTAATGCACTTGCGCTTCTGGTTAAGGAATGCAAATACTTGTTTCCAAGTTGATTTTCAAGATAATTAAAAAGAAAAAGTAATAGCACAAGTTTGCCTGTAACGTTTTCAAGAGCAGCTAACAGTAAATCAAACTAGGAATGAAAGCCATTTTCAACGACAACCTGCATAACCGTGCATTAACACTGCCAATCACGAATGGCGAAATAACTAAAGAATGCTTTTCTGTTGATACTGATGACTGAATTCGTACATCAAAATTGCATAGCAAATTTTTTATGATTCTGAACATATGCTCTCACCTGCAAATTTGTTTGCCACAGCTCTTATCCAGGCTCTGTCCTTATCACTATACGCATACACAATACTTGAAGCCAACAAGACCAAATCTACAGTCTTTTCCATCTCATTGGTACTTTGGTCTATATCTTGAATCACAGGCTCTACCAGTAGGGAACGAGTCCCCTTGGGAAGCATCTCCCAGAGTCCAGATTCTGATGCATCAATCAAAACATCATATTATGTCCACAGTAAGAAAAATAATTGAAATAACAACAGCTCATATAGATGATTTTTCTGTCACAGTTAAAATGTAAATCAAATTTGCACTTGCAGGTAAACATCATTTCTTAGTCATGTTAATTAAGATGTGTGTTGCAGAGGTTCTTTGCTGTTCTAGGAACAAAGAAGGTGGAAGCAAATATATATTCCACTAAAGTAACAAACATAATATCAGTCACAGGAGGGTTTGCAATTTGAATCCAGTTCTAGGCAATGCCGACAGGAGAAATTACCAACAACTATTTAGATTTTGAAACTTCCAGATTCATGGGTTCTAGAGAAATAAGACTAGCTGCTAGCTCCAGTTTTCTGACCAATAAACCAAAAGAATACAGAAGAAGTCACAAACACAATGTGGAATGTCAAATAAATGTAAACTGGTTCATGCACACAGCAAAGCAATGAAGTTCTGGGGCAGTGAGATTATCAGACATGGATATTAGTCATAATGTTAAGAAGCAATTCCATGATTTCTCTTAGGCAGAACAATGAATTGTTCGTTTTCTATACAGTTTGATCTAGCAAGCTTTTTCATTTAAAGTTTACTCGAATGCATAGAAAATTCCAGTAGGGTATATACTTAAACTTCCATGTCTATTCTTAACCAAAGTTAGATACGCTATAATATTCTCTTCCAAGAGAAAGGAAAATTCAAAATTTACCTGCAGTCTGCGGCAAATAGAGGGTTTCCTTCATGTCAAACAAACCAATATTTTCAATCTGAATCTTAAACCAATCGAGTAGCTGAGCCTTTGGAAAGTTATCTGGAGTGTTCCAGTATCCACGAACACATAATTTACCTTGGATCGTTATCAACTGGAAATTAAGACAACGGTCACCGTTTACTCAAAAATGAAAGTAGCATTGTATTATTTCGGATTTCACAATAGCAAGGCTAGGCTTAATTCAATTTCACAATAGTTACTTGAGGAACATACCACAGCAATGGTGTTAGTATTTCGCAGCAAAACATAGGTTGCCCAAGCCAAGTCCTCCTTCTGAGTATTGGAGATATCCTCTGACATCAAAAAGACTTGCTCGGCGCCTTGAGGAAGAGATGGCCGATCCACTGGAGCAGCACCCTGTGATATTTTGCAAACCATCAGGCCAATAAAAATTTAGAGAAGCTACAACTCATTTGCGCTGCAGAATCAACAAATTTCAACGGCGTAAAACTTCTGTTCCTTGGTTGCTGGATAACAAAGGGCGCATTATCTTTGTTCTAAGCCTAACTGAATTTATGACGTCAAAAACAAGTAATATCCAAAATCACATAATAGTAGTAACAATAAATCAAGCACAGACTAAGGAAGAAACATTTTTAAAAAATAACCTTGAGAAATCTTCCAAAGAAAGGAAGTGCAATGGAGAATGCCGCCAAAGAAAGACCCAAAGCCTCCGTTCTCTGCACCAAAACCCAATAACAAATAATAAAGAAAGAAAAATATAAACAGCAAACTAAAACCAGCTAACCAGCTGTGGCGGGCTAGTGGCAGAATTGGAACCCAGAAAATGGTTCAGTAGCAGCAGCGAGCCGAACCCGTAGCCTATCCATCTAGGCAAGTACGATTCGTCCAACCCAGGTATGCCTAGCACCCCCAGTAGATAATAATTTGAGTTATTTTACGATCAAACAAGCAGCTATCAGCACAAAAGAGGGATTTTTTTTTTTCTTTATTTACCAAATGTGAAGCGAAGAACAGAAAGGTTTAGTTCCTGCTGTTGATCTTTTGACGTTTGAGAATTGTCAATTCGAGCATATGTGATTAAGGAATTTCTGTTGAATTTGGAGCGAAAATAGGGACGGATTTTCAACTGAATTGAGGGGCTTATTGAAAGACCGCTCATTTCCTTTCTTTGCCTTGTTTGGGTAACGAGAAAATTTGAGGAGAGATAAAACGCAATGCGAATTTATGGGCTGAGAAATTTAGAGACATCGCGGATCAGCCCCAAGCCCAGACTGAAAGAAAAAACCCACATCCTCAATCTTGCATACGTGATATGAGTAGGGGTGTAAATGAACCAAACCGTTCGTGAACTATTCGAGATTTGATTCGATAAAAGCTCGATCGAGCTCGACTCGATTTCTAAACGAGCCAAGCTCGAGCTTAATTTTTAGGCTCGTTTGGTAAACGAGCCAAACTTAAACTCCATAGTATTCGGCTCGTTAAGCTTCGTGAGCTCGGCTCGTTTCTGAATTCATGAGCAGTCTCGCGAATAGGCTCGTGAACGGTCTCGTTAAGCAAACTAAAATTACTATTATAAGAGAAATAAACTCAAACCCTGCATATACTTTAATGAGCCAAATCTAAATTTTTTAAAATTCAGCTCTATATAGTTTAGTTAGAGTCTTAAACTTGCATATATTTGGATCATTAAAATTTAAAAACTCATCTTTATAAGTTTACATTCTAATTTGTAGATATACTTGTTTAACTAAAATTATTTTAGTTTTAAACTTATTAGTTTTAAACTAAAACTCATTATACATGTAAATAAATTAAATTACTCGTGAACTATTCGAGACTCAACTCGATAAAAGCTCGACTCAGCTCGATAAAAGCTCGACTCAGCTCGATAAAAGCTCGACTCAGCTCGATAAAAGTTCGACTCGTCTAAGCTCGTTTGCTAAACGAGCCAAGTTTGAGCTTTTTAATACTCGGCTCGAGTTCGATATGAGTAAAACTCGAATTCGGCTCGAGCTCGAAAAAATTTTAACGAACCAAGTTTGAGCTCTTCAAAACTCGGTTCGGTTCGGTTCGTTTACACCCCTAGATATGAGTGCTAAATACATATAAGTGTAACCTTACACCAACCGTCCACTATTAAATCAATTTTATTTAATTTATTATCAAAATCTCAATTCGACAATCCACATTGACAAAGTACAGGTAAAAAAGATGGTTTGGGCATTGGTCCTAAAATCATTAAACTCAATCATATTGATTTCGGGATAAGTCAATGCTGAGTGACAAGTCTCAATTATTTTAACAACATGCCCCAATCACATCTTCACTATTAATCTTTAATTGCTATGGTGATTCTACTAATTATTACTAACCTTGCTGTTATCAGTAATGATTAGTTAAAACACGCCCTACATTGCCATTGCAAAATTCAAATCATATATATAATATTATAATTTATCAAAGGTAGAGAATGGAGAATTGAAATTCTTTTCATTTTATTAATAAATAAATATATTTAATAACTTTTTAATAAGTTGTACTCCTTAGAAAAATGTTATCGATTGTTGTTTTTCTTTTTTATTAGAACTATTCATGAAATTGAAAGGCAAAGAACACGTGACCTGAAATATTAAATTGGAGGGGAAAAAGGGTCCTCATTCAATTAAATTAGAAAAAATTATTTTTTAATCCTTTAACGTAATTAACAATTATATTTCTCTATTTTGATGATCCAACACTTAAGTTTCTCACTTTTTTTTCTGTCCAAATTCGTAGTCTTTTCATTCAAAATAGCCGTTTGGGACACGTGAATTGATAAAATTGACCCTCACTAAAAGTTTTGTTATTTCAAAATCACGAAACTCAAACCCAATATCTCTTCACTGTAAATTTTTCTTCTTCTTCACCATAACCCTACCCTTTTTGCAACTTCTTCTTCTTTTTTATCATAACTCCTATCTTTTCTGCAACTCTCAAATAATGCTTCAGGGAGAAGAAAGATGAAAAAGAGAAAAAAAAAAAAGAAAAATCAATAATATCAAAAGGAAATAGAGAAAATATGAGAGAGAATAAAGATGAAAAAAAAATCAATAATGTCAAAATGAAATAGAGAAAATATGAGAGAAAGGAAAGATGAAAAAGAAAGAGAAAAAAGAGAGGAGAATTAACAATGGATAAAAAAAACGAAAAAAATATAAAATAGAAGAAAAATAGAAATTTCACGTTGAGATAAGAGTATTTTTGAAAAAAATTACCATCTCTCACATTTGAATTTTTGACCAAACAGTTTAAATAGACGGAAGGACTACGAATTTGAACGAAATAAAAAGTGATGAATTTAAGTGTTGGATCGCTAAAATAAAATGACATAATTATTAATTACGTTAAATTTTAGAAATTAAAAAATAAATTTTCCATTAAATTATCTTGCAGTTTCTTAAAAAAAAAAATCTGGCATTCTTTTATTAAACGAAATAATGAGATGTCTAATATGGGGAATCTTTGCCACGTGTGGAAGGAGAGAGTTTAATCGGACGGCTGCGATGAATTAGTCAAGCCATCATCGATACCTGTGCTGGCGCATGTGGACCAAAAATAAAAAGACACATTAATATAACATATTACTCGCTCATTTTCATAAAATAAGCTCTCCACTTTTTATTTTTTTAAATTATAGTAATAAAAAACTATAAATTACTTTTTGAAATAATACTAAAATTTATTAATTTATTTTATTTAATATGTATGAAATTTACATGTTATTAATTTTAAAAATCAATTTAATAGCATAATCATTAAAATTAATAGTCTAATATAAATAAAAGATACATGAAATTAAACTTAACAAATTCTGATAATAAATTAACTAAAATTGAATCCATCATTTTGATTCAATTAAAAAACAATTTCATTATAATGGAATTATGGGCCCACCTACTTAGCCTTAAAGGATAAGATAATAGATAAAATAATTGAAATTTATTTATATCTTACCATATATAAATATAATATTGGAATTGGAATTGTTAAGTGCTTGGTTATATAATAGTCAAATATGAATGCCTCCAAAGAAGAGAATAATCTAATCAACGGCCAATTTTTCTATCAATGTCAATATCACTTCTTTAAAATCTCATTGTGATACTTATAATTTTATAAAGTGTCCCATTGTCTAAACATGAATGGTACAATCAATATCTAAATTAATTTATAATAAATATTAATAATTATCTATTTAAAAAAAATTATATATATTGGTTTGCAATTATTTTTCGATTTGATTTGAGCATTCTTTCATACCGGCCGTGAGAAATGCTCTGAAATGCTCTTTATCTATTAAAATAAAAAGAATACGAAACAATAATAATAATAAATGCTCTTTATCTATTAAAATAAAAAGAATACGAAACAATTACTTAAAAAATAATTATAATTAGTATTTCTCTGAAAAGTGCAAGTTTAATATGATAGTTTGAATATTTATATTTCAAATTTTTATTAAACAAGTGCAAAATACATTAATTATTAATAGAGACGATAATTGCCCCAGTAGACCTTCCGATCATCATAGGCAACCTTCAGATTAACCAATGATTTTGCGACACGTTATATACGAGTCCGCGTCTCCACCGCACGGTCTAACACCTACTACGTTACTCTAGGTTTTAATAGACACGTGTCTTATATCTCACCGGAAACAGCCGGTGGTATATGGGCTAGTTACTAGTGCAGCCAGTCGCTCGCTGTATGCAATTCCCGCTAGCTATATAAACAGCCTCCTCGACCCCTCTGTCTCTCTCTCTGCCCTCCTTGCTCTGATTTCAGCATCCAAATTGTGAGAGAAAAGTAACGTTTTCGCTTTATCCAGCTCGCTGTTTCAACTTTCAAGGTCGGTAGTTTCTCTTCATTTGAATTCCTTTTTCTTTAAATGATTTGAGCTTCTTTATTCTTTATTTTCTTTTTTGAATTTGTTTTCTTTTCCCGTTTTAAGCATTAAATTTTGATCGATCTCTTGAGCTTGAAAGCCTAGTGTTTTTAAGTTAATGATATTTTCTTTAATGGAATTTATTTTTTTGCTTGCCTGTTGATCTTTCAGTCCAAGTTCTCAATGAAGTGGCGAATTAAGGTTAAACTGTTAATTATTATGGGTTTCTAATTTGGGAGTTCGCAACATCGATCGATTTGAGCTTGGTTACACACTGTGATTTTCAATGTGTGTGATTAACTTCAAGTTGAGCTTCATTAGGCGTTACTAGCACGAGTTGTGCGATATCGTCGCTATTAGGCCTTACAATCTACATAATTTTCGGGTTCATATCACAAGTTAGTCTCATTCTTGAGGGAACTTAACTGAAAATTAGGGTTTCTTGAGGGATTATTGTGTAAGTATGCTCTTTTTCTGCTGGAGGGGTAATATACTGATAGAT
Source organism: Manihot esculenta (assembly GCF_001659605.2). Classification (NCBI taxonomy): domain Eukaryota; kingdom Viridiplantae; phylum Streptophyta; class Magnoliopsida; order Malpighiales; family Euphorbiaceae; genus Manihot; species Manihot esculenta. The sequence goes on from NC_035166.2 coordinate 27,129,764, forward strand.
TTGGTGTTTATGCCATGCTTCTAGTTTCTTGATTTATTTGTGAGGGAAGTTATTTTTAAAAATTACTGCTTATGTTTCTTAGTATGTGTATTTCTGCAGCTAATACTGTTGTTTACTTTGTTTATTGAACATTGCTTAGATACCTACAACAATTTGTTCAAAGCTCAAACAGATCACAAAATATTGCACTCCATTTGGTCCAAACAAGAGTCTCCTTGATCAGTGACACTAATTGTCCAAAGAGTCAGATTTAGTTTTATCTTTGGCTCATTGGCTGGTGAAGCAGGAATTATGCTTCTATTGTGTGGAATTTGTATTTATATACGCTTTTGAGGTTTTCTCGGCATGGGTTTCAGTTTTTATAGATAAAAAAAGTGGATTGAGCATATTTGTTATTAGAAAAAAAAAAAATACTGTTCAGGCCTAGATCTGGAGAGCTACTTAGACTCTGGCCATCAGGGGGTGGTGCCTGCCATGGCACCTTCTCGTGTGGCTGGAGGTTTAGCCCATTCTTCCTCAAGTTCAGGAATTTTCTTCCAGGGGGATGGGCAGTCCCAGGCTGTTGTTAACTCACACTTGACCTCATCATTTGGTAACTCATCCAATTCAATTCCTGGAACTGGGCGAGCCAGTCTGGGTCTGGTTTCTGGGGACATGAATAATACGGTTTTGAACAGCGTGGCAAACTCTGGACCAAGTGTTGGCGCAAGTTCTTTGGTGACAGATGCAAATTCAGCACTTTCAGGAGGTCCCCATTTGCAGAGAAGTGCGAGCATCAATACAGAGTCATATATGCGCTTGCCAGCATCTCCCATGTCTTTTTCATCCAATAATATAAGCATTTCAGGTTCTTCAGTTGTTGATGGGTCGTCTGTAGTGCAGCAGGGCAATCATCAAGATCTAAGCACACAGCAAGTCCAGCCGAATCAGCAGCACCAACCAGGGACATCAAGCGCTACATCCCTGCCTTCCTCACAAGTTGCACAAGCATCACTTCCCATGGGTCTGCGGGCTCCTGGTGCATTCCTACAGGACCATAATAAGCTATCCCAAGTGCAGAAGAAACCGAGATTGGATATCAAACAGGAAGATATTCTGCAGCAGCAAGTTTTCCAGCAACTGCTTCAGCGACAGGACACTATGCAGTTGCAGGGCCGAAGTCCACAGTTACAGACATTGCTTCATCAGCAGAGACTGAGGCAACAGCAGCAACTTTTCCAATCTATGCCACCATTGCAGAGAGCTCAATTGCTGCAGCAGCAGCAGCAGCAGCAGCAGCAGCAGCAGCAGCAGCAGCAAATGCAGTTGAGGCAGCAACTGCAACAACAGACCATACAACCAATGTCAGCCATGAAGCGTCCTTATGATGGAGGTATATGTGCACGTCGGTTGATGCAATATCTTTATCATCAGCGGCAACGGCCAGCTGTAAGTTCATATTTTTATACTTCATATTAGAGCATGCTTGTTCTCATTTGTATCAAGCCAATAGCAACTTTAATTTCGTCGTAGAAGGAAAACATGCATTTCATGCTGTTATTGCTTTCTTTTCTTTTTGGACAGGAGAATTCAATTGCATATTGGAGGAAATTTGTGGCAGAGTATTATTCACCTCGTGCAAAGAAAAGATGGTGCTTGTCATTATATGATAATGTTGGCCATCATGCACTTGGAGTTTTCCCTCAAGCAGCTATGGTCAGATACTCAGATTCTATTTTTTTTGCTGTTATCATATTTTCCCTATTTTTCTTTGTAAGAAGGTAAATTTTATATGATAATGTTGACCATCATATCCATTTTTCTTATAAGTTGGTGTAAGTTGTTTTTTTTTTTTTTTGTAAAATTATTCTGCTTTTGGTAAATGTAATTGCTTTAGCAATTACATGTGCTTATGGGGAACTTTGCTTATTATCTGTTATCCTTCCATTGAACTTGTGTGATAGAACCTTCTTGTTTTCTGTTTGATTTTCAGGAAGCATGGCAGTGTGATATTTGTGGTTCAAAGTCTGGAAGAGGATTTGGTAAGGGAATCAGATGTCTTTTTATCATTGAATTTTATGCTTCAAGACATTTACCATTTAGTTATAATGCTTGGAATTCTTTTGCATTATGATTGAAGCAAAAAGTGATCACAAAATTGAGATAGACCTCTCGTTTTAAGATACGAAGCAGAAGTGTGTGGTGTTTGTGTCTGAGTTGCTTTTTCCTTTTTTTTTTTGTGTGTGTGTGTGTGGTGGGTTCGAGATTTGCAGCAAAATGTAACAATGCTAATGTTGGGGAGACTTTCTGTTGATTAACTTTTCCATTAACTGATTGTGCATCTATAAAGGAGGGTGGAGGGACAGTAGGAATTTGATCACTTCTTTGTTGCAACTTCCAGTTACTATTTATAGAGATGTGTTACATTCAATTTTTGTGGTGATTTGTTGCAGAGGCCACTTTTGAAATACTTCCCAGACTGAATGAAATTAAATTTGGAAGTGGTGTCATTGATGAGCTACTGTTTTTGGACTTGCCACGTGAACTTAGATTTCCTTCTGGAATAATGGTGCTAGAATATGGAAAAGCAGTTCAAGAGAGCGTGTATGAGCAACTTCGTGTTGTTCGTGAGGGTCAGCTTCGTATCATATTCACCCATGACCTGAAGGTAAACTGGACTATTTTATGTGCATGTTGTTGCCCAATTTGTTCTGAAAACCTGATGACATTGTCCATACATTTCAGATTTTGTCTTGGGAATTTTGTGCTCGACGACATGAAGAACTTCTTCCACGGAGAGTGGTTGCACCACAGGTATGTTTTGAAGCTTTTTGCTATCTCGCATTAACATTTTTGCTCCAAATGGTGCACTGAGTTGTGAAGAAATTAATCATTTAGCGTCTGGTTTGCTGATTCTCCTGTTGACCAGAATCTTTAAATGGGTGCTGCTCTTTTGATGTTTCTGGAGTTGTGCAGAAATATATCATTAATCTGGATTATGTCACTAATTCTCTTGGATAACTTTTGTAAAGGCTGATCTGAAAATACGAAGAAGGTCAAATTAACTTTTTCCAAATCTTGGATTTTGTGTCTCAGTATTACTTTCAAGGGATGTGCACATATGATGCATTATTTTATGTTACCAATTTTTAGTTTCATATGCAGATGTACATTTTGATAAACATGATTGATCGGCAATTTCCAGAGAAACATGAATGCAGTTCTTTTCATTTCCAGTAGATAATGCTTTCTTGAGTAGATAGAGATGCAAAAAGAGGGGCGAAATGGTGTGTCAGCAGTTATGTATTGTTTGTTAATTGAATTTTAGGATAGCGACTGAGCTGGAATAAGAAAGGAAATTAGTATAGTGCAAGTCCAGTCTTTGTCATCATACTAGGCTTTTTAATAAATGGATCAACCTTTTCTTTCTATATTTGTACGTCAACTATTGAGTTTCAAATACAAAACTGTAGCCTTTTCTTTCAATCAATATATTTAAGTTGAACTACCTAGTGCCTTTGTAGGTGAATCAGTTGGTTCAGGTTGCACAGAAATGTCAGAGCACAATTACTGAAAGTGGAGCTGATGGGGTTTCTCAGCAGGACTTGCAAACAAACAGCAATATGTGAGCAAATTGATTAATCACGTGAATCTTTTCCTTTTCTGGTTGGATGTTGCTTTTTTCAATTCTTGGAGGCTCAAGTCTTGTGATTTTTTAAAGGTTAAGATGTCACGCAAGAAAAATTAGTGAAAACAGGGACCAAGTAGATCCCATTCTTGAGGCTTTCCCTGGAAATGAGAACCGTGTGATGGGCACTTGGAATGGCTTAAGAAAGTGTCTTTTTTGTCAAGTGAGATTTGAGTGATAAGGGCATATGGTGATTTTTATTTCTTTAGTTGTATCCACTAAGGATTTTCTGAAAGTCAATTAAGCATATATGGAACTTGAATTGTCTTTATTTTCCACAGTATTGGATAATTATGCCAGTACAAGTAGATTAATAGCCAATACTCATTCAATGTAAATTGTTTTCAAGGGTCCTAACTGCTGGGCGTCAGCTTGCGAAGACTTTGGAGTTACAGTCTCTAAATGATTTGGGATTTTCCAAAAGATATGTCAGGTGTTTGCAGGTATTATTTGACTGGTTTCTGGATCTGTTTCAGTCTTGAAATAAGATTCTCTCATGTGCTTCAATTCTTCTTATAAGTTCACACTTCCATTTGTGCCAGATCTCTGAGGTTGTCAACAGCATGAAGGATCTGATTGATTTCTGCCGGGAGCACAAAGTTGGGCCAATAGGTAGTCCATTTATGGGGGTTGTGGTGTAGTTAGATTTTGAATGTAGGCATTGTTATGTATATATGTGTAGCTATATATATATCCAATATTATAGGCTACAGTGTTCAGTTCTGGACCATTTACGATTATAGAGAAATCTTTTGGCCTGAACAATTCTTGTTGAAACTATGCTTAATATTCTTTGTGCGCTTGTTCACTGTTTTTTGAGCAACCTGGGCACCTAATAAGTTGCAAACAAAATATACACAATTTCAGGTACGCTTATAGTGCTCCTCAGCAGTTTGGAGAGATGTTAAAAGTTCATTAGCTAGTGCTTTCCATAAAGTCCTGTTTGTCAATAGCTTTTAAAGTAGTGTCTACTTTATTGATTAAGTCAAAACATTAGTATTTAGAAAATGAAGGAATGGATCATGAAAAACTACTTATTTTAATAATATAGCCGCTAACTATGAAAACAACTAACAACTAGTATTGTCGAACAGTGCCTAAGTGTTGCTTCAGTTTTGGTCAAGTAAAAGTTGAACAACTTTTCTGTGATTGTGGTCTCTGCTTCTACGTTTTACTTCATTACATGTCTTCCTTAGTACCTATGTATTTTATAGTATGGAGCTTCTTTAAATGCAAGTTTAAAACATGCACATTTACTTTCTGCTGCTTCTGTCTGATGGAAGTGATTTCATCTTTTCCTTGTATTCTTCTACTTTCTTCATGGTGCATTGCTTCTTGTCTAAGATTTGGTAGTTTTGCTGCTTGAACTAATAACTCCTGCTTTGATGTTTCTGTTGATTAGTTGCCGCCGCAACTAGAGATTGTTATTTATATACTGCAATATTTTAATGGAAATCTGATTCCAATCCTTACAGAGGGCTTGAAAAATTATCCTCGACATAACACTGCAGCAAAACTCCAGATGCAAAAGATGCAGGAAATGGAGCAGCTAGTGAATGTTCAGGGCCTGCCAACTGACAGGAACACCCTTAATAAGCTGATGGCATTACATCCTGGCATAAACAACCACATCAGCAATAATAATCACATGGTTAGTCGAGGAGCTTTAAGTGGTTCAGCACAGGCTGCTTTGGCACTGACCAACTACCAGAATCTGCTCATGAGGCAAAACTCTATGAATTCAAACTCTAACTCGCTTCAACAAGAGTCTCCATCATCGTTCAATACTTCTAATCAAAGTCCATCTTCAAACTTCCAAGGATCTTCCGTTTTCGTACCGGGATCCATGCAAGGCTTACCAGCAAGTAGCTTTTCGAGTCCACAAATACCTTCCCAACAGCAACAGCAACAACAACGAACAGTAAGCACTAATAGCTTACTCCAACAAAACCATCAAGCATCCTCTCAAGGTAGCCAAGTCTTGCAACAGCAGATGATCCGGCAACTGCTGCAGATGTCTAACAATAGTGGAGTTCACCAAAATCCGCTTGCTGGACAAAATGGAAATGGGAGTATGGCAAGAAATGGATTGGGTTTTGGAAGCAACTCTTCAGCAGCACCTCCTGCTGCGGCTGCCCTTTCTGGAAGTGTTGCAGGACCTGCACCAAGTAGGAGCAATAGTTTTAAAGCTGCTTCAAACAGTGATTCTTCTGCAGCTGGTGGCAATAGTGGTTTTAACCAAAAAGTGCCAGATTTGCCACAGAATCTCCATTTGCAGGAGGATATTGTTCCTGATATTGCCCATGAGTTCAGTGAAAATGGCTTTTTTAACAGTGATCTTGACGATACCATCGGTTATGGTTGGAAGGCATGACTAACATCGTATGGCCTAGCCCTTTGCTGTCATTGAGCAAATGCTAGGAAGATATATTTTTGTACAGAATATTGAATAGCTGCTTTACCCCACCTCCCTTGCTTTTTTAATTATCGAATTTGTTGTGACCTTGTATTTCTGTAGGTAATTAGCTCCGTTCCTGTTTTTGGTTCTTTCCTCTTTCCTCTTTCTCTTCTTTTGAGGGTTTTTCTTTCGAGTCTTGCAAGTGTAATCTATTGGACGAAAACTGGAACTGGAACAGCGAATATGATATTTTAATGAGTTATGCTATATGGTATTTTCTGATGGACTCGACATTGCTCGTCTAGTTCCCGCGGCTTGTATGATGGTTTATCTTCTGTTTCAAACTTCTGATAGTTGATAGATCCTTTAGATTCGCAATTTTGAATGCCCTTTCAATGGTAAGTGCCTGACTTCTAACTTCGCGGGATCTTGTCCATCTCATTGCGGCTCATATTTCCTACTATTTTAATATCATGGGGAATTGTATTTATCATATTATTGATAATTTACCCATTGTTACAAAATTATTACTTCACTATTATTATTAAGCTCATTCCTAGTCCTACTTCTGACACGGTGGATGACATTCCGCGGCCGGTAATCCAAGAAGCTCAAGATCAAGGAATGTTTTTGAGAACTCGTCTCATTTTCCACTAGTTTCACCAAAAGGTTACAATCTATCCCAATTCCAAAGAGAAATCCTAAGGTAGTTGTACAAGCCCTGCAGTAGGACTAGGAACTGATTATCATTCGAGGGACTTCACTAGCACTAGGTCTACGGTGTATCACTAGAGATGAACAATGTGTGGGTTGAAAAATTGAAAGCATCGTTACACTACCCTGAGCAATCAGCGTTGCCAAGTTTTACACTGAAATCTCCTCTAACCTGATCATGAGAAGTCCTCATCAGTTATTGGCCATTTATTACATTAGTAAAATACAACTGGGGATAACAATGGGAACTTCAACGACATAAGATTAACTAAACAATAAATTGGTCACACAAACATATCATAAAAATGTTGTAACAAGTAGAACTGCCCCTACTCGTCAATGACGCTACTTTATGACTCTCCAGATTACCCATTATGCCAAGGCTCATCATCTGAGTCATCCTCTAAAAGTTCTTCATCCGACTCATCCTCTTCAACCACTGGCCCAATGCCAAGCAGTGTATTGAGAATCATATTTTCCCATCCCCTTACCCCTCTCTCCATTAATCTCACAGTCAATGCGTGCCAACGAGAAGTTGCACCTGTCTCTCCTTTGGGCGATCCATGGGACAACATGCTGTATTCTCGCTGAGGGAAATACTTCAAAGAGCACTTTCCTGTGGGATCAAGTATTTCTACATCAAATGGGCGTGAAAGGGGCCGTCCAACAGCCTGAACATGGGATATACTGCACCATAGAAACAAAATTTAAGACATTACATCAAAGGCAGACACTCTAAAGAGTAAAACAAAAGATAACACATAAAAGCAAGTCAAGTTTTAAAACAGTCGAACAAGCATGCTCAGAATGAGTTTATGAAAGTTTTATCTGGTGTGATTATCGCAGGCTCAGCAGAGCCATAGTTATTTCCAAAATTGCGACCACCATCCATGCTTCAGCTTACTCTTCCAGCATTCTGGTCATTTCCGTCTTGTACAGATCAGGATCTAACCATTGGGAAGCTTGAAAAGGCTAGAAGGTATGGAGAGATAGAGAGGGAGGGAGGGAAGAGGATGAAGAGGAGCAGGTAGAGACAAAAAAAGATTAACAAGCTATTGTTTTGGGAGTAAGGCTTCGTTGTTGTTGTATTGTTTTAATACCCATGTCACAAGAGAATATGTTGGTGGATTAATTAAGAGATCTGAACCTTCATTTATTGCAATCCAAAAGGAAAGAATCCCATCTCTCTCTTTTCCCCATGCTCTTCTTTTGCAAATAAAGAGGAAAAATAATCTGTTCCTATAACTGTAAAACGAGTATTCTTTTCCATGTTGAAATAAAGTAGATAGCGAGATACAATTTTAAATTGAAATTGTTATCATAGAAGTGAATTTCATGAGTGTGGATTTAGGGAGGGGAAAGGAAACAAAGGTATTTACCTCGCGTGTACTTTCCCAGTCCTAGAGAATAGACATGGCAAATTTATAACACTGATTTTTTTTTCTCCTTTTTCAGAAAAAAAACATAATATCAAGTGCACATCAGTAGTAAGAGAGAGAGAGAGAGAGAGAGAGAGAGAGAGAGAGAGACCATATATAATACAATCCATCCATTTCTTGTCTCTGAACTCTACCCAGTAGCTCAACTTGAAGAATTCCTCCAATACAAAGAACAGCTTCTGGTAGCTTGAACTTTTGCAAGCAGTTTTCCTATTAATTTACTTAAGTTATTAAATTTGAAATCATTCAAAAGATAAAGAGACACAGAAGACCAAGAGTCCAAAATTAATTAGTTCGGCTCAGGCTTCATAATGTTGCTTGATGAATAAAAATTTACCAGCAAACTGAGGAAATGAGGCCCTTCAGCAAGATGGCTACAGCTAGATATTGCAACTTACCTGAGCCATAGGGTATTCGGGTGATGTATATGTCCAAACAAATTTGTCATCCATTGAATTTTGGTTGATAGCAGAATTAACTGTGACATTATTCTCCAACTGCAGTGGAAGTTTATAATGACCCAGTCTAAATCGGACCGCCTTAGATGAATATATAGGGAAGCCATGCTGAAAGTATGCTGATATGCAAACATAAGCTATGTGTCAGGAGATCTTCTCAATAGATTTATATAAAAAAAATGATAAATATCAAGTATTTGAAGAATTCAACATATATATGAGCAATCAGGATTTAACCTTGGAATGGTTGAATATGGATTTCAGTTACGAGACATAAATTAGCTATAAACTTATACACTAATGCTTCAGGAACAGCAGGGTCACTTTGCCCTTTACTTGACCAGTATGAGGCTCCACGTCCAACCTTATCGTTTGGCTCCAAAGTGTTCCAGATGCTTTCTTCAGGGTGGTTATCAGTGCTGGATGCACTAATAGCTTCTGATATGCAATCATTTTGCAAGAAAGGAGTAAGACCCTGAGCCAATTGAGCAAAAACTCTATGATTTCTATTGAGGCACTCCCACTCCATGCAATCACTCTGTCCAACTCTTACAGGTTCAATCATATTGTTTACTTCAATGACATGAGCAACACTACGCATTTCAGGCAACAATTTCAAGCAAAGCTGCTTAAAAAGGCCATTTGCAATAACTGCAGAGCATATTCAAACGTGTATCAGATGCATCTCTAAAAAAAACACAAATAAAAAAAGTTAAGACAAGCATACATATCCAATTAAATTCATTAAAAATTCTCAAACTTGTGATGTAAATATAACTAACACGGATTCTCTGCAGAATGGAAATTTTCATGGGAGCATAATCATCTTCAATATCAATCTTTCAATTGAACATGAACATGCCAGTCAGTGCATTGTATAGATACCAAAACTTAGATATCATGAAAATGCCAGAATGATTAAATATAGGCATACCAAAGTGGCGCCAAGAACTGGAAACAGAACAAACACGAGCAAGGTCAGAAGGGTCGTCCAAATGCAAGAAGACCTGAATTGACATGTCGGCTCCAATCCATTGTACAAAATCACCACGATTTTCCTTAGTAGACATGTTTGGCAAAGATCAGCGAAGACCTTTGCAGCAACTCAACTCAGACTGAAACGGTGCACCAATCACCACAATAAACATACCTAAACATCAAAATGGTTCCGACAAAAAAAAAAAAACATCAAAATGGCAGAGAGTTCTGTAAATGTTTAGTTGATAAATATATATATATATATATTTTACGAAATTAAGACAAAACAAAACTACCCCATTTGTAACTGCAGTGAAGCAAATCCATTTAGATCAAAATTCGATACAAAAACTGGGAAAAAATCTCAATTTGTGAAGGCCATTAAATGGAGAAATTGCTAACCGAAAAACAAACTTCACGATATCCATCAGAGGGGGGAGGGGGGAGGGGGGAAAAAAAACTTAATTTCATGGAAATTAAATATATTTCCTCAGGCAATCGAAATGGAATAAATTACACAGGGACTCGTGCATTCCCATGAAAGTACACCATATAGGGAAAAAAAATATAAATCGTAAATAAAGAAGACTGAGTTTAGCATAAAAATACTACCTTCATGGTGAGAAAGAGATGGAGAGGTGTTGCAATGGAAGATCTAAAGCATCACCAGAATTCGAAAGAACTTCTAACTGCAGATACAGACCAAGAGAGAGTGACCGTCTTCGCTTTTCTCTCATACAACAAGTTTGCTTATTTTATTTTATTTTATTTTTATTTACATTAAAGCGAAATACTTTTTTTTTTCTAATAAAAAATTACTTAAAAACCTAACTTTTAGTACCATTTTTAACTGCTTATTTTTTTAGTAGGTATATTGATTCTAATCCATTTTATACACCTCAAAGATTTATTTTGAATTATAAATTAAGTTAAAAATATTGAATTTTATTTTTTTATTTTAATTTTATCTATAAATTATTATTAAAAAATTAAAAAAAATCTAAATAAAATTAAATAAACTTAATAGAATATAATTGGCAATTTAAAATTATGATAAATTATAATTTTATTTGATTTTTGAAGAATAGTTCATAGATAATTTTAAATTGAAAATTAAAATTTAATATATATATATATATAGCTTTTTTGTAACCACTAATTCAAAATTCTAATGCTCGCCAACTCCTGAAGCTGCTGAAAGGTTCAGCTGGCTAGGAAGCGGAGGTTGTGAGGTTGCTAGGTTTAACATATGTGGATCCTCGAGGGCTGAGGGGTTTGGACCGAGTGTTCTAGCTAGGTAGGGTTGAGTTTTGGTTGAATTTCTCTAGGCTGTGTTTTGAGTCCATTTCTTTGTAATCTTGTCCTAATTAGACCATGTAATGAAATTCTGTAGTTAGAAAAAAAAAATCAATATGAATTAATTCCTATGAATCCAATTTTAATTATCTTTTTAAAAAATTAATTTTGTATTATACATGTTATTTTCAATTATTTAGTTATATTATAATTTTTTAATTAATTTCAAATAAATTTTAATGACAAAAAAATATTTCCATAACTTTATTTTGGTCAGACAAAAACCCTAAATTAAAACTGTATTAATTAACGCTGTAAATAGAATTTGTGAGTAAAATTATTCTTCTAAGTTGGATACTAAATTTAATTCTGGAAGATTAGATGATCTGCATTCTATTTTTCATATATAAATGAATATGAAATTGAAAATTAATTTTCAAAGAGACATTATTATTATTATTATTTGGGAACCCATGCATATCAGCATCAGTGGTCCTTTTTCAATTAACTTACTTCACAAATTAATTAATTAATTAATGACAATTTGGTGTAACATCCTTGTTAACTTGGCAAATGGGAGAAGAGAAAAAGAAGAGATGTCGGAAGGGGCTTAACAATGGTGGGTCCTTCCGTCCAGGCCTCTCCCCATTTTTAGATAAGAACGCCAACCTCGATTGCAACCCAACTCATCAACTGTCCCTCTCAGCACCTCAAGTCATGACTCAACCCTACACTACACAACACAACACATCCTTGTCCTCGTCCTTCCACATTTCCACTCGAATTATTTTGGATTGGACAAGAAAAAATAATATCCAAACTGCTTTATAATAAGAGGAAGAACAACAACAACAACAACAACAACTAGCAAGCTCATTACATGTTTGAGTACTTGTTTGTACATGCAGAGAAACACCCAAAAACAGTTCCCCCTTCAGACAAATTACAATCACAGACTCCAGGGCCTTACGGTCCTAAAAAAAAAACCCAACCTCATTTTTACCTCCTAGACTTGTCTGTATCACCTTATCTGTATGTAACATGCTGATATTATCAACTACTTCAATAGATTTATATGTTTCAATGCTTTAGTTTCTCTCTCAACTCACTAGGGCATATGAACACAGAATCCAGGCAGACGCCACCTTTAGAATGCGTACAATCGATCTGGGTCATGGAAAATTTTATTTTTACTTGTGTATGAGGCTTTTCCACTGTGAATTCACCTACGTTGTAGTAAATCCAATTTCCTTGTTCATGCAAGTGACGTTCTGATGAAACATGCTGGTCATTAGATGTTGATAGTTGAAACTGAACGGGTTTTATGTTCCATCCATGAACTTGAGCTGTATTACATACTCGTCGACCAAATCTTTTTGAAGCTTTGCCTAGTTGAAGTCTGAAAGAGAGAGTGTATGTGTCTGGAGGAAATTCAAACTCCAATTCTCCTACTGCTTCAAACCACCATATTTGTTGAAGATATGCAATTTTATTAAACCTGCAATAAGTCAAGGAAATAATACACTATCTACATTAATTAGTTGATCAAGCAAGCAAGCAAGCGACGTATATATTCAAATTTTTTATGTGATTCTTCTGACCGTTCAACAATAAAAAGCAGGTTTTTTAATCTGAATTTTCCTTTTCTTTCGTTTCATGTTAAGCCAGACTACAAGCGAAAATGACAACCATAGATATATATATATATACAAGGTCAATGTATATGCTTGTGTGCAAGTGTAAGCCTGTTTAGAATAGGGGGCTATTAATTAAAGATCAAAATGAAGCAATTTTCAAAATGGATTTCCATTAATGCCAACCAAATCCCAAGCAAAGAGGCAATAAGATCAAATTTGCACAATTGATTATCTAAATAAACAAAATAGTTGTCACTTTCCTTAGCTATTCAAATTTTACAGAAATATTAGGCCAATAAACTCTCTCAATTTTCATCATTTTAAAAAATAGATATTATTATTACCTGGATTCCTCAGATGAAATATGATTCCAATATCTCCGATCATCTATTCCTGTTATTCTCAATGCCTTGTATGAAACCGACAGACAAATCTTGCCACTACTCTTATCCAACCAAACTTGCTGCATGTACAAATTTTACAAAAACAAATAAACAACCTGTAATAAAATATTCTCATAAAAATAATTGCTTTTAAGATGCTTGAAATCGATAAATGGAAGAGAGAGAAGAGGGTATTAGCAGGGAGACCTTGGTTCCACCATCGAAGCAATTGGGGTGACACAATCTCGCATAAATCTCTTTCTTGCTCAAATTCTCTGGACTGTCTTGTATAACTTTCTTAACAACAAACTTATAGTTTGAAGGCAGCTTTGTCTCCCATACCAAATCGGCTAAAGAAGCTCCACGGAAAGTCCGGTTCAACCTGGCCAGTTTACATATCTCTGGCGGATCCAAGTACATGAGAATAGAAGACACACAACTCTCCGGCACATCATCAAGACTGGGAGAACCACCTCCATTACTGGGCAACTCGAAACCAGAGAAACCAGCCCCCATGAAGAAAAAGAATTAACAAAGATGAATATTGAACAAAAGATTTAAAAAAGCAAAAAAGAAAAAAAAAAGATTCCAAGTGAAGAAAACTGTTTAAAGGTAGAGGAGGAGGTGATAAATCCTAAGGGAAATAAGTGGAGAAGAAACAGAGGAAGGTGTCACCATTTTCTTCATGTACAAGGAGGAATTGAAAAGGAATACCAAGTCTTTGGGGTTAGTGGATAATTTAAAGTGTCGATTCTTTTTTTTTTTTTTTTTTTTTCTGATTTAATGTCTTAATAGTTGATTATCCTCTCTGTATTAACTAATAATTATTTACTAATATCCAAGGTGCCACCTAATTATTTCAGTTGTTATGGAGTCTGCTTCTCCAGCAGGAAATCCCACCCCATTCAGTAGTCGCACATGATAGCAACTTAAATGGATAAATCATAAATTATATATTTATATTTTTTAAAATTTTGATTAAAATTTTTACAATTTAAATATTACTTAATTATTTATATTAATTAATTCCATAAATTAATTAATTTTTTAATAGAAATATAGTTTTATAAGACAAAAAATATTTTAATTATTTTTAAAAAATAAAAATAAAAAAAATTATTATTACAAATATAGAAAAATATGAAAAAAAACTAAATAGCAATAATTTTTGACGTGGCTTCAAATTTAAATGGTTGGCTCTTCCGAGCATTTAAATAGCAACAATTTTCAGTTTATTAATAATGTTGGATTTGGGATTAATTATGATTGCAGTTGCAAATTGCATTATGAAACAAGCGAGTTTGACGATTTCCTGGATCATGTTTTCTGCTGTAAATTATCAGTGCACGTGGCATTGACACTTTTTGTATTTTCTTCAAACTATATTCGCTAAGTAAATCATTCCAACTTAATTACTCTACAAAAATTCATGTAATCCTTCTTTGTACATCAATAAGCAAGTGCTGTTTAATTAATTACCCAAATAAGAGAAGGAAATAATGAGGTTTCTTAAAGATGGTGAAGAGTTGGTCCCTCCTGCACCCATGGATACACATCAAATCTATAAAAGCAACAAATGGAATAATTAGAAAGATTTAAGCAAAAGCAAGGGAATTAATTAACTAACTAAATTAAAAGTGATTTCAGTTTTTTTTGTCTAAATATTGATTCAAAATCATATGATCCACTAATTCACATGAATGATGTTTGCCAAATAGTACCATTACACCCTGGAGCCCCAACCCAGACGTGATGCTGACTCACCACTATTACTCTCCAAATATTCATTTCATACACAACACTTTCTATGCATCTGCAACTTGCGTGATGCATAATCTAGACAATTACAGATAAAGTTAGATATTAAAAGAATAATTTTTATTATAAAAATTTTCATAATTAAATTAAGATTTATAATTTGAGCATAATTTAAGGTTGATTTGCTTATATATAGACTAATGAATTTTGAATAATAAAATAAGTTTTAAAAAGTAATTTGCTCAAAACAGTTGCCAGCGATATTTGGTTGCAGTTGCATTTTGCCGACCATTTCATAAAACAAATAAAAGAGGAAGGGGAAGTGATAAAGGGGTTTGGCACGTGCAAAGCATTTTCAGGTGCAATGTGAAGTTGAAGCTTGAGGGGAATGATGGTTGGTAATTCCTAGGCTAGTTGATGAATCTCATTCTAATTCCGATTCCAATACCATCACGAATAACATCTTCCTAATAGATTTGAATTATTCGTGTATCATATTCGATGCCAGTGCTCCGTATAAAGGTATTGATTATCATTATTCACAAAACTTTACATTTAATAAGAAATTAATTTAAAATGGTTTGCAGGTTTTTCTACTTTCTACTGGATGTTTTTGTTCAAAATCCACATAATTGTTGCAAGCAAGCATCATAAGATATGTGTAACTCATGATGTGGCTACTAAATTAGTACTAGTTCAATGGTTGAATTAATGACATAATCAACCGACAATTATTCAATAAAAAATATTAAGAATAAACCTCTTGTTTTCTCGGTTTTCTTCTTAAACAACAGACCTTGATTCTACCGTTTTATCGGGGGTTTTTATCCAGAAAGGATTCCTCCTTTCATCTAATCTAGCTATGGGTCTCTCTCCTTAACGCTATATTGAACGTATATATTGTTTTGTTATGTTATTTATGGAACTAAACTAGGATTCCGTGAGAGGGTTGCATTATAGAGTAGCTTGGTTTGTCTGTTTGCTGTGTTGCTTTCCTCTGTGGAGGCAATGTTTTTGCAGGGACTGCTAGGAGAACTTTGAGCTTATGCCTTCCCTCAATCTTAGCCTGGTGAACGGTGGGCGTAAAAAGTGTTTGTCTGCAGATGGTAGCTCATGGAGCCCAAAGGCCCCAAACCCACCGAAAGGCACTAATGAGAATACCACTAGCGCCCATTGCAAGGGATACTTCTGTTCTAGCTTTCCCTGACTTGCAGTTCACAATACAGCTTGGAGATATACGTTTGGGAGTTGGAACGCCGATGGCTGAGATCCTTGTGGTTAATTGTGATGGTTAGCCTTTCAAGAGAAATGAAAGACTAAGACCACTGTTAAATGGATAGCCTCGACCTATAATGTGTACCCAAACAAGGAAAAGGTTCACTCAACATTCACTTGAAATTGTCAGGCTCAAAGTGTTTTAAGGCAAAAGTATATTCCTAAAAGTTCAGCAACCATCAGTCAATATACCAGTTCCCAGGTAGTATATTTATACAACTGGAAGTTTCTCAAACATAAAATGATGTTACACTGCTTTAGCGGACTTGCTTTGAAGTTCTGGTAATACATCATCAAACGCTTTTCACCAGCCATCTTCCAACGATTAAAAATCCAGCTATCAATCACCTCCAACTTGCCTCTTCCACGAGTCTTCCACAATCAGTTCATCTACTCCCCAGTCCTCATAACTGGACATTGAAAAAGGAAAATCTTTACTACATGCACACCTCATTCAACCAGAGAAAAGTAGAATTTTATAGATTAAAAGATGACAATAATTTAAAACAAAGAACATCACCTTCCATCAGGGAGGTAGCGCCGGATGGTGAAAGGTATTTTTCGCTCTCTTAGTTCCTTCATAGCAATCTTGAAAAATGAAAAACATAAAAAGACATCAACCAATAATTTAAAATGGAAAAAAAAGGATATAATAAAATTTTTATGGTTGCAGATGCAATAATATCAAGAGTGGACTAAAGCCAAATTGACAATTGCAGGCATGTCGCAGCTAAAAAGGCTGTGACAAGTGGGTGGTGCCTAACATGCAACCAACATTCAGTCCCCTTGAGTGAAAAATGCTGTAATTTGAGAAGGCAATCCAGAAAGATACGTGTTACAATACTAAGTTAGAGACAGGGATACGATGTTCCCTTGTTTACTTCATATAAAGAAAAGTAGGTGGTGCCTAACATGCAACTAACATTCAGAGAGCTAGCTTCTCTTAGAAATAACTCTCCAATAGCTTGAAATTTATTTAGGCACAGGGTAAACTACGAGGCAAATAAATATATAACCAGCAGATTTCATTTGCTATTGACCACACAACACAACATCAATGAATTGCTGAGATCACAGTTTATTATATGTATTTCCTGCAATGCTGCTGGTCAGCACTTTGGTTTTGATCACAGCTACAAAATAACCAGCAGCATTTTTCTCTTCTTTTCTCTCTCTGGTCAGCTCTAATTCAAAATTCTAATGCTAGTTTACCTTCTTCTTTAAATCAGAACCCAGTTAATCATATATTGCTTTCAATTTGCCAACCGTATAAGCATTAGTAAACTGGTTTCTCAACCTTCCTACATCACAAACTGTAGGATACGAATAATGCAAGCCACATAAAGATGAGATGGAATATGTAATTTGAAGATCAACAATCTCAAAAATGTAAATAATTATAATAAAGCAGTTTCTCGCTCAACAACATGTTTCACATGTACACAAGCGATGCTTTCCACAATCTTACCTCGAGTGGGTCAGTTTCACCCTCCAACTCAACCATTACAGGTGCATTCATGCTGCAAAGCCAAAGAGAGAATTTATAATCCCATTAATTCAACTCAATCAGTATAAATTTTAAAATGATTACGCTTTTAAGTTTTTAAGCAGAAAATTGAAGATACCTGATCTGCAAAGCACGAGTTCCCAAAATTCTAGCACGCTCATATTTTGTCATATACTTTGATGTTTTGCGAGGACGTTCCACAGGTTCTTGATCTTCTTTATCCTCAGTTTCAATGGGTTCCCCTTGAACATCCTCATTGTTATTGTTATCAACGTCCTCCTCGGCTCCTTCCTGTCCAATTATCCATTGAAACTTATAATAATATAAAAGAAGTTTCAGCTATATCACATGAATCAGTGCAAGTAATAACTTCTTACTTCAACCTCAGGCTCTGGCGGCTCATCCTCATATCTGCAGCAAAAATGTAAGAAAATTTAGACAGGTTATTGGGCAACAAACGGATGCAATAAACTATAAAATAATACATAAATAAAAGAAAATAAATATAGGATGTAAAAAACTAAGACCCAACTTATACATACCTCAATTCATCTAGAAATAAGTTAGGCTATCTTTAGCATAAATACTTGAGTGATTTACAAAAACTACAGGACCTCTGTTCCACATAAAAAGATTAAAACAGAAAAAAAAAAAAAAAAAAAAAAAAAAAAAAAAAAAAAACTCTTTCGAAGGATTTTTTATTTGGATTTCGAAAAAACCATTAACCATATGATTGATATCAAATAAGCTTGCAAGATGTATTAGTCAAATCAGCTTCTTGAGAAGCAAAAAACTTAATACTGTATTGTTTCAATCCATCAAACCAATCAGAGCACGTAGCACATATATTAGAGTAAATTAAAAAATTTAAGAGAAAAAAACCCTAGGCTGTTTGGGGCCAGGAGCGTGTGTCCGTGCAACAGAAAGAGGGAGAAGAGACGGAACTAACCCCATATCCATTTCATTGTAGTCGTCATCCGCCATGATTGATTATGGAAGACAAGCAAAACTAGGGATACTGAAGCAAAAACCCTAAGCAGGGATACTGAAGCAAAAACCCTTTCTCTACTTTATCCGGAGTTAATTTGGTTAAAGTATGCCCGTATGTATCGCCAATTCGCTCTTCACCAACACCGACCTCCTCCTAATATTTCCATTTCCCTTGACCAATGAGCAGTGAATAATATTTATAATGGGCTTCAGGCCCACGAACTCCCATTTTTCCTGTAAGGCTGTAACTTCATGCTTTGGGCTATAGGCTTTCTATGTTTAGAGCTCTATGTAGGCTTAAAGTCTTTGGTTGTATTGGACTAGCCCTTTCCATGCTTAATGATTTCTGCCTTCAGGGGAAAAACAAAAAAGAAACCTTGTTCTATGTTCATCTAGATCTTAGTAGGCTTTTCTTTCGGGTGGTTTGATTTACTTGAGATTGGGGTTTTGGCTTCTCTTGTACTCTATGTACTTATTTTGCCCATTACATATGAGCCTTAGAATGCATCTCTTCCAGGTGAATGTAGTAGGCTTTTAGACTAAATGGTTAGCGACATAGTTTGACGTTATAAAGTATTTAAAAACAAAACAAAATAATCTACGACCTCGTAAAATATTTGCAACTATCATGGAGGTGAGCTGTAATTGAAAATATCATTGATGACGACATACTGCAAAACAAAAAATATTTGCAACTATCATGGAGGTGAGCGGTAATTCAAAATATCATTGATGACGACATACTGCAGTATTTATGAGGCCAAAGGATACAGACCAGAAGTTGCATCTCTCTGGTTTTTCTTTTAAAAAGAAAAAAAAGAAAGAGTTGCGTCTCAGCTCAGGCATCTGTCCAATATCCAAGGTATGTGGGCTGCCAAACGATTTCAAAATTTTCATATATGGAAAGGAAACTCAGTTATGATAACTTTTCTCAGCATACACAATGAATTCAAGCCTACCCTCACATTAAAATAAAAATAATACTGGCAAAGCAGCCTACTTTTCTAGACTTTGAGAAACAAAAACAAGTATAAAATTCATTTTTGACTTTTATCTGTAAGAAATCTTGATCGGTTCAGTTCAGGCGTCTATCTCTGTGAGACATGGATCAAACTCCTTCTCCTAAAGAATTCAGTTTCTTATCTCTTCCCATTTTTCTACTAATACCAGTTTTCTTTATCATCATCAAGCACATTAGCTCTCTATCCTCGAATCGGCGGCCTCTTCCTCCGGGTCCCAGGCCATGGCCTATCGTAGGCAACATTTTCCATCTCGACAAAAAGCTACACATCTCAATGACACGCTTTGCCAAACTTCATGGCCCTCTCATTTCATTGAGGCTCGGTACTCAAGTAGTTGTTGTTGGCTCTTCTCCGGCTGCAGCAGCTGAAATTCTAAAAAATAACGATCGTTTGCTTTCTGCTAGATGGACAGTTAAAGTGATTCCGCGCAAAATCCATGAACTTGAACGTCTAGCTGTTATTTGGAATCCCACATGCAATGACCAGTGGAAATCCTTGCGAACCTTGTTCAGGACCGAGCTTTTCTCCGCCAAAGCCATTGAATCTCAAGCCAATTTGAGGGAGAAGAAATTGTCGGAGATGGTGGAACTTTTAACTACCCAACAAGGAACAGGAATCAATATTGGAGAAATTGTGTTTGCTACTGTTTTTAATACAATTTCTAATCTTATATTCTCCAAGGACTTGATTGCTTTGGAAGATAAAGGGGTGGCTAGTGGATTGAAAAGCCTGTTTTGGAGGATGATGGAGTTGGCCGCTGCTCCAAACATAGCAGAATTTTATCCCATCTTAGAGGGGTTGGATCCGCAAGGTTTAAGAAGAAAAATGTCAGAGTGCCTTGAGCAAATGTTTGGTGTATGGGAAATTTACATCAAGGAGAGAAGAGAAAAGCATGTCAATGATGCTCCCAAAACAGATTTCTTGGATGTTTTTCTTTCTAGTGGATTTGATGACGATCTAATCAATTGGTTGATTGCTGTATGCAGACTCTTTCCTATCTTTTTAGTGTATTATTTTTGCATATATTTTTTTTTAATTGATATACATCCTTGGTTATCATTACAGGAATTGATGAGTGCAGGCGTAGAAACTACCACCACAACGGTGGAGTGGGCAATGGCTGAGATTCTGAAGAATAAACGAGTCATGGAAAAAGTTGGGGAAGAGCTGCAAAGGGTAATCAACAGTGGCACAGTACACGAATCTCAAGTTTCTCAACTCACATTTGTAAATGCAGTTTTAAGGGAAACATTGAGGTTACATCCTCCTGCTCCATTTCTCCTTCCACATCGAGCTCCTGAAACTTGTGAAGTTATGAATTATACAATTCCAAAGGATTCTCAAATATTTGTCAATGTCTGGGCAATTGGACGAGACCCGTCAGTCTGGGAAGAGCCTTTGTCATTTAAACCTGAAAGATTTCTGGAATCGAGTTTAGATTTGAAGGGTCATGATTTTGAGCTAATACCTTTTGGTTCAGGAAGGCGGATTTGCCCAGGACTAACCATGGCTACAAGGCAAATTCCCATGATTTTGGCCTCTTTAATACATTACTTTGAATGGTCTCTTGAAAATGGTGAAGATCTTGCAACCATAGACATGAATGACAAGTTTGGCGTCACATTGCAGAAAGAGAAGCCTCTGCGCCTTATCCCTCGACGGAAATTGTAGATTTCGAGACTGTTTGTTTTTAGTTTTGTTGCTAAATAATGCATTAAATTAACACTGTTACAAATAAACTGAATTTGTTTACAAGATTCCATTAATCCCAACTAGCTATAATTGTTTTCAGATTCTTGAAGAGAAAAGATATATGATGTCGAGGATTTTTAGGGATACAGATCAAATAATCCAGCCTTTTAAATGGTTACATTTTGTAAACATATAAACGAAATAGCAATGCTGAATTTAAGAGATAATTGCTTGAGTTATAATATGAGGATTTCTGATAAAAACCTAACTCTCAGAATTCATATCATCAACAACACAACATTAAAAATAAAAAAGTAAAGAGTTAACCGTAAAAAAACCTTTACTTTTGATTTTTTATATAATTTTTTTTAACTAATGAAATTCTAATTTTTTAAATTTATTCTAAATGCACCGATTATTATTTGTGCCAATGTAAATTTTATGTCGCTATGTCACATTAGTAAAATTTAAAATTAATTACTAAAAAAATTTATAATTTACTTTTATTATAATTACACTCTATATTTTTATTTTTTATTAATTAAATTCTATTTTTTTAATATATGACCAAAGGTACCTAATGCTACTTTTATAAAAATTATAAAATTATCAATGTTATCCTTTCCATTATTAAATGTATTTAAAAAATATTATTTATATTATTATTTAATTTTTTATCAATAATTTAGATAGTATAGATTGAAGATTTGTCTATTCAACCCATGAAAATTGCAAAGTATAGAAAAAATTAGGTAAAAAAAAAAACTAAAAAGAATTTCAGTGGGACAAGATGGAGATGTCCAGAGGGATGTCAAGATCAATCTAACCAAAAATAGTAATAATAATAATAACAAATAAAAAAAAATCACATGTAGAGCCTTGAGGGAACTAATAAACTAACTTTCTTAATTTTCTCAATGTAAAAGTTCTATCCAGCCATATAAAAAAAATTATTTACGATTTTATTTAGAAGAAATAGAAAAGTGAAAATTACTATTTAAATATGAAATTTATAAAACTATATTTTATATTTTTAAAAATTAAATTTTTTACCCAACTTTAAATAATGTAATCCATTACCCATATAACCATAATTTATATATTTAAAATTTATTTATTATTAATTTAAGTAGCTTAATCCGCACTCACAAATTTAATCTGGTGATAAATGCATTTGAGAGTTTTCAGTTCTATTTGGCTTAATCCAATGTCATTAATAATATATTTTTTGAATTTAAAAGTTTTTTTTTTCATAGTCTACCCATCTCCATGAAATCCACAATTTTTACAATTAAGTTTTTTTTTTTATTTTAAATAATTTAATCATTATATATAGGCTATAACTATTTACTATTAAGTTGATTCTTTAATAATAATTATAAATTTAATATATAATAAAATTTTAATTTTTAAATATTATAAATATTATTCAATTTAATGATAATTTTTTTCAACAACGGATTAAGTTTACATCAAGCTATTTTGATATGTGAAGTTTGAAAAAATAAAAAATTTTCATTTTAGACAATTTTAAATTTTTAATAATTTGAATTATAAGAAAAAGTTAACTAAAAGTATTTAAGTATAACTTTAATTTTAACATGATTAAACTCAAACCTATAACTATTATTAAATTAAAAATTATAATAAAGTTATATCCTTATAATTGCAATATTTAAAAATTTAATCTTATTATATTTTTATGTTATTTTATGATTTTCTTAATTAACTAAAATTAACTTAAAAAATAAAATTATCATCTATTTTAAAATTAAATTTTAAATAATTAAATTGTATATTATTATAAATAATCCATAAAATTTAATGTGATTATGAAAAATTTCATTATTCTTCTTCTCATTTTTATATATAATAAAGATAGATTATAGATTTTTTTATAATTTTATTATAGTTGACAAAATAATTGCTTAATTTAATGATAAAGTTTTTTTAAAATTTTTTTTGTAGTGTTCTTAAAAATGAGATTTAGATTATAAAATTCTTACAAAAATTAAAAGTTGTATTAAAAAAATTCAAATATAATAAAAAACTTAATTAAAAGATTTGAAATACAAATATAGTAATAAAAACTTATATAAACTATATAATTAAAACTATAAATTTAACTTAAAATATAAGATTTGAATTATTGATATATATTTTATTTAAAATTTAAATTATATTTCTAAGTAAAATTATTATTTTTAACTAAATTTAATCCACAAAGAATTTTAACTAAAATTATCTATCTAATAGTTTTTTTATTAAAATTAATCAATATAAAATTTTAACTAAGATTATTTATTAAAACAATCTCTTCAATAAAATTACAAGAATATTTAAATAATATGATATAATGATTATTTTAAAAATTTTATTTTGTTAAGTATTTAAATAATATTAAAATTAGAATCATTTCAAATTAAAATTTTTTATAATTAAAATAATATTTTTCTGATATTATTTTAAACTCATCAATAAAAGTAGAAGAATATCTAAGTAAATTTGGGTATTCCCTTCCCCTTCGCATATTTATATATATTATAAATCTAATATTTATAAAATTTTAACCATTTAAATTTATAAAAGTTTAAATTTTTAAATTTTAATATTGTCTATTAAAAATATTATTATATTATTTTTTATTATATTTTTAAATTTTAAGAGAAGAAACTTATGGTCGAAATTAGGGTAAATATTGATTTGAAATCAGGTAGAAATATTATCAATATGCTTTATGGTTAAGTAATAATCATACTCTTTATATTTAAGAAGAATTCACTTTTAATATTTAAAAATAATACATCATATTAATAATAATATATTTTCTTAAATAAAATTTTAAATTTAGATAAATTATTTATAAAAATTTCAATTTTAAACTAATTTATCAAAATTTTAGAAGTTAGAGATTAAAAATCTTTAACCGGGCAAAGATTTAGGTTTTAAAGATAAATTGACCACATTAAAATAAAAATAATATCGGCAATAGTAAGCTTACTTAATAGACTCTGAGTCTCTGACAAACAAAAACATATTTATTCATTTACGATCTTATTATAAGAAGTTGTCTTCACAGCATTCGATTCAGGCCTCTGTTTCTCTGAGAAATGGATCAAACACCTTCTAAGGAATTCAGTCTCTTATCTCCTCCCATTTTCTTACTTCTGTCTGTTATCTTTATCATCATCAAGCATATTACCCCTCTATCTCCGAATCGGCGGCCTCTTCCTCCAGGTCCCAGGCCATGGCCTATCGTAGGCAACATTGTCCATCTCGACAAAAAGCTACACATCTCAATGACACGCTTTGCCAAACTTCATGGCCCTCTAATTTCATTGAGGCTCGGTACTCAAGTTGTTATTTTTGGCTCTTCTCCGACTGCAGCAGCTGAAATTCTAAAAAATCACGATCGTTTGCTTTCTGCTAGATGGACACCTAAAGTGATTCCGCGCAAAATCCATGAACTTGAACGTATATCTGTTATTTGGAATCCCACATGCGATGACCAGTGGAAGTCCTTGCGAGCCTTGTTCAGGACCGAGCTTTTCTCTGCCAAAGCCATCAAATCTCAAGCCACTTTGAGGGAGAAGAAATTGTCGGAGTTGGTGGAATTTTTAACTACCCAACAAGGGCAAGTAATCAATATTGGAGAAATTGTGTTTGCTACTGTTTTCAATACAATTTCTAATCTTATATTCTCCAAGGACTTGATTGGTTTGGAAGATAAAGGGGTAGCTAGTGGATTGAAAAGCCTGTTTTGGAGGATGATGGAGTTGGGCTCTGCTCCAAACATAGCAGAATTTTATCCCATCTTAGAGGGGTTGGATCCTCAGGGTTTAAGAAGAAAAGTTTCAGAGTGCATTATGCAAATTTTTGGTGTATGGGAAATTTATATCAAGGAGAGAAGAGAAAAGCATGTCAATGATGCTCCCAAAACAGATTTCTTGGATGTTTTTCTTTCCAGTGGATTTGATGACGATCTAATCAATTGGTTGATTGTTGTATGCAGACTCTCTCCTATCTTTTTAGTGTGTTGTTTTTGCATATTGTTTTTAATTGATATAAATCCTTGGTTATCATTTCAGGAATTGATGAGTGCAGGCGTAGAAACTACCACCACAACGGTGGAGTGGGCAATGGCTGAGATTCTGAAGAATAAACGAGTCATGGAAAAAGTTGGGGAAGAGCTGCAAAGGGTAATCAACAGGGGCACAATACACGAATCTGAAGTTTCTCAACTCACATACGTTAATGCAGTTGTAAAGGAAACATTGAGGTTACATCCTCCTGCTCCATTTCTCCTTCCACATCGAGCTCCTGAAACTTGTGAAGTTATGAATTATACAATTCCAAAAGATTCTCAAATATTTGTCAATGTTTGGGCAATTGGACGAGATCCTTCAGTTTGGGAAGATCCTTTGTCATTTAAACCTGAAAGATTTTTGGAATCGAGTTTAGATTTGAAAGGTCATGATTTTGAGCTGATACCCTTTGGTTCAGGAAGGCGGATTTGCCCAGGACTAACGATGGCTATAAGGCAAACTCCCATGATTTTGGCCTCTTTAGTACATTACTTTGAATGGTCTCTTGAAAATGGTGAAGATCCTGCAACGATAGACATGAATGATAAGTTTGGCGTCACATTGCAGAAAGAGAAGCCTCTCCTCGTTATTCCTCGACGGAAATTGTAGATTTGGAGATTGCGTGTTTTTAGTTTGTTTTCTGTTGTACGAATATTTGCGCTGTTACGAATAAACTGAATTTGTTTTCTAGATTCCATTAATCCTAACTAGCTATATTGTTTTTCTGATTCTTCAAAGAAGAAAGATATATATGATGTTGAGGCTTTTTAGTGATATAGATAAAATAATCCAGCCTTTAAGAGATTGGATATTAACAAAAGCAGTATAGTGGATATATCCAGAGGTGTGAAGACCGATCTAACCGATAAAAATACATCTATCAAAAATAAATAATAGCAATATGTAAAAAACATCACATGTAGAGCCTCAGAAAAACTAATCAATTTTTTTAATTTTCTCAATTTAAAAGTTCTAACCGGCCATACAAAAAGAAAAAAAAAAAAATCTATTTACAATCTTATTCAAAAGAAATGGAAAAGAGAAAATTATTATTCAAATATGAAACTCATAAAACCATATTTTATATATTGAAAAATTGATTTTTTCACCCAAATCTAAATAATATGATCCATTTCCCGACATATTTTTTGGATTTAAAATCTTTTTTTTTTTAAAATTTAGATAGTCTACCCATATCCATGAAATCCATAATTTTTACAATTAAATTTTTTTCTCAATTTTAAATAATTTGATCATTACATATGAAACTCATTTTTCTAAAAAAAAATTAATTTGAAAATTTTCTTGAATTATAACAAATTGAGATAAACAATAAAATTCAATCACCTAATTAAAATATGTAGCTATTTTCATCAGAATATCTATTTGATAAAAGAAATATGTAGAATTTTAGAAAATTACACAAATATCCATAATTTTTTTTATAAAAATTTGAAGGGCCATAGCCTCCCTTGACCCATGCTCAACTTCGCCGCCTGCTATTAGCCGACTAAATACAACAAATTGAAAGATATTGTCGAACTGAAGATCAATACCTAATTTTATACTGTATTTAATATTATTCTGTGATGAAATTAAATAAAAAGTTGAATTATGGTGTATTGAAGATAGCAATTGTATTGTACTCCTTAATTGTTTTCAGATTCTTGAAGAAAAAAAAAATGATGTTGAGGATTTTTATTGATATAGATCGAATAATCTAAATGTAATACCCCTACATGATTATTTAATTAACCGAGTCGGAGACATTATATTATGAAATAATTCTCTTATTTTTTACATAATTTATATCATATAATTCATAGCCTTTTTTTTAAAAAATTCAGCAGAATTTTTCCTGAAATATGGGTTTAATTCTTCACTTGAATAGTAATATTACACTTCTATAAACTTCAACCTTAACCTCCAAATTTCTTTTAATATCAACATAATTTCAATTCAGATATTAATGCAGTTCTTGATCTACTGCTCCTTCAATCTACAACCTGCGCGAGGAAGAATACATTCCTACACGCTAAGCAAATTGCGTAGTGGTGCTCAACTTTTACTTATATTTAAAAATAAATCATTTAAATCAGAATTCATTTATCAACAATAAATCAAACAAATAACAATAAATTATATAATAAATAATTTGAAATAATTCTAAATCATATTATTATTTCACATATATACAAATTTTAATTTCATAGTCTTTTTCTTTTTCTTCATGTAAAAAGTTTTATTTTCTCTTAATACTTTTATTTATTTATTATTTTTTTTGGTTTCTATAAGTTTAAATGGGACTGTTAAGTCAGATAAATAAACTGTATCTGTAGGGTACAAAGTACCAAATAACTGTATGACTCAAAAGCCGAGTCTATAACTGTAGGATACATCATTATATCCCAAAAATCAATGTAACTGTAGTGCAGTACTACAAGATCTGTATAGGGCATGCCACACCTTTAAACTAACTCACAATTCTCACCAAACTTATTAAGATTAGACTTTAAATAATTTATACATTTAAACAAGGGAACTAAAACTTTCAATATAATATAACTTTCAATTATTCAAACTATAATATTTTATCATATTACAACTGTACTTTTAAACATTTTCATATAAATCTATTAATTTAATTCAATTACATAAATTATAAATTCATAATTTAATCCTTAATTAATTAACTATTATTATTTTTATTATTATTATTTTTTTAATCTATTTATCATGATATACCATATCTCATTTTTCTTTTTCTTTTAATTTTTATTTCTATCCAACAATTTTCTTTTAACCCTAACTTAACTAATTTACAATGTTTGACATGGTATTTCTTATTTAGACTAATAATTAATTTTTTTATTATTATTATTACTATATCTTAACCAAATTACATCCTATAAAAGAAAGTAGAGACATTCCACTTGGTCCATAACTTGAATTTTACTCAAATTACATATTAATTTCAAAATTTTCTATTTATCAAATTTATCATTTCTTCAAATTTTAATCATATTATATAACTAAAATATTATTCACTTGATCTAATTCTACTAAAGTAGTAAAATTTTCAAATAAAACTTAATTAACAAATTATTGAATTTATTCAAATAAAGTTGAGCACAAACCTTAAACCTCCTAAAATCTTCCACAAACTTAAAATTTTCAAATCTTTCTTTTCTTTCCCTTTAAAGTTTTCACTCTTCCCTTCCACTTCTTCTTCATTAAAAATAAATAAATAAATCATATTAATATAATATTCTTCATAAATATTCACGTAAAAATGATAAAAAAATCCCTACATCAAAATCCCCTAACATACCTTTAAATTTTCAAACTCTTGATTACTATTTACTCTCCCTAATTTCGAATTTTTTCTTTGATTTCTTTTCTTTTTTTAAATTCTACTTTAAAAATGTATGGGAGAAAATGAGTAATTGATTGGAGATAGAAATTTGAAGAAATTTAGTGTAGAAGAGAAAAGATGAAGAAGTAGAGTTTTATTGTTGTTTACGGAAAGGGGAAGAAAAATGGAAAAAAATGTATTTTCTTTTCTTCTAATCTTTTCTTCTTTCTTCTTTTCTTTTTTTTTAAGGGAAATGGCTAGCAAATTGCCACATGTGCTTAACTTAAAATTTAATTTATTATTTTTTTTCTTTTTCTCGTTTTTCTTTTTTTTATTCTTATTATTTATTTTATTATTTATTATTTTATTTTATTTTATTTATTTATTTTTATTTTATTTTTAGGATGTTACGCTAACCTTTTAAATTATTACAATATATGAACAAAATAGTAAAGTTGAAATTATATATATCAACCGGCTTTCTTAATTTTCTGAATGTAAAACTTCTATTCAGCTATATCAAAAGAAAAAGAAAGTATATATAATCTAATTATTTAAAACAAGTGAAAAGGTAAAAGTTATTATTCAGACAAAAGAGGATAGCCTTTTTCTATTTTATATTTAATATTTCATAATTTTTATTTGCATTACCTTTTTATAATATTTTTTATTAACTTTTTAATTATACACATTTTAAATATATTAAATTTTATTAAATATTATACATATTTTAGATACTCAATTTGAAATACTAAAAATATTTTGAGTATTTATTTAAAAAATAATAATTTATGTGAAGTTATTTTAAAAATAAAATAGAATTATAATAGTTAATTTATATATTATTACAATATTAAAAAATAATAATAATAAAAAAATTACGAGATGAAAATAGTATAAAATTAAATAAAAAATTGAATGACTGAAAATAGCGATTGCATGTTAGTAAATGGATATTAATTGTCTTCCTGAATCTATAGGCACATATGCGCAAAGACAACGGTAGAGAATTAATGAAATGGCAAATCACACAGCTTGCTTGTTGCTTCCTTGGTCCCCTTCTAATCAAATGGCAACCCTTAGGCCCATTACCCATAAAACTAACCTTTTTTTTTATAATATTCATTTTTAGCATAAAAAATTATTTAATTAAAAAAAATCTAATTAAAATTGTATTAAAACCTAAAACAGATTTACCATTAATTTGCACTCCAAGACTTAGCCTGGTGGAAAGTGCATCCTATAGTCTTAAAAGGTTTAAGGTTCGACTCCCCCAATCTTTATTTCAAAAAAAAAGATTTACTATTAATTTTTATCTCAGGATTAAACCTCTATTACCCGATTTAAGACAAGTAACATAAAATATAATAAATAAAATATGATATAATCATTATATTCTAATTGAAATATTTAAATTTATTGAAATAGGACGATTTATAATTTGTTAATATTTTTAATCAATATCATTTAATTAAATTATTTATTTTAAAATTTTTTTTTAGGAATCTCAAATAAATATTATAAATAAAATTTTTTTTCATCTCTTAAGTTTAATTTAAATTTTTATAAAATTTAAAACTAATCATCTCATATAATCGGAACTCTCTTCTGGTGTTATATGCACAGCTGAAGGTTCCCAATAAGCCCAAATCTGTAAACAATGGTGCATAGTGCAACATAGGATGGGTAACCTTTTTGTTAGCCAATAGTTTCTTAATCGAAATTATTCGGTGCTCTGAAATTATGACGAAACAAGAAATATGTGGTACTCGTAATTAATAAAATTAAAAATTATTTTTTATATTATTATTTATTTACGATAGTTACATATTGATATGTTAGAATTTAATGGGTTGTAGTACCACTACCAAACTCATCCATCCATCCAAATCTACCAGCAAAATTCATGTCAGCTAACAGTTGAGATGAAGAGATGTGAAATGGCATGTTAGTGAAGATCAAGAGATGGGTAGTATTTTTTAGACCATTTCTTTTACGAAAATATTTTTTAAAAAAATATTTTTCATATTTTATGATGTTTAAAATATTTAATTAATAAAAAATATTTTTTTATTAAAATAAAATGTTAAAAGTTTATATTAACAATTAAAAATAATAAAGAGGAACTTATATATATTGAGTGTAAATATCTAAAATTTATTAAATTTGAATTAGAAAATGAAATTATGAGAGATGCAAAGAGGTAAAAGATAATTTTTAATTTACTCTACATACTTCTTTTGCCTCCTTTATGTTGAAATCAATTAATGAGTATATAGTAATGATATTATTTTATTTTAAAAATTTCTTAGATTTTCAATTAATTATATAATATATTTATTGAATTTAATTATTCAGAAAATTTTAAAAAGCAATTTCATTTTATATAAAATAAAAAAATATAATTAATTGAAAAATTAAACATTAACTATTAACATGCATATTAATGTTTTCTAAAATTATATAAAAAATCTGCTTAATTGTATATAGCCTATTTTTAAAATTATAAAATTATCATTTATAATTTTTATTATATCTAAAATAATAAATAAAAGAAACATAAAATAATAAATAATTCATTTTAAATTTAACAATAAAATTAAAATAAATAAATGATTTTTTTTCCCAAAGAAATGATAAAAATTCGATACTGATCGATCTCCAGATCATAATAATAAGTATAGCAATAATGAGCGAACTTTCGAGGCTCTTCGAAGCAGAAACATTCATGACTCTTATAAGTAAGAAGTTACCTTGAGCAGATTCAGTTGAGGCCCGTCTCTCTGTAAGACATGGATCAAACACCTTCTTCTAAAGAATTCAGTCTCTTATCTCCTCCCATTTTCTTACTTCTGCCTGTTATCTTTATCATCATCAAGCATATTGCCTCTCTATCTTCGAATCGGCGGCCTCTTCCTCCAGGTCCCAGGCCATGGCCTATCGTAGGCAACATTTTTCATCTCGACAAAAAGCTACACATCTCAACGACACGCTTTGCCAAACTTCATGGCCCTCTAATTTCATTGAGGCTCGGTACTCAAGTAGTTATTTTTGGCTCTTCTCCGACTGCAGCAGCTGAAATTCTAAAAAATCACGACCGTTTGCTATCTGCTAGATGGACACTTAAAGTGATTCCGCGCAAAATCCATGAACTTGAACGTATATCTGTTATTTGGAATCCCACATGCAATGACCAGTGGAAGTCCTTGCGAGCCTTGTTCAGGACCGAGCTTTTCTCTGCCAAAGCCATCCAATCTCAAGCCACTTTGAGGGAGAAGAAATTGTCAGAGATGGTGGAATTTTTTACTACCCAGCAAGGAACAGTAATCAATATTGGAGAAATTGTTTTTGCTACTGTTTTTAATACAATTTCTAATCTTATATTCTCCAAGGACTTGATTGCTTTGGAAGATAAAGAGGTGGCTAGTGGATTGAAAAGCCTGTTTTGGATGACGATGGAGTTGGCCTCTGCTCCAAACATAGCAGAATTTTATCCCATCTTAGAGGGGTTGGATCCGCAGGGTTTAAGAAGAAAAATGTCAGAGTGCATCGAGCAAATGTTTGGTGTATGGGAAATTTATATCAAGGAGAGAAGAGAAAAGCATGTCAATGATGCTACCAAAACAGATTTCTTGGATGTTTTTCTTTCCAGTGGATTTGATGACGATCTAATCAATTGGTTGATTGCTGTATGCAGACTCTCTCCTATCTTTTTAGTGTGTTGTTTTTGCATATTGTTTTTAATTGATATACATCCTTGGTTATCATTGCAGGAATTGATGAGTGCAGGCGTAGAAACTACCACCACAACGGTGGAGTGGGCAATGGCTGAGATTCTGAAGAATAAACGAGTCATGGAAAAAGTTGGGGAAGAGCTGCAAAGGGTAATCAACAGGGGCACAATACACGAATCTGAAGTTTCTCAACTCACATACGTTAATGCAGTTGTAAAGGAAACATTGAGGTTACATCCTCCTGCTCCATTTCTCCTTCCACATCGAGCTCCTGAAACTTGTGAAGTTATGAATTATACAATTCCAAAAGATTCTCAAATATTTGTCAATGTTTGGGCAATTGGACGAGATCCTTCAGTTTGGGAAGATCCTTTGTCATTTAAACCTGAAAGATTTTTGGAATCGAGTTTAGATTTGAAAGGTCATGATTTTGAGCTAATACCTTTTGGTTCAGGAAGGCGGATTTGCCCAGGACTAACCATGGCTACAAGGCAAATTCCTATGATTTTAGCCTCTTTAATACATTACTTTGAATGGTCCCTTGAAAATGGTGAAGATCCTGCAACCATAGACATGAATGATAAGTTCGGCGTCACATTGCAGAAAGAGAAGCCTCTACTCGTTATTCCTCGAAGGAATCGTAGATTTCGAGATTGTGTTATTCCATGATTTCTGGAAATTTGTTATTTGGGTGTTCATGCAACTTTCTTATTATAAAATTTATCTCCTAAATGTTTCACCGTGATATGTTTAGATACCTTATCATCCAAGTAATCTGATTTTTCATTTGCCTTATCCGTGTACCGCTCTTCATAAAATATGAGAGATAATATGTATCCAACACATATTTATGTATTTAAAATTAAACACTTAATAAAAATATAATTATAATTATTGTGTTTTAAATAATATATTTAATCATATTATATAATTTTATAATTCTATAATTTATTTTATATTGTATAACATATTCAAATATTCATATCTAAATTTAAATTTATATTCCTGTATTTTTTATTTAAGAAGTTGATAAATTCAACATAAAAATATAAATATAGTTTTTACACATGTATTCGAATCTGAATAACATAGCCCTATAATAGGAAATCTGTTGTTTAGCTTCTGTTTACTTTCTTCCAAAAAAAAAAAAAGCTAAATAAATTGAATTTGTTTTGTAGATTTCATTGACTGGCTATAATTGTTTCTAGATTCTTGAACATAAAAGATGTTGAGGATTTTTATTGATATAAATAAAATAATCCATCCTATTATATTATTATTATTATTATATTTTTTTTACTGAAAGGGCGGTTGGATTTGACTTTAAAAAGAGTGATGTAAAGACAATATTTTTTTCTAAGTGCTTATCCAACACCCTTTCACCCTATGACATTTCTCTAGCAAAGAGTAACTTCGACATTATTTATAGTTTGAGGAAAAAACAAACATTATTTGTGGCATTTCCATCATTGAGGAAAAAATACTTTATTTCAATTTAATTTAGTTTTTAATTTTAAAAATTTTTATTATTTCGATTTGATTTAATTTTAATTATAAAAAATTAAAAAAATAGAATCGAACCAATTAGTGATAATAATATTTTTTTTTAATAATATAGAGAAATTAAATCATATTAAAATTAAAATATTTTAATTAAATTTTAAAATATTAAAAATAAAATATAAAAAATTAAAATTTATTAAAAATTAAAATTGATCAAATCGAATCGAATCGAACTAAATCAGACTGATTCGGTTTAATTCAATTTTTGACCAAAATTAATTCGATTGAATTTTTATAAATACTAAAATTTTATTTTTTAATTTATTCGATTCGATTTAATTTTAAATCGAATCGAACGAATGTTTACTAAAAAAAATTCCGTAATAAATGCTTCATAAATAATAATGTATAAATAAAAGGGGTCTTGAAATAATAAAGGCAAAAAGTTTGAAAATTATATCAAGATCAACCTCAATTATTTGTCTCTCCATCTTATTGTAATTATAAAAATATAAAAAAATTGATAAAAAAAATTTAAAATAATTTCAGTGAAAACTAAATAGAGTCTTTAATATTCTTTTATTTTTTATAAACTTTTAAGTCATCGGTATGTCATAGAAAGAAAAAAAAAATATTACCTAACTTCATTCAGATAAGGAAACGATAGCTTCTGTTGTCTGTTAGCTGATTAAACACGTCAAATTAAAAAAATATCACGTAAGTTTATACTATAATTTAATATAATCTTCTAATGAAATTTAAAAAAAAAAAGTTGAATTATGGATATTGAAAATAGCGAATAATTAATTGTGAGATATGTGGAGTTGGAGTGTTAATGAGTAAAAAGAAAATGCGATTGTAACTCAATAACTGGATATTAATTGTCTTCAGCTAATTGGATGAAAGGTAATTAATTACATGACAGGTGTTGCTTCCTAACCATTCGTCCACTTCTAATGCAATGGCCAGGATGGTCCTCATCCATTAACATTCTACCCGGATCTGTTCTTCTCCTATTTACATCAAAAAACCTTCTAGGATTCCTTAATGTTTCTCCTCTGCTGGTTCTATTTGACCGTGCTCTTTGCAAAACAGGGGGTAGGGCATCCATGCCCTCATTCTCAGGTGGAGCTCCTGTCAATCGTGCAGACCGACGTGAACCTTGCATTCTGATTTCTGAAAAATGATATACAACACATAAACATTAGCATCATATGGTTCATGCGGATACACATGAATCCACATCATAAACATAATATATCATTAATGTATATGCATACTATTATGACATTTCACATCATCAAAACATGACTCTACATCATATCCTAATGGACATTGTGATATTGTGAGATTTGTGGAGTTGGAGTAGTTAATGATTAAAAAGAAAATGGCGATTGTATCTCAATAAGTGGATATTAATTGTCTTCAGCTAATTGGATGAAAGGTAATTAATTACACGACAGGTGTTGCTTCCTAACCATTTGTCCACTTCTAATGCAATGGCCAGGATGGTCCTCATCCGTTGACATTCTACCCAGATCTGTTCTCCTCCTGTTTACATTAGAGGACCTTATAGGATCCCTTGATGTTTCTCCTATGCTGGTTCTACTTGACCGTGCTCTTTGCAAAGCAGAGGGTAGGGCATCCATGCCCTCATTCTCAGGTGGAGCTCCTGTCAATCGTGCAGATCGACGTGAACCTTGCATTCTGATTTCTGAAAAACGATATACAACACATAAACATTAGCATCATATGGTTCATGCGGATATATGAATCCACATTATAAACATAACATATCATTAATGTACATGCATACTATTATGGCATTTCACATCATCAAAATAAGACTCTACATCCTATCCTAATGGACATTGTGAGATTGTGAGATCGGTGGAGTTGGAGTAGTTAATGATTAAAAAGAAATGGCGATTGTATCTCAATAAGTGGATATTAATTGTCTTCAGCTAATTGGATGAAAGGTAATTAATTACACGACAGGTGTTGCTTCCTAACCATTCATCCACTTCTAATGCAATGGCCAGGATAGTCCTCATCGCATCCTCCAATTTACCGTTAAATTAAATTATATCAACTTACTTCAAAAAAAATAATTATAAAAAAGTATATCATTTTTATTAATTATACTCACCTTCACCCATAATTTATTTTTTAATTGTTGTAAAATTATTATTTATTTTTTATATTATAATAATATATAAATTAATGGCTTTTAAAATATTTATTTATATTTAATAAAATTTAATATTTTATAGTGTGATATTTAGAAATGAACACTGAAATTGCACAAAATCATAACAATGATTTACCTGCAAGATTTATAACTAGTTAATTTGGAGGCCAACACAAAAGAGATGAGCTCAAGACTTGTGTTAGGTGACTCACATGAAAGCTCAAATTGAAAGGTCCTCGCTTTCCCTATAAAATTAGACAAAAGCCTAACAATTAAAACACAAGAGGAAATAATTATTAATAGAGCTGAATACTTTGATAGTGATCATGCATGGCAGCTCGTAAGTATAAAACAACTTGCGGGGCAGATCCATATGGGTTAGGCACAGAGCTGCTCAGATCAGCTAACTACCCTTAATAAGAATGCAGAAGAAGATGTATTCTATTGATGTATATCTGTGATTAAATACACAAATGCAAAGTCATCTAATCCTAAGAAAAAGGAATTTGAAATACAGATGGTTACAACAGTTTACTATTTAAACTATGTAGTTATCTCCACATCTTTATCTAATACGCCCCCGCAAGATGGTGAACGATTAGTTACACCAATCTTGGACCTTAACTTACAGAAATCGGAGACAGATAATGGCTTTGTTAACAAGTCTGCAAGCTGTTCCTTGGTAGAGACATGACGTACTCTTAAGCTTCCATTTTGCACTTGCTCCCTTACAAAATGATAGTCAATTTCTACATGCTTCATTCTGGAGTGAAATACGGGGTTTGCTGCAACATAAGTTGCCCCCAGATTATCACAATATATAACTGGTGGCTTTTGACATGTAACTTGTAACTCTTCTAACAAATTTCGCACCCAAACAAGATCTGCTGCTGTCGAAGCAACTGATTTATATTCAGCTTCTGTGGAACTCCGAGCTACAGTTTTTTGTTTCTTAGAAGACCAGGCTATTGGGTTTTTGCCAAGAAAATTACATAAGCACCAGTAGACTTTCTATCATCTTGATTCCCTGCCCAATCCGCATCGGAAAAGGCATGCAAGTCGACAGACGTCTCTTTATGAAGAGATAGACCAAAATCAAAAGTACCCACCAAATACCGAAGAAGCCGTTTAAGAGAAGACCAATGATTTTCAGTCGGCTTGGAAGTGTATTGAGAGAGTTTGTTGACAACATAAGCCACATCTGGTCTTGTAAGCAATAAATATTGTAGACTTCCTATCAGTGCTCTGTATGCTTGCACATCAGAGAGACAACGAGAGTCATTAAGACTAAGTACAGTTTTCTGGGTCATCGGCGTGGGAGCTGACTTAGCTTCATGCATATGAACCTTCTCCAAAAGCTCCCGAATATAATTCTGTTGCGAGAGAAATAATCCCGTAGGTGTTCGAGTGACCTCAACCCCCAAGAAGAAATGAAGAGCACCTAAATCCTTGATAGAAAACCTCCTGCGAAGAGCATGTATAAATGCCTCTACAGATGATGAATCAGCTCCAGTAATTATTATATCATCAACGTAGACAAGCAAATAAATAAGCTTGCCCATTTGATGATAAATAAATAGACATGAATCAGATTTAGACTGATGAAAGCCAACAGATAATAGAAAAGACTTCAATTCTGAATACCATACCCGCGGAGCCTGTTTCAATCCATAGAGCGATTTCTCAAGCTTGCACACCAAATTGGAATTATTTTCATGAACAAAACCGGGTGGCTGTTCCATAAACACAACCTCACTTAACGTTCCATGGAGGAAGGCATTATTAACATCCACCTGTCGAAGAGACCAGTTGTTAATAACAGCTAGAGAGAGAACTAAGCGAACTGTCGGATGCTTTGCGACGGGTGAAAATGTCTGATCAAAATCCAGACCCGGTCGTTGAGTGAATCCCCGTGCGACCAATCGTGCTTTATAACGCACTGGATTTCCTTTCGAATCATGTTTAATGCGAAAGAGCCACTTACAACTGACAATATTTTCTGCTTGAGCTGAGGGAACCAAACTCCATGTTTTTTGTTTCATAAGAGCATTGTACTCTTCCTCCATGGCGAAACGCCATTTTGGATCCTGCAAAGCTTGAGCTACTGTCTTGGGAACCTGCGGTTGTCTGTTCGAAACTTCAGTCAAGAGACACAGTCTATTCACTGGCTTTCGAATATTATTTTTGCCTCTAGTCACCATCGAATGGGTATTTTGATGTGAACGTAACTGTAAGTTGTCCACATTATCAATTGGATGAGACATAGCGGTTGAAGGTACAGAATCAGTATTACCTCTGATTGCAGTAGCCGAAAGACCACTGTGAACAGGTGACTGCTGAACTAGCAAGGGAGAAGCCGATTGAGGAGGCTCCGAATTTGGGTGCCCAATTCGGTCAAGACCTGTAGTGACAGGTAAAAGAAAATGCACAGGGGACCAAGTATCCATAGTTGTGGTAGTGGGTCGATCCAAGGAGGAAGCAAGATTAGTAAAGGGAAATTCAGTCTCAACAAAATCGACATGTCTGGATAAAAACATTTTTGATGTTGTAGGATCATAGCATTTATATGCACTTTGTGTGGCAGAATATCCTAAGAAGACACAAGGTATAGAACGTCGTTCTAATTTATGTTTATTAAACGGACGAACCCAAGGGTAGCACAAACAACCGAAAACCTTTAATTTGGTATAATTTGGTTCTTTCCCATGTAGACATCGAAAAGGTGACTGATTTTTTAAAATAGGAGTAGGCATCCGGTTAATTAAATATACTGCAGTTTGAAACGCATATGTCCAAAATGAGAGTGGTAATTTGGCTTGGTGAAGCAAAGTAAGACCCGTTTCAACAATGTGTCTATGACGACGCTCAGCAATAGCGTTATGTTCTGGTGTATATGGTGGAGTAAGAAAATGTGAAATTCCCTTTTCCTGAAGATGCTTTTTTAAATGTATAAATTCCCCCCCATTGTCTGAGTAAATTGATTTGATCTTGCAACTAAAAAAGGTCTCAACAAGATTTTGAAACACAGGAAATATGGAAGACACATCTGATTTTTGTTTCAAAGGAAATAACCACACAAACTTTGTAAAATGATCCACAAATATGAGATAATATCGAAACTCATCAATGGACGTAACTGGAGAGGGTCCCCAAACATCACTATAAATTAACTCCAATGGAGCAGAGCTAGACATAGAGGATTCAAAAAATGGACTCTTGTGCATTTTATTGCACTTACAGGAATCACAAAAGAAATTATTGTTAAGGACTGGTAATTGAAAATTCTGCAAAATAATACGCAAAATAGAGGTGGACGGATGTCCAAGTCTCTGATGCCAGAGTGGCTGAGAAGTAGAAACAATATGGGCAATACTCTTCGGATGACCTCTTGACAGATTGGGCGGCCATTCATAAATACCGTTAACAGGCTTCCCTTTTGCTAGCAGCGCCCCCGTGTTCAAATCCTTCACAGCAAAAAGAAATGGGTTAAATGTCACCTCCACATTATTATCAACACATAACTTATACACAGAGATGAGATTCTTGTCAAGAGTAGGTACACATAAGACATCATTTAAACACAAAGGCGTAGATTGTGAAGCCAAATGAGCTGTCCCAACATGAGAGATTAAACAAGATGTACCATCCCCAAGAAGAACTGTATCATCCCCTTCATAAGTCGAATGGATAGCCAGATTGTTCAAGTCATCCACAACATGCTGATTGGCTCCGGAATCCATAACCCATCGTGGATCAGTATGTTGCCTATTATTGGTAACACAATTGACTTGTGGTTTCGAACCAACAGATGCAGAGTTCCTAGTATTGGAGTCATTATTGGATAGCCACGGCAACAACTTTTGGAGCTTGAAACATTGTTTTGTGACATGACCTGGTTTATCACAAAATTGGCATTTAATTCTACTCTTTGAGGTAGAAGAGTTGGTAGAGTTACCTGACCATGAGTTCGAAGAATTTCCAGAAGTTTGAGATCGATTACCAGTTGGCGATCCAACTCTGTTCTTTGCAGTATAGTTAACTGTGGTGGGAGCAGCAGGGAATCCAACGTCACGATTCAACTGACTTTCAAAATCAGTAAGTTTATCATGGAGATCATCAAAGGATATTGCTGAATCACGAGCTCGAATTGCTGCCGAAACTTCTTTATATTCGGCAGGTAACCCGTGAAGAACATGAAGAACTGTCTCATTCATGGTGACAGTAACACCAGCGGCAGCAAGAGTCGTAGTAATGGACTTAATTTTCTGAAGAAACTCAGTAATGGACATCGTCCCTTTCTTGGTTAGAAATAGAGACTCTCGAAGACTCATTATTCGAGCCTGAGATGGTTTTGCATAAGTTTTCTGGAGAGTATTCCAAACATCATAAGAGGTTTTCTCGCCAACCACATACGGAACAATATCCGGGGAGAGAGAGGCAATGATAGCACTGCGAAGGAGCTGATCTTGCCGAAATTGATAAGAACTTTTGTCTAGATCGATAGGAAGAGGAACTTCAACAAGCTTGAGAAAATCATATCCGATCAAAAGAGAATACCATTGAGTATGCCACGATTGGTAATTCGTGACAGTTAATTTGAGAGGAGCTTGAGCGGTGGCATTAATGGAAACAAGGTGAGTTTCAGTAGGATTGGTGAGTATAGTAGGAACGACAGACGGGGTAACCGAACTGTCTGCAGAGATATCAGTCGGATTCGTCATAAAGACAAAACAGAAGGGAAACAGAAAATATAGGATCGGCAAAAAAAAAACTTGCTGTTGAGCAGAAGGCTCTGATACCATAAGAATGCAGAAGAAGATGTATTCTATTGATGTATATCTGTGGTTAAATACACAAATGCAAAGTCATCTAATCCTAAGAAAAAGGAATTTGAAATACAGATGGTTACAACAGTTTACTATTTAAACTATGTAGTTATCTCCACATCTTTATCTAATACTTAATGAGTTGTTCACCATTTGTGGTGCCTGGTCCACATAACGGCCCTAGTACTAATTGTTGTAATGCACTCCAGTCGGTGCACAGTGACTGCCTCTGCAATACCCTAGCCATTGCTGCTCGCCTTTCATCCCAATGCAATCTCCCACCTCTCAATTGTGCCAACTGGTATTTACTCGTGAATATTATCTCTTTCAATTCTTGTAGCATTGTTTTTTTTTTTTTTTTTTTTTTTTGAATTGCAGATAAATATGGGATGAAATTGAGCAAGGAATAATTAATATACATGTCATGAAGGTGTCATATTAATTGTTGTTTTGAAATTTATGTTTGCTGCAAACAGAATGTTCTCTATTAATGTAATTTGACTGAGTTATTATTTACCTTAATTTTTTTAGTTTTAATAATTTTCTCTATTAATTTGTCTAAGTTATTATTTATCTTACTTAATTCTTTCAATTTTAATAATGTTCTCTATTAATCTAGTGAAAGAGGTGAGATAATTAAAGAGGAAATAAAGTAAACGATTAGATGAATTTTAAAAAGTTGTAAAAAATAATAATCCATTTGTATTTTATACATGGCTTTTTAAGAAATTAACTGAATAAATAACTTGGTCAACATCTTATTATACGCAAGTTGGTTTGGTATATTAGCATTTTCTTTTAATTCGTTTAGTATAATTTATTTTATAATTAAAAAATTATATAAATTCTTATAAAATCATATATTATTTTATTTTTTGAAAATAAAAATTTTTATTTCAAATAAAATAATTAAATTGAATTATAGAATTTTTTATTTTAAATAAGAAATTATTGATTAGAATTGTATGCTTATTAGGTACATAGCAAAAATAAAAGGAAATGATATTTTTATTGATAAAAATTAGAATATTCAGATTTGATATTAAATAGCAATTTTACTATTATTACTTCAATACAATATATATATCAAAATACCAACTCATATTATTAACCTATTATTTTTAAGAAAAATATTATTAAACTATTACTAAAACTAATTAAATTTTCAAATTAAATATCGCGTATTAAAATTAATAAATAAATTAATAGTTAATAATAAATTATATTTTAAAATAAATGAAAAAAATTAATTATATTTTAAAATAAATGAAAAAAAAATTAGAATACTTGAAGGAAGAAAATAACAAATAATAAATTTATATTTTTACACAACTCTGCTAAATTATAACATATGCACACATATTAATTGATATTTGCGCATTCGAAGAAAGTGGTAAAACCCTATGGTACGAGTCTAATAAAATAATATTCGATCTTATTAAGAAAAAAGAAAACTCAGATGCTTCAGATCAGTCTTAGATTGGTTTCAAGGTAATTTAGACTCGCCCTCTTAACTATAGGGTGAGACTCTATAAGAAGTTATTGTTAATAGGTACAATCCAATATATTTCCTTTACACCTGTGATTATGGGATTCCCGACCAATTAACATGCGATATCCCTTATCAACGAGCTGGCTACATCATTACTGGATTTTCAGAAAATATTATAATTAACCTTACCTTCTTACAGTATAAAAGTTAAGGATCACATAGATAAAAAAATATTATTCTCTTATAAAACTATTCTTCAGTTCTAAACATTACAATTTTCTCGCCCTTCTCTTCAACTTACTGACTTGGCGTCGAAGTGACTGTTATTGGCGCTGAAGTGACTGTTATTGGCGCTGAAGTGACTGTTATTGGCGCTAACCATCTCACTTTCTCTTTCTTGCAGGATTAACCAATTACAACACAACTCTATCTGGTAGACCAATCACAACACAAGTTTATTTTCCGGTTACATCATTTGGTTCCATTACTGGAATATCCATTGAATTCTCTTTATTTATTTAGATTAAAACTAGTCTCTTATCCCTTTTCTCTTAAAAAGAAATCTCTATTTCCTCTCTCGAAATGGCTGATGATTCACGAGCTACTGCTAAAGTTACTACCAATAAAGGC
Source organism: Manihot esculenta (assembly GCF_001659605.2). NCBI lineage: Eukaryota > Viridiplantae > Streptophyta > Magnoliopsida > Malpighiales > Euphorbiaceae > Manihot > Manihot esculenta. The sequence continues at coordinate 27,172,794 of NC_035166.2, forward strand.
AACTGTGAACTTCACCAGGTAGTTAGAGGTGATAATGAAGAGACCGATTTTCTAGCCAAAATGGCAACGACAAAGGAATGATAATCATGGATGATACCCATGTACAAGTTTTTTACACATGATAATTTGCCGACCAATGAATGATCTACTAAAAAAGTAATAAAAAAATCCTTTAAATTACGTACTAATTAATGGTCGGTTGTGCATGAGATCCTCAACTCAATTATGGCTACGATACGTAACGAAAGATGAGGGCCAAAAAATCCTCCAAAACATTCATGAAAGTAATTGTGTAAACTACAAAAGAGCTCGAACGATTATCCAGAAAGCATTTAAATAGGGATACTATTGACCAATGATAATGAAAGATGTAAAATAACTTGTCTAGAGGTGTCTTCGATGTCAAGTGCATGCAAGCGCTCTGAGATTTGAAGAAGTTCTGAAAAAATACAATTCAATTTAAATCAAGCCGAATATTTACGAGAAAAGGCTGTAATCAGAATTGCAGTTCACAAAAGCAAAATATCCATAATGTTCAACAGTAAAGTCAAGACATATGCTTTTAATGTGGGGGACTTAATCCTTAAAAAAACAGATGCATCAGATACCGAGTCTGGTAAGTTGGGTGAAAATTGAAAAAGGTCATTTAAGGTCCCGAAAGTTATTCATTCAGGGTCTTATAAGCTGGTCAAGTTAGATGGTCGAGTCGTTTTCCACTCCTAGAATATTTGTAATCTGAGAAAATTTTAACAATAATAGTTAACAATGTATTTTTCATGTGTTATTCAGTGACAATGAACGATTGGGTTGCCTTCTTCAAAAGGATTAAAGAGTATTCCTTAAAGGCCACAAGGCGAGTTCCAAAACCCGGGCGTTAGTCTCACTAATTAAGGCATTCATGTCAGGCCATAAGGCCAGTTTCGCCAGATGATAGAGCCAAATTTAGACCATTTTATCATCTTGTTATTAATGTTAATTTACACTTTTTCTACTTAATTCTGTGGTTTTGATCTTATTTTGCAGAAAATTGTGTAAAGAGGTAATTTGGTAAAAATGCTCTTAAAACTGCCTAAAAAGGGATAAAGGAGAACAAGTTTGTTGCCCAAGTCAAGTTGCAGCTGAAGTGAAGATAAATAAGGAAAGTACATTCAGTAGAGTAATTTGAAATTCAAATTTCAAACCTTCAAGAAGTCTTTCCCTTATTCAAGAAGCCAAATCTCAAGAAGATGCACATTCAAAATTCAAAATTCAAAATTCAGCTTGTTTAGGAAGCCAAATCTCAAGAAGACATACTTGCCTCCCAAGTAATCAAGATTCAAAATTCAAAATTCAAAAGAAGGCTCCACCTCATCAAGGATGTAACAGCCCGGAAATCGGACCGCTACCGGCGCTAGGATCCAGATCGGCTTAAGGCCGCCGGGACCCGTAGCAAGCCTGCTATACACTCTGTGTACTTGATAAATCCCATATATGATCAACATTTTCCATAAAACTTTGAACTTTTCATTTCACTTTAAAACTTTTCTCTATATACCAGACTTAACCTAAGCATGCTCTGATACTGATACCTGCTCTAGTCTCACTCTGAAACTGTAAACATAAAACCCTTTACTGGAACCCTCATAAATGCTCCAGTTGGGTTAACATACTAGACATTAAGCCTGGACCAAGCTTGACCTGTGCATGCACTATTTCTGTGATCTCTGGGATCAGATCATAAACCCACATACTAGAGCTCTCATCCTGCTCTAGATGGGCAACATTACATATCAAGCTTGGTTCTCATAAAACATCATAAAACATAAAAAGATCCATATACAAAGGGATTATCCATACACTAGGGCCAAGCACAATACTCTAACTCTGTATACATTACATGCCATAACATGTCTGTACATAACATAACTTTACTTACATCATGTCCACTAAACTTCTATTACATAACCAAAGCCCTGCTCTTACTCTTGCTGCCTTTGACTTCTCTGGCCCTGAAAACGTGGGGTTAGGGAATGGGGTGAGCTATAAAGCCCAGTGAGCGTAACAAATAAAAACTGTAATACCCGGCTAGATTCTGGCATCGGAATCCCTGCCTTCCGGCGGAATCTCCGATGGAATCGGGAATTCTGAAGATGCCAGAGGCTTCTAGAGGGATAAAATGTGTTTCTAAAATGTTTTCGCATGATTTTATGGTTTTAATGCAAAAGGAATTGAGTTTTTAAAAGAAAAGACCAATGAGGCATTTGCCAGGTTCAGCCGCCGAACATAGGAAGGTTTCGGGAGCGCTTTTGGCCTCCGAAAGCTTTGTTTAAACGAACCAAGGTTCGGCCGCCGAATATGCATGAGTTTAGGGGGCACGTTAGGCTACCGAAGGTTGTTGACCAGGCCACCTATAAAGAGCCCTCAGATCGGAAATGGGCGAGTTTTCTCCCCATTCTCGAGCTCAGGTGAGTTTATGCCCTCCTTTGATCATTTTCATGCTTTCTCTACCCATCCCTCAAGTTTTCATGAGTTCTACCCTTATTTTGAAGTTTTGAAGCTTAAATAGGAGTTTTGGGAGCTTGGAGACTTTTGGAGCTTGGATCCTCCACACCTCCGAGTTAGGGATCGCACCACCCATCGATCTTCAAGAGGTAAGTGTAGATCCTTGCTTTCCTTGTATTTTAATGAAGTTTTAAGTAAGTTTAAAGATGTTTTGATGGTTGAGTATGGGTAGATATGCATGTTTAGGTTTGTGTGGGTTTTATACCCAATGTATGTTTATGTGATGTTTGTGTTGAGGAGTTTATGTTAGTTCATGCTCCTTTATGCATGTGGGAGAGTGTATGCATGATTGGAAAAGAGCAAGTGAGGTTTTGAGTAGTTTTGATGGTTTTGGCTTATGTGGGTCATAAGCTATTTATGTATGCTTTATGATGTTCTTTGTTGGAGTTTAAGCTTGTTTAAGCTCCTTTGTGCATGACTAAGGGTTTATGCATGTGTTTGTGAGGTTGGAGGCATGGTTGGGGTGTTTGGAAGGCTTGGGAGGCTTGTATGCATAAGAGGCTGAGTTCTGGATGAACTCAGGTTCGGCCGCCGAAGGTGGTTTCGGCCGCCGAACCTGCCTGTGGATGCATGGTTTGGCCGCCTAACCTTTCCCTCGAAAGTTGTGTTTCGAATCTGAAGCAAACTTTTGGCCGCCGAAGATGATGTTCGGTCGCCGAAAGTGCCTGACTTTCGGATCTGGAGAGAGGGTTCGGCCGCCGAAAGTGCACCCGAACTTGCATGGCTTTCGGCTCTGGAAGGGACCTTCGGCCGCCGAAAGTGCCCTGTTCAGCCCTTTCATGGTTGTTTTCTATGCATGTTTTGAGGATGTTTGAGGGGGTTTTGGGGAGTTGTTTATGAGTTGTTTAGAGTGTGTTTGGCACCTCATTCGAGTCCACCTGTGTAGGATTGGACCCAAGAGACCGAGGAGGCCATCAGTGTTAGCAGTTGCAGAGTCAGTCCAGCGTCTGCCAGAGGTGAGTAGAACTAAACTTAATCTTTTATTTTACGAAATCAAATGCCTAAAGCATGTTCATGTATCATGATTATATATAATAGGTTGATTGCATTAGTTACACGAATATGACGCATTGCATTATTTTCTGTTGATGTGGATGGACCAAGGCAACCCCAATAGCCCTATATATGTTATGTTAATGAAGTCCTGAGGAGCCCCACCGAGGGCCGGGCATAATGAAGTCCTGAGAAGCCCGAAGGGCCGGGCATAATGAAGTCCTGAGGAGCCCGAAGGGCCGGGCATAATGAAGTCCTGAGGAGCTCAAAGGGCCGGGCACCATGTTATGTTACAGACAGAGGGAGTTTTGGTGGTCATGTCTATCTGTTATGTGAAATGTTTGTGCTGTGACGCATTTCATAAAAGCATGTAATTAATGAACTGTTTTATTGCTTCTACTCACTGGGTTTTTTAGCTCACCCCTTTCCCCTAACCCCAGGTTTGCAGGTCTGAGGAAGATTGGGAAGTCTCAAGAGTTAAGGTTGTGGCTTTGTAATAGCTTAGTATGTTAGTGTGGACATGTATTGTAAATTGATATAATGAATTGTAAGATAATATAATGTAATGTGACGTATAGTAGAGTTATGTTTATGGATTAGTACTGTGCTTGGCCCTAAGACTTGGTTAGTCCCTTTTTAGTACATGATGTATGTAGTGTCTTAAATGTTGAGTTGAGTTTGAACCAAACTGGTGGCATGTATTGTTTACCACGCTATGGTATTTTGATGAGGACCCTAGTGGAGGTCTTATGTTTGCGGTTTGATGCATGCACAAGTTAGGTTCTAGTTCTTTGGATGTAATCCCAGCTTGATGTATGTTATGTTGACCCAACTAGAGTTTTGATGAGGGCTCTAGTATGGGGGTTTTTACGTTTACAGTTATGTCGCATACAGGTCAAGCTCGGTCTATACATCATATGTTACAGTTTTTATGTTAAAGTTTTGATCATGTATGGGATTTGACCAGGTGATAGGAGGTATATTTGGCTTGCTACGGGTCCCGGCGGCCTTAAGCCGATCTGGATCCTAGCGCCGGTGGCGGTTCGGGCCGTTACAGAGGGGTACCAGTTTTCGGGTCGTTACAGAGTGGTATCAGAGCATAGGGCCTCATCAGTACGATGTGCTGAGCAAAGATGCTCAAGGATTAGATATATCCCACATCGGAAAGAGGTTGGTTTAGAGGTTATAGAAGGGCAAGCACAATAGGCAGAAATCATATCCACTAGGATAGGATGTAGAGTCCTGTCTTGATTGATGATGTGTAATGCCATGATGTTATGCTATGTATGTATGTATGATATGTATGTGGGTTCATGTGTTTCCACCTGAACCGTATGATGATTGCTAATGTTTGTATGCTTGTGTGTTGTTCTTCAGAGGAGCCAGAATGCGAGGTGCTCGTCGATCTGTGGAATCGACTGGAGTTCCATCTGAGAGGGAAGGTATGGATACCTTTCCCCCTGCTCTGCCAAGAGCACAGTCGTGGGGAGTCAGCAGATGGGGAACATCAAGGGACCCTGGAAGGTCTTTTGGTGTGAGCAGAGAAGGAATGGCTCCAAGAAGGATGTCAGCTAATGTGAGGGAAGTAGAGTTGGATGTTCAGAGAAGAGATATTAGTTTGGGAATCTGAGTGCCAGAGAAAGGCATGGGAGATTCTCAGGAGAATGCTCAGACTCAGGATCCCAGAATCTCAGGTTCAGGAGGGATTGATCCCTCCACTCTGAGTGCAGCCGCCACAAGAGGAGTAAAGTGGGGCAGAACCCTAAGGGGGAAGAAGAGTAAGTTCTGGAAGGATTTGAAGGCTAGTCTGGGATTAGGTGGTGGTTCGAGCTCTGGCTCAGGCAGTTCAAGATGCTTGAGGTGCGGTAGACCGCATAAGAGAGTCTGTCTGACGGGGACAACAGCATGTTATAGGTGCGGACAGGAGGGACACATAGCACGTGAGTGTCCCACTGCGCCCTGGATGGTTCAGTCCCAGTGGACAGCTTCAGGTAGAGCAGCTCAGTCAGCAGCTCCAACCATGTTGCAGGTTAGTGGTCGAGGCAGAGGGAGAGGGTCAGCCTCTTCTTCGGTAGGTTCCCGTGGAGAAGGTCCGTCAGCTTCAGCTCGGATCTTCACCCAAGCTCAGCAGAAGGCAGACACATCGAGCACGGTGATGTCAGGTACGCTCACTTTCGAATGTTCTGATGTGTGTGTTTTGTGAACCCTGGTGTTTCTCTTTCTTTAGTTGCTCTAGGAGCTGTCGAGAGGTTTAGTTGATAACTTCTGGGCTAGAGTGTCCTCTTTGGGTCAGTGGACTCACGTGTGATCCATCTGTGGCAGATTCAGTCTGCCGGTCCAGTTCTGTATCAGTTGGGAGTAGATGCCTTCCACCCGACCTTGAGGTCCTAGACTTGACTGTCTGGACGTCAGTTTAGGGTTGGACTGGGTTTTTCTACTCGTAGTGCTATCTTGGTCTGCAGAGACAAGGTAGTCAGGTTCAGAGGACGGGATGGGTCAGAGGTGGTCTTCTGAGAGGACAGTGTAGGGATGCCTAGAGGTTTAATGTCAGCCTGTCAGGTTCGTAGGGTACGTAGGAGGGGTTGTCGGAGGGTTTGAGTTCTTGTTGAGAGTTTAGTAGTCGGGTTAGGGAGCCAGCCTCAGTTTAGAGAGAGTTCTTAGATGTTTTCCTAGGCAAGTTGTCAGGTTTGCCATCTGTCAGGGAGCTAGAGTTTTTTTCTCTATCCCTCCCTACAGGATGGTACCTGTAGAGTGTTAAGAGTTGTTAGAGCAGTTGTAAGGGCTTGGTAGACAAGGGTTTTATCCGACCTAGTACCTCACCCTGGATTGCTCCGGTGTTGTTGTGGGAAAAGAAGGATGGATCCCTGAGACCTTGTAATGACTGTAAGCAGTTGAACAAGGTCACTACCAAGGACAGGTATCCCTTAGGATTGATGACCTATTGGATCAGCTAGCAGGAGCTGGTTGTTTTACTAGATAGATCTGAAATCCGAGTACTACCTGTTGAGAGTTAGGGATAGTATAGTTTAGTAGAGAAGAAGAGAGAGAAGAGAAAGGATCAGAATAGCGCTTTAGAAGCGTGTTGAGTTTCAGGAGAAGGTTGGGTATTGCTAAGGTGTTTCTTTTGGTAAGGGTGATTTCCTATGGAGAAAGTCCATTCGGATTTCCATGTTCCGTGTTATAGAAGTCGTGTCAGGTCCTAGTAGGATTCTTATAGAACCAGAGGTGGGGATCTCAAGGGATCTCACCTATGTTGAGCAGTTAGTGCGGATCTTGGACACCTAAGTCAGGAAAGTTGAGGAACAAGGAATCCTAATGATGTAAGTTTTTGGAAATCACCACAGTACGGAAAAGTGTTTGGAAGACCCGGGAGTTCTTACTCCAGCAGTACCTGTGTCTCTCTTTGGAGAGAGGTTTTAGGTTTGCTTGCTTGTTTGCTTGTTTGTTTATGTATGCTTGATGCTATGTTTTTGAGAATGCCTGTTTGTTTGTGGAACATTCGGGGACGAATGTTCTTAAAGGGGGGAAGAATGTAATATCCGGTTAGATTCCGGCATCGGAATCCCTGCCTTTCGGCGGAATCTCCGATGGAATCGGGAATTCTGAAGATGCCAGAGGCTTCTAGAGGGGTAAAATGTGTTTCTAAAATGTTTTCGCATGATTTTATGGTTTTAATGCAAAAGGGATTGAGTTTTTAAAAGAAAAGACCAAGGAGGCATTTGCCAGGTTCGGCCGCCGAAAGTGAAGTTCGGCCGCCGAACATGGGAAGGTTTCGGGAGCGCTTTTGGCCTCCGAAAGCTTTGTTTAAATGAACCAAGGTTCGGCCACCGAACATGCATGAGTTTAGGGGGCACGTTAGGCTGCCGAAGGTTGTTGACCAGGCCACCTATAAAGAGCCCTCAGATCGAAAATGGGCGAGTTTTCTCTCTATTCTCGAGCTCAGGTGAGTTTATGCCCTCCTTTGATCGTTTTCATGCTTTCTCTACCCATCCCTCAAGTTTTCATGAGTTCTACCCTTGTTTTGAAGTTTTGAAACTTAAATAGGAGTTTTGGGAGCTTGGAGGCTTTTGGAGCTTGGATCCTCCACACCTCCGAGTTAGGGATCGCACCACCCCTCGATCTTCAAGAGGTAAGTGTAGATCCTTGCTTTCCTTGTGTTTTAATGAAGTTTTAAGTAAGTTTAAAGATGTTTTGATGGTTGAGTATGGGTAGATATGCATGTTTAGGTTTGTGTGGGTTTTATACCCAATGTATGTTTATGTGATGTTTGTGTTGAGGAGTTTATGTTAGTTCATGCTCCTTTATGCATGTGGGAGAGTGTATGCATGATTGGAAAAGAGCAAGTGAGGTTTTGAGTAGTTTTGATGGTTTTGGCTTATGTGGGTCATAAGCTATTTATGTATACTTTATGATGTTCTTTGTTGGAGTTTAAGCTTGTTTAAGCTTGTTTAAGCTCCTTTGTGTATGGCTAAGGGTTTATGTATGTGTTTGTGAGGTTGGAGGCATGGTTGGGGTGTTTGGAAGGCTTGGGAGGCTTGTATGCATAAGAGGCTGAGTTCTGGATGAACTCAGGTTCGGCCGCCGAAGGTGGTTTCGGCCGCCGAACCTGCCTGTGGATGCATAGTTTGGCCGTCTAACCTTTCTCCCGAAAGTTGTGTTTCGGATCTGGAGCAGACTTTCGGCCGCCGAAGATGATGTTCGGCCGCCGAAAGTGTCTGACTTTCGGATCTGGAGAGAGGGTTCGGCCGCCGAAAGTGCCCCCGAACCTGCATGGCTTTCGGCTCTGGAAGGGACCTTCGGCCACCGAAAGTGCCGCCGAAAGTGCCCTGTCCAGCCCTTTCATGGTTGTTTTCTATGCATGTTTTGAGGATGTTTGAGGGGGTTTTGGGGAGTTGTTTATGAGTTGTTTAGAGTGTGTTTGGCACCTCATTCGAGTCCACCTGTGTAGGATTGGACCCGAGGGACCGAGGAGGCCATCAGTGTTAGCAGTTGCAGAGTCAGTCCAGCGTCTGCCAGTGGTGAGTAGAACTAAACTTAATCTTTTATTTTACGAAATCAAATGCCTAAAGCATGTTCATGCATCATGATTATATGTAATAGGTTGATTGCACTAGTTACACGAATATGACGCATTGCATTATTTTCTGTTGATGTGGATGGACCAAGGCGACCCCAATAGCCCTATATATGTTATGTTAATGAAGTCCTGAGGAGCCCCACCGAGGGCCGGGCATAATGAAGTCCTGAGGAGCCCGAAGGGCCGAGCATAATGAAGTCCTGAGGAGTCCGAAGGGCCAGGCACCATGTTATGTTACAGATAGAGGGAGTTTTGGTGGTCATGTCTATCTGTTATATGAAATGTTTGTGCTGTGATGCATTTCATAAAAGCATGTAATTAATGAACTGTTTTATTGCTTCTACTCACTGGGCTTTTTAGCTCACCCCTTTCCCCTAACCCCAAGTTTGCAGGTCTGAGGAAGATTGGGAAGTCTCAAGAGTTAAGGTTGTGGCTTTGTAATAGCTTAGTATGTTAGTGTGGACATGTATTGTAAATTGATATAATGAATTGTAAGATAATATAATGTAATGTGACGTATAGTAGAGTTATGCTTATGGATTAGTACTGTGCTTGGCCCTAAGACTTGGTTAGTCCCTTTTTAGTACATGATGTATGTAATGTCTTAAATGTTGAGTTGAGTTTGAACCAAACTGGTGGCATGTATTGTTTACCACGCTATGGTATTTTGATGAGGACCCTAGTGGAGGTCTTATGTTTGTGGTTTGATGCATGCACAAGTTAGGTTCTAGTTCTTTGGATGTAATCCCAGCTTGATGTATGTTATGTTGACCCAACTAGTGTAACGACCCGAAAATCGGACCGCTACCGGCGCTAGGATCCAGATCGGCATAAGGCCGCCGGGAACCGTAGCAAGCCTGACATAACCTGTAATCCTGTTTAATCCCATACATGATCAACAATACTCATAAACCTGTAAACATTCTCATATAACAACCAAGCTCAACCTGTACATAAACATAAACATAACATAAACCTCCACTGGAGCCCTCATCAAAATGCTCCAATGGGGTATCTCATCATACATAAGCTTTGCTGAAACATAACCTCATATCTCATATCATAAAGACCATGTACATACAAGCGGGATTAACAATCTGTATTGGTCAAGCACAACTCTATCCTCAATATTCAAATTACATAACATAACTTAAAACACTTTTACATTACATCATAATACAATTGTCATGTCCACAATCTAACTATTACATAACATCACTTCATACTCTGGCTAACCTCCTGGTCTACCCTGTACCTGCACATCTGGGGTTAGGGGAGAGGGGTGAGCTATAAAGCCCAGTGAGCAGAATAGAGAAAACATATATTAAAATATTTCATGCTTCCATGAAATGCAACACATCACAAACATATCACATAAGGATGGTATTGTCACCTATAGTCCTCATCATAGTCCAATCGTGCCAGGGGCGTAGAATGGGCCTCACTGGTCTTTCTCTTACATACATAACATAACATAATATTCCAATATGCCAGGGGCGTAGAATGGGCCTCACTGGTCTTTCTCTTAACATAGTCCAGGGGCGTAGAATGGGCCTCACTGGTAATCCGTACCGTATCATCATCATATCATGCCATAGGAGGACTAGAGGATCATCCAATGACCAATCCGCATCCACATCATATTATGCAATGCAACATATTCGTGAACACTAATGCAAACAACCTAGAATATCACATGGCATATATGATGCATGAACATGCTCCAAAAAGTTATATTTCATTTATTTAAAAACTTAAGGTTCATTCCACTCACCTCTGGCTGAAGCTCAACAGACTCTGAAGCAGCTATCTCACTGCTGGGGTCCCTGATTTCTCGGGTCCGAACCTACACAGGTGGACTCAAATGAGGGACCGAACATACATAAACATGACTCTAAAATACTCCCCAAAAACCCCCTAGAACATCATGAAAACATCACATAGAAATATGCATGAAATGGCTGAACAGGGCACTTTCGGCGGCACCTTCGGCGGCCGAAAGTCCTGGACAGATCCGAAAGTCAGGCACTTTCGGCGGCACCTTCGGCGGCCGAAAGTCCCAGACAGAGACGAAAGTCTCTTTTCGGGGGAAACTTCGGCAGCCGAATGCTGCCTCCATAAAGGGGGTTCGGCGGCCGAAAGTCACTTCGGCGGCCGAACCTGAGCTTCTCCCGAAGGGCAGAAACTCAGCTCGTCTATGCACATTTCGCCTCCCAAGCTCAAATCATGCAAAAAACTAGTTCTAAAACATGCATACTTCACATACATTACACCTAGGGGTCTCAAACCATCATATACCCCATCTACAACACTTCCAACAACACATAAACAAGCTACATGTTCATCAAAGCATCAAAACCCATAAACTCAACATATACCCTAACATGCATTTCTACCCATAGATCTTGCATAAAACTTAGTTAAAACACATAAGGAGCTTAAGATCGGCTCTTACCTCTTGAAGATCGAGAGAGAGACGACCTAAACTCGGAGATCCAAGCAAATGGGCTCCTGAGTCTCCCAAGCTCCAAAACTTGGTTTAAATGCTCAAAACTTGCAATGTGAGTTTAAAACTCAAGAAAAATGGAAGAGATTTGGAGGAAGAACACAAGATTTGCAAAGGGAAGGTCGGAAGCTCACTGTGGCCGAAAATGGGAGAAAGCTCGCTCATTTCGGCTAAGTGCCCCTTTTATAGGTGGCTGGCCAGGCCACGTTCGGGGGCCGAATGTGCCTCCGCATCCATGCAATGTTCGGCGGCCGAACTTGTCTTTCGGCGGCCGAACCTTGACTTCCCTAACTCATGCTTTCGGGGGCCTAACGTGCCTCCAAAACGCATGCATGTTCGGCGGCCGAACTTGACTTTCGGCGGCCGAGCCTGGGTTTTCCTCCTACGACTTTTCATGTAAAAACTCATTTAATTTCATGCTTAAAACCATGGAATACCTTAAAACATTTTATGAAAACATGTTTCTACCCTACTAGAGGCTTCCGACATCCGAGATTCCACCGAACGGTAGAAATTTCGATACCGGAGTCTAGCCGGGTATTACATTCTCCCCCCCTTAAGAACATTCGTCCCCGAATGTTCCTCAACTAGCACATGCATAGCAAACAACATAACATACATACATACATATAAAACACATAGGGACTAACCTTAAAAGAGGTGGGGATATTGCTGGAGCATGGACTCCCGTGTCTCCCAGGTACATTCCTCCAAATTGTGGTGGTTCCACAGGACTTTCACCATCGGGATTTCCTTGTTTCTTAACTTTCTGATCTGGGTGTCTATGATCCGTACTGGCTGTTCAACATAGGTGAGATCCTCTTGGACCTCCACATCAGGCTCACTAAGAACCTTGCTCGGATCTGACACAAACTTCCTCAACATAGAAACATGGAAAACCGGATGGATTCTTGCCATAGTAGCAGGTAAGTCCAGCTTGTACGACACATTCCCAATCTTTTGCAAGATTTCAAAGGGTTCGATGTATCGTGGGGCTAGTTTACCTTTCTTTCCGAAGCGAACCACTCCCTTCATTGGAGACACCTTAAGCAATACCAGATCCCCCTCCTGAAACTCTACCTGTTTCCTGCGAATGTCTGCATAACTCTTCTGTCTGTTTGCAGCAGTCTTGATTCTCTCTCTGATGATGGGTACCACCCTGCTGGTGATCTCAACTATCTCAGGCCCTGCTAAGGCCTTCTCTCCAACTTCCTCCCAGCAAACAGGGGACCTGCACTTCCTTCCATACAAAGCTTCATATGGAGCCATCCCGATGCTAGCATGATGGCTGTTATTGTAGGCAAACTCCACCAAAGGTAGATGCTGCCTCCAAGAACCGCCAAAGTCCAACACACACATTCTGAGCATATCCTCTATGGTCTGGATGGTCCTTTCTGACTGTCCGTCCGTCTGTGGATGGAAGGCAGTACTGAAATCCAACCTGGTACCCATGGCATCCTGCAGACTCCGCCAAAACCTGGAGGTGAACTGGGGCCCTCTATCTGACACTATTGAAACAGGAACCCCATGCAGTCTGACTATCTCATCTACATATACCTGCGCCAACTTGTCCACAGAATAGCCACTCCTGACAGGGATGAAGTGAGCAGATTTGGTGAGTCTGTCCACAATCACCCATATGGAGTCCAATCTGTTGGACGTCGCCGGTAACCCCACTACGAAGTCCATAGCTATATTCTCCCATTTCCACTCTGGAATAGGTAGCGGGTTCAGCATTCCAGCCGGCTTCTGATGTTCCAGCTTCACCCTCTGACATACTTCGCAGGCGGACACAAACTGTGCCACTTCTTTCTTCATCGCTGGCCACCAATAAACCTTCTTCAAATCCTGATACATCTTGGTGGCTCCGGGGTGAACGTTGTATCTTGCATTATGAGCCTCTCTCATAATGTCTCCCTTAAGCCCTATGTCATCTGGTACACATAATCTGTTCCCATAGCGGAGGATCCCCTTACTGTCAAACCTAAACTCTTCATTCTTGCCTGACTGGACAGTCCTGGCAATCTTCACTAACTCTGGGTCCTCATGCTGTTTCTGAGCCACCTGCTCCAGAAACACGGGTGTCACCTTCATCTGTGCAATCAAAGTACCTGTACCAGACAACTCCAACTGTAGACCCTCATTACTGAGCTTGTAAAACTCCTTCACCACCGGTCTCCTCTCTGCCGAAATGTGGGATAGACTGCCAAGTGATTTCCGGCTTAAGGCGTCAGCTACTACATTAGCCATACCCGGATGATACTGGATTCTGCAATCATAGTCACTGAGCAGCTCTACCCACCTCCTCTGTCTCAAGTTCAGTTCTCTCTGGCTCAAGATGTGCTGTAGGCTCTTATGATCAGTAAAGATCTCACATTTTACCCCGTAGAGGTAGTGCCTCCACATCTTGAGTGCAAAGATGACCGCTGCCATTTCAAGATCGTGTGTGGGGTAATTCAACTCATGCCTCTTCAGCTGTCTAGAAGCATAAGCGATCACCTTGCCATTCTGCATCAACACACAACCCAAGCCTACTCTGGATGCATCACAGAACACTGTGAAGTCCTCATTGCTAGTTGGCAGAGCTAACACTGGTGCTGAAGTCAACCTCTTCTTAAGCTCTTCGAAACTCTCTTCACACTGATCGGTCCACAGGAACTTCTGATTTTTCCTGGTCAATCTGGTTAGAGGAGCTGCAATCTTTGAGAAGTCCTGAACGAACCTCCTGTAATAACCAGCCAAACCCAAGAAACTTTTGATCTCAGTCACTGTGGTGGGTCTAGGCTAGTTAGTCACAGCTTCTATCTTCTTGGGGTCTACTTCAATTCCGTTCTCTGACACTACATGCCCCAAGAACGAGATGCTCCTCAACCAGAATTCACACTTGGAGAACTTGGCATACAAGCCATGTTCCCTCAAGGTCTGCAGAACTATCCTCAGATGATGGGCATGCTCCTCTGCATTCCTGGAATACACTAAGATATCATCTATGAAGACAATAACAAAGTGGTCCAGGTACTGTCTAAACACTCTGTTCATGAGGTCCATGAATGCTGCAGGGGCGTTGGTTAACCCGAACGGCATCACAAGGAACTCATAGTGCCCATATCTGGTCCTGAAAGCTGTCTTTGGTGTGTCTTCTTCCCTTATTCTCAGCTGATGGTACCCTGATCTCAGATCTATCTTGGAGAAACAACCCGCTCCTGCTAGCTGGTCGAATAGATCGTCGATCCTTGGCAATGGGTACTTATTCTTAGTAGTGACTTTGTTCAACTGTCTGTAGTCGATACAAAGTCTGAGGGATCCATCCTTCTTCTTTACAAAGAGCACTGGAGCACCCCAAGGTGAGGTACTCGGTCGGATGAAGCCCTTGTCTACTAGATCTTGCAACTGTTCTTTCAACTCTTTCAACTCAGCTGGGGCCATCCTGTAGGGAGGGATAGAGATCGGTCTCGTTCCAGGCATTAACTCTATCTCGAACTCTATCTCCCTAGCAGGTGGTAAACCTGGAAGCTCGTCTGGGAACACGTCTAAGAACTCTCTGACCACTGGCACTGAGGCGGGCTCTCCAACCTGACTGTCTAGCTCTCTCACGTGAGCTAGATAACCCTGACAACCCCTCCTGAGCAGCCTACGAGCCTGTAGGGCCGATATCATACCTCTAGGTGTACCCCTTTTGTCTCCTCTGAAGACGACTTCTGACCCATCCTGACATCTGAACTTAACTACCTTGTCCCTGCAGTCCAAGGTAGCACCATGGGTAGATAACCAGTCCATCCCTAGAATGACGTCGAAATCAGTCAACTCTAGAACCACAACGTCGGCGGACATGCATCTTCCCTCCACAAAAATTGGACTACATTGGCAGACTGACTCTGCCACTGACGGGTCACACTTGGGTCCACTGACCCATAGGGGACACTCTAACTCAGAGACCATCAACCCTAACCTCAGCACGGCTCTCGGAGCGATGAAAGAATGAGATGCACCAGGGTCCATCAATGCATACACATCAGAACAACCAATGATGAGATTACCTGCCACCACGGTGTTGGATGTGTTCGCCTCTTGCTGTGTCATTGTGAAGATCCTCGCTGGAGCTGACGGACCTTCACCTCTGAAACCCGCTGAAGAAGAGGCTGCTCCTCTCCCTCTACCTCTGCCACTGGCTTGAGTTGGTGCTGGAGCTACTGGCTGAGCTACACTGCCTGAACCTGTCTACTGGGACTGTGCCATAACAGCTGCTCTAGGACAATCCCGAGCCATATGTCCCTCTTGCCCACATCTGAAGCAGGCTCTGAACCCATAGAGGCACACTCCCCTGTGTGGCTTACCACACTTCACACATGCTACATTGTCTGCACCTGAGCTCGAGCCACCTCCAAAACCCAGACCTGACTTGATCTTGCTCCAGAACTTGTTCTTCTTCTGCTTCTTGGTGGTACTGCTCCACCTCTTACTACCTGAACTTAAGGAAGAAGGATCCACTTTTCCCCTACCTGGGGTTTTGGAACCGGAAGGCTGTGCCACTGACTGCTTAACTTTTCCCTCGATGATAGCACTAGCCTCCATTCTCCTAGCCATATCGACTATGGTGTGAAAACTCTCTCTATCTGCTGACTGTACCAAGGAGGAATACCTGGGATGGAGCTTCATGATATACCTCCTCGACTTCTTCTGGTCTGTGCTAAGGTCCTGCCCAGCAAATGGCAGCAACTCCATAAACCTGTCAGTATATTCGTCTACACTCATGTCATCAGTCTGCCTCAACTGCTCAAATTCTATTATCTTCAATTCCCTTGAACTATCAGGGAAAGCCCATCCTGCAAATTCGTTAGCAAACTCTTCCCATGATAGACTATCCACTCTCGGTTTCACATAGCTCTTGAACCATTCACGGGCCTTCTTGCATTTTAGGGTGAACCCAGCCATCTGAATGGCTCTACTATCATCCGTCCCTATCTCGTCTGTTATCATTTTGACCCTTTCCAGATAGACAAATGGGTCATCACCATTATCATATTGGGGAGCACCCAGCTTCATGTAGTCGGTCATCTTGACCTTGCTCCCTCGGGATGAGCTAGGGTTAGAAGGTTGAGTAACTGGGGCTGTTGGTTCTGTAGGTGGTGGAGGTGGGGCAACATTTTCTGTGGTAGGGTTTTCTGGATTTGGATAGTAAGGTGGGGGTGGATACGTTGGGTACTGTGAGTATGGTGGGTAGTAGGGTGGGTATGGCATCTGTGTGGGATAAGGGCTGAAGCTATGGTAATCCGACGTGCCTCCCATCGAATACCCGGGGTGTTGCGAGAAATGTGGATAGTGGGGTGGCTGAACAAATCCCGAGGCCCGAGTGCCTCCTTGGGACTCTCCCATGCCTTCCTCTGGTCCACATCCATGTCATCTCCCACATCTTCTAACATACCACCTTGAACTGTTCCTCGTACTGATCTGCTTCTTCCCAGATCTAGAGACCTTCTAGGGTCTCTCACTGCTCTGTCCCTGTTGGACCTGCTAGACATTGCCCTAGGCAATGCTGGAGGACGGGCGCTCATGCCCTCATCCTCAGGTGGCACTCCAGTCAATCTTGCCGATCGACGAGTTCCTCTCATCCTGTTTTCTGAAAAACAACACATAGCACAAACATCAGCATCATATGGTTCATGTGGGCACACATGAACCCTCATCACATACGTAGCATACATAACATATCATTTATGCATATGCATATAATCATGGCATATCACATCATCATACAAGACAGGACTCCACATCCTATCTTAGTGGACATGACTTTTCCTATTGTGCTTGACCTGCTATAACCTCTATGAGCCCGACACTCTAGGTCCGACCATATGAACCTAGGGCTCTGATACCACTCTGTAACGACCCGAAAATCGGACCGCTACCGGCGCTAGGATCCAGATCGGCATAAGGCCGCCGGGAACCGTAGCAAGCCTGACATAACCTGTAATCCTGTTTAATCCCATACATGATCAACAATACTCATAAACCTGTAAACATTCTCATATAACAACCAAGCTCAACCTGTACATAAACATAAACATAACATAAACCTCCACTGGAGCCCTCATCAAAATGCTCCAATGGGGTATCTCATCATACATAAGCTTGGCTGAAACATAACCTCATATCTCATATCATAAAGACCATGTACATACAAGCGGGATTAACAATCTGTATTGGTCAAGCACAACTCTATCCTCAATATTCAAATTACATAACATAACTTAAAACACTTTTACATTACATCATAATACAATTGTCATGTCCACAATCTAACTATTACATAACATCACTTCATACTCTGGCTAACCTCCTGATCTACCCTGTACCTGCACATCTGGGGTTAGGGGAGAGGGGTGAGCTATAAAGCCCAGTGAGCAGAATAGAGAAAACATATATTAAAATATTTCATGCTTCCATGAAATGCAACACATCACAAACATATCACATAAGGATGGTATTGTCACCTATAGTCCTCATCATAGTCCAATCGTGCCAGGGGCGTAGAATGGGCCTCACTGGTCTTTCTCTTACATACATAACATAACATAACATTCCAATATGCCAGGGGCGTAGAATGGGCCTCATTGGTCTTTCTCTTAACATAGTCCAGGGGCGTAGAATGGGCCTCACTAGTAATCCGTACCGTATCATCATCATATCATGCCATAGGAGGACTAGAGGATCATCCAATGACCAATCCACATCCACATCATATTATGCAATGCAACATATTCGTGAACACTAATGCAAACAACCTAGAATATCACATGGCATATATGATGCATGAACATGCTCCAAAAAGTTATATTTCATTTATTTAAAAACTTAAGGTTCATTCCACTCACCTCTGGCTGAAGCTCAACAGACTCTGAAGCAGCTATCTCACTGCTGGGGTCCCTGATTTCTCGGGTCCGAACCTACACAGGTGGACTCAAATGAGGGACCGAACATACATAAACATGACTCTAAAATACTCCCCAAAAACCCCCTAGAACATCATGAAAACATCACATAGAAATATGCATGAAATGGCTGAACAGGGCACTTTCGGCGGCACCTTTGGCGGCCGAAAGTCCTGGACAGATCCGAAAGTCAGGCACTTTCGGCGGCCGAAAGTCCCAGACAGAGACGAAAGTCTCTTTTCGGGGGCAACTTCGGCAGCCGAATGCTGCCTCCATAAAGGGGGTTCGGCGGCCGAAAGTCACTTCGGCGGCCGAACCTGAGCTTCTCCCGAAGGGCAGAAACTCAGCTCGTCTATGCACATTTCACCTCCCAAGCTCAAATCATGCAAAAAACTAGTTCTAAAACATGCATACTTCACATACATTACACCTAGGGGTCTCAAACCATCATATACCCCATCTACAACACTTCCAACAACACATAAACAAGCTACATGTTCATCAAAGCATCAAAACCCATAAACTCAACATATACCCTAACATGCATTTCTACCCATAGATCTTGCATAAAACTTAGTTAAAACACATAAGGAGCTTAAGATCGGCTCTTACCTCTTGAAGATCGAGAGAGAGACGACCTAAACTCGGAGATCCAAGCAAATGGGCTCCTGAGTCTCCCAAGCTCCAAAACTTGGTTTAAATGCTCAAAACTTGCAATGTGAGTTTAAAACTCAAGAAAAATGGAAGAGATTTGGAGGAAGAACACAAGATTTACAAAGGGAAGGTCGGAAGCTCACTGTGGCCGAAAATGGGAGAAAGCTCGCTCATTTCGGCTAAGTGCCCCTTTTATAGGTGGCTGGCCAGGCCACGTTCGGGGGCCGAATGTGCCTCCGCATCCATGCAATGTTCGGCGGCCGAACTTGTCTTTCGGCGGCCGAACTTGTCTTTCGGCGGCCGAACCTTGACTTCCCTAACTCATGCTTTCGGGGGCCTAACGTGCCTCCAAAATGCATGCATGTTCGGCGGCCGAACTTGACTTTCGGCGGCCGAACCTGGGTTTTCCTCCTACGACTTTTCATGTAAAAACTCATTTAATTTCATGCTTAAAACCATGGAATACCTTAAAACATTTTATGAAAACATGTTTCTACCCTACTAGAGGCTTCCGACATCCAAGATTCCACCGAACGGTAGAAATTTCGATACCGGAGTCTAGCCGGGTATTACAACTAGAGTTTTGATGAGGGCTCTAGTATGGGGGTTTTTACGTTTACAGTTATGTCGCATACAGGTCAAGCTCGGTCTATACATCATATGTTACAGTTTTTATGTTAAAGTTTTGATCATGTATGGGATTTGACCAGGTGATAGGAGGTATGTTTGGCTTGCTACGGGTCCCGGCGGCCTTAAGCCGATCTGGATCCTAGCGCCGGTGGCGGTTCGGGCCGTTACAGAGGGGTACCGGTTTCCGGGTCATTACAAAAACATTTAAAACATATGCCATCATGGAATGCATCACATCACAATAAATCACGTCAAGGATGAACTGACTCAAAACTCCCTCTACTCTGTGTCCAGCGCTCGAAGGAGCTCCTCAGGACTTCTGTTACATACATAGCTCTGTGCCCGACCCTCAGGGGGCTCCTCAGGACTTCTGTTACATGCAATATAAGAGGGCTAATGAGTCGTCCTGTTGTCCATCCACATCCACAATAAACAATGCAATGCGTCATCTGCGTGGTTACTAATGCAATACAACCTACTATAGACATGGCAGTCGTGATGCATGGAACATGCTAAAACATTCATTAAAAACATAGTTCAGTTCCACTCACCTCTAGCACCTGCTGGGCTAACTCTGGACTCACTCTGAAGCAGCTAACACTGCTTAACACCTCGATTCCTCAGGTCCGATCCTACACAGGTGGACTCAAATGAGGGATCAAACAACTCTATCATAGCTCTTAACATTCCCCCAAAAACCCCCTAAAACACCTCAAGCATGCATGGAAAAACAAGCAAAGAAAGGCTGGACAGGGCACCTTTAGCGGCACCTTCGGCGGCCGAACCCCTCTCCAGATCCGAAAGGCAAGCACTTTCGGCGGGTACCTTCGGCAGCCGAACCCCCTCTCCAGATCCGAAAGGCAGGCATCTTCGGCGGCCGAACCTTCCTTCGGCGGCCGAATGTCTGCTTCCAAGCCGAAACTCAACTTTCGGGAGCAAGGTTATGCGGCCAAACCATGCATCTACAGGCAGTTTCGGCGGCCGAAACTACCTTCGTGTATATGTATATATATATATATAGTTATTATGTTGAAGTTTAAATTCAAATGAATATTAAAAAGAGTGGTGCGTCATTTTAAGTGAGATTGAGAATTTTATTTTTATAAATAAAATAAATATTTAATAAAAATATTACTTAATAAATAATTTAGTAGTATTTATAATTTAAATTATACATTAAATCTGATCACTTTAATCCAATTAACATAAATAAAATTGATTAAATTAAAATGTTGAATTGTTTTAAATATTTTATTTTATTTTTATAATTTTTTTATTAGTAAACCAATAAATAATCATTTTACACTAAATTGTCATATTTTAATAAAAATTCTATATTTTCTTATTTAATTTTTTGTTATTTTAGATATAATATTAATTTTAATTTTTTAATTTTTATTATTATTAGAAATATAATTTCTCAATTTAATTATTTTTATTTTATTTTTTAAATTTTAAAAAACTAAAAATAGCCATATTTTTATAATATATTTTACCCACATATTATTTTAACATTTATAATGTAATTATTTTTTAAATTTCTATAAAATTAAAATTAGCCACATTTATTATAAAAAAAAACTTAAAGTAATGTATAATAATTATTTTAACTTTTTATTTCAATTTATTTTAATTTTTATAAAATTAAAATTAGCCATATTTTTTAAAAATTAAAATAATGTGTGGAAATTATTTTAATTTTTAAAAAATATTTTTTTAATTTTTATAAAATTAAAATTAATTAAATCTTTATAAAAATTTATTATAATATGTAGAAATTACTTTTTAACTTTTTTTTTTATTTTATGTTTTTAATTTATATACAATTTGTTTTTGAAGCTAACTTTTTATTTTTATTATTAGAAATGTAGTTTGCATAAGTATTCAGTTTATAAAATTGATTAGATTTTTTATTTTTTTATTATTTAAAATGTAATACTAAATTTAATTATTTAATTTTTTTATGATATTTTATAATTTATATTTTTATTATTTTAGTAAGATATACGCTAGTAAATAATTTAAGTAGAATAATGAATGAATGACTTTTTCATTTGTATTTTATAATTAATATGACTTTATTTAAATAAATTTTATTTAATAATTATAGAGTTGGGAGTAATTAAATGATTTGTGATTATAAATTAAATGGATAATTAACGAAGGAGATATATTAAATTGGATTAGCTAGATTATAAACTCAAATAATTAATTTTATAATAGATAAAGCTAGTTTGAATCTAAACCAATGAAACGAATCTAGATTAACTCATGTAGGAATGATAATGGTTATTTTTAAATATTCGATTGGATTAAATTTTAATAAGATGAGTTTAAATAATTATAATTAAATTTAAAATGGGTTTAAATTTAAAAATTAATACCTGAATTTGAATTAAATTTAAATTTTATTTGTTCGCTATTTAAATATGTTTATATAAATAATTAATTTAATATAAAAATATATATTTTATAATAATATTTATAAAAAATTTTATATATTTAAATATTTTGTAGAAATATTAAATTTTTAAATAAAAATTTATTAAAGGAAAATATTTTTTATATAAATTATTAATTAAAATATATAAAATTAAATAAATTTAAATTTTATTCGAATAATAATAATTGAGTTTAAAATGAATTTAAATAATTTATATTAATTTTTAATTAAATTTAATATAAATTTAAATATTATTAATACAAATGAGGTTGAAATTAGATATTTTAATTTTTGCGGGTATATGATAGATCCTAAACTAATGATTTGAGTTGAGATATTAAATTTTATAAAAAAAAAGAGCACAAAAAAGGAAGCGGAAAAAAATTATGTGAACCGCAACGACGTCGCAGTTATTTACAGTAACTGGAGAAACGTCCACCATATTTTCAATAATTATACTTATCCCATTTAAGTTTTTCGGAGGGGTTTAGCTTTTCAGTCAGACTTAGAACTTGAATCTTGTCCTCAACAAAATCCCATCACTGTAACGCCAGAGTCCAATTCTCATTCCTCCACCACCCAAACGGCCGGTTTATTCCACAAGCTCCATACCTCCCTCCTCTTTATTTTCCCACAACAACCTCTCTGTGGATGATTTGAAGCACTGAGCTGCAACCCTAGCATCGAGGTACACATGCACACTTTCTCTCCATTTCCCAACTTATAGAATTGTGGTTCATTGTACTCTGATTCTGTGAGTTTAGATTTTTTCAATTAACCAGAGAGCTAAATGAAATGTGTGCTTGGCTCCAGAGAAATGCTGCCTGTTTACTTTGAACACAATGCAGAATTTGAGCCGTAGGGACTAATGTTTAGTACGTGATGTCAATTCAGTGAGCTATTTCTAGGAGTTTTACGATTCTTCGTGGATTTTTCCCACCAAAGTTTGCTAACTTAACTGGCCGGTGTGGTAATCTATTTAACAAGAAGAACACATCAATTCTAAAGACTTACTTTTCCAATTGTATAGTTCAATAGGGCGCTTTCTGTTATGGATATTCAATGAATAACAATAGTCTAGATTATAAATGAAAAAAAGAAAAAAAATGCAATGGCAAGGGAATGGAATGAATATTAATGGTGAGTGAGATATCTGTCAACGTCTGGTGGTAATTACAAATTGTATTTGCAATCTCGGATTCAATAATGGAGACATGCAAAGAATCTGTGTATGTAAATGATGGTTGGAGATGAATTTACTTCTGCTTATATTTTTAAGACAGCTGGATATTGTTTAGTCTAGCCCTTTATCTTATTTGGTTGATTCCTTCTGTTGGGGCATTAAATTGAGAAATGAGATGTAAGTGAAGCTTCAACTTACCTATCTAAACGAGTTTCTTAATTTCATGATTTCAAATTACCACTTTTCCTTTCTTTTCCTTTTTTTTTTTAATTATTTGATGTGATGGTTTACTTATGTCTTCCTCTTTGAGTGAAGGTAAATGATTAGGGATGGGGATGACTTGGTTAGCCCTCATGATGAGGACATGGATGCAGGACTCCAGACATCAGATAGGTTAGACTTAAATCTGGATCAGGACAGTGTTGTGACTCAGATTACTGGAGCTCAATGCAGTCCCTCCTCCAAAGGTGATTCCATTACAGATGGGGTGCTGAAAATTGGTGCGGAGTTTGAATCAGATGAACATGCTTATAGTTTTTATAACAAGTATGCTAGATTGGTAGGTTTCAGTGTTCGAAAGGATTGGGTAAATAGGAGTAAGGTGCATGGTCTAGTGGTGTCTAGAAAGTTTACTTGCTCAAAGGAAGGATATCGAAGGAAAGACAAAAGAGATGCTAATGTGAAGAAGCACAGAAAAGAAACAAGAACTGGTTGTTTGGCACACATGATAATCACTCGTCAACCAAATGGTAAATATCGAGTTACACATTTTGAAGCAGAACATAACCATGACAATATAAACCCAAATAGTGGTCAAACACTATCATTTCAGAAGGAATTATGTGTTGCTGAAGCAGCAGAAGCTGACTTGCCAAGTAATTTGGGTACAGAGTCAAATTCCACCTTTGAATTAATGAACAGACGATTTGAAGTATTTGACTCTCTTGATTATATAGCCATGGATTTCGACAATTACCTACAATCTGAAAGGATAAGAGATATGAAAAGGGGAGAGGCAGGACGTTTACTACGTTATTTTCAGAGGCTGCACTTTGAGAACCCAACATTCTTTCATGCAATACAGGTTGATGTAGATGACAAGATAAGCAACATTTTTTGGGCTGACGATGCAATGGTAGTGGACTACGACCATTTTGGTGATGTTATTTGTTTGGACACTACTTACCTAACAAATAAGGTTATTCAGCCATTTGTACAGTTTATAGGGGTGAATCATCACAATCAAGCTATAATTTTTGCTGCTGCACTTTTATTTGATGACACTGTTGAATCGCTCAAGTGGCTTCTTAGAACCTTTCTAGAGGCAATGTCTAGAAAGAAGCCAAAAGTTATTGTCACTGATCAAGATGCGGCAATTGTTGAAGCAATTAAATCTGTCTTGCCAGAAACAAGCCATCGTATCTGTGTTTGGCAGATGTTCCAGAATGCTCTTAAGCACCTTAGCCAAGCATTGAAGGATACTGAACCTTTGTCCTGTGATTTTAGAAGTTGTATCTATGATCACAACGATGATGAGGATTTTGTTCATGCCTGGGAGGCTTTGCTGGATAAATATGGTCTTCAGCAAAATGAGTGGCTAAGATGGATGTTTAGAGAAAGAGAGAAATGGAGCATTATATATGGCAAGAACTCATATTTTCTTGATGCCAAAGGCTTTCATGTGGCTGAAGCTTTACATAAGGACTTGAGAAGTAACTTGAACTCTGATCAAGATGCACTTCAGTTTTTTAAAGTTTTTCAGAGGATGGTAGATAAGCAACGGCTAAAAGAAATACAGGCTAATGATGACATGACTAGATGCATGCCGAGGTTAATGGGGAATGTAGTTTTGCTGAAGCATGCAAGTGACATTTACACGCCAAGTGCATTTGAAATATTTCAGAGAGAATATGAGAAGTGTTTAAATTTTGTTGTTAGCCAGTGCAGTGAGAGTAGCCTTTTTCTCATATACAAAGTGAATAAATTTGGGCAAAGTCAAGAATATACTGTCACATTCAATCCTTCAGACGATGCAGTCAATTGCAGTTGTATGAAATTTGAAAATGTCGGGTTTCTGTGTAGCCATGCTCTGAAAGTACTTGATAACAGGAATATAAAGGTGGTTCCCTCCCAATACATATTGAAAAGATGGACAAAATATGCGAGGGTTGAAAATATGAGAGAAAGCAAAGAGTTCATTGCACAAGAAAACCCCAAGTCAGTCGCAGGTATCCGTTACAAAACCTTATGCCACAGAATGCTTAAGATATCAGTCAGAGCTGCTGAATCAGAGGAAGCATTTCAGTATGCTTCAAGACAACTCGATGAAGTGATTGAAGCAGTGGAGAAAATCTTGATGTTAAAACCTGAGGAGGCTCATGGCATCATCTCTAGCAGCACTGCTGCAAATGTTTCTGAAAGTGAAAATGCAGAGACTTTCTTGGATGAGAAAACAGTTGATGATCAGGATGAAAACAACAGAGTAGCAGCAATAAAAGACAATGAGGATACTCTCCCTGATAGGCACCAACTGAAATATGTGAAAAAAAAAAGTTTTAAGAGAAAAGGATTTCCGAGTGCACAACCACCTGAACCATATACTGTTACCTCTGTTTCAAGTCCTCAAGAAGCATGTGTTTCAACAGAAGCCCCAACACCAAATCCTCTTCTGCAGGTGATTCGCAGCTCACCTTCTATGACAGTTATGCTTGCTTGATTTTTTTTTTTTTTTCATTTCTTAGGTAGTTTCACTCAAAATTGTGCTATACATCCATGTAAATTGTACAGGGCTTGTACAATTTCGAGTCTAATCAGGAGATTCAGTTTATGTATCACCAGCAGAATCCAGTCACAAGTCATCAAGATAGTCCTACTATTCTATATCAACAATCAAACTTTTACTCTGATCAGCATGATTCTCCTCGCCAAACTCCATTGCTTCAGGTATCTTCAATTGATAAATTCTTTCTCGTCTCATATAAAACATGTGCAGTCAGGATAGGTGATCAAAACAAGACTTCAGAAAATGGCATTTTGTTGGAAACTTGGAATGTTAGTTTTCTTATTATTCAGGGATTGATTTTGTTTCTCGTGTTCATTAATCTGCTTATTGTAGTTATTATTATTAGTTTTATTTTCTTTGTAGGCAATGGATCTCGATATCCAACATCCACAACCATCTTCATTCATGTTGTATGATCATAGATATAGAGCTTCAGACACATCGTATGTCCGATCGAAGTAAAGATAAAGAATATGGCATGACGTTCTTTCTCACTTCATAACTGTGATTTTGCAGCTGCATGGTCTCGATTGCTTCAGTAGTTTTATCCTGCTTTTCAGTTAATCAGTTTTGCTAATTTTTGGAAGGTCTTATTGCCGGTAAGCTTTGCCAATGTACATGTAATAAAGGGATAACAAGGTGGAACAATCATCATTATTACTGTATTATGTTTGTTACATTTAGTTGCTGGGGTGTGCCTGTCCCCTATAGAATCCATAGCCCTTACAGAAATGTGAAAAATAATTTATATACATGAAAATGACTGAATAATCCCTCATTAGAAATCTTTTTGATGCTGTTGAACTATGACTGGCCTGTACCATATAGAAGTCACAATTATTTGCAGCAGGATTCAAACATTGCCTTTTACATTCACATAAGTAAATTCAAATTTGAAAAGTGTTTAGAAAATTAATAAAAAGGGTAAATTAGGTTGTCCAGTCCTTTTACAACTAGAAAGTATTATTTTTCTATTAAACCTATCATTGGCCTTTCAAACTTTCTCTTTCTAACGAAACATCATACAATAGACCATCAGTTTAATAGTAGAGGATCCCCACGTCCATTTTAACAACTAGTGAAAGTGCAACGAGTAAAACCACAGAAGGTGCCATGGTAAAGAAACAGTGTAGACGATTGTCATCCTCGTGTATTGTTACGAATCAAAATGGAAATGGAGCAGTAAAGTTTCATTTTTAAATAATTTTCATTTGTTTTATTATATCATAAGTTATTCATTGAAAATTTATATACACTGTTAAATAGTAAGTAATTTATCTTTGAAAATATATAAAATTTTAATTCAACAAGGCTGAAATCCACTATAAAATTATTTATATATTTATATAATAGAAAATAAATAGGAGTAGAAGGATTTATCGTGGAGTTGGGCCCGGTCCGGGTGGGTTCGTGGATTGTAAAATTGCCTTGCAGCAAGGCAAGCGCGTATCGTACAAAGTCCATCCACGCGCGTCTAACTGACCACCTAATTTCTGACTGGCTTAATCCAAGACAATACTATCTCTTCTTAAAGCTGCTTCTCAGTCCCCAAGTTCTCTATTCTCGCCCTTTCAGCGTACTCTCTCCCAGCAATGTCTTTCGCTTACCACATTATTTAAACTATGAGACATGGGATTTTTCCGGCGACTTTTTGGCGCCAAAAAGTCCTGTCCTTCGCCTGCCAAGGAGAAGAGAAGGTGGAGCTTCGCTAGATCTTCTAATACGATTTCGTCTCAGTTCAACAAGCGTGAAGTTTTATCGGGTCCGTATGACGATAATTTGGATGCGAACAAGCACGCCATAGCCGTGGCAGCGGCCACAGCGGCTGTTGCCGAGGCGGCACTCGCGGCGGCTCAAGCAGCAGCAGAGGTTGTGAGATTGACTAGTGTTAGTGGTGGAGGTGGAAGAAGTACTGCCTCGGGTCACGTCAGTGGAAGTAATCGCCGGCGGGAGGAGGAACTCGCCGCGATCAAGATACAATCAGAGTTTCGTGGTTATCTGGTTAGTGTTTCCGTTTACCTCTTTCTTCTTTCCTTAAATACCCCTTTGAATGAGAGGACGATTTTGTGTGGATTCAGCGGTTTGATTGGATGCTTTTTGGTTATTCTATCCGCCCATGGGCTGCTGGAAACGTTGGGAAGTGAAAATAAAGTGAAATTTGGAATCTTGATAACTGAAATTGGAAATTACTCTTTTTCTTAAAAAAAACTTTTGAAATTCCGCTTTAAATGTTTTTTTTTTTTTGCAAAAAAAATTGGGGGCATCATCCTGATTTATATGGTCCGCAAAAATAACCAGAATTCCTTTAAGTAAATTTCATTTTCAATTTAAACTATGAGCTGTGGTGGTCCAAGACGAAAGAAACAAAAGAAAACAGTTGGAAGGGCCAATAACTAAGCGCCGATACTTGTGTTTCTGTGATCTCAGCATGACTCCAGAACTGGGAGAGAAGCGATTCTCTCTCTGTCTTAGCAGCAGCAATCAGCAATATGAGCTAATTGCTCTGCTAGCTATGAGAAAAAATCATAGATGTCGTTGTCTCAAATCTCACACGTGCCACATTTTGACACGTACCTACTTTGCTTGTGTTATCACCTGTGACGTTTTTGTGACATTACCTCGGGGCAAACTCACACGCTTTTTTGTAAAACACGTGAACTAGGTATCCAAATACAGGGCTTCGACCTCTTTTTATTTTTCTTAAAAATATTTATTCTTTGTAGCTAAGCACAAGGAGACCAGTAATGGAATGTGGAATTGTGTTGACTGGACCGTAATCAAATGGAGTATATAATATATACATGTGAATATTTCAAAATGTGTTTTTGACCATATTCATTGTCTTTATTCCTGTGTTTACTTAATTATTTTGTTTTTTTTAGTTAATAACTTTCTTTTTGGAAACGTATTATAAATCATCGAAGGGACCGTGAGATCATGCTTGTCCGTACATGCCTGTTTTGGTTTGATGAGGCATGGATTACATACAGGTGGCTTGGCCAAGTTATTCTCAGATGAGTTGGTTAGCTCCCTTTTCTTCAAACAATAATCACTACTACAATTAAGCAGGTCATATATACATATATATATATATATATATGTTTGGGAATTTGGATTTGGAATTCAAGCCTAGATGTTTCAAGCTCTCCCTTCTTTTGTTCACATTTCTCTGAAATATTAGGTTTTGTTCTTTTCATTTAATTTTACAATTTTGATTAGTCAGTAATGAATTAATAGTAATTTTATCATCATAGTTGTACTTTTTTCTCATAGATAAATAAGCTAGCTGAACTGTACTAGAAAAATAACCAAAGTTTATTTCCTAGGATTTTCTGATTTCATGTCGAAAGGGAAAATGATTTTGAATGACCTTATTTTTTTCAATTCAGTTATTCTTTCCCCCCCCCCAAGCCCTACTTCTTTCTTTCCCCTTTTCTTTAAACAAAGAAATTGACGTGTTCTGACACAATGATTTCACATTCTTTTAATAAGTGCGTGCCTCCCACTATCCAGAATTTCATGTTAAATCTGCTCCAAATCATACTAAATTCCTGGATTACGGAGCCAAAGAACTTTGGGGACTTAAAACAATTCCATTTCCGTACTAATCCTTTTTTTTTTTTTCTATTGAAGAGGTACATTGCTGCCAAATACCAGCACCAGGCCTTTTTTTCTTTTCCCTTTGAAAATCTTCGTAGCCACGTCAAAAGAAAGGCTGGCTTAGTTGAAGGCCCCCGCCATCATTAGGTTTATTTAAAAAAACCAAGATGGTAACTGAATTTCACGTTGTTTTATGGAAAAAGATGTTAATAAGGACGAATAGCAATTGTTTTATTAGTACCAGTTTAGGTTGGGCTGCAGGTATACGTAGATGGATGTGATTGGTATTGGACTGTGTTGATTTATCAGCTTAGAATGAGAATTTTTTTTTTTAAAGGCAAGAAGAGCACTAAGAGCATTGAAAGCACTAGTAAAGCTTCAAGCATTAGTGAGGGGCCATATTGTGAGGAAGCAAACAGCAGACATGCTCAGGCGAATGCAAACGTTGGTGAGAGTGCAGGCTCGAGCTCGTGCTAGCCGCACTCATGTGTCAGAATCATGGCATTCTACGGGCAAGTCTTCTCAATCACAGCATACTGTAAGACACCCTCTTTTTTTTTTGAATTTTTTTTAATAATTTTTTATTGTTATGATTTGGCTGTTCCCAGTCACAGCATACTGTAAGGCACCCTTCTGTTAGGTTGTGCCCTCTGAGGTTTGCTCTACAAATATTTTCTTTTTGCCTGAACAATTTCTTGATATACGTGCATATTTATTTGTAAGAGATTTAAGTCCACTTAATAAAATGGAATGAAAGAAAGTTTCTTTGCTTAGGAAAAGTGAAAATTGTCTAGCTTGAGCAAGTAATCAATATTTTCATTTCAGCATGGTGAAAGAGCTTTCTTCATGCTTATTTTTAAATTTTGATGTACCAATTGCAGCTGCATTTTGGTAGTCTGGTAGTTGTATTGAGTTTTAATCATTATTCTCCCTTTTATTCTGATAATTGTCCGTGCAAACGGTATGGAGGTATAAATTAAAGAGATAGCTTAAGATCTATGAAGATATTTTCACAGTTTGTTTGTTTCTCAATTTGCCTTCGAGGTATCTGAAATTACCCTCATTGATCAGTCTTTTTAGATACTCAAGCATCAGGTGCATATTAAGAGTACAAGTGCATTTAATTGTAATGACTGGCAGAGCTTATTGAGAAATCATTCACAGTCCATACCTGTTCAACCGAATTCTTGATTGTTGAGCCAAATCATAATGTGACTTGACTGGAAATTGAACTCATACAATTTTTTATCTTATGTTCATTTAGGCAAGACCCTTCTTTTAACTGTATTTACTCGCAGGTTCCTGCAGCTCCTCATAAGGATCGCCTTCTTCATGAATATGGCACTAAATTCGATGGGCCCTCCATCCTTAAGGTATCATTTAATTGATTTTTGTAGAATCTATATTTCTACGCGTACAGACTGCTAAAACCATTTTTTAAGTTTCTGTAAGAAAGAAAATTGGGGGAGGGGAAAGGGAGCTATAATGGTCTTTAAAATAAATTAATTAGAGGAAAACAAGAAACCTATCTTCCAACCAGCGGAAGAGACTTTTCAAGTGAGCTCCTCGTGCTGTTTATGGGCAACTATTAATCATTCTTCAAAGATTATGAAAATATTACGCACATTCAAAATTGTTCTTTTGTCATATCTTCTTCTCTAAGAAATAAGACTTTTAAAAAAAAATCTATATATACTTAGAGTAGCAATCCCAGTGCTATCAGTGTATTATATTGATATTCTTTAGGGAATCTAATTGCATCTGTGTTTCAACACGTGCAGAGGTGTGGTTCAAATTCAAACCTGAGAGAGATTAGACATGTAGATGAAGCAAAACTAGGTTCAAATTGGTTAGATCGTTGGATGGAAGAAAGTTTCTGGAACAACCATGGGAACATCCCAATGAGAAATCGACATGTTGATGACGAAAAGAGTGACAAAATCCTTGAAGTGGATACTTGGAAGCCCCACATGAAATCCCAACAAAGTATCAGAACCTTGCAGGCCTCACAGCACGTTATGGCTTCAGATCATAACAATCAGTTTACATCTGACTTGCCATCAATATTGTCATCAAAAGCAACATATCAAATGCCAACGGTCTCTCCCGGAGAAGTTTCATCACTAAACTCTCTAAATTTCCCCCTCAGAAAAGATGAAGCAGTTATGAGGAACGTGGAGAGCAACCCCTATGCGTTCTCTCCGTCATCTAGACCTGGAAGTAGTGGTAGAAGAGGTCCTTTTACACCCACAAGGAGTGAGTGCTCGTGGGGCTTTTTTAATGGATACTCTGGTTACCCGAACTACATGGCCAACACGGAATCCTTTCAGGCTAAGGTTAGATCACAAAGTGCTCCAAAACAAAGGCTAGAGTTTGAAAAATATGGTTCAAGCAAAAGATCAGTCCAGGGGTTTCATGACGCAGACACTATGTCAGAAAGAGGCTTTGCTCCACAGATCAACTTTAGGAACAAAGCTTATCCTGCTTCTGGGCGCTTGAATAGAGTAGGGGGCGATGTAAGGTGAAAATTGCCTGTTTTTAATAACTTTATGTTCCTTTTTTGCTGTTTTTTCTGTTTTTTTTTTTTTTCCATGCGTGGCAGAATGCTATTGTTGTAAGTAATTAACCATGTTCTTTCAAACTTCTTCCTTACAGAATTGTTCTGGGTGTGTCAAATGGATGTAGTTGCCCAAAATTGTGATTGTACTTTGACTTATTACTGTCGTTTGTTTCTTAATGCGAAAATTGCTATATTTACTTCCAATTCTGCTGATCTGAGTTCACTAGAACAGAACACTTGGATTAAAGTATCCTAAAGAGTTGATGTCACGATAAAATCAATATGTTAAAATTTTGAAATTGGGTTAAAGAAAATTAATAAGTTGAAATTGGATTGATTCATAGGTATATATACTCTGATCGTCTTGATAAAGATATTTTTTGATAAATGTGTTAGGCGGTTCATTAATAATGAATAATATAAATATATTTCTGATTATATTAATTTAGGCTCGATTTTTATTAAAGTTGGTTCTATTTGATTGCTAAGGATTAGTCGAATTGTGGACACCTATTCCAATATTTTTTGATAGGTGTGTTAAACAACTCATTAATAGTAATAATCGACCGATAAATAAATTCTCTAATTGTATTAGTTTAGACTTGGCTTTTAATGGGATTGGTTTTATTTGTTTGTTAAGGACTGATAAATATATTCTCTAATTGTATTAGTTTAGGTTTGACTTTTATTAGGATTGGTTCTATTTGGTTGTTAAAGGACTGGTCAGACTATGAATACGTGTTATGATCATAGGAGTTTTATATCTCATATGTTATTAAATTTAAAATAACTTTTCGACTATTTTTTATTTAATCTAAACTAATTAACTTTTTGTGGTTTTGAGCTAAGTAAATTATAAAACCTTTATAATTCTTGTAACCGCGGATGTAGGATGGGCATCACAATTTCTCTTAAGGCACGTAGAGAAATTAAATATTACCTAAACATAGCACATATTTGAGCTTTGTAAATAGGATGGAACACTCTTCTATGATCGGTGTGAGTTTCATATTAAAAGTGAACTAGTATACCTTTTATCCCCATTTTCATTCACAAATGTCGGAAAGTTTCCTGTTTGATCTATGGTGCATGGCCCTTGATTTGTCCTATCAGCGATTTGCCTGATATGGCTACATATCAAATTGACAGAGAAATTCAATGTTCTGCCACCTCTATCAAATGCAACCTTGGATACCCACAAGAAGCCAACGAATCACACAGTTGAAGAATGTTTATGATATGAAATAAATTATGATGATGACGTTGAAAAAGTAATTAGCAAAGTTTTTGTCGCTGCCCACAAGAAAACGGTAAGTGATTGCGTCGCGTTAAAGCAAATCTTGAAAGAATGGATAGCTTGTCCTGAATCTGAAGTGCATGTTTTGCTTTTACCACTGTCTCAAGTTGATCCTGTGAGATTTAAAAACCTTCCCAATCAAATTCTCTTTCGGCTAAAGCAAATGACAAACAGATCCATGTTTGATAGTGATTCATCATTACAATAAAATAAACGACTGCCATTGGAACATCTTCTTCTGCTTGGTTCTGTATTCTCAACTCAATAAGCAAATAGAATTATCATCCATAGAAGCTTTAGTTTTTTTTTAGGAACATATCTATTATTTCATTCATACTAATCTACTTCTCTTTTTCTTGCAAATTAAACAAGCTTCTTAAATATTCTCTTCTCATTTCTTCTGCAGATAAGGAACAAAGGATAAATTAGAGAAATACTAATTTCTACAATAACAACTCACTTATTTTATGATTTTGTTTAACAAGAGCACTTGAAGACAGACTTCTTATTCCATCTCTATCCAACTTCTTCCTCTAGAACCAAACTCAACCAAAGCTGCATGAAAAGATAATCAACCTAGTTAACAAAGTTTAATAACTGTTTTCAATACTTAAATTACGTCAAATTCGGTTTTTAATAAAATGCTAAGCAACTTATTGGTATATTTTTTTATTATTCCATTTATATGTCAGATGTGCAAGAGAATCTAGATGGTGTGAGAGCAAGAGTAAGATTTACGAGGTGCAATCTGTGTTAGGATAAACAGTGAAGCCCAGATGTATTCCGCAAAAGCCTGGCAATGTAGCAATAGCAGTGCCTAATGGATTATAGGCAGCAATCAGGCCCATGAAGCATCTACAAACGAACCTCCTATTATCACCGGATTCTGCCATCAACCTCAGGCTCACCATCGCATCACAGCATGACGAACCCGGAAGTGGGTCTGGGTAGCCATAGATGATGAACGTTGAGCAGGTTGAGAGAAGCCCTGTCACTGTGGAGCAATCTATGTCTGCCACAACTATGGCAGCCAATGATAATAGCATCATCAACAGCAGTCCTACCTTCACTCCCTGAAACTTCATTCCGCAGGCCATCTACTATATTGGTTAATTAGTTGTACAGTTGAATCATGGAAAATTAATAGAGCTATAAGTTGGGTTGGTATGCAACGAAGAACTTGTGCTTCTTCAGGCAAGTACAATGAAGCACCACCTTTTGCATATGATGGATGTAGCAGGTTGTTGGTTATCACGCCAAACCAACACATTGAAGGCCTTCGGTTGTAGTATTTTAACATTAGGATTTTCACATTAACATGATGCATAAAGGGTTAATATAGATTTACAGATAAGAATTCTATATATTGAATGGCCAAAAATCAGACACTGAAAATTAATTACAAGCAAATAGTTTTCCATGTTAAAAGAAAGCAAACAAGCAAAAACCCAGTGAGGGATCCAAAGCTACGGCTAAGCATTTACAATAGGAGTCTGATAACACATCAATCATGAGTTCCATTATCAACTACAGCTGGTTTTCATCACAGTCCCATCTGGAGGTGGGTACACAGCTCATGTAGTGACACCAACTGCAACGATCATTCCCATTCTCTCCGCGGAACAGCATCACCAGTGCAACTGTGAATCTGCATCATATCAATTCAGGTTAATCTTCGCTCATATGCTAAATTAAATCCATTTCAGCTCTGAGCAGGAGTAAACAGATTGACAATACTGTTCTTTAACAGCATTTTGGCAGTGTGCAACAAATCGGAACAATAATACCATACCCCACAAACCCAAAAATTAAGTATCAAATGGTGGAAAATATGGATTAAGAGGCATCTATAATATGCATAAACGGAAGCTAGTCCCATCTGTTTGCCTTTTTCATTACATGGAAAATGGATCTACAGCCTGGCAGAGGCATTCATTTCAGTTTCAAAATATTGCTTCATCAAGCCGGTCCACCACAAAAATGATGTTAGAGAAGAGTACAACTGAAAATATGAATTCAAACAACATAGTATAATGTCATTCTATTGCCTGGGCCCAAAACAATATGATTGATGAGAACCTTTTTTCTATGTTCTGAAGTTTGGGGGGTGACTCACCCTGCAATTAGGAGAACCAGAGAAACCAGCCATAACGCGTATTGGTAGGCCTTGTACTTTGATTTGACTCTAACATTGGCAGGGAGATTTTGACGCTCTAACCACCCATATCGAGGACGAGGTAGCAAAATAAAGCCAAGAAGGAACCCCGCAAGAAATCCACCAATGTGAGCAAAATTATCAACATGCGGCAGAATTCCAATAGCAAGGTTGATGGCTATGATGAAGAGAAGTGTAGACAGTGCTGCAGCCTACAGGGAAAAAAAAAAAACAAAGAACATGAATTAGAAAGGTAACATAAATAGGAATCTTTTGCACATTGACAGACATTAGCAACTCATGGTTATGGTCTAATATTAGATTGGACACAATATCAAAGTATTTTCCAGCTTAATATAGAGCAACTAACAAATGAGTAAACATGTATATAAAAAAAAAAAAGAATAATCATACTGACCTTGTTAGTATAAATAGCCCAGTTTGTAATTAGTTCGGAAAGCATTGCCCCTAGAAGCCCAAAAAGTGCACCAGAGGCACCAACAGAGATGCTGTTTCTAATAAATAGAGAGGAAAGCACACTCCCAGCAAATCCAGAAAATAGATAAATAATACCAATGCGGACTGCCAAAGTTTGATAAGAAAAATAAGATGCCATTAACATTAAAATAAAATTCTAAGCAGTGACAGGACTGATTTTAGCATGGATCAACTAGAATGTAGAAGTCTAAGCTCAAAGACATCAATAAGTGTGACCTTGTGATACAAACATTAAACA
Organism: Manihot esculenta; assembly: GCF_001659605.2. Classification (NCBI taxonomy): domain Eukaryota; kingdom Viridiplantae; phylum Streptophyta; class Magnoliopsida; order Malpighiales; family Euphorbiaceae; genus Manihot; species Manihot esculenta. The sequence continues at coordinate 27,208,880 of NC_035166.2, forward strand.
CTGCAGAACTAAAGCCTCTTCAATGTTAATGTTTTTTGGCCCAAATATCATGAGAAAACCTTCAAGTCGGATACACGTAGCTTATTGGTTGTTAAAGTAATATTCCCACATATGGAAAGTCTACAACATATGCTTTGGAGAACATTTTAAGAACCACATACCAAAACCAAATTGCTGCTCGAGGCGAATACCAATGAAGACCAAGCACAGCATGTTTGCGAGAAGGTGGATAATACCCGCATGCAACCAAACACATGTAACAAGCCTCCATCCCTGGTGCTTATGCACAACATTTTCCCACTCAAGAGCTCCCAACTTCTTCAATCTTTGAACCAAAAAAGAGAAAAGTAAAGAGAAGAACACTTCAATTAAACGATATTTCTTCTACTTCCACGTAGATTTATTATGGCAATTAGCAATGACAAACCAAGAAATGGCAACTTAAAGCAAGTTTTGTTTCCAAACATCTAATACCCCCCTTCATAATCCCATGTGAGAACAATAAGACATTGACAACAGGACTGCACAATCCAAGATATTAACATTTCTTTGCTTATAGCAGTTCAGAAAGATACTTCTCCATATTAAATATGTTGGTAAGATAAGACACACCTGATTCACAGATTTTTCAGTGGAAAAGCTCCTAATGCAACATAAAAATATTTAGTGTGCAACCGCCAGAATTTATTACGAATAGCATCATCCACAAGGATCCTTAACAAAAAACTATAAGTGCATATTTTGATTCAAGAGAAGAGACTTGCTCTGGAGTTTGCATGATTAAGTTTAACTGCCAGGCATTAAACTGGAGAAATCCATTATTTAAGATGACTATATGAAAAATGCGCACTCAACCACCACCAAACCCACTGTTTTCCAATCCCAGATTCGCCAGATCCTCACGCCAGGCACATAATCAATCAAAACCACTTGGAAATCATGGCCAAGGTATCAAATATTCATCTGAAGCTATGCAAAATGTTCAAGTTACAAGTTTCATATTTGCGATTGCCACATGGGAGAAGCTGAATTCGATTCCAAAACTAATTTTATAATCAAAAGCAAATGAGAGTAACACAAGTTAACAAGATTTATACGCCACAGAAATCCCATCATAGAAATTGTAATTAACAGCAAGAAATTTCAGGTCTTAGAATGTAAAAAATTAACAGGAGAGCCGTTCTCACTCATGGACAGAGCAAGAAATCCAACAAAACCATATCCACCAATAGTCCAAAATTCCTCACAGCATTCAAGGAAGAAAACAGAAAAGAAAAAATAAATAAATAAAAGGATTGACAAAGGAACAATTAAAGCAGAAGAAGGAAGGAAAAGTATTTACGTAGCAGAAGAGGGACCAAAGAGAGGATTGTCTCTCAAGGGTTCGAAAGAGAATCTCCCAAGAAACCTTGCAACACACTTCCCTTCGAAACGAGAATGAAAATGCTTAGGACAATCGTTGATGTACATGACAACAATGAAGACAGCAACATTGGCCACCACAAACATAGGAACAAGCCACGAGGTCCATTGGGTTTCATTATCTTCAATCAAATAAGGGGAAGACGGTGATGGGTAGCTGTTATTTGTTCTGCTTTTCACTCCTCCTCTTTCAATATCATCCCCTGGCATGTTTGAAGTAATTGAGTTGTTTTGGTATTTCTCTGGCCAGCAAGAAAGAAGCGGTTGCTCCTCTATCTCTCTCTCTGTGAATATAGGAATATGCTACTTGGTAGAGTTGGTGAGTGGCTTTAATGCAGGGCTCAGAGAGAGGAAAGGAGATGGAGAGAGAGCGTGTGAAAGTGGCAATCTTTTTGAAGAGGGAAGTGGGCGACGATACTCGGTTCTCAACTGCCGCAGTGAGCACAGCGAGCTACCTCGGTTTCAATCTGCTGCACCTCATCCCACAGTGCATCTAATATTATTGACCCGATTTCTCTTGCTGCTAGCGTGGCAAAATACCATTTGTTACATGTAGTGTAGAAGAAACTGGAAAGTTTGTGGAACCGGCAGATGGTTGCTTCTTCCACGTTGTTTGTCGCTGTCGGTCTCTCGCTGAAACCCACGTTGTACCGATGCATCGATTCAAAGTCCGATTCATACTGAGTTTTAAATCTATATATATGGCAAATTCTATGGTTATACTGACCAAAATTTAAATGGGAAAAAATGTAATTACCATTTTAATTCCATTAAAAAAGATAGGACTTGCAAAAATTAAACAAGAAAAGATGCTTCCTTTTTATAACCTCTTGTCATTAAATATTTAAAAAAACACTCTTTTTTATTAATTTCCTTGTATTTATCTCATATTTTTCTCAATAAACATCCAATATGATCCTCATTTTATTTTTTAAACAATTAGTGGAAAAATAAAGTTCTTTATCATAAGGCTACAAGCTGCTTTCTAAAAATATATATTAAAAAAAAAGTAAAAAGTTTTTATATTATAATATGACAATTTTATAAGTTATTTAGTAAATTTTACAATATATTTTAAATAAATCACACTTTAGTTCTTAATTTTTTAATCTGAATTTTTGTTTTATTATTAAAATAGTTTACTGTTAAAATTCAATAATACTATTTAAGTATAAATATTGCCAAACCTTATGAACTATATGTAAATCACCATACAGACTTTGTTTTATCTTATTACAAATTATATGTCACATTCTTGTTTGATATATGGTTTGCTCAGTAACTTGTTAATATGCATTTAAAAGTGAAATTCAGCAATTTTAAAATAATTTGATAACATGGATCAATAAGCTATTTAATTTTTTGTTAACTAGCCAATACAAATGAAGATATATTTTAAAAAAATAATAAGTAAAATTCATTATATTAGCTATATAACTATATTTTTTTAAACTATATAAAAATAAAAGTGATTTTTTTTTAGTTTAGTAGTTGGATTCATATTTTAATGAAGAAAAAGCTGTTCATACCATGTAGAATTTCGTTTTAATACAATGAAATTGTTATGATTATCATTATTATTTCATAAATAAATGCAGTCCTTATAAGAAAACTAACGAAAAAGGATGGAGTAACCTTTACCAAACTTTTGATAGCCACTCATTCTTGCCTGTAAACTGTTCCTCCCAATTCTTTGACAATAACTACTCATCTTCATCCTTTTATGATTAGATAGACCAATAATAGAGTAATGAAGCATTGAAAAGCATATATAATTAAAAATTTAAATCCCGACAGCTTTCCTTTTCATATTAAATAATAATATTCTTTACAAAAATAAAAGTAATTGATACTCCTGACACCATAAATTGCCATACCGTGTATACCGAACCCGACCCAGAAGCTGAGATCTAAAAAGAAACTTTATAATTTTTCTCTAGATAGGAGTATGCATGGCAGAAGATTAGCATAAAAGGAATAATAGTGAGCCAGCAATTGGCATAGCAGAGGCGGGCAAAGTACTAACATGGCGCTGCCAAGTGCCAAAGCTTCTCTTCTTTTTCCCTTTCTTCTGCCTTGACTTGTTGTGAGACTGCGGAGCATCTAGATTTATCATTTGTGGTTATGGTTGTGACACAAGAAATGGGCCTATGGGGAATAAAGGGGAAAGAAAGCAATGTCGAAACTTGTAGAATAAAATCAAATGCAAGATTTGAAAAAGCCCACCTCTTCCCCCCTCTCTCTCCGCGTTGAGGTGGGCTGCCCCTATTACTTCCAAGCTACTCCCTTATGTTGCTACCTGTCTATTATCATTGTTTCTCACCTATGCCAAAAGTTACTTTCCAAGGTTCCAACATTCTGGCTCAATAGCTTCCTGCCTTGTGTAACAAAATATTTTCCGGTGATTCTTCCATTTGAACTATGACAAACAAAGGTTGCTCATTCCCTTTCATGGGACAATGACGTCCATGTTAATATTTAACACGTTATGCCTAAATCCTTGAGACTTCTGTCTTCACATTCATCCCCTAAAAACAATCTATACGCTTTTCAATAAAAGGGTAAAATCTATAAAGGTTAACGTGAATAAAAACTAGAAAAACAACTGCGGTTACCTTGTTTGGTGCCAATTAATCGTGTTACTCTCTGATTTTTTAACTCCCACAAGTCCCAAAAAAGCTATCTTTTAAGTTTACTTTGATTGGACAAAAATGAAAAGTATAGGCCAATTGGTAATTTTGGAGGCCAATTGAGGTGCTGAACTTGAAATTTTGACAAAAGAAGCAAATCTACTGCAAGTGGGGTTGGTGATCGCATCTTGGAAAAATTGACTGCCGAGTGGTGTTTTGATAGGCATAGGAGCAGATAGGTGGAGCCCGTAGGGCTACAGGCACACCTGAGTGCTGTGCAGATTACACAGGGCTACGGAGACAATTTGGCCAACAGGCAACAGGCAAATCGCGATAAACCTACGGAGAATGGCTGGAGCCAAATTAGGCAGAGTGAGTGGACAGAAACCATTCTAAAAGAGAGTGGGCACCCGTGAAAATCCATCTCCCAAACTGTGTCCATGTAACCCTTGTACAATTACAGTTTAATCCTTATACTTTGTATTATTGTTTGAATAAATGAAAACTACTCATTCTCAACTCTTGTGTCTCTTGTACGATGAAGTTTTTCTTCTTTCCACCATTATGAATGTTTAGCTTCCTGTTGTGTGTTTAATTGTTCAGCTATTTGGGAAGTGAAAGGCTGACTTAGTCTTGGAGAAAGGCTAAGTGCCACATGGTATATCCCATAGTTGACCGCAGATATGGTATATCCCACTGTAAATGAGGTACTGCTGGAATACTCTATAATCCCATAGTTACTTCGCTTGTGATAACGTGAGGTGCATGTCAGCATTAGAAGGGGTAAAAAATAGTATGGGATAGAACAGCAAAAACAATGATTTTACATTCTCAAAGGACCACTTCTCTAATTTCATTCTGGATGATGATGCAGCATGGACAATAATCGGATGCATTCAATCAAATTTACGATGATCCAAACAGCTGAAAACTCTCATTCCAGTTCATTCATCCATGCACAATTGCATTTGACAAATCATCACTCAATTTTATATAGTAAAACCACAATATAACAAAACTGGCTAAATGCTTGGACAAACATCTAAGCATTAGTGATTCATCCAAATAAGATCTCAAATCCAAAACTTTGTTAGTACCTATACTATGAGGAAAGGACTTCATCGCTTCCCTCCACCACCTCCAAGCTTGGGGCCCTTTGGTGCAGCACCTTTGGTCAAGCTACCTTTGCCCTGGGTCTTTTGTACCTTCGCTATTACCTCAGCCTTCTTGGCCTTCTTTTCATCCTTTGTTTTCTTAATCCTCTCCTTAATTTCACTGCATTAAGGATCATGGAATTCAACGGATAAATAAAAATAACCCAAAGTGCCAAAATAATTTACAAACATTGATCCTTGCGAAGTAAGAAAGCATACCGGAGTGCAGCCTCTCTTGCAGCATCACGTACTTCAGGCTTCTCAGTTCGTCTCTTCTGTATGACTTCCAAAGTAGCACCAACTATGGACCTTGAGTAAGGCCTTTTTGTAGTTCGACGTCTCTTCTTAATAGTTTCAGCAGCAATATCCTATGAATGTTAAGAAATCTTTTCAAAATTAACATACAATGACTTATTTGTTTCTTTATAAGCATAAATATATTTCTTTTATAAAAATAACAACCAGAAAAAGGGTAAAATTCACCTTCTTATGTTGCTTCCTGTACATGGCTGTCCAAGTTAGCTTTGAGGGCTTCAGTCGATTGTGGAAGTAACTCTTGCATTTCGAATTGGCAAAGAGAAAGACCTTAATTGATCATGTTACAAAGAGTATTAAGGTTTAACCAACAGAAAAAAAAGGAATATAGGACAAAAAAAACACCGCATTCAATAACAACACCGGGAATTACCTGGGAGTCTGAGCGAATAAATCTGATACCCTTACCAGGGTATATCTTTGCCCCACTAAAGCGACAAAGTTAGGTCCTGAAATTCCGAATATTAGCAATTACTCCAAGATTGACATTTTAAACGCATTCATTTCGTAGAAGACATACGATGCAACTTTGTCTCAAAAAGATTAAAGTTATAATCCCGGAACGAAACAAATAAGAAGCCACAAGAAGACAAGCCATCATCAATATGGATATTCCAAAACAAAACAAGCATGTTCGACAGCTATAACGATTGTATCTAAGATCACCAATGACTACATTTTCATGACTACGATAGGTCCCGTTCATAAAATCCAAAAACACCTCCAAATGGCACCCAATAACTACTATATTCTCTGCTGCTAATGTAAACTAATAGTAATAAATTCAACAAACTTTCAATTTAATTAACCTTAAAACATAGTAATATCTTTGAACCATCTTAAATCAGACCAAGAAGAAAAGCATAAAATAGCCCAAGCAAAAAGACTTCCCAGTGTCATATACAGCATGATAAAAACAGAAATATAACTGATTGTTCCGCAGAATAGTTCAGGAGATGATGATCAGCAGAGTCTATTTCAAGATAGGGCTGAGGATTTTTTTCGTTTGAATCCAGTTACTTATTGATTCCATGGAAATTAATTCCCAGTGATAATATTAACATTTTTGTTGTCATCTTAGCGTATTAAAAAATCATTAGTGGGAATACCTATTACCATTAAACATTCTCCAAACTTGGAAAAAGAAAAAAAAAAAACCAAAAAAGAGCTCCAAACACAAACAAGGGACTTCACAGAGCAATGCAAATCCTAAACAATATGCTCCCTCCGATCCATAATTTTTATCCATCTTTCTTCTTTTGTTGTCTCCTTTTATAGAATTTTATCTCATTTCCAAGAAATCTTACACAATATCTCTTAGTATTCAATAAAGCTTAATGTATTTAAAATAGGTATAATTAAAAAGTTAATAAAAGGATTTGTAAAAATGCATTGTGGACAAAAACTATGGGACGGAGTAATATATCCTAAATCCTAGACCAGAAAATTCCTTTTGCAGCAACAAGAGACAAACAAAAGCTAATTGCAGTTATCACTTATCCATAAATTATATATATATATATATATATAAAGCACGCACAGGTCAGTGATATGAAAATGCACAATTCTATTGTTTGGTTGCTCAATAAGAGCACATAAGGCACAGAAATGCAACAAACAGTAACCGAACTTTTCATTTACAAAAACAAAAAACCCTACTTGAGAACCATGGCGGCAGTGGCAGCTGTATCTGAGAGATTTTGGCCGGAGATGATAAACCCTAAACTAAGAAGAGAGAGAGGCCCACAAGTCAGAAGCGTTTTGCGCTTAAAAACCCGGAGTATTGCCGCGCTCGCTGCTTTTATTTCAGCATTTTTTTTTCTCCCTCAAAGGCTTATGTCAAATTCCATTTAATTAATTTTTTATTAATTTGATATGTCCGAAAAAATATATTAAATTATTTTCTTAAAACTGATTTATTTCAAATAAATAATTAATTTGTAATATTAATAATATAAATTAATATTAAAATATATTAAATTTAAACTTTATAATTTAAACCATATCAATTATTTAAATATTATAAATCTTAATAAAGTGTTAAAATTTTAATAAAATATTATTTATATTATAATATTATTTTTATTTATTAAAATTTTTTTTATTTTCTTTTATTTAAAATTTTATATTTATCATTTTTTAAAATTTCATAGCATATTTAAATTTTATCTAACACATTATACAACCAATTTGTAATTAAATACAATATTTTCACTATTAATAAATTTTATAATATATTTATCACACCTATTAATATTTAAATTTATTTATTATTGATTTAAATATCTGAAATTACCAAAACAATTTACTCAATATTTTTTATTTTATTAAAAAATATTAATTATAATTATTAAAATTTATTAAATATAATTTTTTTATATTACAATTAAACGATTAATCAATATTTAAACAATTCTAAACATACATTTCTGGTATCAGCATGAATTAACCGAGTTAAGTCACGCCTCAATAGGAAGCTAATTCACTGAGTTACCTGAGTTAACCCTCGGCTGGGGATGACGCGAGCAAAGTTAATAACGTGGCTTCGAGTAGAGGAGGAGGACGACGAGAAATTAATGAGCGGTGGGGTTGGAGTTATGGGTCTTTGGAATTTACTGACCAGCCGGTGGCTTTAGGTCGCGTTTGGATACTCGCACAGTTGCGGTTTTTTTTTTATCTTTTTTTTTCATTTGATCGATTCTTCGAGAATACATAAATCAAATTTGAAAATTATTCACACCTCAGTTGGTCTTAACACTCTGTTTTGCATGAAAACTTTCAAAGTAATAGGAGACTTTTTAAAATTTAAAAGTTTGAATTTATATTTTAAAGGGAGTGAAAAAATTTAAAATAAAGTTTAATTTTGACCTATCAAATTAATAGATTGAAAAAATTTTCTTTTAAAGACTTTTAAATATTTTGAAAAATTTTATTTTTTTTAAACAATAAAAATTATTAAAAATTTTATCTTATAAAATCATAATTTAAAAAATCTTATTTTACTCCGCTCATTCCAAACAGAGTATAATTGTTATTTTTTACTTCTTGAAAAGCTTATTATCAGAGTGAATAACTAGTAAATTTGGCTTGAATGGGGACTAATGTGATATTTTATCGAATTTTTATTTTTTTAATTACTTTTAAATACTGGTGACGTGGTAATATTTTGATGTTATTATGATTTTCAATATTGACATGCGATGAAATAATTAAGCATAAATCGATATGATAAAATTGAATGCTTTAATTGCAATTCATGTTTCATGCATGCCCTATTTATTAAATTTGCATAATAATTAATAAATTCAAGATAACACATTAACTTGGTATCTAATACTTAATATTTAATATGAAAATGAACCAATATTTCATTTTCAATAAATATTGTATAAAAAATATAATACAATATACTTTAGATTCTTATTCAATAAATTAATCCAGATAATAATGGTAATAATTATCTTTCATTATTAGTTAAAAATTGAACTTATTTTAAAGCATTTTTAAAATTATTTATTTTTAATGTGTCATAAGCCAATATTAGTAAATATTTTATTAAAATTAATTGAATATATTACTTGAATTGAACAAGTAAAAATAATTAAAAATATTTAAAATCATAAATACATCTAACAAAGTATTATTTGTACAATAATTTCCTCCTATTCATGAAAGGAATAAAATAAAAAAAACTGTAATTATATTATTACCATTGTATTATAAAACAACGTTGTCAATTATTGTTACCAAATTAATCTTAAACATGCAAATTTGAAGCATGTGTTGAAATGCATAATCTTAAAAAGCTGAGCTAAAGTGACAGGTGCATTGTCTTAATGTCAAATGGTGACATTCACAAATAGGATTTTAGCATGATGAAAAATTAGCTGATTTCTAAATTACAATAGGATTTCGTTCCCAACCCAAGACCCGTCTGCTCCACTCATGCCATAAAAGCGTTAGGGTTTATACTAAAACTTGGAATTACCAAATTATCCTCCATGCATTGATCAGTGTGTCATTTTCCTATGGGCTAGTTTCAGCAGGTTGCAATGATTGTATTATATGGTAACTGCAACGGATCACCGACTATCGAGTCAGGACAGCTTCCGCTTAAGAAAATATAGAGAGAAAGGGAGGAGGCGGACATCACGAAACCTGTTATAGCAGTGAGTGGACCCCACTCTTTCTTTTTTCCTGTTTTATTCGCTGATTATTATTTATTTCCCTTCATAATTTTTCCTTTTTAACTTGTAAGGGAAGGGAAACAGCGGAGATAATTGTGCATGGAGCGACGCCATTGCCCAACTAGTAAGAAATTTACTAGGGCTTTTGGGTGTTGATTAAATCAAATACTGTGTGGGTTTTGGATTTAGACTGTAAACAAAATTCCCATTTGACTAGGCTGGTCTCGTCTGCGTCTCTCACTCATTGTAAGTCAGCTCATACATTCAATTTAAATTGTATTTTATGATACACTTGTATACAATATAATAATTTATCTGTTCTAGCACTTACATCATGATTTTGTCGTTTACCTTTGGACAGATCCCAAACAGTAGTACATACAGAGTGTGACTGAGGTCTCTTCAGAGAAAGAAATAGAGAGAGAGACAGGTTCTGATTATCTATATCTTCTCTGTGAAAGAAACAGGCCTCGGTTACTGTAAAATAATCTTAAAAAAGGTGACTTTTTTCTCCGTACTGGGTTTGGTTTTTCTATTGTGCTTTCGTTGCTTTGCTGCACTTATGAGGTTATTATTCACAGAGAAAAAAAAAAAGTGAAAGGGGGGAGGTCAACTGGGTCTTTTTGCCTCTGATTTGGTTGGGCACTGGAGACTGATACTAATGTGGCATTTTTGAAAAATCTTTGTGAATAGTATGAATGGGAAGATCATAAGCTTTCAACTTTTTGTTGTTTGGCTTTTGGTTCCTTTTTTCTGTGTCATCTTTTTGAAACCTTTTCGTTTCTTTTTTTTTTTTTTCTCCCGTCTGTTGGCCTTTTTCACGACTGACAAACAGCTGGTCAAGCACCGTATGCCGTAGAAGAGCTGGTGGAAATTAGGGTTTTCTTTTTCTCCTATTTTTCTCTGATCTTGCTGTCTTTCATGGTATTTCAGAGATTTGTCCTTTGATAGATTTATGTTCTAGAGAGGTAAAAGGAAGGTGTACACAGTGGATCAGAAGGAAAACCATCTTTTTTTTTTTTTTTTCTATTTCATTGATCCCCTTTTCTTATGGAGAGGGAGTGCAAAGTCATGCATGGGGCGTTGACAATGAAACTTCTTTTTCTTTCTTCTCTGATGAAAATGCTACTGTAAATTTGCTTCAACGCTCTGTAGGTGGCTGAAGCTTAAAGTTCAATTTATTTTTTTCTTTTCTCTTTTTCTTTGCCGAAAAGCTAACCGATAGCGACCTTCCCGATAAACCTTGATAAACCAAGAGCCAGAGAGATCATGTAGAAGAATAGAGAGATAAAAGAGAGAATAGAAAAGGTGTTTTTTTGGTTTTCCCATTTGGATGAGTTTTGGGGTTTGATGATCAGTAATAGTAGCAGCGTTAATAGTCCTGGTGGTGGGGTTTCAAAGATTGTGGCTGAGATTGTTACACACCGCAACACCATGCATAGCGGTGGCATAGCACATCAGCCACCAGTCATCACTTCATCGATTCCCAAATCACCCGCCCTCTCTCTCTCTCTTGTATGGCCCATCTTATAACACAGTTTTTCTTGATTCCTTGTATGCAATGTTGTTGCGGATTTTGCTTTTATGCTTATTGTTGCTCTTGATAATGGCACTTAACTATTTTGCTTAATTTATTTGAATGCTAGTGCAGAAAGGCACCATGGATAGTCATGGTGATATGGGTCTACTTGGGGAACATTTTGATCCTAGTATAGCAGGGAGGATGAAGGAGGATGGTTACGAGAGCAAGTCTGGCAGTGATAATCTGGAAGGTGCATCTGGAGATGATCAGGAGGCTGGAGAGGATCAACGGACCCAGAAAAAGAAGTACCATAGGCATACTCCTAATCAAATACAAGAGCTTGAAACGTATTGCTTTATCTACTTGTTTATATTAAGAGATCTGTACGTGTGTTTTCTAAATGTTGATTGATGGTTTTTGCTAAGCGGGCTTTTTTGTTGCATGTTCCTGTCTTTGTAGTTTCTTTAAGCAGTGCCCTCATCCTGATGAAAAACAAAGAATGGAGCTTAGTAGGAGGCTTGGCTTGGAAAGCAAGCAAATCAAGTTTTGGTTCCAGAATAGGCGAACCCAAATGAAGGTAAAAGCTAAAATGTAGTTTGTCCTTTGATTTTTTTTCCTTCACTTTTCATATAGGTACTGAAGATTTTCCAATTGATGATTTTGGAACCAGACCCAATTGGAACGTCATGAAAATATCATCCTTAGACAAGAGAATGATAAGCTTCGTGCTGAGAATGAGTTATTAAAGCAGAATATGACAGACCCAATTTGCAACAACTGTGGTAGCCCTGTGGTTCCCGGTCCGGTATCTTATGAGCAACAACAGTTAAGGATTGAAAATGCTCGACTCAACGATGAATTGGGTCGTGTTTATGCATTAGCCAATAAGTTCTTAGGTAGGCCTCTATCTTCGTCCAGCGGTCATGTCCCTCCCTTCGACTCAAATTCCAAGTTGGACCTTTCAGTTGGGAGAAATGGATATGGAGGTTTAGGCAGCATAGAGACGTCATTGCCAATTGGACTTGATTATAGTGATGGGCTCACAATGCCCTTAATGAAACCAATGACCAGTCCTATGCTCAATGAAGTTCCTTATGACAGATCTTTGTTTATAGATCTTGCATTGGCAGCCATGGATGAATTGATTAAGATAGCTCAGATCGATAGTCCTCTTTGGATGACCATGGATGGAGGGAAGGATGCCCTGAAGCATGAGGAGTATATGAGGACGTTTTCACCTTGTATTGGTGTGAAACCCAGCAGCTTTGTTACTGAGGCTACAAGAGAGACTGGAATAGTGATCATCAACAGCTTGGCTCTTGCTGAGACTTTGATGGACGTGGTATGTTATCGAACTCTTTATGCGATTTGGAGCTTTTAAGAATTTATTTATGAACTTGCCACTAGCTTTGATATCTGTTATTAGTTTTGTTTTTGTTAAATCTTTTTCCTAGTAACTTCATTATTATGGGCAATTTTTTTTGAGCTTCTAATGCATATCTTGTCATCTCATCCTTGTTGGTCTCACTGTGTTGGGTGAATCACTCTACTTAGATAGCTATAATATTGACTTGTGCCCATGATACATTTCTAGTGTTTGAATAGGTAACTTTAACTGTTTTTGTGAAAGTAGAATCGGTGGTTAGAAGCATTTCCTGGTCTGATTGCTAAAGCCTCCACAATTGATGTGATTTCGAGTGGCGTGGGTGGAACAAAAAATGGTGCTTTGCAATTGGTATGCTAATCTGCTAACTGTTTAGTTTTTAGCAGTAAAGCTGGAACTAATGCAGGTCCTATTTCCAGATGCATGCAGAGTTTCAAGTGGGTTCGCCCTTTGTCCCTGTGCGCCAAGTGAGGTTCCTTCGGTTCTGTAAGCAGCACGCGGAGGGCGTCTGGGCTGTGGTTGATGTCTCTATTGATGCAAACCAAGAAAGTTCCAATTCACACTCATTTGCTGCTTGCAGGAGATTCCCTTCTGGCTGCATTATGCAAGATATGCCCAATGGCTGCTCCAGGGTAACAGCTTATTCCTTGTGTAGATTTCTTTTATTTGTATGGCATATGTTTATATACAATCTTTATCTGTCAGATATGAAAGTTCTTAATGGAGGATATTGTGATAACTAAAAGGTATATACAACCATTGCTAAATTTGAGTTAAGTTTAGATTTATCTCTTGGAATTTGGGAAATTGGAGCTGTTTTATTGAGCTTTTTTTTTTCTGGAATTGTTATTATTAACAACATTGTGCACTAGTTGATGACATTACCCTAGTGAAATATCACAAATTTACCTAACAATCTGGACATTTATTATAATATAACTAGGAAAGATGCTTCCTTTATTTAAATAATACTGGTTCTTGAATTCCAATGCTAAGCTTGCTTATTGTCTGCACCCAGTCAACTTCTAAATTTGAAGTTGAGGAAATCAAGAGTGCTCTAATTTAATATGATTATACACACAGAGAGACATTTGAAATCAATATAATTATTTGATTCCTTCATCTTGAATTTAGTATTTTCATAATCTTTCTGCTTAGGAAACCCTTGGAATTTACAATCTTTGACGTATAAAATATGCATATGATGTTTCTATTCCAGTCTTCTGCTGTATTGGTGGTTTATTTATTTATTCATTTATTGTCCACGAGGTCATATGGCCTGGATCCAGTCTTTATATTGTAATTTTATATCCTTAGTTCCTGGAAATCTTACTTTTATCTTGTAAGAGAGGCCTCTATTTGGAAACTGTTTTGGAACTCTCTTTCATCTCGCCAATATTGTCCCCTTGTTGACTTTGTTCATCCTTTATCTCCGACTTCTCTATTTGACCATATAATATTAGTACATGAAAAATCTTTAAGCTTTTTTGTAGACAGTTGCTCTTGACATTGGTTACATTGCTAAAAGAATATATTGAGTTTTTAAGGTTCAATGAGGCTTGAGATTCTGAAGAGGTATGCTACTAGAAATTTGCTTTGGTATGTAGGACTGTAACAATATCTTTTTACTTGGGAATTTTTGAAGGATTTATAATCAACTATAACGGCAATTAAGAATCTCAATCAGATGGAATACTTGGATTATTGAATATCCTGGGTTTTCATACTCTTTCTTCATTATGGAAAATATGTTCGTTTCGATACATCAGATGAAAGTCTCCTGCACGGTAACTTTCTGTGATAGACTTGTCTAATACTGTTTCTCTCATATTCCCAAGCATAACTGGAGATGATAAACTTTCCTAAATTCATAGTGTCATAATAAACAAGTTAAACGTAGCTTCTAAAAGTTAGTTATCTTAAAAATCTTCTTGGAGTACTCTCTCAAAGTTCCAAGTAAATTGAGCTCCATAATTCCAAATGCAGGCATATATAAGCACATACCTGCATGTACAACTTACATTTGCGTGTTTATGCAAGATTGATGATTGTTAGTCAAATGCAGGTCACCTGGGTGGAACACTCGGAGTATGATGAGAGTGCAGTTCACCAACTCTATAGGTCAGTACTTAGTTCTGGCTTGGCCTTTGGTGCTCGGAGATGGGTTGCCACCCTACAGAGGTACTGTGAGTGTATGTCAATCCTTATGTCTCCAACCATTTCTGCTGAAGATCAGACAGGTCTTGCACTGCTATCTGACACTTCATTTTTTTTTCTATTGGGACATTTGATGGCAAATGTGTTTTATATCCTTGTCTAATACATCATACTATCATATGCTGCAGTTATAAATATAAGCGGCAAGAAAAGCATGCTAAAGTTAGCCCGGCGAATGGTGGATAACTTCTGTTCTGGAGTTTGTGCTTCATCTGTACACAAGTGGGATAAGCTTCTAGTTGGAAATGTGGGTGAAGATATGAGAATTCTGACTCGAAAGAATATTAATGACCCTGGCGAACCACCTGGTATTGTGTTGAGTGCTGCAACTTCTGTTTGGTTGCCAGTTATGCGAGATAGATTATTTGACTTCTTGCGCGATGAACGATCGAGGAGTGAATGGGACATTTTATCCCATGGCGGGATGATGCAGGAGATGGTCCACATTTCCAAGGGTCACAACCGTGGGAATTGTGTCTCTCTTTTGCGATCAACTGTGAGTTGTTACAATTCATGATCTAGTAAACAAAAGTGAATTTAGCATATTGGTTTTGAAGTGAATCATTTAGCCTCTCTCCAGTCTTCACTTCTGATAACATTTTATCAATTGTTGATGTGGCTTAATTTGCAGGCTGTTAGTCCAAACGCAAATGAAAACAGCATGATAATATTGCAAGAAACATGGAATGATGCCTCAAGCTCCCTGGTAGTGTATGCACCAGTCGACATTCAATCAATAAGTGTGGTGATGAATGGTGGAGATTCGACCTATGTGGCTCTCTTACCATCAGGATTTGTGATTCTTCCAGACGATACAAGCAGTCAAGGTGGTCCTAATTTCTCTAGTACCCTGGTCAAAAGGGACAGTGATGGGGGTGATGGAGGAGGGTCCATTCTTACAGTTGGATTCCAAATTTTGGTGAATAACCTTCCTACAGCTAAGCTCACAGTGGAATCAGTGGAGACGGTGAATAATCTTATATCCTGCACAATTCAAAGGATCAAAACAGTGCTTCAACTAACATAGCTGAAGGGGACATGGAATTACTCTTAGCTTAGTTGCCTTTACTGGGTTCTGGTTTTTGAACATACTTGCACATATAGTATGAAGAAAGTATAGCAGATAGAATGTGAAATGAAAGTGGAAGGAGCTAGTGATGATGATTGGCATAAAAGGGAAGGGGGGGGGGGGCTTCTAGTCAAGAACGAACCGCAAGTCGACAACTTTTTAGCTGGGTGGCGAAACAAACTGTGGATGGCTAGTTTTAAACAGTGGCGAAGTGCGGCGGGTTAGTGGTTCGGGTATTGACTTGGTCTGACCCGTCTTTTGTTTAATCTTACATAGAAAAACAAACCAACAATAGATAAACTCCTATTACATGGACTGTTTTAGGTTGTCTTTATGACATGTTTTGTTTGAAATGTTTCTTCTGGCTTTTTGCATTTGGCGACCTTAATTGTTATTGCGTAATATTTGAGTTTTTTTCATTTAAAGAAAAAAGTGATTTATTTTTAGTTATTCCAATTATTATATGTATTCCAAAAAAAAAAAACACATGTATATGAGTACTAAGTGTCGAATGCCGGCATTAATTATGTGAATTCAAACCGAGAGATAACAGATCGCAATCGTTGGGCCTGGGCTTGGTTCTGGTTCTGCAATTTCAATTCTCTCTTTCAGGCTTAGGCCTGTACGTTTGCAATTCAAATCTTGTGTCTCGCTGCTCAATTTGCAAATTTCCTATTATCCCGTTATGGAAGAGCATTTGTTTTGCGCTCTCTGCATAACCCTAAGTCCTGGACACCATTATCGGATCATCCGCTGAATTGCTAATTTTCATTTCTTTGAATTATAAGTAAAGGAAGCCTTGATTAAAGACCCACAGTTCGTTAGATTAATGGATGCGAAGAAACATGGATACGAACATGGACACTGGACGGAGATTCCAAATTAGCCGTTGGCGTGATAGAGAAAGGGATGGATGCTGATGATACAAGGTCTTCTTTTATCATTAATTTTCCACCTGGGACAGTAATTACAGGATTGCCATGTGGAAATGGCAACGCTCATTGGTCACCTTATAAGGATATTTCTCGATATGATTTGAGGTAAAATGAGACTAGAGTGAGCAGTATTCGGTTTAAATCGGTTTAAATCGAAAAAATTGATCGAATCGAATCGATTTAAAAATTTAGTTTGGTTTTTTATACATATCGGTTCAGTTCGATTTTTAATTTTAGAAATTTCGGTTATTTCGGTTCGGTTCGGTTTTGATTAGAAAAAAACCGAAAAAATCGAACCGAATTGATTAGTGATAATAATATGTTTTTTCAATAATATAGAGAAATTAAATCATTAAAATATTTTAATTAAATTTTAAAATATTAAAAATAAAATGTAAAAAAAATTATTAAAAATCGAAACCGATCAAACCGAACCGAACCGAATCAGACCGGTTCGGTTCGATTCGGTTTCTGACCAAAATCGGATCGGTTCGATTTTCATAAATACTAAAATTTCGGTTTTCGGTTTATTCGGTTCGGTTCGGTTTTGAACCGAACCGACCGAATGATCACCCCTAAATGAGACTCAGCGGAGAATGGAAAAGAGGGCAGTCGCAACCATTCATGAATTGTTATGGTTGAAAGCGTAGAAGAACATAAATGTTTAATGTGATGGATTCCTTCTACAATTCTGTCTGCTAGGACTTCCCATTTTCTCTGCATATGATTTTAGCTACTTCACCGGTAAGTTTGTAATATTTGATCATATGCTTATTGCCTTTCTTCCTTAAGTGGCCAGGGCCCAGGGACCATCATAACCTGCTGACAACGGTAATGGAAAAATTAAACGGGGGACAAATGGATGGGCCTGTCTTGTTCAGCGAGATTGGGCCTCTTGGCCACTGATTTGCGACACGATGGCTGTGATTTCTTGCTCTCAGTTCTTTCCTCATGCAGAAAGGAGTTGAAATGGCTAACGGACAATAAATAAATAAATAAATATATATATATATATATATTTCTTAACTAGCTTTTTGAAATTTTATCTGTAAAATGTAAAACTAAATGACAACCACCTGTATTATTATCATTTAAAAAATAAAAATAAAAACTACCAAAGAGGAAAAAGAAACCAAATCTAAAAAAATGCGGTGGCAATTCGATATTGGTTCCGTTGCAATAGCGGCCTCGCCCGATCATCGGCGCCGGCCCCATCTGGACAAGCTTCACCTAATCCTCGTTGCGTAGAGCGCGGGATAAACTTGATGAGACTAATCTTATGTCTGTCTACTCGTACACTATCACGTGAAACCTTCCAGATCACCCTAATCATGCACCCTTCATTTATAATGCACCGCTTCTCCTACTCATTCTCTTACTTCCTATGTCTCGGGTGTACCGACTTATACACGTCATTATTGTTTTTTTAAAAAAAAAAGAAATTGCATATAGGTTCATATTGAGGTGGGGATCTCCAATTGGCAGCTGTAAGGATGTAGATGGAACTAAAAGCATTATAACAAAAAGCCCAAAAGAGCCTAATAGAAAATGAGAGACCCAGCTTCATTAAGAAATGGGAGGGAGGGAGAGTTGGCGACTGTCGACGGGAGGAGAGACCAACGCGAAGACGGAGAGAAAGAAAGTGGGCCACCCGAAACAATTCTTGTCCTTTTGTTAAATTACAGAGAAATAATCTGACACGTCACCAGCTCCACCGCATTTCCACTCGGTGCAATCTAATTTTCCAGTTGATTGACTTGATTCTGTGAATTTTACTACACATATATTTTGTGCTTTTTTGAATTTGTTTCTCCGACAGGTGACCTAATATGTTCACTCCCTAAAAATTTAAAAAAAAAAAAATAATAGAGAGAGAGAAAGAAAAGAAAATGGGGAATTCATTTGGATGCTCTGCTTCCGGCGAAAGATTAGTATCGGCGGCCAGAGATGGCGATTTGGTGGAGGCCAGGATGCTTTTGGATTGCAATCCGTGTCTCGCCAAGTATTCCACTTTTGGTGGCCTCAATTCTCCTCTCCATTTCGCCGCCGCTAAAGGTCACAACGAGGTTGCTGCTTCTCCCCAGCTTTTCTCCCTTCATTTTTTGAACAAAATTTCGTATAAAATCTTTTGCTTAATTAATGTGAGGACTTTTGCATGCTAGATTGTTGCGTTGTTGCTTGAGAATGGAGCTGACGTGAATTCAAGGAATTACTGTGGCCAGGTACCTTTTTAAATGAATTTTCATTTTTTTTTTCTTTAGTGGAATTGTTTGAGCTTTTTTTTGTTCAGATATGTATGATTTGATAGAATTGAAATGTGATTCGGTCAATTGTGATTCCATTTTAGATTCTGAGATACATATAAATTTGATATATTTGAAAATTGTATGGATTCGGGAATTTAGAATTGGAAATGGAAACCAGGGACTTATTGAGAATCGGAATTAAAATTTTTAGAGTTTGCCGTATCACGCAAAGAATCCGAAGATCGATTTGGATTTTCCTAATTGTCAATTATTTGTAAATTGAAATCAAACACATAATGACAGATAGTATTTCATTGAGCACATGCAAAAAAACGGATGGATCTCTCTTGAACTAACTATTTAATCATATTGATGGTTCTCTTTTAAGACGGCATTAATGCAAGCTTGTCGTTATGGACACTGGGAAGTTGTACAGACTCTTCTACTCTTTCGATGCAATGTAAGTTCATCATCATTTATCTTCAACACCACTCTTTCACTTTTTTTTTTGTTGGGCTTGGGTTGGTAATCATATCCTATGAGGCATCAGGGCAATTCTTCTATTATTTATTGTATTTTGTTTCAAATTTTACCTGTTAGTGTTTTCTGGATGTTTATTGGGCATAATTGCTATTTCTGGTTGCAAAGGTTACACGAGCAGATTACCTCAGTGGAAGGACTGCTCTACATTTTGCAGCTGTAAATGGCCATGCAAGATGTATAAGACTGGTCGTTGCTGACTTTGTTCCTAGTGCTCCTTTTGAAGCTATGCATGCTCAGTTGGAAGATAATGCTGGGGATGCTTCCAATATGAACGACAAATTTTATCAGAGGTGACAGATTACTTAGTATTTCCTGCCTTGTAATTTTAATTGTATTCTAGCATTAGAATATGTTTACTTTTGTGCTCAATTTAGTGGTCCTAAATTCTGTGCAATTATTTGATTTATGTTTTTCAAATGCAGTGCATTGTCCAAGTTTGTCAACAAGGCAGCTGATGGTGGTATCACAGCTCTTCATATGGCTGCATTGAATGGATATTTTGACTGTGTGCAGCTTTTACTTGATATTCATGCAAATGTGTCAGCCGTCACTTTTCATTATGGAACAACAGTGGATTTGATAGGTTTGCCTTTCTGCTTGAGGTGTTGTAATTTGTCTCATGAGTCTTTGCTTTTGTTTCATACTTATGACTATACATATATTTGTAGGAGCTGGAAGCACTCCTTTGCACTATGCTGCTTGTGGGGGGAATTTAAAGTGTTGTCAGGCAAGAAAAATACTACTTCAAATTGAACCTAAACTCTTCTTCACTTTCTCTAATGTGAGATAATGGTGTTCCTAATTTTGCAGATCCTTCTTTCAAGAGGTGCCAGTCGGATAACATTAAACTGCAATGGGTAGTTGCTGTGGTCTCCCTTTTGCTTTCATTCTTTCCTTCCTTGGTGCATGTTATCTGGCACTTATATGTAAAATGGCATATAAAATTTCTGCATCTTTTCAGGTGGTTGCCGGTTGATGTTGCCAGGATGTGGGGGCGTCATTGGCTTGAACCCTTGTTGGCATCAAATTCTGATTTCACCATACCAAGATTTCCTCATTCTAACTACTTATCCTTGCCTCTTTTGAGCATACTTAACATAGCAAGGTACTTCTGCAACATGATATATATGCGTATGTGACAGATAGTCTTAAAAAGACTAGAGTCTTAAAAGAATGCCTAAATTGGTAGTACTTACCTTTTGTTTGTGCTTAATTATGAAAATTCATCTGTGATCGAGGAAAGAAAGAATCATGTGCCTTTTTTATATGCTTCAAATGTGCTGTTTTTTTGTTTTGTTGAGAAATGAAAAATGAGTAAAGATAAAATAGATGAAGCATAGCCCCATTTGTTTTGTTGGTTGTATTAGGACCCTTTGTTTTCTCGAGGGCAAAGGGAGATGGATTTACATTTTCTATAAACCAGTGAAACAAACCATGGACGCCATATGGCTTTGCATGTGAAGTTAAGGGTGCTGATTGGCTTCCTTGGAGTTTGGCTCAATAAGTTGAAGTTTAGGATGTTTATTCAATTAAGTTTAAACCAACGTCATTAGTAAATTTTATTTTTCTGAACTGTTCTTTGTAGAGAGTTGGGGATGCAGTGTTCAACAACCTCCACTGATGACTCTGATATTTGTGCTGTTTGCCTAGAGAGAGCATGTAATGTAGCTGCTGAAGGTTTGTTCTTCATTCCTGGTTTTTATATTTATCTAGTTTTTCCTTTTGTGTTCTTTGTTCCTTGGGACCTCGTGATTTGGTACATCTTACTTATCAAAGCTGGAGTAGAATATAGATCATGTGTTTTCTATTATAATAGAAATTCAAAGTAGGCTAACCATTGGAGAGCTCTTATTACACGCTTCGTTATTGATATTATTCCCATTGTAGTTGATCACTGGGTTCAAATTATATACTTAATAATTTTCCAATGTTGCAAAGGGACATAAATTAAATAATTTCATTTATAGGCAATGCAGGTCATATTTTGGCCCTTTGTTTGACAACTGGTTACAATAATTTGAAATTTTGGTATCAATTTACTGGATTCTCTAGATAATACTCTCAAGTTTATGGAAACTGTTCACACACGCACTGCTGTAGTTAAGCAACATAAAACCACAGTTATGTTCACAAAATCCTGAATATGCTACGTCTTCTTACCAGCGATATTCTTTTATGCGCAACAGAGTTCATGTCGTCGTAGTAACTGATATGAGTTTTCATGAAGCCTATGAATGGTCCTCTAAAAATTCTAGTGGAACAGGATATTGGTCAATCTCTTACGCTGAACCCAGTAGATTATCATCTTTTGTTTACACATTTTTTCCTTTCATAACAAGAGAGCGAGTATAGAAAAGCAAATTCGGAATTTTATTTACCACTGTATCCTTGAAGGGCATATTTTGTGCTCTTTTTTCATATTGGTCGTGATCATTGATCATGCTCTTTGATAGAAATATGAACTAAGCAATCCTTGATAAATGGTAAACAAATATTGGAACTGTTCATTTTTTGCTGTCACTATATATGTTTCATGGTTAAATTCTTTTAATTACCTATGATGTCGTCATTTTCACGTGTTGATGGGTAGTTCATGTATTCAGGGTGTGGGCATGAACTTTGTGTAAGATGTGCTCTGCATCTTTGCTCAACAAGCAACATTCCTTCAGAAATGGTGGGCCCACCTGGCTCCATACCATGTCCTCTTTGCAGGCATGGAATTGTATCTTTTGTTCAATTGCCTGGTTCCCCAGCAAAAGAAATGAAACTTCCTTTGTCCCTTGGCCTCTGTACCCCATGCATGCTTCATTATCGTGATGCAGAAGGGCAATCTCCAGCTTGTGTACCAGAGATCAGAAAGAATCGTGTGACTTCAGTTTCTTCAGATTTTGTTTGCCCAGTTACTTGTAGCCCATTTCCTTCTGTTGCAATCCCGTTGTGCACTTGCAATGATGGCCCATGTCCATCTTTTGAGCCTCGAACTCAAGAAACTCAAGGTAAATCCCCTAGTCGCTCTCAAACATCCGTGGATCAGGATAAAATTGAAGGGCCGAGACTAGAGAAAACCAGCTGTTCTGGGATGATGTTTTGGGGCAGAAGAAGCTGCAGCAGAGAGCATCAGTGTAATTCAGAAATAAATGCATGATTCTTTGGGGTTTGGATAGTATAAGATCTGAATTATACATCGATATTCTTTTCCAAGGTGGTGATATTTGGTCATACTGGTTTCAAGCACTAAAAAAATTTTCAAATCCATGTTCGCTTCCCCTTTTTGTTTCGGCCGGCTACATGAAAATGGATTTGGGTCTCAGACACGCTACGGTTTAGATGTCCTCTTAAAATATTTGGTGGGGTTGTAAAAATTGTAGGGGGTTTGGTTCTACAGATTGATTGTAATTGAATGTCATCAAGGATCGGACTTCTTGTTCTCTTTATTCTGCATTGAGAAGCAATCACAATGATTTATATTATTTGTTACCATAGAAAGAAAATTAGGTCCATCCGTCCAGTTTGAGCTGGCTTTTTATAATTCATAATCACAGACTTATACACAAATTTAAGGGGAGTTAAAGCAGGATGGCGGCTATCAGCTTCACGGCAGTGTACGGAGGTAAAGGCCAGCCTCCCGTTATTCTATTTAACGGATCCAAGCATGTTTAGGATTAAGGGGAATAGTGGATTTGAATAAATTAAAAATTAAAATTGATTTTGAGTAAAAATTAAATTGAGTTTGGAATTTTTAATAAGTTTTTTATTTTTTTTATTATTTTTAATGTTTTAAAATTTAATTAAAATATTATAATTTTGATTATAATTTAATATTTTTTTATTATAAAAAATAATATATTATTATTAATTGATTTAATTTGATTTTTAAAATTTTTTTATTAAAATTAAATTGAGTCGAAATAATTAAAATTTTTAAAATTAAAAATTAAATTGAATCAAATTAAAATAATAAAAAATTATATTTAAAATTTTAAATTGATTCTGTTGAATTAATTTTTTTTATTTGAACTAATCACTCATCGTTTGGGATAAATTTCAATTTAGATAAACGATGATAAATGTCAATTTAGATTTTCCAGCTGTATGCATAGCTGACAAATTAAATTTAGATTTTCCAACGGTATGCGGCATAAGCTATGGAAAAAATAGCTTTACAAGATATAAAAAAAAACTTAATAAATTATATTTTATGAATTTATAATATAAATATATATGATTATAAGTAAGAATTATTTTTAATTTATGCTCATCGACCTATAGCATAACATTGCAAATAAAAATCGGATAACTCTTCGCCGTGTGATGTGACTGAAAATGAGATTTGTGAATTTATAAAAGAGAAATAATAAGATAATTGACGTTTAAAGAAAACTAATATAATGTTTAAGTTAGCAATTTACTATAACAAATAAGTGTAGTATAAATTTTAAATTCAGAATAAAGATATACAAATATATATCATCAATTTCATATATATTTTATTTTTATACGATAAAGAAATATAATTAATTAAAAAATGTCTTGACAATCCGATTAATGAATAAAAGAATTTTTTTTTGAATCAATAAATAAAAGAATTTGAAATTATAAATATAATGGAGATTTATTAAATTATATTTTTTAACAATAATTTTATATTATAAAAAAATTCGATTAGCTTAAAAGAGAGTAAGTCTTTCGTCATTTTCACTATTTATGATATCTAAAATTTTTTTTATGAGTGAGATCATCCGAGTGCATATTATATTTTATTATATTATGTTCGAATTTTTTTTTATGAGTGAAACTATATAATTGCGTATCATAACTTACTATATCATGTCACTATCTTTTTTAGATTTCTTCTCCTATGCTTCATAGAGCCTTGCTAATGAAAATAAAATGGATTATACTTTTTTTTTGTAAAAAAAATTTAAGGTGGATTTATTTTTAACTATTAATATCAGTGTTACCTTTGAATAATATTCATGTAAATTTTATAAAACCAATTATAAAATTTTTAAGTATAAATCATTCCATTTCAAAAATATATATAAATTATTCAATTTCAAAAAAAATATAAATTATTAATTAATAAAGTACTAATATTTTTAAAGTAACTTATATAAAATTGAATAGGTTGAACAAGTTTGGCAGTGACAATGAAATTTGTTTAAAATATAAATCACTACCATAGTTCATCGCCATGAGACCTCACTCATCATCTCTACCTTTAGAAATCACTGCCATCTCCGCCGACGGCCTCCGTCTCGGCGATTGTCGATTCAAGAGGAAGATGTTCGTCATCGTCCGATCAGGACCCAACAAATACTGCACCTCAAAGATCGATTACAAAAGAGGTACTTATCCATCATGGGATACCAGAAACTCAACCTTGAGTTGCCAACTCACGTTGATAGCATGTTCGTGGAGATTAAGGTTACAAAGTTGTTTGGAGATGTAATGGTGAGCAAGGCAGAAATCCCAGTTTCTGATCTTATAAATGATAATAAGCAAGAAAATAAGGTGAATTTGTTGAGTTTCTTGTTAACAAATAGCAATGGGAAACGTAATGGTGTAATCAATTTTGCTGTTCGGGTTGGTGATTCTCGGCGAAGGTCCCATGGAAATGGACAGCCTACTCTATAGCTTAATCAGTCTAGTGCAGGAAGATGAATACATGTGTTTCTGAAAATTCTTCATTTGGGTTTACCAGTTGTATATTAGATTTGGGAGCCAGTGCCACCCTTCAATTTATTCCTTTTTTTTCTATGATATTGTTAATTAAATAAAAATTATTATTATCTTTCATACAAATAAAATTCATTATTTATTTAATGAAAATTCATTGATGGGTTATATAACTGAAAATAACTTTTTTATAGAGGAAAATGATTTTAAAATAGATAAAGAAAAGAAATTTAAATATTTTGATGAATGAAAACCAATCAAATTACCTCAGAGCAAGTTATCAAATAAGGTGTTAATTAAGAAATCATATTTTAGCAGATTTGCGTTGATGTAAGCGTGTACGAATGCTCAATTCGAAAAGCAACCACTTTCACTTGAGTTAATGCTTTGTTTGGTCTGTTAAGAAAGCTGTCTGCCCCACCCATCTCCTGAAATCTGCATGCTCTTTTCATACAAATTGATTTGATGGACTCTCTTAAAATCCCTCCAATATATCTCTTTAACTTGCTTCACCCGATTTCTTAACTTTCCTTTAGCTCGATTTTATCACAGGTCCATGAACATCTCTTGTTTTTTAAACAAGTTTTAAAAATAAAAGAGCAGTGTTTGGGCAAGTTGAAATTATTGGGATAGGATTAATCATATCTATATGTTTCTCTGTTGAGCATAATGACTTAAATTCATCTGTCTGCAATAAATTCCTTCATAAATGTTTATGAGTTCCATGGTTGACTCTATAAAAGTATATTTGAAACTTATATTTAAAAAAAGAATAATTTAGTTGAAGAGTAATTTAAAATAGATTAAATCAATAGGACAAAGTGTAGTTTTAAAATGAAAATACCAGCAAAACTGGACAAAATTATTTTATTTATGAATTGAAATTCAAAAATGAAAAAGTCAAGAGTAAGGAAAAGCAAATGAAACAGAGAGAAGATCAGAATATCACAGAGAATATATACAAAATCACATCACCATAAATAAAATAAAATAAAAAGAAAAAAGAAGAAAGAATGAAATTGCTCCGGGCGAGGAGACCGCTCATTTCCCAGGGGCCAACGCGCCCTCTGGACCTCACGCCCTTTTTTATTTTCTCTTACGTCTCATCAAATATCATATCTCTTATGCAATTATTTGATTTAGTCGATGAGTTATAATAAAAAATTTACTAATATTTTATATAATTAATATATTATAATTGTTCCATATAAGTTTTATAGTCAAATATAATTACTGTAGATTTGAAGGAGTGCCCTGATTACATTTAATAAAATTTCTTCTAAAACACAACAATTTTGCTAAACAGAATCAAAAAAGGAAAGTCTCAACTGCATGCCGACAGCAGACTCAGACTGCTTTAAATATGCTCACAGACAAACAAGCTAACCCCACTCTTGAGCCTTAAGGAGCCCTTCTTCATTTCATTATCTCACAAGGACTTCTGCCATTACAAAATCATGCTTACATAAATATGCATGTTTGATTATAGCTTCCAACAACCAGTTCCAGTTCTATGTTTGTTTCTGCTGATTAATGAAAGAAAAGAGATTGATAGATCAATATCAGCACCAAATTACAATAACTTGTGGGTTTTTTTATTTATTTATTTCTTTGTTTCCTATTCTGTGATAAGTACACTGGTCACTCACACAACTCACGTTTGGTACCCTTGTGATCAGAGCTTCAGTCGTCTCGTCTCGTACTCTTTTCGCTGAGCATCCCTCGTTCTTTTCTTATTTGTATTTTTGCCCAATAACATTGCAGATTTTGCATGAACAACCACAACCATTCAACCAATGCATAATTCTGGAATTGCATATATCGTAAAAGAAGACAAAAGAAAAAGGAAAAATGTATCTGCTGTGGAGGAGTTTCAAGTCATCAATAATGCTTGAGATGCTTATTGACTAAGTGTAAGGCTGAGCCTTTAAGATACTATTGTGGGGTGTTAGGTGGTGTTATATTATATTAATTCAACATCTTTTATAATCATTTTCCCATGTTTTTTTCTCAATCTCATCATATCAGATTCCATAACTTGATCAATTTCTCAGTAGTCTTTTGATCTAAACGTTTCTTTATTAGCTGAAAAGGAAACAAACAAAGAAAGAAATCCAAAATCACCATTATTATTCCAATGGATGGCAGGAAACAAGAGATTCGCAAAGGTGGTACAGGCTACTAATAGAGGACGAGGCATCTCTTTCCACAACATGCAATTTACAGTCACAGGCAGAGAAAGAAGGAAAAATATGATAGTCGAAGAGACAAAAGCCGGATTCTCTGAAGTAAGAGGTTCTTTTGCACTTTATTCAAAGGGATTTGGGGCCCAAAGATAACTTCCAAATGAGATTCTCAAGTCCATCATGATGAGGGGTTTATTTGCAAATAAATTAAGTATTGCCGTTAATGAAAGCTCGAATCACGTGAGTTGCGTGCCATCCTCTGACACTTCCTTCTTTGGGCTTTCGCCACTCTCCGAATCTCCCTCTCGCAGGCTCCAAATATCACCATCACCGTGCCTAAGCTTCCTTCTTCTTCATCTCCACTCCTCCATTTTCTCTTTTAGCCTTCTTTCCATCTGTCTCAAAATGGGTTTTGCTTTTCACATTCTCTCTTTCAGTTTTCTTATGTAAAAAACTTCTCTTTTCTTCTCTGAGTATGTGATCATGGATATGGCCTTTAAGCATTTGTTTCTTTGCCTCTTTGTGTTAGCCCAACCCTTCATTTCGCTCTCCAACTCCATTTCAGAGCAAGAGGAGCAGAACCCAGACAGAGAAAGCCTCGTTTCCTTCAAAGAGGTCCTTAAGGACCCGCCCATTCTTTCTTCATGGAACCAGTCAGCCCATCACTGCAACTGGGTTGGTGTTGCTTGCCAACAAGGTCGAGTTACCTCGCTTATCCTCACAGCTATGCTATTGAAAGGACCTATCCCCCCTTCACTTTTCTCTATTGCCAGCCTCACCATCCTCGACTTATCATCAAATCTTTTCTTTGGAGATATTCCTCTCCAAATTTCCGCTCTGAAACGCTTAAAACAACTTTGTCTTGGTGATAATCAGTTATCAGGAGAAATCCCGAGTCAAATCAGTGAGCTGACTCAGCTTCAAACCCTCAAACTCGGTCCCAACTCCCTCGTCGGAAACATCCCACCAGAGCTTGGAAAGTTAAAGCAACTTGATACCCTTGATTTGTCTGCCAACGCATTCGTTGGAACAGTACCTAGTCAACTTGGCGAGCTGACTCATTTGCGGTTCTTGGACCTAGGAAACAACCTTTTTTCAGGTTCTTTGCCTGCAACGCTTTTCAATAATCTTACTTCTCTAGTATCTCTGGATATATCAAACAACTCATTCTCAGGAGAAATCCCTCCAGAAATAGGTAACCTCAAAAACCTCACTGATCTTTACATTGGCATTAACTCATTTTCTGGTCAGCTACCACTAGAAATCGGTAACCTTTCCATGCTGGAAAACTTCTTTTCACCTTCCTGTTCAATCACAGGCCCATTGCCTGAAGAAATATCTAACCTAAACTCTCTGAGCAAACTTGACCTTTCCTATAACCCATTGAAGTGTCCAATCCCCAAGTCGATAGGGAAGTTGCAGAATTTGAGTATACTGAATCTCGTGTACTCTGAGCTTAATGGGTCTATGCCTGCTGAGCTTGGGAACTGCAAGAATTTGAAGACTTTGATGCTATCTTTCAATTCGCTTTCCGGGTCTTTGCCAGAGGAGCTTTCCAAGCTGCCATTGTTGACGTTTTCTGCTGAGAAGAATCAGTTTTCTGGGCCATTGCCATCCTGGCTTGGGAGATGGAATCAAATGGAGTCGCTTTTGCTTTCGAGTAACGGGTTTCGGGGGAAAATACCTCCTGAAATTGGGAATTGTTCGGCATTGAAGCATATCAGTTTAAGCAATAACCTGCTGACTGGGGAGATACCAAGAGACCTTTGTAATGCGGCGTCTCTCCTGGAAATTGATCTTGATGGGAACTTCTTATCGGGTAGTATTAAGAATGCATTTTTGAAGTGTACTAACTTGACCCAGCTGGTTTTGTTTGATAATCAGATTAATGGCTCGATACCAGAGTATTTGGCAGGGCTTCCTTTGATGGTTCTCGATCTTGATTCCAACAATTTCACGGGTGCTATACCTGTAAGCCTATGGAAGTCCAGCAGCTTGATGGAATTTTCCGCCGCAAATAATTTGCTGGAGGGCTCTCTGCCTACTGAGATTGGCAGTGCATTTCACTTGGAGAGGCTGGTGCTTAGCGGCAATCATTTGAAGGGTACTATACCAAAGGAGATTGGCAATCTCTCAGCTCTTTCTGTACTTAACTTGAACTCTAATCTGCTGGAGGGGAATATTCCAATTGAGCTTGGAGATTGCATTGCATTAACCACTTTGGACCTGGGAAATAATTGGCTTAATGGGTCAATTCCGGAGAAACTTGCAGATTTAGTTCAACTACAATGCTTGGTACTGTCTCACAATAATTTATCTGGGTCCATTCCTTCAAAGCCTTCTCTATATTTTCGTGAGGCTAATATACCTGACTTGAGCTTTATTCAACACCACGGAGTGTTTGATTTGTCACATAATATGTTGTCTGGATTGATACCTGGGGAATTGGGGAACCTTGTGGTGGTGGTTGATCTTCTACTGAACAATAATCAACTCTCTGGTGAAATTCCAGGATCCCTTTCCAGGTTAACAAATCTGACAACCTTGGATTTATCTGGAAATTTGTTGAGTGGTTCCATTCCTCCAGAATTTTGTCGCTCTTCTAAGCTTCAGGGTTTGTATCTGGGGAATAATCAGCTCTCAGGTACCATCCCTGGAACGTTAGGTCGTTTGGGTAGTTTAGTGAAGCTGAACTTGACAGGCAATAAGCTATATGGATCAGTTCCTCTTAGTTTTGGCAACTTGAAAGAGCTCACCCACTTGGATTTGAGCAATAATAAGCTCGGTGGTCAGCTTCCTTCATCACTGTCGCAAATGCTGAATCTTGTGGGGCTCTACGTTCATCAGAACAGGCTTTCTGGGCCTATAGATGAGCTGTTTTCCAATTCCATTTCTTGGAGGATAGAAACTATGAATTTGAGCAATAATTTATTTGATGGACACTTGCCAAGATCATTAGGCAACCTTTCGTACTTGACATGCTTGGATCTTCACAGAAATAAGTTTTCAGGAGAGATTCCTTCGGAGCTTGGGAACATGATGCAACTTGAATACTTTGATATTTCAGGGAATAGGTTGTCTGGGCGAATTCCAGATAAAATATGTACCCTTGCTAATCTATTCTACCTGAATCTGGCAGAAAACAACTTGGAAGGGCCTGTACCCAGAACTGGTGTTTGCCTAAGCCTGTCAAGAATTTCACTTGTTGGCAACAAAAATCTGTGTGGAAGAATTATGGGTTCAGATTGTAGGATTGGAAACTTTGACAGATCATCTTTGCTAAGTGCCTGGGGACTTGTTGGGGTTGCTGTTGGCTGCATGATTATCATTTTTACTATAGCCTTCGCTATAAGAAGACTGATTACTAGAGCTAGCAAACAGGGTGATCCTGAGGAAATTGAAGAAAGCAAGTTAAACAGTTTCATTGATCAAAATCTCTACTTCTTAAATAGCAGCAGATCGAAGGAACCTTTGAGCATCAATGTGGCTATGTTTGAGCAGCCCCTTCTGAAAATAACCTTAGTTGATATCCTTGAAGCTACTAATAACTTTTGCAAGACAAACATCATTGGAGATGGAGGTTTTGGTACAGTATACAGGGCCACGCTGCCCGATGGGAAAACAGTTGCTGTTAAGAAGCTAAGCGAAGCCAAAACCCAGGGGAACAGAGAATTCATCGCTGAAATGGAAACGCTTGGCAAGGTGAAGCACCAGAATCTAGTCCCTTTACTTGGATACTGCTCTTTTGGTGAGGAAAAGCTTCTTGTTTATGAATATATGGTGAATGGAAGTTTAGATCTTTGGCTAAGAAATAGGACTGGGACTCTTGAAATCCTTGATTGGCCCAAACGCTTCAAAATTGCCATTGGTGCTGCACGTGGGCTAGCTTTTCTCCACCATGGCTTCATCCCTCACATCATCCACAGGGATGTCAAGGCCAGCAATATTTTACTGAATGAAGATTTTGAGCCAAAAGTTGCTGACTTTGGACTGGCAAGATTGATCAGTGCTTGTGAGACTCATGTTAGTACTGAGATTGCTGGAACGTTTGGATACATTCCACCAGAGTATGGACAGAGTGGGAGGTCGACCACGAGAGGGGATGTGTATAGTTTTGGTGTAATTCTACTTGAATTGGTGACAGGGAAAGAGCCAACAGGACCAGATTTCAAAGAGGTTGAAGGTGGGAATTTGGTCGGTTGGGTGTTTCAAAAGATTAAGAAGGGGCAGGCTGCTGACGTTCTTGATCCAACTATTCTCCGAGCGGATTCAAAGCAGATGATGCTTCGAGTGCTGAAGATTGCTTCTAGTTGCCTGTTTGATAATCCTGCTGAGAGGCCTGCTATGCTTGAAGTACTGAAGTTGCTGAAGAGGATTAAAGACGAGCAGATTTAGAGTTCAGGTCAGGAGCATAAAAAAGCTCTTTGTAATAGGAAGAAGTGATCAAGTCTTAAGTTGTAAGATTTTCTGTTTGCTAATCTAATCTAATCTAATGTGATGTGACAATTATGAATTTCAAGAGAAGTTGTGACTTCTTTCTTTGCAAGTACTCTACTGATAAATGACTAATAAAAAACCTTTCCTTCAAAGACCAAGTTAATGGATCTTTTTTCCCTTTTTCTCTTCTAGAATCTTAGGGAGGTCAGGTCCCAACAACCAGACTACTGTTTATCTAATACATATTTAGAGAGAAAGCACTAGTTTGTTCATCTAATACTTGGCGTTGTAGTCTCAGAGCTTTGAAGTATTTGGCAAGAAATTTTACTTCCAACAATTTTTTTTTTGATATGTTATTCAACCGTTTGGGTGGAAGGATTGTTAAAAAAAAAACTCTATTCATTTATGCCATGCTAGAAGTAGGTCATGCGACTTCTCCGTTTGCTCCATCTTGACATTTGCGAATTTCCAACATCTACCCGGCTAAGTATTTGTTGACATTAGCCTAGGCCTTGGGGAAATCTGGCTGCCCAACCAGATCAAATATTAATAATTTATAAAGCTGTTGCTACCATCCAGCAAAGGCAAAACCACGTTCAAAGTGATAGTGCAACCCATTCCTCCGCCTCCAGAACTTTAGGGCAGCAGCCATCTCTAGAACTCTATACAGTGCAAAAAATCTTAATAGGTTCCGTGGATTATATGGAACCAAGTAACATAACTGGAAATTTAGTTAGGCATGGCTTACAAGTAATAGATGTGAACCTAAAATTGGACGACTCAAATAGAGCAACACAATAATGTGGATTAAAAAAAACATATTTGTCTTAAAGCTGTTGCTCTAGCCTTCATATTCCTGACCACTGACCAACCACAAAGAGGAAGTAAGCAACAAGACATCTGAGCATTGATCTTGTACCTCCATGTATTGGATTTTGTCAATTAACTAGAGTAAGAATACGTTACAAACAAACTCATAATTTGACAAAAATTGAAGTCCCAGCAGTAGTGTTGAAGGCTACTAAGAAAAGAAAAAGTCGATCATGAAATATACAAAATGCCACGACGGTACAAGAACAGGCTAGCTGATGTAAAAATTGCCCAGAGAAAGATAACCCACCATCCCATTAGCAAAGTCACTTCTTTTACAAAAGCAGTACAAGGAAGTAAACTGCATAGCAATTGTAAATTCTTCAATGGGATATCAATCTGAGATAAACCAAGGAAGATAAGTACCAGGATTGGTGGTGCAAAAAACTGCAAAACTACAAGACATAAGTAGTGATTGTGCAGAAAAACCTTTGCTCTACTGAAATCCAAATCTGGAACCTTGCTGGCATGCAAGCGCTGGTACCAAGACAACAATGCTTCATTCAAATACATTTGCAAGTTTGGCCGTAAAGCCATGATTTGGATGAGCCCCGAGAGCAACAAGCACCAAAGCCTAAACTTCGTGAACTCTGATCGTGTAAAAGCCACAATCCTAACTAGCTTGTCAGCCTCTCCAGTACTACTGCTTGAATTTGAATGTGTCCTGTTACCATTTTCGATGGTTTTGCCGATAAGAATATCAGCAAGTGGATTAATCCAAAGCAATGCTGTGAAAAAGGCCAAGAAATAATTGGCATACAGAATGATCCTAGAAAACCATCCACAGGAAATCATAATCATATTTGACCTAAGCTGATCTGTTCCAAGCCAAAATGCCCGTGCATTCTTGGCCGCGGGCATGTAAAGAATCCCAGCAAGGCATCCCATTAAAAAAGCAACAAAAGCCCTCCCATATCCATCAACTGAACCAAAGTCGAAGTCAAAAACTGAAGGACCAACAGTGCCTGAACAAATCGTAAGGCCAAAAAGGAATCCCAGAACCCCAAATAGCGCACTCAATTGTTTGTCCGACCTCGTTGAGGCAGACTTCTCAAACGATACTCTTATTAACGATAAAAATACTTTGCTTAAACCGGAAAATCCTAAAATCATTGGAATTAGAGACCCAGTGACGAATATTCCACGCTGTTCAACCACATCCAAGTACTTATAAAGCAACAAACAAGAAAGAGCAACTGATGAGTAAATAAAGGAATACCAATAATCGTTGAAGTAGAGACGAGATTGAAGATGAGCTTCATCGAGGCTAAGCCTAAAGATCTGGGCATTGTTTTCATCGAATTCGAACTTTTCTTTTGATTTATTTCTCCTTTTAAAGTCAGTACTAGCCTTGGAGGATAAATTCTGATATCCATCAAGGCCAGAAGGTGAATCTGAGTTCGAGGGTCTTCGAATAGCAGCTTTAACACCATTTTGCTGGCCAAGATTTTCAGGGTGGATGTAAGTGTGGAGGCCTTGAAGGAACAAGATGGGAATCTTGAGGAAAATGAGGAGGAGAGTGAGGGAAGATGAGAGTGAGGTCTGGAAGATCAAATTGTTGTAAGTTTGAAAGAATTGCAGCATGGTTGAAGTAATTGGAACTTCTGTCTTCACTGGTCAATGGTGAAGGGAAAGGTTCTATTGGATACTCTGGCTCCGGGTTGGCTTTGTTCGGGGAGTTTGGAGCTTGGAATTTGGACCCGAGCTTCATAGGCTCCGACGCTTTGCTGCTTCATTGGCCATCACTTGAAGGGTCAGGGCTCGGTGACAGGATCTAGTTTCTTTTAAACTAAATAAATAATCGGTGTTCTCATGATTTTTGTCGGTTTATTTTTCATAACTATTAAGGGAAAAAAATTTTTTTTTTTATTAATATTCACCTTAAATATCTTAAATTTTATTAAATATAAAATATATTTTAATAATTAATAAGAGGTTGTTATTCTACTAGTTATAATCAAATAAATCATAGTAAACATTAAAAAATTTCAAGTAAATTAATTTATATATTTCGTCATATAATTATGAATATTTATCTTTTTAAGATGGATATACTGAGAAGTGAAGAATAATCTTCTTCATAAAAAAAAATCGAACTTGTAATTTATACTTTATCATCCTGCCCATAAATTTATCAACCTGTTTATTTTTAGTTATTTCAATATTGTTAGTTTTCTTCCTTTTTTTTTTAAATTATAATTAATATGTAAATTAATTATTATAGCTTTTTTAATTTATTCTTAATACATCCTTTCATTAATCCTTTACTTTTTTTAAATGAGAATTTAAAATATTTATTAATATTTAATTCAAACAATCAATTATTAATAATAATTTTATTATTTTATAAAAATTAATATTTTTATTTAATATTAATAATAAATATAATTAAAAAGTCAATAAATTTTTTTATTATTTAATTAAAATAATTATAATTTTTAATTTATGTAAAGAAATAATAAAAAAAATTATGGAATAGATGAATTATATTTTATTTTATTTCATTTATGTAAGAAGATAATTTATTCTTTTAATATATTTTTTTTAACATGCAAAATAGGACTTCATTTCCAAAGTTCAACAAGACAAATATACAAAGTGGATAGTAGATCACCAAAGCTTACTCCATAAAAAAATAAATCAAATAAAAAAAATTAACTAAAAGAATTAAATTTAAAAATAAATTAAATCGAATAAAGTAAAAAAATTAAATTATCACACAACCGAACACCCCCGCTTCGAACGCGGCCACACATTACTAGAATAGTAGCTATTATTGCAAATACCACAAAATCAGAACAAACTCAATTATCGACAGTAATAAATCGAGAAAAGAAATACTATAGAGTTCAATTACAAAGGCCAACAGGAGAAATAGTCATTTGATATATAGTGGTAGGATTTTGGATTGCATCAAGCAAATCTCTCTATTTATCTAAAGTAAAAACTCCCAGAAAATGGTTTCTCCGATGAAGCTTATCAGATAAATCAAGTATCAAGACCAACAAATACTAAAAGAAAAGAAAAAAAAAAAAAAAACCTCATTGTCCGAAGGCAAAAAAGATAAAAACACACCATAAAAATCAAAAAAAGAAACGATTATGAGAAAACTAAAAACGCAAAACCTTTGACGGCTCCTCTTCCTCTTCTCCTTTTCCCACTCTTAATTCTCTCTATTACTATTATTCTTTTAATACATAAAGTAAATCAACACAAAAATAGCTACTTCATAAAATGTATTTGTAATTTTCATATTTACTTATTTATAAAATTAATATAACATATTTTATTTAAAGTGAAGAATTAAAGATGTGTTATTTATAATTTTTTTTTATTGTTTATAAAAAAATTTTACTTATTATTATTATTAATAATTTCAAATAATATTTTAGTGGGCTATTAGACAATATATGTTAATTTAATATATATTTTATGAAATGACTATTTTAAAAATATTTTTTTATTATTACTTTTTTTTATATAAAATAACAATAAAACCCATCATAAGTAATATCACCAGAATAATAAGTTAATAACCCAAGATTTACATTTCACAAGATGAAGGCACAAAGAACACAAATAGTTATCCAAATTCGTTCTCAAGACCCAGGTGGCCGAGCCGCATGCGTACGGCCTTGAAACGTCACTGTAATTTCGAAGATCACACTGGCATCAACAGGAGAAGCAGCGCCGCCTTCATCCATCCTCAGAGAGCTCAAACACCCAAGAAGAGACGAAACACAGGAGGCGGTGGCCATGGTTAGACAACCTGAAGCAGCAGCATCAAAACTGAGAAACTAGGATAAAATAGTTTCAATACGAGCCTTTCAGATGCAGTCCCAATAGATGCAAAGCAGACTGCCTTGGCTGAATGAAAAGACAATAAAGCGTAGCTCTGGATGCTGGAGGAGGAGAAACCAGTGATGCATCACTTTTGCTAATTATTTATTTATAAATGCATCACTTTTACTCTGTAAAATAAAAAATAAACATTTATAATTAAAGAGACGTTATTTTTATATTCTCAGCACATACATAACGTAATTTTAGTAGATAATTTTTCCTTTAAAGTGTAATTTATTATTAATAATTATAAGAAAAATACCAGCAAGCATCCGTTAAGATCACGCCACACCAACACATGGCTCGAGATTACGGTTACGAAAGCAAGAGTAACTTTAAAGTATATTGCTGATAAATGGTAAACCAGTTATTATAAAGTTTTAAAAAAAAAGGAAAAATAAAAATATCTCATATTTTTTTAAATACATATATTCAAAATATAAATGATTTGTGGGTATTAAGTAGAATATTTTATAAAAAAATTGATTTAATTCAAGTAATTTAAAAAAAATTATTAATTTTAAAAAATATATTAAAATATTTTTAAAATTATAATTCTATTCATTAATTTTACCGTTGAAAATACTGTTACTATAAAAACTAATTAGTTTATAATTTTATAAAATTAAGATATAAAATAATAAAAAATTTTCATACTATAACAATTAAATAATAAAAGACTTATTAATAGATTTTTTAATATTTTAATAATATTTTAATATATTTTTTAAAATTAAAAAAAATAATTAATAAAGTTTTTATATAATATTCATTTCTTTCTATAATTTTATTTATATATTTTTAATTATTTTAAAATTATTATTTACTCTTTTTTACATTGTAATATATAAATAAATTTTATAATTTTTTTTATTTTTATCTTATTTTCAAAATATATATTTTTATTAATTAATTAGTATAATTAGAAAATTAATAAAAGGATTATTTTTATTAACAAGTGTGAAAAGATAAATGCATAGAATTATGAGAGTATGATTAAATACTTTTTTTTAATTTTATAATTTTTATTTTTTTTATTTTTTTATATATATTAAAAAATATAATTTTTTATTAACTTTTTAATTATATTTATTTTAAATATATTAAGTTTTATTAAATATTAAAAAATATTTTAATATTTTTTTTTAAAAATAAAATAAAAATTATAATAATTAATTTATATATTATTATTATAAAAAATATTAATTTTAGATAATTAAAAAAAATATGGGAGGGAGAAGTAGTAAATTAGCCAATTTTTTTAATCGTTACCACGGGATATTCTGTAATTTCTCCTGAAAGGGTGGGATCTGATACTCGACCATATGCAAAATCATCGAAAGGGCAAAATGGGGAATGAAATTGTAAGATTGAATAGCTTGCACAAACCGAACAGGTCCCGTTAATACGAGTGCAGAGTGCGTGTTTTGTTAGTTATTAGGAGGTCTGATTCGCAGACTTCAACCGGAAAACTGAACCTAGAGTAGCAGGAGCACTCGATCTTCTTTTCTCTCGTCTCAAGCATCAAAAGTAAGAATCTGTACTAGCGGATTTGATTTCTACAGCAATTGGTTTATTTTGCTTTACTTACCTACTGTGGATTCCAACTTTCGTTTTCCTTTATATGTAGCAGCTGTTCATGATCAGTTTTATTCTTGATCTGGTAATTTCTGTGCGTTGATGAGCAGCTGGGCCTTTCCCAGTTTTCATGCTTGTCTTCAATTTGGATTGCGGGTCACATATCTTTCAATGATTGTTTGAGATGAGATCTTGATATTTTTTTTCTCTGACTTTCTCTATCACATCTAAATACTTCCTATAATTTTTGAACTCTGATTTGTCGCCAACACCCACTTTTTAATAAACAAAGATCGAGAGAGGAAGAGATAATTTGATTATTGCTGAAGTTTTATTTATTTATTTATTTATTTTTTATGGGGTACTGACTTAGGATGATTCTAGATTCAATGTTCATAAAATAAAAGAAGAAGAAAGATGTTGATTATCTTTTAACCATGCAGTAAATTGTTCTCTTGCTACATTTCCCTTATCTGTTTATTAAATCCTTGAGAAGCTTGACATAATGTTGGATAAAGTAGACCAAAATGTGATGCAATCACAAATCACTCTGCTGCTACTTTTTGTGACTACTGTACTAAAGTAGCAAACAGAGAGTAGTTGTGTGTGATTGTGTATCCTTACCACCAGCCTGAGGACATGGGAATAGATTAATGGAAAGATTAGTAATTGTAGGTTCTGCAATCAGTATCTGTTGGGATAGCGTTAATGCCAATAAAGAATAATAAAATGGTTTATGTCAGATGTCTATAGCGTGTATGTTAAACTTTTTAGCCTTTGAGGAGTGTTAGACAAGGCCACAGCTGAGTTCATTGAACAAGTAGATGGAGTATTTTGAATGGACGCTATTGTCCACATTTGTCTGTGTTTTACTTATTTCTCATATCTGTATACTGTATTGTTCTCTTCAGTTTCAGGATTGTTGAGAAATAGGCATATTGGAGTTCAAGTAGAATTATGAAACTCTGTCTCTTCTATGCCTGAAGGTTTTGACGGAGCAAGTTATAATCAAGTTTCTAAATACAGAAATGTTCTCGTTGTTCTATGGTCTTTGGAAGTATTTATTCAGTAAGACAGAGTTTCATGTACTCATTCTTGGAATTGATAAGGCGGGGAAAACAGTAATGCTCCTTTGACCTCTGAATTGATAAACTTCATGTGATTTACAAAATGCTTTTCTTCTTAATCCCCAATGAATTATAAATTTTTATTTAGAGCAAAATTGCAATGTACTTCACTTATTATTATTATTTTCATTTGTGAATTTGTAGACTTTATTGGAGAAATTGAAATCATTATACTCGAACTTAGAAGGCCTTCCACCTGATCGAATTGTTCCTACTGTTGGACTTAACATTGGTCGCATTGAAGTTTCAAATTCAAAACTTGTATTTTGGGACCTGGGTGGTCAGGTATGTAAAATTCTTGCAGAAAATTATGTTTCAGAAAATATTTGCATAGGTGGGTCTTTATGTAGGCAAGGAATTGAGTGCTTGCATTTAGTCTCATGTATAAAAACCTTCATGGCTAGGTGTTGAGCCCACTCCATTCTTTTCATGGCACATTACTTGGATCTAGGTTGCAAAGGTATTCCTGGCTGTGTAAAATGCTCCAGTAATTGACCCAAAATAAAGGGAGCCGTAAATCAAAAGGCTGGACTAAATTTTTGTAGTCTGAACTGCGGTTGGGAAAATATTATATAACTGTCATATAACTTTGACAATACAGAAGTGCTATAGTGCCAGTTTAGACTAAAGTTTAGGCCTGATATAGTGCGCTATAAAGAACTTAGATTAAGCTCAGTCCATTGTTAAACAGGCACTTTGCTTGCTAGAGTCCAATTGTAAGATGGCGCTATACGACATAAAATACATGTTATGAATTATGCGATAGGTTTTGTTTCTAATGAAAGAAAAGCATGTGTAAGCTCATCCTAGTTTCACTAGAAGCAGGTACATGGTACAAGATTTGAATTAGATCAAATGATTTTATTATTGGTGCAATCGACTTTAATTTCAGCAACTGAAGCATTTTTTGAATATTTCTACCAGGCTGGTCTTCGCTCAATTTGGGAGAAATATTATGAAGAGGCTCATGCTGTTGTATACGTTATTGATGCTACTTGTCCTTCACGATTTGAAGAGTCAAAGTCCGCTTTAGGTGAGTGGTGTTCAGTTGTTAATTTCAAGAATCAACTACCAAAGTAAATTGTTAGGAGCTTTCACAGTAGCCCAGAGTAATTGGTAGTACGATGATTTGCTAATACTGCAAACTTGTGTTAACAGAAAAAGTTCTTAGGCATGAGGATTTGCAAGGAGCCCCTCTTTTGATATTAGCAAACAAGCAGGTAAAGCTAACTACATGTACAAGGAACATTACAAACATTTAACCTGAACTTATTATGATTTTATCCAGACTGTACTATATAGCTAGATCTTGCATGTGATTAAGCAAAAAGAAACAGGTGACTTAATTGGCACCATCTTTATGACAGGATCTTTCTGAAGCTGTATCAGCTGAAGAAATTGCTCGATATTTAGATCTAAAGAAGTTGGATGAGAGGATTTATATGGTTGAAGCAGTTTCAGCATATGATGGGTAAGTGGATACTAGGATATAGGTACATTTACTCAACTCAAAAAGGTTGTTAAAAAGAATATATGGGATCTGACAATTTTACTTTCAAACACCCATGGCCCAATAGTAGCATATCATGTGGAAGTTACAAACTCAGAGATTTGATTGCAGGATGGGGATTAAAGAAAGTATGGAATGGCTTGTGGAGGTAATGGAACGAAGCAAGAGAACAGAAACGTTGAGAGTTCGTGCAGGTGTAGCAGGCCCTGGTGCCTAGAGGAAACTATACCAACTTGCAGGAGGAAACTATATCAACTTGCAGTTGTTTACCTACCTTTCTAGCTTGTGTAAATAAACAGGATTTACATTAGATTCTATATGGCCATAATGTAATCCATTTTCTCAGCTGTAATGCTGCCCTTGTTCCATTTGCTCAGCGGTGATTGACTACATTTCAAATGATATTCTTTATTATGAATTAATATGCAAAGGAGAGGAAAAAAGGGAAGACATTCAATCTGTGCAAAAAGAGATCATAGCTTGTTGGTGCAATACTTGATGCATTTGGCTATTGAAATATGATCATTTTTACCCCTGGTTTTTGAGGATTGGATGTTTATTGAAACATTTCTCATTCAACAATCAACAGAATGCTAGAAATGATAAACATTTTGGCTCCATTCAAACTCAAATTCTGCAACTGTCCATATTACAACTTTTAAAGAGTCCGGAGACAGTACATAGTGGCCTCGAGTTGGTAAGTTT
Organism: Manihot esculenta; assembly: GCF_001659605.2. Taxonomy (NCBI): domain Eukaryota; kingdom Viridiplantae; phylum Streptophyta; class Magnoliopsida; order Malpighiales; family Euphorbiaceae; genus Manihot; species Manihot esculenta. The sequence goes on from NC_035166.2 coordinate 27,250,439, forward strand.
CAAGGTATGGCTACTGTGTGGCTTGTCCTGGAAGGATTAAAGTTGGGGACGAGTTCGGTAGCAAGGTCAATGTGTTGGACCAATACTCTGTACAATACAGGAAACCCTTGTATTCCAACTCAAAATGCTAACAAATATTTAATACTAGCCACTAAAGTTCCAACCAGATGGATACAATCACAACCCACAAGATGCAGATGCTAGAAAGCATGTACATATCAAGCTGGCTTGTCACTTGGACAAATCCATACTAAGTTCGCTATCTCCAACTCGTTCAGAAAATATGATGTATGTTCAAATAAACTATAATCTGAAACAGAGGAACCTGCAGCATTGGCTCTCTACTTCACTGTCGGTTGTGGTTCTGAAAAGAGGAAAAAAAAGTTAAGGAAAATTATACTTAAATATTTGCTTGTGAGGAATGGCTATCAGTAGGATGAATTTCTCTCTTGTAAAATTGAACCCCATATATTAAAAAGATCAAATGGAAAGGCAAAAAAGCATAACAGATATTGACAATACGATCTGCAATTTAATTGTTCCACCAACTAGCCTTAGAAAAAACTAGCCTTATTGGTGATGAACATTTCAATTAACAACGAATTAAACTTGATATATGCAGATTACCCTTTATCAAATCCCTTAGATTTCTTTTCTATTATTAGCAAGTAGCAAGACGCTGAAAAAGGGGAGCTTTTAGATAGTGTAACTTACTTGATATCAAGGCCCTGGGTCTGGTCTTGAACAAAATCTTGTGGCGGATAATGCCGATTACATCCAATTCTACCTCAGCTGGACCGTTCTCACTGCCCTGGTCCAAATCCATAGACTTGAGTTTCTTCAAAACCAACAATGGCTTCTTCAAGGTGACCTTAGACCCTGTCAGTTCATGGTACCCAACCGTGAAAGTGTAGTTCTCCTGCAATAAGCAATCCAAAAAAATAAAGAAAAATTACAAAATCGTCTATAATCTTGATTGTAGAGGTAAATAAGAACTGCATATGTAAAAACCTGTGAAGAAGGGCGGCAAAGCTCCCCAATCACGAGGTTTTGAAGGCGATCTTGAAACGATGGCTGAACTTCAACTGCACCTTGTAATTCCACGATAGCCCATTCTGGACAGCTCTCTGCGCCGCAACTACACTTCACTTGGATCTGCATATTTCTTTTGTTTACCTAATTGTTTACAGAAATACGATCGAAAGAAATTAACCTGGGAAATTGGCGGTTCGATTCGCGCGCTTCTATGTGGCAAGGAATAAAAAAAAAGGCCGACAAGAGTTTTTATTTTTAACCTTGCGTAGATATTTTTATTTTTAAATTTATTAATAAAATATAATACATAAATTTAAATAAAATATTAAAAAACTAAAATTTAACGACATAATTTGTAAATATTTGTGAAAAATTTATTTATCATCTTTAAATATATTTGTACTTTAACTTTTAAATTTTGACAATATAAATTTATAATGATTTTATATTTATAGATATTTTTCTATTAAAATAGAATATGATTACCTTTTAATATTAATTTTATTTGATATTTATTTATTTTTGTATGCTTGTAACTTTTTATATTCATTAGCATAATTTATTAATTATTTTTCTTTTTACTTGTTCTCTATCTATTTATATTCCTGTTATAGTTTTATATTGTTATTTAAAAATTTAAAATTATAACATTTATAAATTTAGATATATATTTTATAATCATGTTAATGAGTAATTACTAATAAATATAAAACTATAGATTTAATAACGCAAATAAAATTTATTTATATAAATAATAGTTATCAACAATTAGTGGTATTGACTGAGATAAAATATGTCAATAAACTTAGGGTAAAATATTACTAAAAGATAAATATAACATATATTAAAATTATGATTAATTGATTATTATTAATCAATTAATGGTATTGACTGGTTTTGTTAAGCTGCCACACATGCACAACCAAAAGCAACATCATCGATGTTAGAAATAAGTTTACAACCAAAAGCAACATCATCGACGTTAGAAATAAGTTTTACTAACTATATCTAACAATTGACCATCAAAATTTATGTCTTATGGTGCTGGGTAAAAGCAACGGGATACGTTAACAATCCAAGAGGAAAGGAATAACGGGAAACAACAAAAGAACAACTGCTGTTCAACTGTAATGTGCTCACTAAAATAGCCTGTAACATGCAATTTTCAAACACTTTCTACTCTTGTGAATACTGTATCTTTTATCATACAAATTTAAAGAGCACAAGTGTATGTATATATGACAGAAATGGAAAACTAGAATTTGGTTTAAAACAATCAGTTGTGAAGTGGGTTTGGTCCGCATGGTACAAGTCGGCGAGAGACAGCGTGTATTGAACTGGTCTTGCTGTTGCTGGACTTTATAGCCTTGTGTATGGCAGAAAGGCTTCGTAGAAACATGTCAGAATACTTGGTTTTTGATTCCTGTTCTGTTGCTGGAACTTGGTAGGTGTAGCGGCAACTGGTAACATGGACAAGAGCCAGCAGTATGAGGAAAATAAGGAAAAGCTGAGACTTTTTAATTCTCATGATACTGAATGTGGGGAATGAGCTTGGTAGGTAAATGGGATTTTAGTGCAGAGGGACCAAGGCAGTTTGGTTGTTTCGATGATGAGTTAGGTAGGTTGAATGTTTATTTATAAGAGGGGTCGGGGGCAACCTGTGGCGTGCAAATGCAATACTGGAGAACAAAATTTTAAGCTTTTTTATTCTATCAAAGTCTGACTTCTGAAAATTTTAAATTTAAACTGATTGGTTGCTGGCACATCCTCTTACTCTGTACCTCACAAATGACAAAGGTTGACTTTTTTGAGGTGGGGATGAGGATGATATATATGTACACCTCATCATCTTAGTGGCATCCTGATCATGATTTCTTCTTCTTCTTCTTCTTCATCTTCCAAGAAGTTAATATCATAGCATGAAGACATTCAATCTCTGTAAATGTTGAAAAATTTTGCTAGAATTTCCAGGTGGATATGAACTATGAAGTATGAAATCCACACAGCTTCCTGTGATCCTGCCATGAATTCGTGTCATTGATTTTTGTTTCTCAGACAAAGTCTGCAATGTTCACACAGTGCTTGACCAGACACTAATACATATTGCATTTACACTAAAATATATAAGCTGACTACGTATGCAAATAGATTGTTTATTAGTAAGACTTGAAAAAATAAATTAAGAAAAAAAGTGTACTGTTGACCCTTCGAGCCATTTGGAGTTCTGTTGTTGTAGATTCATAAAATAAACCTGGAAATCCAGGAGTCATCTGGGTATTTTAGAATTTTTTTTATTTAAGTGAGAAAAGAATATGCATTTCTGTTGCCATCTCCAGAGAAGACAAATGCAGTGTTTTCCAAGTTACAGTTCCTCATCCCTGTAGAGAACAGAGCTGATAAAGATTACAAGCAGAGCTGCTACCAGCTAGCCAAGTCCATTGCGTCAGCTTTCAGGCTTCTTGATTTAATTAACACAAAAATTAGATAAATAAATGAAACAAACTGTTCATCTTTGCTTTGTCAGTGAGCTCACCTGTTTCCCTTACTGCTCTTGTTATCTATTCAATGAAGAACTCCATTATTCTTTTCAAAATTTGAGGTTAGTGACAAATTGGTAAATTTGGAGTTATTAAACTAGGAATCTTGAAGAGGCAAGAAGATAAATACAAGGAAAGTTGGTAACAACTAAATTGGATGTTTATGGGAAAAGTTTGAATAATTGATTACCAAAATAAAATACGATAGTCAAAGACCAATTAAGGAAGGAGGACTTATCAATTACAAGTAATTTTCTCAATTAGTTAGGGTACTACAAACAAGAAAAAAATCAGAACACCTTAACTGCCTGCATTTCTGCTCAATTAAGGCATTAATTACATGGAGCTGTAGCTATATATTGGGTTAAATTCACATGTGATCTTCTCTGTTTAACTTTTCTTGTTCTGTCAGATTATCCATGGGTTTCAGCTAAGTAAATTGTATAAATTTATGGCTAATCAAGCTCAATTTTCTCCCAATTCTCTAAGGTTTTATGGTCGTCCTTACAACTAATCCAATGGGCATTCATCATATGACGGCCTCATGAGCTATACTTGTTCTTCTGACACAATTCACAGTAGAGGGTGTCAGAGAATAATTGTTAATTAATTATAGTTATTTATTGAATAGACAGATAAGTAGGCTTCCATACATGCATGATTCTTTCATTTTTAGGCTGAAAAGAATAAGAAAATGTGGGAATCTTACAACTCTCAAGTTCCTGTTAAAGTTGTCCAGTCTTCAGTGTGTTTCTGTTCCCCGTTCTCCTCATTGATTAATCATTAGTCACCTGTTAGAGCTGTAAATGAAAATTTCTTGGTGATAAAATTGTATGATTTGATGCTTTGATAGAGTCCTAAGTAGAAATGCAACATAGTCATCGACTCATGGGACAGAGAATGAACTTAAAATTTTCATCTAGATTCAAATTAACATGGTAATTACATGATGTTCTTTACAATAGTAATCCATAAAGCATTTTACAATTCCAACCAAGTTGGTTCGTGAAAAGAATGAAGGGAAGAACTGAGAATTACATTAGATCCTATGGAGGAAACCCATTTTCGAGCATCTTTCTCCCCTTCTTCTTTCCTTGTCATTCTTTTCAAGAACCAACTACAAAAGAAAACTATGGACTCTCAGTCTCTCTTTTCTTTGCCTAGCTACAAAAGATACCTGTGAATTATTCCGGAAACAAGCCGGAGAAATGGGAAAATTCTATCAATTGTGCAGTGGATTTGGTCCGCCAGGAACAAGTTTATGTGATACACCATATACTGTGCTGGACAAGTCATATCTAGATTGCAAAGAGTAGGGAATAGCAGAGAGATGCTGAGTTCTTTGATCTGATTCTTGATAGCTGATATGCCTGCAAGTACAGAGACGGAAGGCACCCAAAATGATCGTGAAAACTAGAAGTAGAACTGAAGGACTGTAACTTCTCATGGTGATTTCAGAATTCAGATGATGCAAAAAAGAAACTTCAAACGAGAATTTGAAGTTGAAGCAGAGAAAACAGGTGATGTTTTGAGCTGTGAGAGTAGGTCTGTGGTCTATTTATAAAAGGGTTAGCTGACCCATTGGAAAAGAAGATGGAGCCAAAATTCATAGCCGATCATATTTGAATGACCTTATTGCCCATTTTCTCAACTTAACTAGCTCATAATTGACAAAAACATATTTTACTCAGAAGTGTTCTATTAGAAAAGGCCAAGCTTTTTCCATGAATGAAATAATTGAACCCAAACTGGTAAAACCAAAAAATTAACAACCTTTCGATTCAAATAATTTTCAATATCAATTGATGTTTGAGAAGTAAGATTTGATAAGATGATAGAAAATTACTTCTTTCTTTTGCTATTATTATTTTTTGAAGTATTGTAGAATGAGATACAGAGGAAAAGATTTAATGGTGAAAAAAGGAGACGGTGCAAAGGGGCCAAGGCATTAAATAAAAGGGTTGGCATTTTATATGTATTTATTTGATAGGAAAGCTCAATGCCCTGTTTCAACAGCCAGCCCATGAAAATGAAATCTGCATACTTAAGAATAAAAATCCATCTTTAACCATGTGGTCCAGTGACTACCACGCAATACCCTATACTTGGATTTTGCGAGGTTTGGGTTCTAGGGACCTGTTTTACTATTATTGCTTCGCTTGCTTAGCCAATTGGAAAATCATCTGTAAATTCAGGGGCCGGCCGCCCAGGGCCTGCTACTCCCGCATTCCTTGTGTCATATGCGTGCTAATATGTTTGTGCTACTCATGTCATGACGCTCAAATGACAATTTAAGTTCAAATCAACAGTATGAATCTTAAAATAAGTATATTTTTTTTTCTTTTTTTGTTTGTAGAATGTTCTTTTTTTATTTTCAATTTGAGAGATACAATGTATGAACAGCACAGCACAGGACATGATTCTAAGGACATTTATGATTTACTTGTAATGTGAAACTAATTAAGGCTAAACCACTAACCTACCAATTTGTCAGAGAATTTTTTTTTTTGAGTAGGTCATTATGTCAGAACTTAACATTATATAATTAAATAAAATTGGCATACGCCATACGGTCTCCACAAATAACCAACTTGGAATATAGTTTCAAAATAATTCACCAAATATTCTAAGCAGTTTGGGGTAAATTTGCACCAACCCTATTGCCAAGAACTAGATGTCCATCACTTCAGTCTAACATTGCCGTTTTGGGTTGTGTCTTAATTAGCTCTTGTTTGGAAAACTTTTCATGTAGATCAGAAATAAAGAGTTGAAATAAGGAAGGAAAAGGAAAGTAAAAGGAAAGGTAACTTTTTGAATAATAAAATATTTATTTTACTAATTAAAATATATAATTATAAGGATTAAAAAATAATTACATTTATTTTTTACCCACCTTTTGTTTAAATTGAAGAGAAAATGGATAGTGATTGATTTTAATTTGTTATTTTCTACCTTTAATTTTTTTCCTTTTATATTTTTCTAGAATCCAAATAAAATAAGAAAATTTATTTTCATTTTCCTTTTAAAATTTCTTTCCTCTACTTTTAATACCCCATATAATGCTTAATATTAAGAGTGGCAAATTCTCATGATTTTTATTTGAGAAAAATAATCATGTTAGGTTAAAAATTAATTTTAACCATAAAATTAATTAATAAATAAAACTTAGAAACATTAATAGGATAACAAAATGCAGGACTGCCAGATAATGCATAACTGAATTAATATGCCTCATAATAGGCAATGGGAACTATACCCAGCAATACATGTACTGTCCTCCCAAGTACCAATCAATAACCAGCAATACATGTACTGTCCTCCCAAGTACCAATCAATAAAATGAAATTTATATCTACAGTTGAAATTAAATTAGACTGTTACAATGTCTTCTGCACAGGATTAAAATTCGTGAATGCTTACAGAGAAATGGGACAGGAACAAGTTTAGGCATGTAGAGAGAATTATTACCCCGCACCAATTTGAAGGCCCATTCCACAAGCCTCCAGATAAAGGCCCAACAAGGTTCAAAGTCCAACCCCTTCCCTGGAATTGCTCGGCCTTCTCCACCAGCGGCAGGGCTGAGCACATGCTCTGGAGTTCATGGATTGCAAACGTTCACGGGAGTGGAGATCCTCCATTCCAAGGTTTTTTTTATTAAGGCGGCGGAGGATGAGGAAGCATGTGCAGAAGAAATTGATGGCCGAGGAACAATAACTGAAGACACGTACCGAATCTCCTAAACTGGTTTAACATACTGATTTATTTAAAATTCTAAATGGGAAAGCAAGTCTGTAACAGAACTATACTACATAAACTGTGAAACAAACTTCACCAAGTACATGCATCGAAACAAACATCACTCATTCTTGGCATCTCCACAAGTAATCATTTCCCATATCTGTAATCTGTCACCTGGATCTTAATATTACTCATTGGCTTCAGCAGCAGGAGTTTCTGTAGCTCCATGAGCAGATGGACCATCTTCAGCAGGCTTCGCAACATCAGCTTCTTTCGTTTCTGCAGGTTCACCCGCAGAAGTAGCTTCGCCAGTTGCAGGAACAGGCGTCTTGATAGTTCCCACCTTAACATACTTGCTCATGAACTTGTACTCCCAATCCTGCAAGGCATCCAACTCGAATGGACCAAGACCAGAGATATCACCAGTCAAATCTTTGTCTTCAAACGACATCTTCGCAAGAGCTCTACTGGCATCCTTTCCTGCAAATAATGCATAAGGTCCACCCGGTCCATAAAACATCCTGCACCAATGGGAATTCGCAACAAATAATAAGTTTCTGCAATATTATACTAATAAAACAAATTGTGCATAGGTGAAAAAAGTTCAAAATTCACACCGACAGTACAACCAAATTCTCAGCTAAATTATAAAACAAAGCACATGAAAAAGCATAGACAGGTTTTCTTTCTTTCTTCCAGTGAGGTTAAAGAAACATAAAACAGCATAAGCGAAAAACTAGGAACCTTCCATTTCAATGACCATCAACTCTCAGAATCAGCTATAAGACTCGTAGTAGGTTCAAAATGCAATCCTATTTGGTTTAATTTCAATATGCAAGTCATAGCAAGTGAAATCTATGCCGTGAACTTGTGAAGACATGAAAATTTTCTATACTAGAAGGTATTTCAACAAGTAACATAGAGATACTAAAGCTACTCAATACAAATGCAATCTTATGTACATTGACATACCAGAAGTTCGAGACACAGTTCTTTCTGTACCAAGAAGTTCGAGACCAACTTCACTCTTTCGCTAGAACGAGATTAAGATACTTAGCATGTTGCTGAATGCTCAATTTAAATTATCTCAAATCTCATCAATCTTGCTTCTTAGACCTTGTTTGGTTGGGGTAAATTAGTTTAAAGTGGAAAAATTATTTCTGTGTTGTTGGCATTTCTTTAGAGAAAAATTATTTATGTTTGATTGGTATTTCTTCTTGAAATGCCGAGAAGTAAAAACCATCTTCAAGGAAACCCACGGAGGAAACTAAGGGGAATGACTTTCTAAAAAATAACACATTTGATCCAAACAATGTCTTAATAGCATTATTTACACGAGGAACGCAGTAGGCTGTACATGACAAACGCAAAGGCAGATAATAATTTAATACTTCAAATGAAAGCACTCAAAATTAATTAATCATTCATCACGAGAAACAAAGTTGAAAATTTGCATGTCTCTATGAACCCCAGTAAACCTATAGCTGAAAGCTAAAAGAATCTAGCATTATTTACAATTTTTTTAAAAAATATTAAGTGGATAATGCATACTTACAATCCGTAAAAAGAAAAAAAAAAAGTTTGCAAAATTCTTACTTGTTGAACTCAGAAAAGTGGAATCTTTTACCAGAGACCACAAAGCAAGCAAAAAGTGGGTCAACGACAAGAGAAAGTACAACAGTGTAAAAAAAAACACAGAGAATATAAGAAAGAGAAAGGGTCAAATTCTAAATCAATCATCCAAAGAAACCAAAATTTTGCCAACCCAAGAAATTAATTTTCCAGAATATTCATATTACCAGTTCAAACACCCGCAGACCCATAAAGTTGGAAACCTGAAGAAAGGAGACCGAGAAATTTCACAAACCCAAAACCCAAAAGGTTGTTTTATACCTGCTCTGAGAGATATCATAGATCTGACCCTTAATAGCCATGAGCAAAGGCTTCTTAGGATCAGAGCCGTCATATTGCTTAAGCTCCTCCTCAGAAATCTCACCGAGCTGAACAGGTGGAGGCAGAGGCTGCATCTGCTCCTCAACGCTTCTAGGCCTTGGATGATTATCCGATGATCCAAAGAACTCAGAAATCAAATAGTAGACGGCCAAACCTAAAGCTAGGACGGTGAAGAAGGTAGCTGGAGAGAGACCCGTGTAGACGGTGATCGCTTCCTTGAGGGTCCCCCATAGCTGCAAAGCCATTTTTATTTGTTTTTGCTTTGCTAGAAAGAAAGAAATAAGAAGGGGAGACAATGGAAGATATTTATTCGGTGAGAGCACAGTAAGAGAGTTTTCCTACCTCCAAAACTTTTATTAAAAATTTTCTTTCTTCCTTTTTAGACGGCTGAGATTCGAAGCCATGCTTGATGTGAACCAATTTTACTTTTACTCTTCTTGAATACGAAATTACTTGATTAGCCTTAGTTAACGTAGGTGAACCGATTATCAATTACATTTTATCTACCTATTAATTTTATATTTTAATAATTGTACTGTGACATTATTCATGTTTGTACCTGCTTGTTGACCTCAACACCGACGGCGCGCCTGGTGAAATTACGGACGCCACTGATGCGGCCCTGGTAGAGCTTGTGAGGCATAATCATGTGGGAAGCGCGGTTTCCCTTGTCGTCGCCGTAGTCACCGATCTTGAAGGTCCTTTGATAGGTCTTTAAGTGCACGTATCTCTTCCTCGTGATTGGACTTGAAAACGAGTCGTGTGTTTGAGAACGAAGACCATGTACAGCCAGCACTTCCATTCGCCCACTGGCTCTCTGCGGGGTGGTGGCTCCAAATAATAAATATGGGTACGAGGAAAGAAACCCATGTCTGCAAAAGACCAATTCTTCCATTTTGGAATGTTGATTTTGTGTTGCGGGTTACAGATGGGGGATCTTTGTGTTTGCAGTTGGGTCTGCGAACACCAGATCAGGGATTCTGGTCCATTTTCTAAGGCGCCATTGAAGCTATCCACGCGCTTAGATAGCACATTTTTCATTCCAATTAAAAGAAGAGATTTAATGTGATGACAATAAAAAATATGAATGCTCAATCACAAAACAGTAGAAAGATGCAACTTGGACCCTTTGCCTTTAAAACTGATGATAACAGGCCGCGAACACCCTGGCTCAGGTCAGGCACATACTGGTCAAGCTTTAATTTTATTAAATTCCAACGGTTAGATCTGCGTTACGTATAAGTTAAAAACTCGCGTTAATGAGTGGGATCAAACTCGAATCTACACGCAGAAAGTAAAATCCTATTTATCCCTATGGTCATGTGAAATAATAAATCTCATAATGCTAAGAATTGTATTGCTCAGAATTGTATTCGGATGATACCGAATAAAATTAAATAGCAGATAAAAGATACGGTAGTTTTGTACGTATGTCAACTTGACTGTAATAAGAGAGTATAAATACAGAATGACAGTTATACATCACTAGAAAAAAAAACAGAGAGAAAAAGAATAAAAAAAAGCAAGGGAGAGACATACTAAACTAAACTTACCAAAATATATCTTGAATTTATCTCTTATTGGATCTTAGGATATTAATTGGCGTCGTTTGTGGGAAATGAAGGAAATCTTTTCATCACTAGAGTTCTCAATCTCATTTCACCCACTGAGATCCACATGGTCAATCACGGTGAAAACCATACTGGAAACACCACAAACGACTTGAATTCGACTAAGGAAGGACCACAGTTCTTATTTTCTAGCCCAACTGCTATAGTAAACCAACCACCTATGTTATTTAACCTCTCACCGAGCTCAGTAGGGATTATACCCTGAACTACCTTATCTGACCAAGTGTTGTAGAATATGGCTCTCCAGCCACAGAACACTACTTACTGGCTAGGCCAGATGCTGTAATAGAGAGGGCTTAGCACCCCCGCTGAGCGTACCACCAGCCGCTGAGGGGTTCAACGTTAATGATCCCTAGCCCACGTTAAACTATTAAGCCCCTCAACGGAATAATAAGAGAACAGATGATGGAGATGGAGAGACCAGTCGGAGAAATGAGCCGATAGCCAAAACAAGCGTCAGGATAGTGAGAGAGCTCATCGAGAATGATGGGACTGAGAGCTATTTCTACAAGCCAGCAAAAAGATCGGAGAGTGAAAAGTTAGAAAGAAACTACCGCCTGGAGAAAAGGTCTAGGTAGGAGAACGTAAACGTGGATCAGAAGTTAGAAAGGTTGAAAATATAACTACTAATGAAGTTGGGAGCATGAGACAGCAGCAGTCCCATGTTACCAACCTTATCACCATTTGTGAGAAGGGCTCAGCAAGAGACTATTCCCAAGAAGTTCATGATACCAACAATGGCGGTTTATGACGGAATGAGAAGCCCCAGGAAGCATGTCTTGAACTACAAGACATTCATAAAATTGCAAACTCACTTGGATGTCTTGATGTGCAAAGTTTTTCCTACCACCTTAACAAGGCCAGCCTCGGCATGGTTTAACAGCTTGGAGGCAGGAAGTATTAAGAGTTTCATCGACCTGGCCAATGTGTTCATCAGCAGATTCATTGTCGGAGTCCATGCAGAGAGAAAGACAAGCTACTTAGAGACCATTCAGCAGAGAAGGAATGAATCCTTAAGAGAGTACGTGGCTAGGTTCATTTCTGAAGCTCTGGAGATACCCGAGCTTGATGAAGAAAGAGTTGTAGAAGCTATGTAAAAGGGCACTACCTCCCTGGAGTTCTTTGGGTCATTATGCAAGAAGCTCCCTACCACCCTAGCAGAATTGATGAAAAGGGCAGAGAAGTATATAAGGCAGGACGACGCCTTAACTATAAGCAGGTTTGCTAAAGATGATAGAGACCGTGGAAGGGCTGGGGAGGACAAGAGACAAGATAAGCCGGAGAGGAGGCAAGATCGGGGACCGGAGGCATTGATCAAACATTGGCGGGGGAGAAAGGAGCAAAGACCCTATTAACCCCAGCTCTCTGCCGAGATCACTCCCCTAAACGTGTCAAGAGCCGAAGTGCTCATAGCGGTCCAGGACAAAGACTTCATACAATGGCCCAAGCCCATGAAAGCATAAGCAAACAGAAGAGATCCAGACAAATTTTGCCAATACCATAGGACTTATGGCCATGATACAAACGACTGTTACCAGTTGATAAACGAGATAGAAAGACTCATCAAAAGAGGCCACCTTCGAAATTTTATGAAGAAGCTAGAGGGCTAGAGGTAGCAACAGAATATGGCTAGGAAGAGGCTCAGGAGACAAATTAGGGCGCCAGTGAATAATGGCTCCAGTGGGACCATCAATATAATTGTAGGAGGAACTGAGGGTCACATGAGTAGGAGGGGGAGAAGAGAAGCAGAAATAAAGACGAAAGTAGTACCGAAGTGATGCAAGTCACCGATCACTCTCCAATAATCATCTCTTTTTCCTCGGAGGATGCACAAGGAGTGCAGGTGCCTCATGACGACGCCTTGGTCATCGAGGCTGTCATCCATAACTTCAGGGTTTGAAAGGTGTTAGTAGATGACGATAGCAAAGTAAATCTATTATCTTACAGGGTTTTCTAGCAGATAAAGATACATGAAAAATAGCTGGTCAGGGATCAAGCCTCGGTCAAGGGGATAGGGGGAACTCCAGTAACAGTGGAAGGAAAAGTAAAAGTAGTCCTCACCCTAGAGGAGCCACCCCTGTCATGGACTCACTACATTGTATTTCTGATGGTAAATGTAATACCCGGCTAGAGTCCGGCATCGGAATTCTACTTTCCGGTGTAATCCAGAATGTCGGAACCCTCTAGAAGGGTAAGATTTATGTTTTTTTAAAGTATTTTAGTAAGTTTGAATGTTTTAAGTGTAAAGGAATTGAGTTTGTGAAAGAAAAGCACCAAGGAAGGAAAGCCAGGTTCGGCCGCCGAACATGCATGGCTTTTGGTTTCACGTTTGGCCGCCGAAGGTAGTCTGGCCAGCCACCTATAAAAGGTCCTAGGTCGGTGAAATGGATAAGGTTCTTCCATTTTCACAGACAGAGGTGAGACCATGCTCTTCCTTGGGTGATCTTCATGATTTTTACAAATCTTTCAAAGTTTTGATGAGTTTGTATGTTGTTTTGAAGGTTTTGAGCTAAAAACCAAGATTTTGAAGTTTGGAGAGTTTGAGAGTGAGTTTCTCCACATCTCCACGTTAGGATCACATATCCTCTAGATCTTCAAGAGGTAAGTGTAGATCCTTAGCTTCTTTGATGTTTTATGAAGGTTTTATGGGTAGAGATGCATGATTAGGGTAAGTTGAGTTTTTGGTTGATTTGTGGTCAAAGCATGCTTATGTGTTTAGTTGTGATGTTTGTTGGGGTTTTGAGGTAGTTTTGGACCCCTTTGTGCATATGTTTGAGTATATGTGTGTTGTAGAGTTGAGGTTTGCATGTTTGAGAAGTTTGGAGGAAGATTTCATGAAGTTGTGCAGGGTTCTGCCTTACTGGGGAACCCAGTTTCGGCCGCCGAAAGAGGGTTCGGCCGCCGAACATGCTAAGAAGGTGGTTTCGGCTGCCTAAGCTTGCCCCCGAAAGTTTGGACTTTCGGCTCTAGAGGGGGGTTTCGGCCGCCGAAGGTGCCGCCGAAGGTTAGGGACTTTTGTCTTTGGAGAGGACTTTCGGCAGCCGAAAGTGCTTGAGTTTCAGCTCTGGAAGGGACTTTCGGCTGCCGAACCTGCCGCCGAAAGTGCCCTGTCCAACCTTCTTTGCATGTTTTTCTTGATTCTTTTAGGATGTTTTAAGGGGGTTTTGGGGAGTTTTATAGAGTTGTTCTTGAGCTAGTTTGGTCCCTCATTTGAGTCCATTTGTGTAGAACGGACCAGAGGAACCAAAGCGATTAGCAGTGAGTACTGCTTCAGAGTTTTCAGAGTCAGAGTCAGTTCAGAGTCAGCCAGAGGTGAGTGGAACTAAACTAAACTTAATAGTTTACTATGAGAACTTAAATGCTTTTAGCATGTTTCATGCATCAAGATTATGCAATAGGTTGATTACATTAGACATCACGAATATGTTGCATTGCATTCTATATTGTTGTTGATATGGGTGATAGTGGATGATCCATTAGTCCCTGAGAAAGACCAGGTGCCCATTCTACGCCCTGACACGGAATAGTAGAAAGTCCAGGTGCCCATTCTACGCCCTGGCACGGTATAAGGTAAGTTATGTTATGATGTGATATAACAGGAAGACCAGGTACCCATTCTACGCCCTGGCATGAGTTTAGGATGTCGGGACTATTGGGGACATGTTCACCCGAGATGATGTGACTTGTCTGTGATGTGATGCATTCCATGAGAGCATGTTTAATAACAGGTTTTACTGTTCTACTCACTGGACTAGTATAGCTCACCCCTCTCCCTTCACCCCAGTCTTGCAGGCTCAGAGTACAGGGGAAGTACAGGGGAAGTCAGAAGAGGACAGAAAGAGTAAAGAGTTTTGTAATAGCATAGTATGGACATGTAATATTTGTAAAGAGATGTAATGGTATTGTATAGAGTTTAGTATTGTGCTAGACCTAGATGTGTTGTAAATCCTTTTGGTATACATGATCTGTTTATTGTATGTACATGTTTTTATGAGGCTGAAAACCAGGCTTACCATAGTATGAGTTTAACCCGTCTAGAGCAAGCTCTAGTAAGGGGTTCTGTAAGTACAGAGATAGTGCATCCACAGGTTGAGCCATGGTTCAGAGCAGAGTTTTATACTTTTACAGAAAATGTATGATCATGTATGGGATTTTACAGGTACACAGACAGTATAGCAGGCTTGCTACGGGTCCCGGCGACCTTAAGTCGACCTGGATCCTAGCGCCGGTAGCGGTCCGGATTCCGGGTCATTACATATTGGTATTAGAGCCCTAGGTTCATATGGTCGGACCTATAGAGAGAGTGTCGGGCTCATAGAGTGTAGATCAAGCACAATAGGAAATCATGTCCACTAGGATAGGATGTAGAGTCCTGTCTTTATGATGATGTGTAATGCCATGATTTATGCATGTGCATTGTTGTTATGTGATGTTTATATGCTGATATGTGCTGTTATGTGTTGTTTTCCAGTAAGCTAAGATGAGAGGAACTCGTCGATCTGTACGATTGACTGGAGTCCCACCAGAAAGTGAGGGTGCAGCTGCTCGTCCTCCTGCATTGCCAAGGGCGAGATCTCAGAGATCAAGCAGGGAGGGTACGTCAAGGGACCCTAGAAGGTCTTTTGACGAGAGTAAAAGAGGAACAGATAGAGGAGGAAGGTCAGAGGAAGTGAGGGAGGCCATGGATGTGGATCAGCCAAGAGAGGAAAGCATGGGTATGGACAGGTCGGAAGAGGGTATGGGAGAATCTCAGGGAGGCGCTCAGGCCTCGGGGTTTGGTTATCCACCCCATTATCCACCCTTTTCACAGGGCCCGGGGTATCCGATGGGGGGTATGTCAGATTACTCTGGTTTTACCTCATATCCTACCTACATGCCTTACATGCCTTATCCTCCTTTTTACCCACCATATCCCATGTATCCACCCACACCTTTCCATCCCAGTTCAGCATACCCAGAGCCAAGTTTAGTACCTCCTCCACCACTAGAACTAGAACCAGTAGCCCCTGTTGTCCAAGTACCTCAACCTAGCTCAGCTGAAGGAAGTAAAGTGAAAATGACAGAGTATTTGAAGTTGGATGCTCCCAAATTCAATACGGGAGATGATCCATTTGAGTACCTCAGAACGGTTAAGATGATAACCGATGAGTTAGGAGCTGATGATAGCAGAGCCATTGAGATGGCAGGGTTCACACTCAAATGTAAGAAAGCTCGAGAGTGGTTCAAGAATTATGTGGACTCTAGGTTGGACAGCATGTCATGGGGAGAGTTCGCCAATGAGTTTGCAGGGTGGGCTTTTCCTGACAGTTTCAGGGAGCTGAAAGTGATAGAATTTGAGCAGTTGAGGCAGACCGAGGAGAGGAGTGTAGATGAATACACAGACAAGTTCCTGGATCTGCTTCAGTATGTGGGTCAAGCTTATGACACTGACCAGAAGAAGGCAAGGAGATATACCATGAGACTTCATCCCAGGTATTCCTCCTTGATTCTTCCAGCAGAGAAGGAGAGTTTCCACGCTATAGTGGATGCCGCCAGGAAGATGAAGGCAAGTGCCATCATTCAGGGGACAGTAAAACAGCAAGTGGCACAGCCTTCGGGGTCGAAGACCCCCAGTGTAGCAACTTCAGGCAGCAAGAAATGGGAAAAGGCAAAAGGTACAAAGAATAAGTTCTGGAGCAAGATCAAGTCTAGTCTGGGAATGGGTAGTGGCTCAAGCTCTGGCGCAAGCAGTTCAGTATGTGGGAGATGTGGGAGACCGCACAAAGGAGTTTATCGGTTGAGATCTACAGCCTACTTTAATTGTGGGCAGGAGGGGCATTTTGCACGGGAATGTCCTAAGGCGACCTTTATGGCACCATCCCAGCAGATGACTTCTGGCAGTGTGGCTCAGCTAGCAGCTTCAGCTATACCTCAGAGTAGTGGCAGAGGTAGAGGGAGAGGGTCAGCCTCTTCTCCAGCAGCAGGTTCCCGAGGTGGAGGTCCTGTAGCCCTAGCACGGATCTTCACTATGACTCAGGAGGAGGCAAACACGTCGAACACAGTGATGTCAGGTAATCTCATCATTGGGTGTTCTGATGTGTATGCTTTGATGGACCCCGGTGCTTCTCACTCTTTTATTGCTTCTGGAGCCGTGGAGAGATTGGGTCTGATGATCTCTGAGTTAGAGTGTCCTCTCTGGGTCAGTGGACCCAAATGTGACCCATCAGTGGCAGTGTCAGTCTGTCGCTTCAGTCTAGTGTTCATAGAGGGTAGATGCCTTCCAGCTGACCTTGTGGTTCTAGATTTGACGGATTTTGATGTCATTCTAGGGATGGATTGGCTATCTACATATGGAGTTACCTTGGACTGTAGAGACAAGGTAGTTAGTCTCAGAGACCAGGATGGGTCAGAGTGTGTCTTCAGAGGAGACAGGAGGGGTACTCCTAGAGGTTTGATCTCAGCCCTTCAGGCTCGTAGGTTGCTTAGGAGGGGTTGTCAGGGGTTTCTAGCTCATGTGAAAGAGTTAGATAGTCAGGTGAGGGAACCAGCCTCAGTACCAGTAGTCCGAGAATTTCCAGATGTCTTCCCAAACGAGCTTCCAGGACTACCACCTGATAGGGAGATGGAGTTTGAAATAGACTTGCTGCCTGGTACCAGACCTATCTCTATTCCTCCCTACAGGATGGCACCAGCAGAGTTAAAAGAGCTGAAAGAGCAGTTGCAGGACTTGGTAGATAAGGGTTTCATCCGCTCTAGTACCTCACCTTGGGGTGCTCCAGTGTTATTTGTCAAAAAGAAGGATGGATCCCTCAGACTTTGTATCGACTACAGGCAGTTGAACAAAGTCACTACCAAGAATAAGTATCCCCTACCTAGGATCGATGATCTATTTGACCAGCTAGCTAGAGCAGGTTGTTTCTCTAAAATAGATCTGAGATCCGGGTATCATCAGTTGAGAGTCAGGGAGGCAGATGTGTCAAAGACAGCTTTCAGGACCAGATATGGGCATTATGAGTTCTTGGTAATGCCGTTCGGGTTAACTAATGCCCCTGCAGCATTCATGGATCTCATGAACAGAGTGTTTAGCGAGTATCTGGATCACTTTGTTATTGTCTTTATCGATGATATCTTAGTGTACTCCAGAGATGCAGAGGAGCATGCCCAGCATCTGAGGACAGTTCTGCAGACACTGAGAGAGCATGGCTTGTATGCCAAGTTCTCTAAGTGTGAATTTTGGTTGAGGAGCATTTCCTTCTTGGAGCATGTAGTATCAGCAGAAGGTATTGAGGTAGACCCCAAGAAGACAGAGGCTGTAGCTAACTGGACCAGATCCACATCAGTGATTGCGATCAAAAGCTTTCTGGGTTTGGCAGGTTACTACAGGAGGTTCGTTCAGGACTTCTCCAAGATAGCTACTCCTATGACCAAACTGACTAAGAAGAATCAGAGGTTCGTGTGGACGGACCAATGTGAAGAGAGCTCTGAGGAGCTAAAGAAAAGATTAACATCAGCACCGGTGTTAGCTCTGCCCGTCAGTAATGAGGACTTCACAGTGTTCTGTGATGCGTCCAAAGTGGGATTGGGTTGTGTTTTAATGCAGAACGGCAGGGTGATCGCTTATGCTTCTAGACAGCTGAAGAAGTACGAGTTGAATTACCCCACCCATGACTTAGAGATGGCGGCAGTTATCTTTGCACTCAAGATGTGGAGACATTACCTTTATGGGGTTAAATGCGAGATCTTCACCGATCACAAGAGTTTACAGTACATCTTGAGTCAGAAAGAGCTGAATTTGAGGCAGAGAAGATGGGTAGAACTGCTCAGTGACTATGAGTGCAGCATTCAGTATCATCCGGGAAAGGCAAATGTTGTGGCAGACGCCCTAAGCTGGAAATCACTAGGCAGTTTGTCCTATATAGTAGCAGAGAGAAGACCAGTGATGATGGAGTTTTACAAGCTCATCGACGAAGGGCTACAGCTAGAGTTGTCTGGTACAGGTGCATTGATAGCACAGATGAGAGTGATACTAGTGTTTCTGGAGCAGGTGGCTCAGAAACAGCATGAGGACCCTGCGTTAGTTAAAATTGCCAGGACTGTTCAGTCAGGCAACAGTGCAGAGTTCAGATTTGACAGCAAAGGGATCCTTCGCCATGGGAAGCGACTATGTGTACCAGATGACATAAGTCTAAAGGGAGACATTATGAGGGAAACTCATAATACAAGGTACAGTGTTCACCCTGGAGCCACCAAGATGTATCAGGATCTGAAAAGAGTGTATTGGTGGCCAGCCATGAAGAAAAAAGTGGCACAGTTTGTGTCCGCCTGTGAGGTTTGCCAGAGGGTGAAACTGGAACATCAGAAGCCGACTGGAATGCTTAACCCACTGCTGATTCCAGAGTGGAAATGGGAGAATATAGCTATGGATTTTGTAGTGGGCTTACCGGCAGCGTCCAACAGGATAGACTTCATATGGGTGATTGTGAACAGACTCACAAAATCTGCTCATTTTATCCCTGTTAGGAGCAACTACTCTGTGGACAAGTTAACACAGGTTTATGTGGACGAGATAGTACGGTTGCATGGGGTTCCAGTGTCTATGGTGTCAGACAGAGGACCTCAGTTCACCTCCAGATTTTGGCGGAGTCTACAGAGTGCTATGGGCACAAGGTTGGATTTTAGCACTGCTTTCCATCCACAGACTGACGGTCAGTCAGAGAGGACCATCCAGACCATAGAGGATATGCTCAGAATGTATGTGTTAGACTTTGGCGGTTCTTGGAGGCAGCATCTACCTTTGGTGGAGTTTGCCTACAATAACAGCCATCATGCTAGCATAGGGATGGCTCCTTATGAAGCTTTGTATGGGAGGAAGTGCAAATCACCTGTTTGTTGGGAAGAAGTAGGAGAGGCGGCTCTTGTAGGGCCGGAGCTAGTAGAGATCACCAACAGAGTGGTGTCCATGATCAGAGAGAGAATCAGAACTGCTCAGAGCAGATAGAAAAGCTATGCAGATATCCGCAGAAAGTAGATAGAGTTTCAGGAAGGTGATATGGTGTTGCTGAAGGTGTCTCCAATGAAAGGAGTGGTTCGGTTTGGGAAAAAAGGTAAGCTAGCTCCACGATACATCGGACCCTTTGAGATCTTGCAGAAGATCGGGAATGTGTCGTATAAGCTGGATTTACCTGCTTCTATGGAGAGAATTCACCCGGTTTTTCATGTTTCTATGCTCTGAAAGTTCGTGTCAGATCCGAGTAAGGTTCTTAATGAGCCTGATGTGGAGATCCTTGGAGATCTCACCTATGTAGAGCAGCTAGTACGGATCCTTGACACACAGATCAGAAAGCTAAGGAACAAGGAAATTCCAATGGTGAAAGTCCTGTGGAACCACCATAATCTAGAAGAGTGCACCTCGGAGACATGGGAGTCTATACTCTAGCAATATCCATATCTGTTTTAAGGTTAGTTTTCCTCCTTTTTATGTGTTTATTTGTTTGAGGAACATTCGGGGACGAATGTTCTTAAGGGGGGAGATTGTAATACCCGGCTAGAGTCCGGCATCAGAATTCTACTTTCTGGTGGAATCCAGGATGTCGGAACCCTCTAGAAGGGTAAGATTTATGTTTTTTTAAAGTATTTTAGTAAGTTTGAATGTTTTAAGTGTAAAGGAATTGAGTTTGTGAAAGAAAAGCACCAAGAAAGGAAAGCCAGGTTCGGCTGCCGAACATGCATGGCTTTTGGTTTCACGTTTGGCCGCCGAAGGTGGTCTGGCCAGCCACCTATAAAAGGCCCTAGGTCGGTGAAATGGATAAGGTTCTTCCATTTTCACAGACAGAGGTGAGACCATGCTCTTCCTTGGGTGATCTTCATGATTTTTACAAATCTTTCAAAGTTTTGATGAGTTTGTATGTTGTTTTGAAGGTTTTGAGCTAAAAACCAAGATTTTGAAGTTTGGAGAGTTTGAGAGTGAGTTTCTCCACATCTCCACGTTAGGATTACATATCCTCTAGATCTTCAAGAGGTAAGTGTAGATCCTTAGCTTCTTTGATGTTTTATGAAGGTTTTATAGGTAGAGATGCATGATTAGGGTAAGTTGAGTTTTTGGTTGATTTGTGGTCAAAGCATGCTTATGTGTTTAGTTGTGATGTTTGTTGGGGTTTTGAGGTAGTTTTGGACCCCTTTGTGCATATGTTTGAGTATATGTGTGTTTTAGAGTTGAGGTTTGCATGTTTGAGAAGTTTGGAGGAAGATTTCATGAAGTTGTGCAGGGTTCTGCCTTACTGGGAAACCCAGTTTCGACCGCCGAAAGAGGGTTCGACCGCCGAACATGCTAAGGAGGTGGTTTTGGCTGCCTAAGCTTGCCCCCGAAAGTTTGGACTTTCGGCTCTAGAGGGGGGTTTCGGCCGCCGAAGGTTAGGGACTTTCGTCTCTGGAGAGGACTTTCGGCAGCCGAAGTGCCGCCGAAAGTGCTTGAGTTTCGGCTCTGGAAGGGACTTTCGGCAGCCGAAAGTGCCCTGTCCAGCCTTCTTTGCATGTTTTTCTTGATTCTTTTAGGATGTTTTAAGGGGGTTTTGGGGAGTTTTATAGAGTTGTTCTTAAGCTAGTTTGGTCCCTCATTTGAGTCCATTTGTGTAGGAACAGACCAGAGGAACCAAAGCGATCAGCAGTGAGCACTGCTTCAGAGTTTTCAGAGTCAGAGTCAGTTCAGAGTCAGCCAGAGGTGAGTGGAACTAAACTAAACTTAATAGTTTACTATGAGAACTTAAATGCTTTTAGCATGTTTCATGCATCAAGATTATGCAATAGGTTGATTGCATTAGACATCACGAATATGTTGCATTGTATTCTATATTGTTGTTGATGTGGGTGATAGTGGATGATCCATTAGTCCCTGAGAAAGACCAGGTGCCCATTCTACGCCCTGGCACGGAATAGTAGAAAGTCCAGGTGCCCATTCTACGCCCTGGCACGGTATAAGGTAAGTTATGTTATGATGTGATATAACAGGAAGACCAGGTGCCCATTCTACGCCCTGGCACGAGTTTAGGATGTCGGGACTATTGGGGACATGTTCACCCGAGATGATGTGACTTGTTTGTGATGTGATGCATTACATGAGAGCATGTTTAATAACAGGTTTTACTGTTCTACTCACTGGGCTAGTATAGCTCACCCCTCTCCCTTCACCCCAGTCTTGCAGGCTCAGAGTACAGGGGAAGTACAGGGGAAGTCAGAAGAGGACAGAAAGAGTAAAGAGTTTTGTAATAGCATAGTGTGGACATGTAATATTTGTAAAGAGATGTAATGGTATTGTATAGAGTTTAGTATTGTGCTAGACCTAGATGTGTTGTAAATCCTTTTGGTATACATGATCTGTTTATTGTATGTACATATTTTTATGAGGCTGGAAACCAGGCTTACCATAGTATGAGTTTAACCTGTCTAGAGCAAGCTCTAGTAAGGGGTTCTGTAAGTACAGAGATAGTGCATGTACAGGTTGAGCCGTGGTTCAGAGCAGAGTTTTATACTTTTACAGAAAATGTATGATCATGTATGGGATTTTACAGGTACACAGACAGTATAGCAGGCTTGCTACGGGTCCCGGTGACCTTAAGTCGACTTGGATCCTAGCGCCGGTAGCGGTCCGGATTCTGGGTCGTTACAGTAAAGTTACCCTTGAGCTACGACGCCATTTTGGGAATACCGATACTTTATGAGTTTGAAGCAGTGACCAATATTCGGTTCTGGCCATGAAGTTTCCAATAGAGACAGGGATTAAAGTTGTCCGAGGAAGACAAGAAGAGGCCTGAGCTGTATATCTGGCCACAGTGGAGGAACAATGCGCCTAAACAGAAGAAATAAGCCCTGAAGTTATGAAGGTCTAAGATAAAAAGAAGGAGACCAGGACTGAGACTGTAGACAAGCTGAAGACCTTCCCATTATCTAAAGAAGAAAGCAAATAAGTCTTCCGCATAAATTCGAGCCTAGAAGAAAGCCAGAAGGAAGTTGCAATGGCCCTAATCTAGAGGTACGCCTCAAGCTTTGCCTGGAAGCTATTGGATATGCCAGGGGTTGATCTAGAAGTAATTACCCACGAGCTGAACATCCTCCCCGGAACCAAGCCAGTGAAACAAAAAAAAAAGAGTTTTCGAAAAGGAGAAACAGTAGGCTACGAGGGAAGAGGTAGAGAAGTTAGAGGAAGTCGGGTTTATTAGGGAAGTCGGGTTTATTAGGGAAGTTAGAGGAAGCCGAGTTTATTAGGGAAGTGATGTATGCACAGCTGTATTAGTAAAAAAAGCCAATGGAAAGTGTATAATGTGTATACATTTCACTAATTTAAACCATGTCTGCCTAAAAGATTGTTAACCCCTCTAGATATTAATAAAATGGTCGACTCTATGATCGATTTTGATTACTTATCGTCTATAGATGCTATATCAGGGTATCATCAAATTCTTATGGATAGATTGGATGAAGAAAAACCCATCTTCATAACTGAAGATGGGACATATTGCTACAAGGCTATGCCTTTTGGGTTGAAAAATGCTGGAGCAACATACCAGCGACTGATGAATAAAATCTTCAAAAATCAGATAGGGAGAAATGTGGAGGTGTACGTCTATGATATGGTAGTGAAAAGTTAGACTTTCAAGCACCACCTAATTGACTTAGAAGGTCTTCCGAGTACTATAACGATATATATGATAACCGAGTCCTGGACACCCCGGCTCAGGCTAGGTTCGTGTTGGAAAGGTCAAGTCTCAACTCTATTAAGGCCCAACAGTTATGTAACGACCCGGAAACCGGACCGTTACCAGCGCTAGGATCCAGATCGGCTTAAGGCCGCCGAGACCCGTAGCAAGCCTAACATATAACCTGTACACCTGTTTAATCCCATACATGATCAACACATATATAAAAATTTTAAACTTTTCTCATTCATTTACCAAACTCAATCTGTGCATGCACAACTAATGATCATAATCATCAACCCCACATTGGAGTCCTCATCAAAGCTCCAATGGGGTAACATAGCATCATAAAAGTTTGGTTAAACTTGAACATCATAAAGACATTTCATTAAAAGATCATATAACCAAAAGGGGATAACCATACACATAGGGTCAAGCACAATTCTAATCCTCAATAACATTATTACATGACTATTCAATACTTTACAATTCATCATGTCCACATCTAATTATTACATAGACATAACTTTACTCTTCTTGACCTCCTGGCCTATCCCGTACCTGCAAACCTGGGGGATTAGGGAAATGGGGTGAGCTACTAGAGTCCAGTGAGCAGAACAATAAAGCATTTAAAACATATGCTATAATGAAATGCATCACATCACAGACAAATCACATCAAGGATGAACTTGTCACCAAAAGTCCTCTACATATCCAATAGCGCCAGGGACGTAGAATGGGTCTTCCTGGACTTCCTCTTACATAACATATCATAACATTCCAATGTGCAAGGGACGTAGAATGGGTCTTCCTGGACTTCCATACCATATCATCATCATCACATCATACCATATCATACGAGGACTAATGGATCATTCAATATTCATCCACATCAACAACATAATATGCAATGCAACATATTCGTGAATTTCTAATGCAACAACCTAGAATATCACATGGCATTCGTGATGCATGAGTCATGCTAAAACTTTCATTAAGTTAAAATATAAAGTTTTATTCTACTCATCTCTGGCTGACTCTAAAGTTGCTAGCTCACTGCTGGGGTCCTCGGTTCCTCGGGTCCGAACTTACACAGGTGGACTCAAATGAGGGACCAAACACTCAAGAACATGACTCTAAAATACTCCCTAAAAACCCCCTAAAACACCTTAAAACATTCATAGAAATCATGCAAAGGAAGGCTGAACAGGGCACTTTCGGCGGCAGGTTTGGCGGCCGAAAGTCATGCACCTTTGGTGGCACTTTCGGCGGCCGAAGGTTCTCTCCAGAGACGAAAATCATGCATGTTCGGCGGCACCTTCGGCGGTCGAAACTCCCTTCCAGAGCTGAAAGTCCACTTTCGGGGGCAGGGTTCGGCAGCCAAAGGCTTGCCTCCACAGGCAGGTTCGGCGGCCGAAAGTCCCTTCGGCTGCCGAACTTGAGTTCTTCCAAAGGGCAGAACTCAGCCTCCAACAATGCACATTTGCCTCCCAACCCATTCAACTCAAAACCAACACTTCCACAACATGCATACACACATACATAAGCTCTTAAGGGCTTCAAACTATCCTAAACCCCAACTACAACACATCAAACATACACATACAACTCACATTGCTCAAAACTCAACATAAACTCATAAACTCAAAAATAACCTAAACATGCATTTCTACCCCATAAACTTTCATAAAACTTGTTTAAAACATAGAATGAGCTAAAGATCTACTCTTACCTCTTGAAGATCGAGAGGAGAGGCGATCCAACTTGGAGATGGGGGAGATCTAACTCCTTGGGTCTCCAAGCTCCAAAACTTGATCTTTTTGCTCAAATATCTTCAAACCAAGATAAAGACTTGTTAAAACTTAAAGGATTTGACGAAAATCATAAAAAACAACCATGGGAGAGCATGGACTCACCGTTGGCCGAAAATGGGGAGAAAGCTCGCCCATTTCGGCCATGGAGCCCTCTTATAGGGGCTGGCCAGACCACCTTTCGGCAGCCTAAAGTGTCTCCAAAACTCATGCAAGTTCGGCGGCCGAACCTGAGCCACTTTCGGAAGCCTAACTTGCCTCCCTAAACTATCCCACGTTCGACGACCGAACCTGAGGTTCGGCGGCCGAACCTGGAAATGCCTCATTGGTCTTTTTCATTCAAAACTCAATTTCCTTCTTACTTAAAATCATAAAATACATTAAAACATTTTATAAAAATATGATTTTACCCTTCTAGAGGTCTCTGACATCCGAGATTCCACCGGACGGTAGGAATTCCAATACCGGAGTCTAGCCGGGTATTACAAGTTAGGCTTGCCTCACGTATAAGCCCAAAACTAGCATTAATGAGCCGGACCATGCTCGGGCCTGTGCGCGAAAGGCTAGACCCTATTTATCCCTCTGGTCCCGTGAGATAACAAATCCCGTAACGCTCAGGATTGTATCCACATGATGCCGGATAAAATTAAATAGTCACCTGACTGTGGGAAATGACACAGTATGTTCGTATATACGGTCAACATAACCGTGGTAGGAGGGTACAAACGCATGACGACAATAAGGCGTTACTAGAGAACAAAAGGGAAAAGGACCAGATTAATTTTACCAAAATACACCTTGAGCCTACCCTTACCGGATCGTAGTACATCAAAAACCATTCAACCTACCCCTTACTGGTTTACAGGACATCAAAAACCATCAGCCTTCTGCCAGAAACTTCAATCACATCAAAGGCAGAAAGCCTTTTCGAGGAGAACCAAGACAGTCAAGCAATTACTATGCTTTCCAACCATGGAAAAAATCTGTTAACTTCCATGCAGTGAAGTAATTGATTGTGGAATTTTATAGGGAAGCATGGTTGAGGAGCTTGCTGGTCTAAGAGCTAGAGAGCAGCCATGAACGAAGTAGAGCCAATAAGCGCTTGAAAGAGTAAGGGTACTGTTCCATTCATTAGAATGAACTCTTGAGCCCAGAAAAAAGTAATTACCTGAAAATTAGGGTTATATTTTGAATGGCAGTCTTAAAATTCTTGCAAGTAATCCCATGAAAGCCTCAGTTATTGGATAATATCAGTATCTGTACATCTCATGATTTTGTATGTTCTCTTTGACTTGTTTTTTTTTATTGCTTTCTACAACCTTGATTACATCACCCTGCATGATAGCTCTGAATATGGAAATGGGTGGGTGGAGATTTGGGCCTCGCTTGAACAGAGATTGAGAGAAGGAGAAGCTTCACATCAGGACCAATTAGAAATTGCAAAGTCCCAATTAATAGAGAAAGAGATTTAGATTTTGAGCCGCGGTGACTTGGAATTTGCAAATAGGGCTAGTTAGCACATTCTCCATTTTGTTAACGTATCTGATATTGTAGGCGTAAAGAATCCTATGTGATAAATGCTTGCTGGTGAAACTAATAGTCTTAAATGGGGACAAGTACTGTATAATCTGCCACGTTCACTGTCATTTTGCAATTTGGCCGTTGAAGTTGCACTTGCTCAATCTCTTCTTTCTGAAACTTTTTTTGGTTATTTTAGTCTGGCAGTGTCTGATGAATTGCCAAACCTAATTGAAACAAGCCCTTCAAGCCAAATCCAAAATGAAATTCCTCTTATAGTCATCTTTAACGTCTGTGGATTAGCTCTAATTTTGTAAAATCGTGGATAATGGCCTAAAATGGATAACTCAACAGACCGAAGGGAAGCAGATGAGTGGGGTAAAAAATGGTCATCAAGCCAAGCAATTGAGAAACAAAAAATGACCTTCTCAGCAATTTTCTAGTCATTTTTCAGATTGAATTTTTATAGCTCGAGATTAGTCATTTTTTGAGACTGAAATTTTGAATTTATGGTTCAATTGGAAATTATTAAAAAAAAAAAAAAAACACTCACCCACACACACCAGAGAACAATAGCCGTGGCTGTGGCAAAATTATAGAATGGGCCCATGTTTTTTTTTTCTTTCTTGTCAAAGGCCCGTGGTATTTTACTACTGAGCTTCACCAAAGTTCGCATGCTTCCGTGGTACAAGAGAAGATTCCAACTCATGGGTCATGGCTAAATTTTGCTTCCAGTTAATAACTGATGCTAAATAAACAGTTTAATGGTTTACTAATTATCAGTCACCCTTTAGTAAGTTAGTTGCTCAACTCTTGGAGCTACAGAAGTTCCTTTAACCTAAGCTTTGAATAATAGAATGCATAGCTACAATGATGTGGTATCAAAACGTGAGGAAAAACAAAACAAACTTATGACATTAGCGTCAAGATTAAACATAAATTAAAAGAAACACTGTTGCACCGTTTTCAATGAGATTACACAAGAAAATTGAAGATCTATTAGCTTCAGAATTTCAAAATAGAAAAGAAATCCCACAAACAGTCAACATAAGCTGCCAGTAAAATCCCCGTTTCTGGTAGATAAAGAATTAGAAGTCTGATAATAGAATGTCTGGTCCTCGTTGAGGTAGAAAATCAGGAATAATTGGTCTAGTCTACATGACTCATGTGCATGATTGACAAGCGTAACATCTAGCGGTGAAGAAGGTAACATTCTAGACTAGCCAAAAATTTGCCTACCCTTGGGGACAAAATTGCTAAAGCTTTAGTTCCTAGATATGATCATGCCAGAGAAAAGCAAATGCTGGTCATTAAGTAGATTAATGCATACACGAATTAACTTATCTAAATAGCATAATGATAGATAGATAGAGAAAATGACCTGGGAACAACAGAAAGGGATAATTTACCATATATACATTATCGCTACAATTACAAGGATATCTCTGCAAAAGAAACAGATTATCAGCAAATCCTCAGACCCCTCTCCATGACCAGCCACTGAGAGGATGTGATGAGAGCTTTTTAATTACATCCATTCAAACATCATTTATTTTGTTTCTATCATTAAAACAAAGCAATAATCAAGAAAAAGGAGCATGTCCTATAGCTTCTAGGAACTAAAATATTACCCCAGGATCCTCCAATCAAAGAGAAAGAGAACTCACCTCATCTGCCTTCCACAAACCTTCCTCGTACTTGTACCACCGCATGAGCCCTTCATCATTTTCTGTCCTCTGGCACATAATGCAGGAATCTGCCATGCAAGTTAAGAATTCACGTAACCGGGATGCCTTCTCTAGGATGGTTTGATCAAGCTCCTTAATAATTCGTCTTGGAGCAGGAGGTGCAGGGGTTTCTATCAAAAGGCAATGTGATATGTTGAGAACTTCTAGGCATTGCAAACGATCCAACATTAGGATCAACGCATCCTTAATTAGCATTGAACAACGGAGGCTCAAAACTTTTAGTTTTGGAAGATATTCAGCTAGCGTGGAAGCAAAAGAAACATCAAAAGGACCCATGACCTTGAGTTCACTGAAGTTCCTACAATTATTGGCAATTTTTTCAATCAGGTCACGGGGATTTGCTATGCTAGGCATTGTCAAGGACTCAAGATCTTCCCACTTTTGTATAGCCTTGCATATTCCAGTCGTTTTTATTCGGTTCCATGCTGGCAGAACAAGTCTTCTAAGTCGTGGGCACCTGGAGCAGAGGGGGGGAAAAATGAAAGAGGGTTAGATTTCAAATGAAGTCGAGAAAAGAAATCCAGATATACAGAGTGATAATCAGTTTTCCCAGCTAAAATGTTGCTTATGTTTTAAGAGGGAAGGGGGACAAAAAAAATGTCATATGGATCACTAGATGTATTGAGACAGTAAGGATACAAGTCAAACAGAAGTTGGAAAATAACAGCTTAGAATGCAATTTGTTTCTTAAAATTGCAAATGGAAGGAAATGCTTTTACAGCAGATGGCCAATGACACATTTGCCTACAATTAGCAAATAAAAGCAAACGTGACATCCATTAAGCAAACAACATAAACTTGATAACTAGGAACCATAAATGAACACATATGCCATATATTCTATACTCCATCTGAAATAAATGTAACTATTGGTCCTTTAGCCGCCAAAATTATGTGATGAGACAGCAGAACCTTGAGAACAGCTTAAAATCCATATTTTGATGTAACACTCCAGAAGAGAATAATCCAAACCCATCCACATCATCGATATTTTTAGAAACTTTAGAACGGCTTAAAATTGAAAAGTACTATAAACTCGCCTTTCAGCAGTATAAGTCAACTGCTCGTCGCTTACATACAAATTGAAGTGGAAAATCAGTGATGTTATGTTTCCCTGACTGAGATTCAAGGATATCTTCAACAACCGAGTCAATGTCTTATCAGAACGACCATCCACATACACATAAGGCTCCAAAGGGATTTTAATGAAATTAGATTTCAACATGGAGAGGTCAAGTGTTTTCCAGAGCAAAGGATCGCAGCAGGCCAAGCGCCATGCGCTACAAACGTGAGCAATGCCTGAAGTTAATTGGAAAATATCGAAAGACTGGAATATCTTGACCAAAATATCAGTATCCAAGTCCTCCCATCTCCTGCCAACAGAGAAGCCCTCATCCATCTCATCAGATTCCCAAATATTCCAATGCGACATGAAACCTATACAAACAAGAAACTGAAACTTGACATTAGCAATTCAAGAGTTAGGAGAGCTCTTTACGAAGTCATTTTAGACTTAAATTTATGGAGAGACGTTTCAACATGGATTATACCCAGTAAAAGAATTCAAATGAATTCTTGCAAAATCATCTAAGAATTCTACTCCTTTTACAAGTTAAAAAGAATTGAATTCTTTTATTCCCAAAAAAAATTGTTGGAAAAGAAATCAATTCAATTCTTGCAAGGGAGGGTAGAAAGCAAGAAAGTGACGAGAAAAGCTTAATTTTCCGAAAATAACAATAATAATAATAGACAACCTTAATAAAGCATATTGAGAAGGATTTAGAAAACAGGGGGAAAGTAATAGAGATAATCTTTACACATAGCATTCTCTTCATTCTTCAAATTTATGCCTTCGAAGAAAAGATGATCCAACATTCATAATCGTGGGCATCCAGTTTTCTTCTCTTTTATTTTGCTCAGGCAGAGAATTCTAACTCGCAGAAATAAGATCTTAAAAGAAAAGTTTGAATTATACATTGAACATTCGAATTCAGCTAAGCAATGATTCTCAACAATTGAAAAAGAAAAAAAAAAAAAAAAGGCCAGTCTGTGGAGCTTCAATTACCATTCAGATCTCTCATTTGCGTGTAATTAAAAGAGTAGTGAAACCAGATCTAAACAGATCCAATTTTCCGCTTCGTATCCAAACATACAAATGCGATTAAGAGAAACAGTGAGAGAGAGTGAGAGAGAGACCTTCTAAGCATAATCCTGAGCAAGGCGATGTGTGTGAGCTTGTTCCTTAGCGATGAATCCTCTCTAACACATGTATGTTCAAATCACGTGTGAAGCTACTTCCTGACAACCTCGTTCCCTGTATAGTACTCTGAATTTTCGAACATTTATGTGGTTCCGATTGGTGGATATCAAACGGCTTCCTGGGTCTCGCAAGTATTTGATTCCTTTGCTTTAGGCTTTAAGCACGTAAGCACTTGCCGGTCCAAGTCCATTAGAGCCCAGCTTGACCTCAAGGAGTTGGGCTGCAATGAGCCCATCCTAGATTCTTCTCCTCCAGTTCACTTCCCAGTAATAAAACAGCGTCGTATCATTTTACTACAGTACAAACTGAGTTATCGGGACACTAACCCAGTACTTTTCCCTCTTATCTATTTGCAGACTGCAAAAGAGAAACAAGGCGACTCATGCAGTTGAAGGGGATAATGAAAATGCTTAACTTCCTTGTCAAAAACTCAAAAGCATTCCTACCTGTGCGTGGTCCATGCCATGTAATAAAAATTAGTGATTCTCTTTTCTTCCTTGTCATCAATGAAAGAGGTGACTGCCCAATCACACAAACAGAAAATATCACAAAAATTGAAAATCAGTGCATTAAATACATTTTTGCTAGTATTATAGAGTAAATTATTGATGAGTAAAGTACTGAATTGCCCTTTTCGTATATATAATATTAAAAGCAATTGGATAGTACTATATGCACCTCCAGATATTAAATTTATATGGAGGTTAGGAAGTTGAGAAAAGCGGAGACAAGAGGCTTGGCTTAAACCACGTAAACTACAGAAACTGAACAGCCTGTATCCACACACGCCCATCACATACATAAATGAGGCACAAAAGCGACCACCACTTCTCTTTTGTCTGCCAAACTAATTGATTAATAATGATTGTCATAACTAGCGTCTCCTTGGAATCCTGTGTTTCTGAGTATTATAAAATACCATAAATACCCATTTCATCTACCAAAGAACCACATTCAAAAATAGCAACTTTTTAACACCATGTATATTAACACCCATTACTTTTATCAAATTAAATCTAGCTTGAGTTTGAATTTTAATCCAAATCAACCTGACTTTGAAACAAATAAGTGGTCTTAAAAACTTAGTTATGTTTTGTAATGTTATTGTTGCAGAATAGAAGGGATGCTACAAAGGAAAGCATTATTAGGATATAGCTGAAAAATTAAATCAAATTACAGCGAATTAATTTAATTTTTTAATGTTAAATTTTAGCTTGATTAAGATTTAAAAATTTATCAGTTTTTAAATTTATTTTAATTTATTTTTAAAAAATTAAAATATTTCAATTAAATTACACATTTTAAATATATTTTAAGTGAACAATGGATCATTGAATTTTATCTTCGGTCTATAATTTTTCTTCTATTTGTATTTTCTTTTTTATGTTTTTTCATATCTTTATAATTTTGAGTTTGTGTTTGTATTTGATCGTAAGTTTATGAATTTGTAACGAATACTGTAAATTTTATTGATTTTAATAATTTGCGTTTGAAATTATGCGTTACTTTGATTTTTCTGGATAAATAAAATTGATTTTATGGAAAAAAAAATTGGGATTCGTGTAGAAAGGAAACCATTGAATCAAAGCAACTGAAAATAAAATTAATTTGATTTAATTATTTTATTTTCATTTAATTTAATTTATTTATTAATTAAATTGAGTTTAATTGATAAAAATATTTTTATTTTTTATTTTTTCGATTTAAAATCAACAACGACCAAAAAAAATTACCAGTATTATTTTTATTTAAATTTATGTTATTCATTTAATTTCGTCTATAAAAATTTCAATCTACTTAATAACTTTTTAATATATAAAATTGTTTTGATAAAAAAATGAAAAGGAAAACAAAATCAGAGTTACCATAGGGGCAGTGGACTGAATGGCATTTTTGCAATATGTTGAAACACAGCGGGCTATTATTGTAAGAAGAAAATAAAATCTTATAAGAGGGAATGCAGAAAATTGAAAAAGAAAGAAAACAAAAATAAAAAGCGGGGGATAAATCAGCTGTCCTGTCCCTCTGTTATCCTTAGCAACTATACAAACTTTGGTAGATTCATGGGAACCTTTCATTGGTCCAAACGCCGAAAACGTTACAACATTAACATCTCTACGAGATACGGTGAATGGGCAATGAAAAACCCGTCTGATCAATTCCATCCTGCAACTAGGGTTGAAGCGCTAATACAAGAAGACCAAGAAACCCAAACCATAGACCACCACGGAGAAGAAAAAGCTAGATGTGAATGGGATTTCAGTCTTGAGACGGTGGTTTCGTCAAGCAGCCGTGGAGCTGGGTCCGATGCCCTCGGTGTAATCCAATTCGACCAGTCTGAAACCATCCTTGCCACCGGTGGAATAGCCAGAAAGATAAGAATCTACAACGTCAATTCTTTGCTTCCTCATGAAGGTAGCCAAAATGGAAGCGATGTTGCTTTGTTAGACCATTCTAAAGCATGCGAGTACTACATATGTACACCGGCTAAGCTTAGCAGTCTCCGATGGAAACCTGGTTCTAATAGCCGTGTTATAGTGTCCGGAGACTATGATGGAGTTGTGCTGGAGTATGATCTTGAGAGAAAAGTACCGATCTTCGAACGCGACGAGCATGGCGGGCGTCGGGTATGGAGCGTGGACTATTCGCATTGTGATCCGATGTTGGGTGCGTCTGGATCCGACGATGGCACCATGCAAATGTGGGACCCACGTTGTGAGGGGGATGGTGGATGTGTGGCTACAGTTCAACCCAGCGTGACCCGCAGGGCCGTATGTAGCGTGGAGTTTAATCCGTTTGGTGGATCAATGATAGCCGTTGGATGTGCTGACAGGAGAGCATACGGGTACGATATCCGGATGATGAAAGACCCGGTATTCGTGCTTGACGGGCATAAGAAAACGGTGACATACGTCAGGTTTGTGAATGAGCTTACATTGGTAACAGCAGGAATTGATGGGTGCTTAAGGATGTGGAATTTACATGATTCCCAAATGATTCGCACGTACAAAGGACACGTGAATAACAGGAACTTCGTTGGATTATCAGTGTGGAGAAATGGAGGTTTATTGGGGTGCGGATCCGAAGACAACACAGTGTTCGTTTACGACAAGAGGTGGGGCGAGCCCATATGGATGCATGGGTTGGAGCCAGTGGGCGACCATGGGTTTGTAAGCAGCGTATGTTGGAGGCAAGTGAGGGAGGACGAATGTACACTAGTTGCAGGAGGATCAGATGGGGTCCTGCAACTTTTTAAAGGCAAAAGGAAGACAGATGCAGCCACTGGTTCAAGATAAAATGGCATAAAAATAAAAGCTCATTTTGTATCTGCTTCTTTTAGGATAATATGCTGACCATAAAGTTGTTTGTGAGCTGGAGTGAGTGGTAAAGGATCAAACTGGCTCTCCTTGTTATCGTCGGGTCATCTGGTGCTTTATTTTTAGGCTCCAGCTTATTTTCTTTTCACT
This sequence comes from Manihot esculenta, assembly GCF_001659605.2. NCBI lineage: Eukaryota > Viridiplantae > Streptophyta > Magnoliopsida > Malpighiales > Euphorbiaceae > Manihot > Manihot esculenta. Next base: position 27,284,805 of record NC_035166.2, read on the forward strand.
TCCTCTTTAATTAACTGTAGTTGTAATTGCTTCATTGAGAAGTCCAATATGCATGCAGAAAGAAAGAATGGAAATTTCTTATTGAATGTATGTATATTCAATCATTATGATATTATTAATTTCAAATTTAATATGAGACTTTTCATAATTTTGATTAATATATTATATATTTATCCATAAAAAATACAGATAAATAATAACGTTTCGTTTAAGTCAAAATAATAATTTTTATTATTTATTATTTAGTAATTATTATTTTATAATAATATTTTATGATTAAATTAATAGTTATTGAAAACCTACTCTCTTTAATGTTTAGTGATTGACAACTATTAATTTATATTTTTATTATATTTATATTTTTTTATAAATTTATATATTTATTAATATTTTATATTTAATAATCAATTTAATATTTATTTTATATTGAATAATTTTATTTTAAAAAATATATAAATAACTGGTCGCTAATGATTAATCTCAAAACTAATAGTTAATAAAATAACTAATTAATACTACTAAAACATTATCGACTGATATGTGGAACATATCTAATAATATTTTATTATAATTCATATTATTAAATTATTTTTTAAAAAAATTAATAATTCATCGTTTGAACGATATTTATAGAAAATTTAATCAATAAATATTTTTAAAAGACGAGGGATAAAAACATAAAAAAAAAAAAAAAATCTCTTTTGGAGCAATAGAGTATGATGCTGTTAAAGTATCATATATTAATTTTTAAATAAATATATTAATTTTTGTGATAGATTTTTTAGAGTTTTAATTTTCATCTAAAAATCCTTGAAATGGAGTTACAATTTAAATAAATTAATAAATTTATTTATAAAAATGTGTTACTCTTGTCCTTGTTTTGGCAATCAGCATTAAAAATGAAAGTTGAACGCAGCAGGCATTGGCAATGATCCCTATATTCATGTGACTACAAATTAAACGATTCAAAAGGAAATTTGAGCTCTTTTAACCTTATCTTTGTTTCCATGCCATCTTAATTTCAATGAATATTCCCATTTTAAAAAAAAAAAATCTCTAAAAGTGATCATCCCTAATTATGAGCCCACAAGCACTTGGGAATTTAAACTTTTGCTTCTATTAAATTGATAAGAGCAACCACATGGTTTCTTCCAAACAACTTATTTCACGGATTTTTTTTTAATATCATTCTACTAAATATTTGCACTATAAATTATTAATTAAATATTTTTTCTGATTTGAAATTTTATCTTCTTTATGCTTATTTTTATTCCTCTATACCCTATTTGGGAAATAAAAACAAAAAAAATAAAAGTTTACTGTAGTTATCTGTTATTTATAGGAATTTAATTTGTACATAATACTAATTTGCAAATGAACTTTACATGCTTTTTTCTTCATAGGTATATGTTTTTTTTTTTTTATTTAATCCATAATATGAGAACTTTGTTTCACTATCACAATTTTTACTATTGTGACTTTTTAAATTTTCGTGAATTTGTGATTTTGTGATTTTAGGTTATACATTTTAATTTCAAATTATTTTTTTACTATAATACTATAACATTTGCGCATAATGAAAACAAATGACTTTAAAAAACTATATTTTTCAATATGTTATTAAAATAAAAAATATAAAAAAACTTGTAAGATATTAAGTATAAAATTGTATTATAATTTACAAATAAAAAATATATTTTTATATTTTTTAATATTTAAAATATTAAAAAATTAATTAATAAAAAATATTTTCTTGATAAAAAAATAAACTATTTTAAAATAATTTTTAAAATATTATTAAAATTTTTATATATAAATTTATTAATAAATTTTATTTTTAAATTAAAATTAAATAATAAAAAATATATTATTTCATTAAAAATTATTCTTTATAAAAATATTTTTTAAATATAAATTATTTTCTCTAAATATATATAGTCTAAAATTAAAAAAAAATTAATTCCAAAAGCGAGAAATTGTTTTTTTATATATATATTTATTTACCAAAGATGAGAAAGAGTTTTTTTTTTTCCCGAAAAGGTAAGAAAGAGTTTGGTCGAGCCTAAATCGAGGAGGAAGATAACAGAAACGAACAGCAGTCATCACATGGGTCATAACGCACAAAGGTTACCGCAGATTCTAGGTTAAGACCTTTATTTATTTAGATCGGGCGGTCATTAGAGCTAAACAGAAAGTTTCCAGAAAAGCCCTGCTACTTCTGAAAGATCCCAACACGTATTACAGGCCATCCGTCTCACTCTGTAACTCCTGTTCCCTCCATGCCCTCGTTCTGGCCCATGCCGCTGAACATATTACACAGATGAATGGTGAACTCATCGGCGGTGAACAACCATCCTCTGTCCAGTTACTCATTTGGCACAAAAGAACCGAAAATGGAGAAAGATGTCTCCGCCGCTGATCGTGTCGTTGCATGAAAGCCTAGTAAGCTCTCTCTGCAACTGTGACAGTAGAGCAATTTGAAACCCTAGATAAACATTGGTCCTCTCCTTAATTCTGACGAAAGATGGCCGAAGGACTGATGACATTTTCTTTTTGATTATTCAATGTCTACTTTATTCATCAAATAGTGAAAAGTATCACCTTCAGATGTTTATGCGGTTGTTTTCGTAATCAACTTGTGATTCAAACTCTAGTTTTATTCCTTCTGTCGGATTTTTACCTGGAAATGGGAAATTCCGCATCACTTTCAATGCAGAGCTAAAAGCTGCAAGTCGTGCGCAAACATTTGAAACTCTCACAAAAATAAACTGGCTAAATATGGTTTTGGAGTTCTACTCACGACAAACATTTCAATAATTTAACAACCATGACTAATGAAAATAGTGTATGTGATGCTTCTAGTGGCTTTCCTGCATCAACCTGCTGGAGTTTGATTACTGCTGTTGGTTCTGTGTTACAGCCATATTGAAGAAGGAATGAGACAAGTGTCGAAGCAATTTTGCTGATATGTTCATGTTGCTTTTGTTTAAATCTGTAGCTTGACCAATTGCAAAGTGAACTTAATAGTATTACGCTTTCCTACTTTACTTATAGCCATATTTGCACAATTTCTAGCCAAACTGTGATTTCCTTTTTCTATTTAAAATGATTATGAATTATAGTTACAGATAACGTTTTAATAAACTCAATTTATTTATCAGCTAGCCATCTCTCTGTCTTTTTTCAATGGTGGTTTAGCTTGTAAACAATCAATACACAACCACAAACTCGCACACAATCCTTGTGCATGCAGCAGCTTATGATTGTTAGCACGTGCTATTTCCTTGTATTGACATTGAAATTGAAGCTGGTGTAGATTGTGACTTGCAGGCCAAGCCATGTCAAGGTAGAATTAAATTTGTTATATTGAAGTTGTAATATTCATTCTTAAATGACATTGTTCTCTCTCTTGCTCCCTCCCTCTCTCTCTGTTATTTCCAATTTGGATATCTGCCCTCCTGCTGTCTAAAACTGCACGCCAATGTGCTTGACGATCGAAAAGTTTGGCAATCTAAGAACAATTTTTGTGGTTAAGCATTTGTTTTGTAAAATGAATGTGTGTGGAATTCTGGTATAATCGGCCCACTCCTGTATGATAGTTCATTATCTTTATTTTGAGCAGCTAATTTTGATTGCTAGGTTCATTTCAACAGATAATTAAATTTGAAAAGAATCATTTCATCTACGATAATCTTTTCATAAAGATGTTTATCTGGAGGGTCCTTAGCCACACGCCCAAAGGAAAACAAAAAAAAGGGGAAAAAGAAAGGGGAAGCTTATTACTTCACAATTTTTGACAATTTCTCTAGTTTGTCCAGTGTTTTGCACTAAGCTAAAGATTAATCCATAGGGTGTCGCTATCTAATCTTTCCCTCTCAAAAAGCATCCTTGGTTGGAAAAATAAAGCATCAAGTTACGTGTTTCAGCACAAAGGCCTAGAAGTTCTCACCTCTCTCTTGGCTCATTATGTAGTTGATCTTTGCAGGTACAAGAGCATGCTCATTCTCACATTCTTCAATTGGAAACACATTCTGCAGACTGCTGGGTAGGCGACTAAAGCCAGGAGAGAATGGTATAACTCTGCTGTTCATTTTTTTTCTTCTGTTATATTGCCTTATCTTCATCAAGACAGTTGCAGAACATGTCCTTTTATTTGTATTTATTACTCCAGATTCTTTCTGTTGCTTAAAACTTTCATGCATATGCCACAGAAATTGAAGGTTTGGAAAGAAAACTGACCAGCAAGCTTGGTGCTAATTCACTTGCACTGGTGCCAGATTGGTAGGTATTTCTTTCCTCTTTTACTCTAGTCCTGAGTCATGGCATAAACCAAAGACGATGAGTCTAATATGAGTAGAGGAAGCCTATAAAAAATAAGTCCCAAAAAGATGGGCAGTAGAGAGAAAAAAAAAAGGTATATAAAACATATGCTTATTGTTGGATGTCATGTTCTCTTTGCTTTCTATATACTGAGTGAATTGGATATTTGATGTTTATTTTTTGTCACTTGGCATCTTCTCACAGATTGGTGAATGTGTGGCCATTTCATGGAGGCCAAACTTTGAGACAATCTTGAATCCATATTGCCTTCCCCACCTAACTAAACCTAAGTAGGGATGGCAACGGTAGGGTACCCGCGAAATTGAGAGTACCCAAATCCGAACCCGAATATATGTAAAATTCCCGAACCCGTTCCAAACCCGTTTAGTATTTTAATTTTAATACCCGTACCCGTCCCAAATCCGTTTAACAATACCCGAACCCGACCGAATCCGATTTTTTTACTAATTATCCACCGTTTCTGCAAAGAAACAGGAAAGTGCAAATCAGCCACAAAGTAACCATAAACACGAAAGTACAAGAAGCTGTGGGTAAAAAATAACCATCACAATAATTTTCTTTCTTGCCAAACAGAAAACGAGAAATCAAATTACACAATAAACAAATTTAGCTCAAGACATCTAAAATCTTGAAACAAATTAAAAATATAGCTAAATTTACAACAGAAGCATAGAAACTAGACGACGATAACCAGAAACGAAGATGGTAATTACAGGATCAAAGAGAATAAATTGATCTCGAAAACAGGTTAAGTGATTAAAGATACAAAAGAAAAGAAAATGTGAAAACGTGTGGTACCGCATGAACAAGAAGCAAAATTATATGGGGAAAATGAGAGAAAGGTGAAATGAGCGGATCGAGAGATAGAGATAATATTAATATATATCGACCAAGAATAGCGTGATATTTATAAGAAAAGAGAGGTAAAAGAACCGGCATTAAGCTAGTAGAGAGTTGAGACGTACTCTTTCTCCGGCGAGGTGGTGAGAACTGAGAAATGGCTTTCTTCTCGCTTTCTCACTCTCACAGCTTCCTCTCCCTCTCTCTCTCCCGACGTCGACGTTTGGCGTGTGGCGCCTTTATGCTGTTAGTCCGCTATTGGACTAGAATTGAGAGAGAAGATTTATCATCGCTTAAGAGATAAACGAGACGCCGTCGGTGCTCACTGGACTGCCGGCGGTCGTCAGTGAAATGGGGGAGAAAGGCGATTGGAAATTATGGGAAGGGAGGCAGAGGCGCCGACGGAGAGAGAGAGCTGTGTATGACCGAGTAAAATGAAAAAATAAATATTAGGGATTAGGGTTAGTGTTGTTAGTATAGGTATCCGGGTTCGGGTAACGGTTATCCAATCACTTAAGTCCGAACCCTACCCGAATCCGAGACGGGTAAAAATTTTCAAATCCGAATCCGCCCAAATCCGTTTTGTAAGAACCCAAATTCGTCCTAATAGGGTTTGGACGGATCGGGTACCCGTAAAAACCCGCTCGCCTGCCATCCCTAAACCTAAGGTTACCAAACTGAAGAATACAAATTTTCCTGTCTTATTTGGGTTTTTGCTTTCCTCCTTGTATGGATTATACTGATCTGCTTTTGTCCCCATCATTGGTAACACATGAACGCAAGAAGCTTTCCTTGTTCATTTACCTGAAAGATAACTTTGCTGGACCCAAAAATTTAAAACTCCTTGCTGTCCCATTGTTTGAACTCTATGACAATGGGTAGATGCTGACGCGGAACCCTATGGCACAAGCCTCAAACCCACACGCACAAGTAGATATGGAATCCATAGATTTGATAAACTCACCTCCTATGGCACCCCAAACTTAGAGAAGCTGAAACACCAATGATCGAAAGATTTAGATGAGAATCCGACAAACGCCACAACGAATAGTTGATAAGTTAGCCAAGATTCTTGGTGCAATTGATGAAAGCAAATCCTCACTCTCACTCTCACTCAAAGCAATACACGCCAAAGGCATGAAAAAAATTCTGAAATATTTAATTAAAAGCTGTCTCTTACAATTGTTTCTTATCCTTATATAGTAAGGAGAAAAACAAATAAAACCCTAAGACACTCTTCTTGGACCTGACTTAAACACATAAGGCCCAAACCCAATCACACACTAAAATAACACATAAGTATTAAAATATAAGCCCAAAACATGGCCCAACACTCTAAAACTTAAAAGATAAAGTATGACCAGAATACAAGCCCAAACAAAGCTAAAATAAAACAAGTGTTAAATAATAAAAATATAGCAAGCCCATCATAACAAAGCTGAGTCTTCACAAAAGTCTTACTTGATCTTCACTTTAGGCTTCTCTTTGTGTAGTTTTAGCCCATAGGTTTGATTAGGCTCCCTAAGCCTATGATTGCAAGTATTGCACCAAATCTGTCCCATATGAGTTGAAGCACGCCCCAAATATATATGGATCATATGAATATGATTTTGAACTCCTTTTAGATCCATTTGAATGACATAAGTTTGCTCCACACCATTGTTAGAAATTTGCCCTATTGAATCCGTATCGTTCTCTCCTTCTTTAGAAAAGATTCGTCCTCGAATCTTGCTGATATTTATGTCAAAAAGGGAAGTTTTAGGAACCCATGTGTCTTCAAAGACCTCCTTTTGAATAGGTGGAAATAGGATAAAACTTTCGTCATGAATGTTTTCATCAACAACCTGCACATCAAGAACAAATGAACTAGGCATAAAAATATTAGTCATAGAAAGATCTTGTGGATGTGACCCATTCTCCTCTACAACTTCCAAAACAGTCTCATTCACCTCCTCCACCTCATCAATCACGTGCTCCCCATGTCCCTCGTCATTCACAACCTCTTCTATAAGTTCATTGATGGAATTCTCAACAACAACTACATTAGATTCATGCATTACAACTTCCTCTTCAATTTCAATCTCTATGGAAGTTGAGATTGGAACTTTAGCCTCTTCTTTCTCCTTTTCTTTCTCCACCTTTCCTCCTTGAACTAGTCTTGATTCTTTCCCAGCCTCTTTACCCTCAAACTCACTCTTTTCTCTCATCTTTTCCGCAGAATTCAAGCTCTCACTCCCCTTTGTGGCCAAGGCCGAAGCCTCCCTCTCCCTCTCCAGCATCTTTATTTGATCAACATATACCTCTTGAGGTGATAAAGGAGCGAGTATAACCTTTTGTCCTTCATGAGTGAAGGAGTACTTGTTATTGAACCCATCATGTTGCACCTTTCTATCATGTTGCCACGGCCTACCCAATAACATATGGCTTGCCTGCATAGGTACCACATCACACAATATCTTATCCTTGTACCTACCAATAAAAAATGGTATAACCACCTGGCGTGTAACCTTAACCTCACCACAATCATTCAACCATTGCAATCTGTATGGCTTAGGGTGTTCAATAGAAGCCAAGCCCAATTTCTCCACCATATACACACTAGCCACATTTGTACAACTACCTCCATCAATAATGAGAGTACACACTTTTCCATTAACCAAACACCTAGTGTGAAATATGTTTTCCCGTTGTTCTAGGCTTTCTTTCTTAACCTGCATATTCAGAGCACGCCTAGCAACAAGCATCTCACAATGTGCAGCAAGCAACACATTATTAACCAACACATCCGAATCATCACAGTCATTATTGCAATTAGGAGTTTTTTGAGGTATTCTTGTAGAAGTGGAAGCTTGTGAGACATTCAAACTCTCCATAGTTTCAGTCAACCTCTCAAGAGTCTTATTGAGCCTTTGTAACTCACCACTGACTGACTTCTTAAAGAGCTTATAATCGTTACCCATATTCGATTCACTTCCATCAGTACGATCCACCACATTCTTGTCTTTACTCATCCTACCTTAAATCAACAAAGAACAAAAAGAACTAGCAAATATTGTGTTAAAGAAATACTCAAGTGTTTGCACTCTTACCATTCTTTTGTTGATTCTTCAATTGCACTTCAGAAACTAAGGTCAACCAACTAACCACAAGGTGCGTTTAATGAAACAAAGAAGAAATCCTAAAGAAAGAAGGAAGCGCGCAAAAACTAGAAAGAAGAAACTGACAATTTGGAAAGTAACACATGAATTAGGTTTTGTGTTACTTGAAAAATATCACCTAGAGTATAGACACAAGCAAACAATACTCCAGCAATGTAAAGGAAGCAAAAGCAAGCTTAAACCAAAAAAGAAACTTAGAAATCAAATAAAAACGAACTTGGACAAAAAAATATTGCATTTAATTCACTTCAACGCAAATTAAATATGGATCTACTTAAATCTACCCAAAAAGGAAAGTATCAAAACCCCACAAATAGAATCTGAAAAGAAAAATGTAAATTTCTCTCAGATCAGAAACATGGACGAAAATTCTGGTGTTACAAGAAGGATTTGACATCAAATCAATTTAGATGCAATTGCCCTAAATGTGCACTTTAGGAAATAGCAGGCAGAATTTCTTTTATCTCCTAATCTGGATTCAACCAAATTCAAAATTCAAAATTCAAATTGATTCCCATAAATTACTGCAATTAATTAAGATAGGTAAGGCAATATAGATGAAAAAGGAAGCATATCATAATTTCGGCTAGATCAAGGTAAATAAGGCAAAGGCGATGTTTTTTTTTTTTTTTTTGGATTTCGATTTTTTTTTTTTGATGATTAATAATCAAGAAGATGCAGTCATGGACACACAAGCTTTCACCGAAAACAACAAGGAAGAAAATAAAAACTCAAAAACCCTAGATCCTAAGATAAATCAGAATTTACCTCACTTTGGCTCTGATACCAACTGACGCGGAACCCTATGGCACAAGTCTCAAACCCACACGCACAAGTAGATATGGAATCCATAGATTTGATAAACTCACCTCCTATGGCACCCCAAACTTAGAGAAGCTGAAACACCAATGATCGAAGGATTTAGATGAGAATCCGACAAACGCCACAACGAATAGTTGATAAGTTAGCCAAGATTCTTGGTGCAATTGATGAAAGCAAATCCTCACTCTCACTCTCACTCTCACTCAAAGCAATACATGCCAAAGACATGAAAAAAATTCTGAAATATTTGATTAAAAGCTGTCTCTTACAATTGTTTCTTATCCTTATATAGTAAGGAGAAAAACAAATAAAACCCTAAGACACTCTTCTTGGACCTGACTTAAACACATAAGGCCCAAACCCAATCACACACTAAAATAACACATAAGTATTAAAACATAAGCCCAAAACATGGCCCAACATTCTAAAACTTAAAAGATAAAGTATGGCCAGAATACAAGCCCAAACAAAACTAAAATAAAACAAGTGTTAAATAATAAAAATATAGCAAACCCATCATAACAAAGCTGAGTCTTCACAAAAGTCTTACTTGATCTTCACTTTAGGCTTCCTTTTGTGTAGTTTTAGCCCATAGGTTTGATTAGGCTCCCTAAGCCTATGATTGCAAGTATTGCACCAAATCTGTCCCATATGAGTTGAAGCACTCCCCAAATATATATAGATCATATGAATATGATTTTGAACTCCTTTTAGATCCATTTGAATGACATAAGTTTGCTCCACACCATTGTTAGAAATTTGCCCTATTGAATCCGTATCAGATGCGGTCCTGCAGGAGCGTCTGCTAAATTTGATTTATGATATTTTTCACAGTATGAGATATTTCATGGTTTTAAATGCTGGATGGACTCTGCATAATGATTAAAGAATTGAAAACTTTTCATGGTTGGGTAAAAGGTAACTGGCGATTGTACCACAAGATGAAGCCTGCAAATACCACTGCAAAGGGTTCTTTGTTATTTTTCCTTTGGAAATTGATTCGGTGCATGTGCTTACACAACTTATCAGCCGTTGGGTTGAAATCTTTCGTCTGAGCCAACAGTTGACAATTCGATGCAAATGAAAGTTCATGTGACAGAATCATTTCCTTTTAAGTTAACCCGTTCTTTTACTGAAAGCATGCCTAATGGTGATAAAATTCTGATTTGAGAGAAAATGAAAAACTGCATTCTTTTTATGAGCTGGATTAACTAACTTACCAAAATAAGTTACAGCTCAAAGGAACTTCTAGAAGCTCCTACTGATAACCCTCTACAACCACAAGCTGTTCAGTGGATTGCTTCATCCTTGATTATTAAACTTTTGCTTTTTGTTCCCTCCACTCACATACCCTTTATTTGCTTCTTTTAAGATGGCATATATGGCCTTGTTGTCTCTCTTCTCTAGTTAGTTTGCTGAGAAAGAAATAGACCATTCAATATCTTTCCAGATTCCAATTCAACTGGATCACTACGTGATCTTAGCCCGGATTTTTAGAGTTTATGCCTTCAATATATTCCTCGGATTCCTGCAAAATATAGCATCGGTATAGATCTGAGAGCTGATGCAAAGTAATTTATAACTGAATTTCCAAGTTAAGGATACCTTATAACAGACCTTTTTACGTTGATTATTAGATATCCAATTTGGTAAATGATTGTCTGGTTCATCTCTTTATATTTGGTGGTACTCAGCTTTTGCCAGATGGAGTTTGTGTATGAATTCTAGGATCCCTGTTGATGAGATCTGTATCACGCAATTAATGTAGGAAATTGTTTAGTTTAACACTTGCTTTGCATTTCCAGTGAAAACGTCTGTGCAGAGTTGATGCTACTGCCACTTTTTGCATAGAAAGACAACACAGGATAGTTTATCTGCCTAGTTTTTTCTTTTTTCTTTTTCCTTTTCTCTTTTCATTGTTTTTTGAAACATAAATTTGAGTGCATTACAGTGTGAAGTTGTTCTTGGATTTTAGGAAACAGTGTACAACTGTGTTTCACTTGAAAGTGAGTAAACATCTGCTTTCTGTGTGATTGGAACAGTTTAAAGAACACATCTTTTCGTGGACGATCCAATTTATTTTGCAGAGCAGTTGAGTCGGTTAGATCTTTGGCTTCCCTGTTCCCCTCTGAGGATGGTCCGTTAAACAAATCCAGCCCGAGTTTGCTAAAGCTTTACTCAGCTCAATTCTTTTGCAGTCATAGCCTCTTGGTATAAAAGTTGCTGGGGAAATGGCAATTTTTAATTACTACTTTATAAATTTGCGCAATTTAATGCAAAGCCTCCCCCCTTCTAAACCCACCCTCCCCCCACACAAAATAAATTTTAAAAAAATTCAGATTTTACTAAAGGATATTTATAATAAAAATATTTCATTATTTTGATATTTTGTTTAAATAAAATTTTAATACTTATTAACGGTGAAATTAAATTTGGTCCAAAAGTTAATATGGTGAAGAGGCTGAATTTATAAAACATTAACTCAACTATTGAGTAATTAAAACAAAATTGCTTATCAATTAACCAATGATTTTTAAATGAATGTGAATATAATATTTATTAATTTAAATATATTTAATTAATTTAGATTAATGATTAAAAATTCAATATTTATTAGGTTACTGTATTTCTAACAGTATTTTAAATTTTATATAAAGATATTTAATTTTAAATATTATAATTGAATATTTTTAGTATTTAAGTAATAGATAAAAAAATAATAAAATATACACATTAACACTTATGAAAACTTAATTATATGTTTAGAACGCTTTTTCATATGTTGACTTCAAATGAAATGGTATATGTTAAATCTTGTGCCCTTTTAAGTAATTTTTAAAATGAATTAAATCTGATTTATTTTTAAAAATGGTATCAGAGTTTTTCATTTAGCATTTAACCTCACATAAGTGTTGAAATTAGGCTAGTTTTTAAGGGTGGATTTTTCTTAAAAGTGTAACCATGATGATTATAATCTGGCTTACTCTGTTTCAAGGGCAATTAATTGAAGTTATTGATATCCACCTCCAATTGGGATGCTTGTGGTATTGCAGACTTTGGCTTTTGTTGACTATTAGGAAAAAAAAATACACATGTATTCTGATATAACATTGAACTTCCAAAGAATTGTATTGGCTTAGCATTCTGCGAAATACGTATGGTATTTATAAAATCAAAGTTGGGGATGGTCAACTCAACATTGTTAATTAAGGCATAAAAAACACAACATCAAACTAATTAATTACAATTAGTAATTAAATTAAAATTGATAATGACCCTAATGACACCATCTTGCTCATGTATTCCTTACTGTCATATGCCGACAAAAATGTTTTAGGTATTCTTATTAATTCCAATCATATGCAAATTAATATAATATTTTTGTACTTGTCTCTCTCTCTATCTTTATAAATATTAATTAGACTTTATAACAATAATAAGAAGATAACGATTGCAGCCACTGAGATTCGATAAACTTGTGTAGGTTTAATTATGCCTCACTAAATAATTTCATTTATTCATTGACTGTCATTGAATGGTCGAACAATATATTGTTTTGATTTAAATATTATTTAAGATGAAAAAAAAATTGTGAATGATGAAAGAAACATTCTGTGTAAAGTCAATTCTAAATTTATATGCAAGTCTTTGAAAATATATTTAACAGAATAGTTACAAAATGTAATTAGCTAGCTCAAACTTTTGCAATAAATATTTATTTTGAAATCAAAATCAATTTTTAATTATTTTTAATTTGTGAAAAATTTTACGTTTTTAAACCCTTACACATATATTTAATTTGTGAAATCAAAACCCTTAATTTGTGTTTCCTATGCTTGGTGATGGCTTGGCATTTTTGTATTTTTTTTTTTAAAAAAAAGCAAAAAAGATATTGTTATTAAAAAATAGCATAGAAAATTGAAATATATGTGCATTCTGCGCTGGGAGATATGAAGGAGTGGACCATGACATATATACAAAAGGACTAATTTATTAATTACTTTGCATTGTTTGATACCATGCTTACTATAATTGATTATTTTTTTATTTATATATTTAAAAATCAACGAGAGTTGTTAAGAGTTTTTTTTTATATAATTATTTATTTTTTATAAGAGTGAAAGAATGAATGTTGTTTATTTTTGAAGGGTGATTTAGAAATTAAAGACGTAATTATGTTGAACACATAGCAGCACCCTATTGCACAGACGGCTTCCCTTTGTATTCTCTATTCACACTCACTGTCCTTTTACCCTTTTTCTTTATTAATTCAATTTTATTTTAAATTAAACAACAATTAAATGTCTATTCATAAGTACTTCCTCACTCAGTCTTGTTCTCTGAAAGGGAACATGTCAAAAGCTTTCAAATACAAAAAATGGCCAGCAAATCAGAAAACTCTCATAAAAAATATCAGAATAATTTTGGAAATTTTCCACCACTTTTTTTTTTTTCTTCTACCGGGAATGAGACAGATTCAATTAAATATATAAAAGACAAGTTATGTTTATGTAAACAGAAAAAAATAAGTAATGGAAATATCTAAAGCACAAAATAATAATAATAATAATGATAATAAAGAAACTAAAATAAACCAGAACCGATTAAAAGATTAAATTGGATTGGGATTAATTTGGGATTGACTTGTATTTAAATAAAAGCAAAAATAGCCTGCTGCCTTCAACTTGGACAAACCAAACACTGTGTTAAGTCATGTTTGACAATTTATATATGGCCGGTGATTTTAGTGCCTAATAATGAATACAAGTTCTTCTATTTCACAAAAATATAATTGCATAATTCAATTTCCATTTTTATTATATGAATATATTTTTAATTGTTAAAGGTTAATTATTTGAATAATTATATTAATAAGAAAATACGTTATATTTCAAATTTAATGCAATGTGAAAATGCATGGAGTATATAACCTTGTTTTTTATTTAACTATACTAATAAATTAACCCACTTGAAAGTAGTGAAAAAGAAATACAAACTGGATATTGTCTAACATCAAAATCTTTTCATGGCCCCTCAAATTTGTTATATATAAGGTAAATTAATTATTTTTAAAATTTATATTAATCTTAATTCTTAATTTTAGCCGGTAATTAAACAATGGCTTTTTTCCCCCTTTTTCTAAATTAAAATAGGAAATTATGAGAATTGTTTCAACTCTGCTACAGTTACCATCAGCCATCGACCTGGTTAAGCTGATAACTGCAAACAATGACTTTTCTTAAATATGATGTAATTTAGTTTTTCAAACGTGATGTGAGACTTAGCTTTTATGAACTTACTACGTATATCAAACTTGTTTCGCATTTGATTCTGGAAATTTTCAGTTGATTAATATAACACATACGTAAACAAAGCATTCGTAAAAAATCAACACTTAATCACCTCTTGTTGAAGAAAAGAATTCATTCTTCAATTCTCTTTTCACAGTGATGATATATGGCTCAATAGTCCTACTCATACCATATAATTAATACATAATTACTCTGTAATTCAACACCAAAATCCCAATTTGATCATGTCAACTTTTTTCCCATTTCTGGCATGTGGAATATATTAAAATTTTTAATGCATTTTGTAGCTATTTATTAAAATATATTTCAGAGTTAGTAGGTGGGCAAGTGTTTTATTTTATTTTGTTTAATTCTGAAAGAAGAATAAGATAATGGGTTTGACATGTAGCTAGCTAGAAGGTTGGTGGTTTCATTGATTAGAAGAAGCATACATATACGTGTCCTTTTTCTTTTCTTTTTAAACTAAAAAAAAAATACAATCTGTCAAAGGATCAAAACCCATCATCTTTTTATTAACAATGATTAAGAAGAATATGTTTCCTAACATTAATGAATGTCAACGACTTTGATTTTGTGTTTTTGCCTCTTATGTCCCACATTGATTTTCCTTTTAATTATATATATATATATATATATATATATATATATATATATATATATATACATGTACGTCTTCTCCTACATTAGAAATTTATATATATATATATATAATGTATTCTCTTGATTAAAAATCATTTTTTTAATACTCAGTGGTGTGATAGAAAAATATAGTTGTGCTGTAATTAATTAAACTTACAAAAAAAATGTGAGGTGATTGACGCATGCAGCAGCCATTCTGACGCTCAAATCAGTAAGTTTAAATATTAGTGTAAGAGAATTGTGTACTTTTATCCTTATGATCATTAGCTTTTATACTAGATGGAGTTAATATAATATTTTCTGAAAATTTGAATGATGTGACTGGCTAATTGATAAGGGGTCTTGCAGGCTAATCAGCTGATGATCCTGCAATTATAAATATAATGAAGATCTACTAGATTATCTCTAATGCTAACTTAAAGTGAATATTCGGTCTGCTCTGGAATGGGTGAGTTTTGATGAAGAGTTGGGTACTACGGTTGTCCGGATTTTTCTTTCTACGGGTGGGACCGTGTATTGGTTTGTCAGATCATTGTCACGTGGTCCTGTCTTATAGTGACAGCTTATTGCTTATTTTGCGCGATTGTTGTGTAACATTAAAGGTCCCCCGCTAGTTTTCGATTATTTAGATTTGAGGTGAAAGTTATCTTCATGATCTAAAATACGTGGCTTGTTTAAATTAGCCTTCCATACTCGCATCGCTTTGTCTGCTCCTACCCATAAATGACCATTGTCTTGTGGCCGTAAATAATAAATTGAGCTTAACACCCAGGCATGACTTAAAAATATTATTAATCCGGACCGATACTTGGTCGTTATCCTGGTGGCCTGGTCGTAAAATGTGTCACGATCCTAAAGTGTAAATCATACTAGCTGTCTGAGTAGAACCATGCGACCTTAGTTCAGCCCTCACGTACTTTCGAATATTTCTTGCTCTGACCAATCTTGACGAGCTTGTGGTCATTGTCTTTCTAGCAAACTTTACTCACTCGCTTAGCAGACCGTTTTGCCGATTGTCAAAAAATCTTGCCAGCCTACAATGAGCCTTCTTCCTTTTAAAAAGTTTTCGATTTCTGGGAATAATTGCAAGAGCAGTGTCAAATGTCTTGGAGACTTTTTGGGACTAACATCTGATTGGTCAGCTTGGCGCATTTCGCTTTGTGGTCTGGGCATGAAATATCTTAAAAACATCTTGTGAAGTAGGGCTAATACCCGATTGGTCGGTCTGACGTATTCCCATCTTGTGGCTTGAGCATGAAATGCTTTAGAAATATCTTGTAAAGCGGGGCTAATGCCTAGTTGGTCGGCCTAGTGCATATCCACCTTATAGCCAAGGCATGAAATGCATTAGAATCATCTTGTGAAATGGGGTTAACGCTCTGTTGGTCGGTCTAGTATAACTTGTTTTATGACCTGACATTAATACTTTAGAAATATCTTGTGAATCAGGACTTACATCAAACTGGTCGGCCCGGCGTAATTTGTCTTATGGCCTGGCATGAATGCCTTAGAAATATCTTGTGAAGTGAAGCTAACACTAGGTTGGTTGGCCTGGCGTAACTTGCCTTATGGCCTAACATAAATGCCTTGATAAATGGGACCAACGCTTGGTCTTCTGGCCTAGCAAAACCGGCCTTATGGTCTAGC
Organism: Manihot esculenta; assembly: GCF_001659605.2. Lineage (NCBI taxonomy): Eukaryota > Viridiplantae > Streptophyta > Magnoliopsida > Malpighiales > Euphorbiaceae > Manihot > Manihot esculenta. The sequence continues at coordinate 27,301,564 of NC_035166.2, forward strand.
ACTAATGCCTTGATTAGTGGGACCAATGCTCAATTTTCTAGTTTGGCGGAACCCGTCTTGTGGTCTGACACTAATGTCTTGATTAGTGAGACTAACGCCCAGTCTTCTAGTCTAGTGTAACCCACCTTGAAGCCTTGTTTAGTGGGTCTAATGTCTGGATGGCCTAGCGATTGTCTTATGGCCTTTGTTTTAGTGATCTGACACCCGAATTGCCTAGTGGTTGTCTTATGACCTTTGTTTTAGTGGGTCCAACATTCAGATAGCCTGGTGGTTGCCTTATGACCTTTTTAGTGCTCTTTTATCCTTTTAAAGAAAGCAACCCTTCACCCCTTGTCACTAAACATCACAAAATATGAAAAATGTATTATTAACTATTATTAATAAAATTTTCTTAGATTACAAATATTTCAAGGAATGACTCGGTCATCTAGCTTAGCTAGCTTACAAGACCCTAGATGAATAACATTCGGAATCCTAAATAGTCCTTTCCAGTCTTTGCCCAATTTATCAAACTTGGTATCTGCTACTTCTTTTTCTTTTAAGTACCGAGTCTCCATAGTTGAGTCCTATAATTACATTAATAACCCTTGATAGATCCTCTGTCAAGGGTGGTTACCTTGCGCTCGGATCTCCTACTCTTCCTTATGAACTTTCAAAGTGTGTCGTTTCTTACTAACCTCTCGATCCTGTCTTTCAACTGTCAATATTCTTTTGTTACATGTCCGTGGTTTTCATGAAAACGGCAGTATCTGGTCCTGTCTCACCTTCTGGCTTTTTTAGAGTCGAGCTTGGGAGGCCACCTAATTTTCTTGTCGTTTTTTCTAATTCACATTACAACATGTGTTCGTGAAACATTCAATAGAGTATAATAATTATACTTATCTTTTATCGTTTTTCCTAATCCACATTAGAATATGTGTTCGTGAGACATTCAATGAAATATAATATTTATATTTATATCGATCATTTTAAAGTTTATGAAATAAAACATTAATTAAAATAAATTCGTTTGAAATTTTTTTCATCTCAAACAGAAGATAAGAGTTATTATAAATTTAAATTTGGATCAAATAGGTGAATGAATACATCTGAATGGAGTAAGTAGTCTATCTTGCAAGGCTAAAACGGTAAGTATGGAGAGATAATTAAAATAACATTATAACGATAAAGAAGCCCTTTTATAGATTATAATTACCTTTTCGAGTGTTGGAAGAGCAAAATTTATACCTACACCAATTACATTTTAAAAACTCAATTATATAGTAACCCAATTGGTTTTAGGCTTTAATCCACTAAATCAGTGCTTAGGGTATTAAACTTGTACTTGTCTTTAATTTGAAAGTTATTATTTTTTCTTTTTAATAAAAATAATTATAATCAAAATAAGGTTAATTAATATTTCGTTCCATTTATATCTATGAATATTCTTTATTTCTTTTTCTTTTTCTATATGGATATTTTCTTTTTTTATCCTATTTTTCTTTTCCTTAAACAAGTTTTTCTTTTTCTTTTTTTATGTTTTAAAAAAAACTTCTATAGGTTTCCATATTATTATTAATTATTTTCATTTTCTAGTGCAAATTGGAAATATTAAAAATTGAATTATTTAAATAAAATTGCAACAAAAAATTTTAGTTTGATTTAAATTATTAAAATTAAAACAACTGATTAGATTATAATTTCACATAAACGTTAATAAATTATATAACTAAGCAGACTACATATTATATTAAAATTTTCAATTTATCCAATTTCGAATTTTCACTTAGACTGAATTTATAATTTAAATGCATAAATAAATTTTATAGAAATTACAATAACTCATTTTTTTTATTTAATGATCTAAAAATTTTAAATTTTACAAGAATATTAATACTACAATTATTTCATTTTTTATTTTTTAAAAAAGAATCATCTTATGCTTGCTTGTATGCAGACAAGTATATGTTTTATAATTCCTTAGTTGTATTTTTAATATGTTAGACCTTAACTAATCTTTGCTTTATATACCAAAGCCTTTATGCATCAAAACAACTCTCTCTGTCTCTCTTCCTCAAAAACAAGTCATAAACTTGTCATTATCAGCTCCGATCCATTTTCCTTTTTGTGGCTAAATGGGTTGCAAGTCCTCAGACAAGCCAAAGCAAAAGCCAAAGCACAGGAAGGGCTTGTGGTCACCTGATGAAGATCAAAGGCTCAGAAACTACGTCCTCAAACATGGCCATGGCTGTTGGAGCTCCGTCCCCATTAACGCTGGTGAGTTTACTCACACTCCTTCCATTCATTATCTTTCTCTATGGCTGTAGGAACACCACACTCGATAATGCAGCAAATGGAATACGCATCAAATAATCATATATACAGCACAAGTTATGCTGATACATATAAAGCAATCACTTAGCTATAATTGTATTTCTTCTTCTTCTTCTTCTTCAGAATTAATTCCAATTAATATACATGGATCCCTTTTATATATATCAAATGGATATAGAGCATTCTACAACACCTATTGTTTTCTTTTTGTTATATGTTTCCTGGAAATGGAAATCATTCTGGAATTTCCTCCACCGATACTGATCTAACCTCGGAAAAGCACTTGCTTTAATTGCAGATTGATGGGAATAGTTTTCAGATTTATTTATGATATTTTTTGTTTTTATAATCAATATGTGTTTTAATGCCGTTTCTGACTCTGATAATTCTTTAATTGCTACAGGTAATATTCTTTTAGAAAGTCAATTTTTTTAACGTCACAAAGATAATGAAAATCCCTCGTCCTCTTCCACGCTTCAGCTAATGCATTTTTTTTTTTTTTTTTGATGGGAGCCTGAGTCATTCAAAACGTATAGAAAAGTAATAAATTATTTCTAGTGTAGGTTAATACCATACCATATCGCAGCATGAAGTGTAATCATGATCATATGAAAACCTACGGACTGTTAATTAGCTAAGTTCCAGAGGTTGAAATTCGAAAAAGACTTCTAGTTACAATTACTGAACTACCCTATTATAGTTGACTTACATGGATTTTTGTTATGGATTTATTCATGCAGGCCTGCAGAGGAACGGGAAGAGCTGCAGATTGAGGTGGATTAATTACTTGAGACCAGGACTCAAACGAGGCTTGTTTTCTTCACAAGAAGAGGAGACAATCCTCACCCTCCATCGCTTGTTAGGCAACAAGTAAGCAAGAATACTAAATTTTCATTTATTTTTATTTAATACACATGTACCCTTATTTATCAATTTACCTCAAACTCTACGATTAGGGGATACTCTCCCAGCTAGTCTTATCCCCAACAACCCCACAAATAAATAAATAATTTAATTTCTTTAACGTGCCTTTATATTTTGTAACTGAGTAGGTGGTCTCAAATAGCACAGCATTTGCCTGGAAGAACAGATAATGAGATAAAGAATTACTGGCATTCCCATTTGAAGAAAAAGGTGCTCAAAGGTGATCAAGGAACAAAGGAAGCCAATGTATACAACACAACCTCAGATAATTTGGATAATAATTCACCCAAGAAAATCACAATGATGCAAACTCCAGACTTTGAATCATTATTAATGAACATGGAAAACTCATCAACCGATGCAGATCAGTCGGTTCCACGGATGTCTGAATCTCCTAAACAACCCAACAGAAGCTCCTTGCCTAAGCTTATGTTTGCCGAGTGGCTTTCGCTCGACAGCTTTTCAAGTTTAAGCTGTGAGGGAATAATGAGTTCCAAGGATCAAAATGTCAGTTCCAGCTTCCAGGATAATTTCATGCAAGGTTGTTTCTTGAACGAGGGAACATTTGGCAATGGTGAGTATCGTAATTTGCTAAGCTATGCGTCCCCAGACGACATGTTTAGTTCACAGCTTAAATTTGAATGCCAGAGTTCAGGAAATGAACAGTTTGTTGATTTTAGCTGTGGAGAGGATATTTGTAGTGAGTTCAACATGAGGAGCGAGTTGAGGTATATATATGAACACTGAGCAGAGAACGTTAACGTTTCAGAGAAACTTCCAGGAAGAATGATCACTAATTGTACTTGATATGATAATTAATTAGTTTGGCTTAGTGTAATTAGTGGTTATTGGGAAGCATTGCTCTTTGAGAAACCATCAGCCATTTGTTTCAGAAATAAACAATTCATGCAATCTCTATTCATCTTTTTTGCTTAATTAATGCTTATTTTTACAGTTAATATATCTAAGTATTCCCATCAAGAAGAGAAGATTGATCTGAATTCTAATAATTAATTAAGGGTTTGCATTATATTATAATGTCGTTAGAAATTTCTATTTATGAAAATTGAATTGACAAAAATTGAAGAAAAATCAAGGCAGCTACACGCACCAAACAAGGTACAGCAACAGAAATTAATAGAAAATTTAGTCCTTAAAGGTTCTAGTTGTTCCATTGACTTTTTAATGAAAAAGAAAAGTATATAACACAGATGCCATTTTTTCCAGAAGTGATGCTGGGATTTATTATTTTTTTATTCAGTTGGGACTTCAAATAATATATATATGTAGGTACTAGATGATCACATTGATATAAAAAAATATATTATTTTGAGTAATTTATTTTTTTGAAATGAAAAACGAAAATGAGAGAGTAAAACTTGAGATCTCTCAGATTTATTTATATGTATTTAACACCAAATTAAGACTGAATGCTATATTGGATAAATCACAACAAATAATAAGAATTAGCAAATGATATTCAAACAAGTTCAGGACAGCTAGAAAATGCCTAACTAAATTTGCCTCATAACAGAGCCCTTTATATGAAATTAAGAATTTAGCGAAAATTTAATTTGATTAATTTTTTTTAATAATTCTTTTTGTTTTAAATACAAATATTCTTTTAATTTAAATTGTTTTCATTTAAAAAAATAAAATTTATATGAAATTATAAAAATTTATTAATTTTTTTTTTTTTACAATATAAATTATGCCAAACGTAAAGTATAAATGTCGCCTTGCCCTATCAATACTCGACAGGCATTGAAATGAGACCGCTGCAAAACCTGCGCAAAAAGAGTTGAAAAATTGGCAACAGAACGGAGGCTTGCAAAATAAAGTTTAAAAAAAAAAATTTCTTAAATCCTATTTGCGAAAAAAACATTTCATGTGAATCAAGTCTCTATCACATTTTATAAGTGTGGTAGGCTTTACCGCACTTATAAAATGTGATAGAAAGTGGTTAATATAAAAAAATAATTTTATAAAAATAGCACTTTTATAATGTGATAAAATTTTATTTAAATTTATTTTTAATAATTAAAATTCTACCGCAAACTAAAAGGACAATAAAATGTTAAATTTTACAATAATTGAAAATTTTTATAATTTTCAATAATTAAATTAATTTTTTAATTTACATATTACCGCACGTTCAAAGTCCGGTAATATCAATTTCTCATTTTTACATATTACCGCACTTTTAAGGTGCCGTAATAGTAGGGTTTATATTAAATATATTATATTAATTATATTTATTTATTTATATATAAAATTTATAGATAATTATAAAAATTATATTAATATTAATTATTTAATATAATTAAAATTTAATATAATAATGATCATATAAAAATTTATTTTAATAATTAAAATTATATATATATAACATTATAATTATATTTATTTAAATATAATATTATATATTTTATTTTTATTCATAGAATTTATTATTTTTATTAGAATTATATTTATAAATAAATAAATAAATATTTAAGAATCATAAAAATTTAAAAAAAAAACATATAAATAATTAAAATTATAGAATGTAATAAAAATAATATAATATAATTACAAATGATAAAATAAAAAAATAATGCTAATGATGTCCCAAATGTTCTCCCGTGCCACATGGACGTCCCCTTCGTTCATGTGGATGTCGAGTTCTATATGGCCGACAGTTACCACTTGTACCTTCAGTTTCAGCAGCAGCAGGATTAATATTAAGATCAGGAGCTACCGAGCTCGGATCTCGTGTTGCAGTATAATGCGATCGTAAATAGATATCATCAGATGTAAAAGTGGAGTACTGCTGGCCCGATGTGTACTGTACAAAACTGCCAGAGAATGGTTGTGTGTCTAGGCTAGATGAAGGAATATCCACAGAATGTCTAGCCGAAAATGCATTAATGGAGCTACCATGTTGTGCAAAAGCATCAAAGGTACTACCTATCGGGGTCTGCATTTGAAATGGATTATCTTGAATACCAATCTGCTGGAAGGACCACTGTGTTGGGGTTATATGAGGTGATGGCATATAACTACCATGTGTCCACGTAGTATATTGTGATCCACCTTCTTGTGGAACACTAGGTCCTGCTGAAAACTGTCCAATCTCACCAAATGATTGATGAGTGTGGAATGAAACGGGTGTCGGAATGATGACATTTGCCGGGACAGTAGTATGTATATCAGGATCAGCTTGTTGGCGAGAGCTACGTCTACGCCTAGGCCTCCTCGGCAGGTCAACAGGCTCTTCAGGGTCATCTGGTATAGGTTGCGCCCGAGGTGCTGGCTGTGGTGGAGGTATCTCTGTTATTCGTTTCTCTTCTTCCATAGCATAGAACATTGCTGTTGTTTGTCTTTCAATAAAATTTGTGCCCGGATTAGGAAACTGTCGATTAATTAAATGTATATTCTCGATACCATCCTCTTGTTAGCAAAATAAAAATTAAACATTGATATGTTTAAAAAAAATAAATATATGTAAATATAATGAATAATTAAATATTACCACAGTGCCAATAGCTGCACCACGATGCGATATTCATCGACGAGAAACTCGTCTATACCATTCGAGGTACTCTGAATGATAATGTAGTGGCCCATGTAATGGTGCTGTTTCAACCACCCTTTGCCATCTATCTTCCCAAATGGCAATCCAATGTGCATGAATTGTAATCCATCACTCTTCAGGCTGCTTCTACCAACCTTTTTAATCTCAATGTGTCTGTCGAATATAACACATAATTCTTCTCTGTCGATAACATATAATCGAAGACAATCCATGAACCATCCCCAGTTGTCACTATCCTCTTTTTCAACTAATGCAAATGCTAATGGAAAAATCATATTATTTCCATCAAGCCCAGTTGCACAAAGAATACAACCACTATATTTCCCATATAAAAAAGTTTCATCAACAAAGATGACTGGCCTACAAAACTTGAATCCTTCAATTGATTGTTGAAATGCCCAAAACATTCTATCAAACACTCTAACGTTCCCATCCAAACGACCTTCAATCCAGTGTGGATCATCTTCAATTGCGACAACTGTATCGGGATTGTAATTCACAAGAGCACGCATGAACTTACGCAATCTCCCATATGATTCCTCCCATCCACCAAAAATCTTTTCAATTGCAAATTATTTTTCCATCCATGTTTTTTTATAGGACGGTTCATATCCAACCTTATTTTTTATCTCAGCTTGAAGAGTGGTAACTTTCATATCTGGCTGTTCTTCGATCATGGGTAAGATAAATGCACAAATAAATCTAGAATCAAGGTGACCATGATCTTTACTAACACCTGCGTTTCTACATGTGTGCGGACCGTTATATCTTGTTATCTTCCAAACATCATCATTTTCTTTACGGGATGTACGAAGGTGCCATTGACAACCAGATAATTTGTCCTTACACTTGATCGAATAAGTCCTACTCTTAGTTTCATCATAACAAAATTGGTGATGTCGTAGCATATGATACTCTTTAGCATGACAGCCTCTCGAGATCTGAATATCATTCCTACAGAAAATTATTTCGACTTATCCCAAAACAGATTCGATGGATCTTTTGCATAAGGATCAACTCTCATTACATCAGAGTCGATTTCAGAATACGGAGGTGGAAATATCAATGGTCTAATAGGATTTTCATATCCACTATTAAAACACATTGAAGAATTTATATCATGATCATCCCCATCATTAAACTGAACACCTGGAATATCGTCTTCCTCGTCAATCCAAGGATCATCTCCATCTGTATCCAAATCATCAAGAAAATCAGTATCATCATCGTTTTCACCCTGGCCAACATCATGTGCATTGTGTTGTAATTCATGACACGTTTCTATCCCCACAACCGGACAATTATCATCCCGGAGATTGTCTTCACCTTCACCCTCCATAACGATTGGACAACTAGTTGAAGGCCCAACACCTCCATCTTCTGTTCTATGATGACGAGATAAAATATCTATATATAATACAATTGAATCTACTGGCCTGATTGTCGATATGTAGTCAAACATCATGTCCAATCTTCGTCATCACTTAGTTGTGCTAATCCATATTTAATGATACCATTATCCAATATCGGTTGTCTAAAAATAATCATTGTTATCATATCTTCATGCGTTGACAATTTCATAGCACGAACAATTTTAATCACTAATTCTTCATAATTCAATTTATTTTCGATACGAAACATTCTAGACTGTCCACCAACATAATCATATCCAATATCAATATTAACTATGTGCCCGTCCCAGTACACAGTACCATAACGCGGAGTAGTAATTTTTCTTCCTAATTCACCTAGTAGACAATAATAGTAGAATAAATTATGAATAAAAAAAAAAAAGCTAAATACATATATATCATAACACCATCCATATTTGCTATATAAAAAAATCACTCATTTCCTAATATTTTCTCAAAACAAAAAATCTACAACATTTACAATTATAAATTTTCCTCACTTTAATACTACCTTAATCCCTACAATTTTTGTCACAACAACCTATGTATATTAAATTAATTTTTAAAATACTAAAATTTTATATTTATTATAAATAATATAAATTTATTTCCTCACAAAATATTACTTTAAAATTTTAAATCAAATATATCTAACTAAATAATTTTTTATGCATTTCCTAATATTTTCTATACACAAAAAATTCACAACAAAATTTACATTTATAAATTTTTCATATTTTAATCCCTATATTTGTTTGTCCAAGACTCTATATATATTAAATTTCTTAAATAACTACATTTTCAGATTAATTATGAATATTATAAATTTATTTCACCACTTTTTATTTCATTAATTTTTTAAATAAAATAAATCTAACTAAATAATTTTTTTCTAATTTTCTTATATTTTCCCTACACAAAAAATTTACAACAACATTACATTTATAAATTTTTTCCTACTTTAATATTACCTTAATTCCTACAATTTTGCTCACAACAACTTATGTAAATTAAATTTTTTAAAAAATTAAATTTTCATATTTATTATGAATAATATAAATTTATTTCCCCACAAACCACCCTATTTTTTATACATTTCTTTTTTATTTATCACATTACTATAAATCAGAAATTTTTTTTCTCATTTTCTTATATTACTTTTAATAATTTTAAATAAATACAACTATACATTTTTTACTATTAATTACATACAAAATATAATTTTTTCAACAATATAAATATCTTACTAATTAATTAAATAAATAAAATATATCATATTTTTATAAATAATATTTAATTACTTACTTGTATGAAAATCAATCCCAAATCTCACGCGTCCACGAAGGCTGTATCCGAATAGAAAAAACTACAAAATACAACATTTACATTTATTAATAAATTTTTATTTATCTAAATTTCATAAAAAAAAATTAATATAACACGTACCTTTTTTGTTGAAAATTTGATGAGATGGGTTGTGCTGAGAGAAAATATTGAATTTTTTTTTTTGTTGATATGGATGGAGATGGGTTGAGAGAAAAGAAATATGGAGCAGGGAGGGAGGGAAGGTGGAGCAGGGAAGAAGGTGGCAGGAAGGTGGAGCAGGGAAGAAAGTGGCGTATGGAGCAGGAAGAAGATGGGGAGCAGGAAGAAGATGGGGTTTTATAGTGGGTTGGGGTAGAATATACTCTCTCCTCTATCGCACTTTTAAAGTGCGGTAGAGGACTTTCTTTGCTAGGTGTAGGAATCCCTGCACCTGGCAGAGATTCTACCGCACTTGTAAAGTGCGGTAGAAGGTAGGAGGCGTGCCTGTCTCCTGCTGACGGGGCAGAGACAAGACTTGTCTCTGCCTTCTCTGCCAGGTATAGGGATTCATGCACCTAGCAGAGCTCTACTGCACTTCAAAAAGTGCGGTAGATTTAAAAAAAAAATTATTACAAATTCTACCGCACTTCAAAAGTGCGGTATAATTTTTTTTATTTAAAAAAATTATAATTTTAGTTCAACGACTCTCTACCGCATTTTATAAGTGCGGTAAAGCCTACTGCACTTATAAAATGCGGTAAAGGCTTGATTTACTCTGGTTCAGGAAAATTTTTTCCACAAACTAGGGTTTAAAAAATATATATTTTTTTAACTTTATTTTGCAAAAAGCCCCTGAAAGTAAGCAAATGTTCCTTTGGGGAGCAAGAGAAGGCATGCAAAGAGTTGGGTGGAGTGGAGTTTTGTGAAGTGTAATAAAGATTCAGGGTTGGGTCTAAATTGGGCCTTGAGCAATGGGCTTTTCGGTGGATCCAAGAGGATAGAGAGAGCATAGTAAGAGAGACAAAAATTTTAATTCAACGTCAGCATACAATTGTAGCTGCAGCTTCACTTTCTAGGAGGCCAAATTCATTGTATTAAAACCACCACAAATTATTTTATGTTTCTTCTCTACTCATAATTATTAATTTTATATTTATTAAATACTAAATTACAAAAAAATATTTTTATTGTGTTTCAAAATTTATATGCATTTGATTTTTTTTCTTTTTTATTTAATTAAATTTTATAAAATAAAAATATGAAAATGAAATAATAACCGAAAAACTTGTAAAATAGTTATTGTACACATGTTTTATATACTAGTATTTAATGTGCATTGCATTTTTTTTATAATTATCGTGCATACTTTTATTTAATTTTTGTATATGCAGTTTGTTATTATTTTTTTCCTTATGATATAATATATTAATTTTCAATATTTAATTAAATTAGTGTTTTAAAATTTTAATGTAAATTATTACATAAAAATTACCTTATGTTGCTTTAATTTAATAAAAATTAAAAATAATTTAAGGAAAATATAAATGGATTATTAATGAAAGTTTGAATTCGTTTAAATTATTATTTAATTAAATAATTTAAATTTTTTCAAATTTAATATATTATAAAATTTATAATTTTTTGGAAAGCATTTATATTTTATAATAATATTAAAATTTTGCTTGTATTATATGAAAGTATGAAAAATATAAATGATTTTTTTTTATTCCACATAATATTATCCTTCATAACTTTACAACCTTATTAAACTCGTTATAATAATAAAAAAAAAAATATGTTTTTTAACTTCTTAATCTGATTATGCCCCCGAGCACGTTTTAGAAACTTTTTTGCCTTTTTAAGAAATCGGAATCTAAAATGTACTTTTTAATTAAAAAAATATTTTATATAATTTTTTAACGTATTAATTTTGTCATTATATTATAAAAAATTTTAAATATATTTTAAAGACCTTTTGCTGGTGAATAAACGCTATATTATTTTAACTTAACAAAATATATAAATAGTAACAAAAATTAAAAAAAATAATATATTGGTTTCATTTAAATTATTATTTAATTTTATAATTTTATATTTTATTTAAAATTTATTTATATCCTCTATTTTATAATTATTATTCATTTTACTTCTTTTAAAATATATTAAAAATATATATTTTTTAATTATATCTATTTTAAATGTATTAAATTTATTAAATATTAAAAAATATTTTAAAAACTTTCTTAAATTATAAAATAGAATTATAGTAATCAATTTATATATTATTATAATTAAAAATAATAATAAATAATTTTAAATAATAAAAATAATACATACTTTTGTGTGTGAAATTTTTAATTTATATATACTTTTTATATGATATATATATATTTTATATATTATTGAATCTTTTTTTGTTCTTATCTTAAAAAAAAAAAAAAATCGTTATTTTCTATAATTAAGAAACTTAACTCTATAAGTAATCGCCATGAAGCACATCATCCAACTTTTTAAAGTTTGTCTATTTTCACTTGATTATCAATAAATTGAACTTCAATTAATTCAGTTTAAATTTTAAATGAATGCAATTATGGACTTAGTCTAATTGTAACTATATTAAAATTGAATCAGGAAGTTTGAATTTAACTTTCCTAATTCCTTTACTCCTATTAAAAAAAATAAATTACGATTAAGTCTAAATTAATTTAAAATCAATTAATTAATTTAATATTGATTAAATTAAATTTTTATATTCCAAATAAAAATAAAATTAACCACTAAATTTGATTAAAATTAAAATTAAACTCACAATTGAATTATAAATTTATTTGATAAAAAAATATTATAATATAATATTTGATAAAGTATAATTGAATTTGAGAGGAGTTGAAATTTAAAATATAATATCCGTTATAAATTTGTATTTTATTCACATAAAACCTTCTATTTATATCGGTTTGTAAAAATAATTAATTTAATATAAAAATATATATTTTATAATAATATATATATATATTTTATATAATTTTTATTTAAAAGTTAAAATTTAAATATTTTTTAAAAATATTAAATTTTTTAAATAAAAATTATAAATAAAACATATTTTTATATAAATTATTAATTAAAATATATAAAATTATATAATTTAAATTAATTTTTAATTAATTTCAAAACGAATATTAATAATATAAATTAAATTTGAGTTTAAGTAATTTAATTTTTAAGGGTATTTTATCGGTTTGTAATTTTATTTTATTTTTCAATATATGTAATATTTATTAAAAATTGAATTATGAATATTATTACATGAAAATTTTAAATAAATTTAGAAGTTTAAAATGTAGTAATCAACCATTATTTCAATACTTAAGGTAGAGGGACATCATTCTATTACCCATAATTTTAAATTTCTTATAAATACACTGTAAATAATGGAACTTTAAAATCCAATCATAGTAAGAAAATGAAAAGATGGAAAATTTAATTAGAACCAAATCAATGGTATTAAAATGGAAATGGTGACTATAAATGGCAGTGCCGCAGCAGCACAAAGCTTCAAAGATATGCATGGACGGATGATAATTGATAAACAAATGGAAACCCTAATCTGAATTGCACCTAATAGAGGAAATTTGCTAATTTGCTAGAAAATGGAACATAATGGGAAGGGCAAAAAGTGACGGGCTGGTGCAGGATAGCGAACCAGCTGTTCGATTTTGCCGACAAAACAAAACAAGACCAGACCAAAGAAGACACGGTTAACAAAGAGGGAAACACTTATGGTCTTGGTTATAACAGAGCCTTGAGACCCAAGACACCCCAGCGGTGACGTTTGATGGTGGTTTGGGTCACTTCAGTTCAGTTTTGGCTAAACATTGCAAAGGGTTATAATAATGAGTTAATTACAAACCTCGAGGTGTTTGAAGTAAAATTACAAAAATGTGTTATTCGTGTCAACGAGGAATTAGGGTGGCACAGAAATTTTGTGCAAGAAGAGGCGGAGTTATCAGTCAGCCACTAGTGCTTCTTGCGTTTCCAATGTTCACAGAAAGAGCATTGACCAAAGCTGATTCTGTGAAATCATTTTATTTTTAGAGTTTGTTTTTTTGCTAGAGAGGAGAAGAAGAAGAAGCTCGCTCACTTTGATGACATCTCTTGAGAAGAAGACCAGAGCCCCAAGGTAAACCATGCCCATTTTCTATTCCTGCTTCTGCAACTTCCTCGGTCTCTGCCTATTGGCAACTTCTCTGTCTATCTCTGCTTCTCTTTTTATGTAAAATGGTTCTCAAAGACTGCAACTTGGTGGCTGTTTTTATCTCCTGCCCACCAAGGTTGGGTTCCGATGATAGTATCTTTTTGTATTAACTCTTTTTGTGAAACCTGCCACAGTCTTGCAGTGCTTTTGGGGGTCTAGTAGAGACTAGAGTAATAAATAATGGTTTGCTTCTTGCACATATAGCAATAAATCCATGATCAGATTTCTAGATGATAAATCCCATCAATTGATTCTCTCTGTATTCTCGTTTCTCGTTAAAAGCTTAGGCTTATCAATATCTCATTACTAGCTGGGTTGTTCTATATATTTTTTTCTGGGTTTAATTGTCCTTTGATGGCTGTGCATGGTAGGGAAGAGGAGGTGAAAAAGAAGAAGATGGGAAGAACTCCTTGTTGCGATAAAGATGGAGTGAAGAAAGGCGCTTGGAGCCCTGAAGAAGACAGAATCTTGGTTCAATATATCCAAAAACATGGCCATGGTAGCTGGCGTTCTCTCCCTAAGAATGCAGGTCTCCTCTCTCTCCTCTTGCTTTTCTTTCTGTTTATGTTATTTAGTGATGAACTGAATCATGTAATTTGAAATTTGTTCGACGGGTATAATCTCAAGAAATTTAAATGAAAAGAAAGTGAAATTTTTGTTCTGGAAAGTAATATGCAATAACAGAGCAAAAGTGGGTTTACTTCTTTTGGGCCTTGTTGATTCTTCAGCATGCCGACGACAATTTTGTCATGCGTTACTACAGAGGTGGAGCTTTCTTCCATTTCAACGTGTCAAAATGTTCCTTATGGCACTTACCTACTCACTTCAGATTTGTCTTATTTATAATTTTATTTTATTTTTTAATTCTATTTTAGTGCATCTAAAACCTCCATGTCGTTTCTCTGTACTGCTTGAATACTTAACAAAATCCTCTTCTTCACCAACAAATCAGTTAGCCATGTCGATCACTGAAAATTTAAAATTTTAGAACCCCTTAAGTAAGAGCAACTGAGCAACCCAATCAGCGGAATCAGAATCTGATCTAATAATCTTCTACGAATTCAAGCCATTACTGCTGCAATAGGTTGATAGTTGAACCTCAATGAGCTCAACCCTGCAACTGATACAGCTTCCAATCCAATATGCTGGTGGGAATTTTATTGTTTCCTCTGATTTATGGATAGGTCTGCTTCGATGCGGGAAGAGCTGTCGTCTTCGATGGACAAACTATCTTCGCCCTGACATTAAACGAGGTCCCTTTACTCCTGAAGAAGAAGCTACTATTATTCAACTTCATGGCATGCTTGGTAACAAGTAATACACTGCCTCTTCCTATTGCTTACGCGTAATGCTTAAACCTGCTTTTCCCTAAGTTTTGTATGTGGATTTTGAAGAGGTTTCTCTTCTATGACAATTTTTCTGGCTATTGATATTGTTTCCTGGTTTGTAGTGCCTCCAAAGGAAAATTTAATCAAGATAACTTGGCGCTATAAGAAAATTGCTTGGCATGGTTTTGCAAGTATCGGATAATAAGAAAAGTGGTGCTACTTGCTTTATTCATTCTAGATTTTCATTTGAACTCATTTTTAAATACTCAAAAAACTCAGGTGGGCATCCATAGCGTCCCAATTACCAGGAAGAACTGACAATGAGATTAAGAACTTCTGGAACACGCATCTGAAGAAGCGTCTTTCTTCCTTGGATCAAAAGTTGCAGATTTCTTGCTCTTCTTCTGAGCCCAATGCAAAATGCGATTCTCCATCAACCCGGCACATGGTACAATGGGAGAGCGCCAGGGTTGAGGCTGAGGCCCGTCTGTCAATGGAATCATTGTTGCTTAATCCATCATCATCAGTTAAGATGGAATATGATTACTTTCTCCAGTTATGGAACTGTGAAGTTGGGGAATCATTTCGTAATATCAACGGAAAAGTTGGGGAGGCTTGTGAAAGTCCAATCTCACAAGCATCTTCATCAACAAAATTTGGATCTGGGGACAATGAAAATGCAGCCCAAATGATGTCCATTAAACAGGAGACTGTACATGAACAAGAAGATAACTGCAAACCAAATGCAGATGTGATAACTGGTTCAGATTCCATCAGCTCTAACGAATTTATCGATTATTCAGATACGGTATTGAAGATGTTGTTGGATGTTCCGGTTGGCAATGGTATGGAATTCTTGGAATGACACTGAAATTTTCACCAGCTACCGCAATCATAATTGTGATTGACACTGTTTTTCTCTAAACTTTCTGCTACTGTTTGAAGGGTAATATCAAAGCAGATGATATTTTTGCTTTACCTTTTCAGTTTAGCCGTCCAACGTCTGACATACAGTTCAGCTAGTTCCTTTTTTCCTTTGTCAATGCTGTGCTTGATCTTTGAGAACTAAACGGCAACAAGGATCTGACAGTAGGAAACTTTGGAAACGTAAGTAGGATAGGTGGTCAGTTTTTTTAGGTCTCAGTTCATCCAACGTTTTCAGAGATCCTCCTCTTTTTTGGTGAATTTGGTTACAGTGCAACTGATCTTGATAGGTATATAGTACTGCTTATAGTATACTAAAATATTTATTGGTCTATATAGTTTCGTTTCTGGTTTTCCTCTAGTTTATTTGGAATCTGGAATTTCAGAAGATTATATGTCAATTTTGCAGTTCATCATCGGACTACGTCAACACTCTGAAGCATATGTAAGTTTCGTATAATAGCTAGATGATTCATACAATCAGTTTTTACAAATTCAATAAGTTAAGCTTCCAAACAATACCAAATGGTATATATACACGAATGCATCAACATTTGCATGCAATAATTGAACATTTGGGCAACCTCTTCTATGAACAGAACAAACATAATTAACGAATAAACTCACATATAAATACACAAATAATACAATGTTCATTCAAACCTGAGTATTCACGTCTAAAAACATCCAAGTAGCTTCTTTGGAGCAGTTCCAGTGGCACGATACTTCGCTGCAATCTCCTCTGCCTTCAGAAGATCTTCACCACGTTTAGCTTCAATCATTGCCCTTTTCTCTTCTGCTGCCTTGTGGATTAGTGCTATTTTGTTTTTCATCTTCTCCACATATTCTGCCTTCGTCTTCTCCAATTTCTCCTGATCGGATGCAAATATGATTTCAAAAGCAATGTCAAGTTCAGCCCAAGTTTTAACAGCCTGTTTCTGTACTGAATATAGATAGTTAATAGCTCCAGTATTAATCTGGGTGGAATTCAATGAGTAGGAATCAAATTGTAGAAGTTGGTTCGCAGCCAATTTTACAAAAAGGTTGCAGAAGTTGGCGACTTCAACTTACTGTTCATTTGAATGAAAAGAAGAGACAAGCAAACAGCTGAGAAGTCAAAAGACGGAACAATTTGGTTGACATGCAAAGTGACGGTTATTTCATATGTAAAAACATTCATAGGTGAGCATTCAAGGGCAAACTTTTGACAAACGACAGAAAGTTCTTAAAAGTTTGTAACTGAAATATAAATTTCAACTTGTTACCTCAATATGCCTCAACTCAGCCTCTACAGATGCTTTCTTGCTGTTCTCCCATGAGGCGATGGCGGACAGCTTTTTGTGAGCTCTGCTCATTAGATTTAGTAAGCTCAGTCAAGTAATCACAATCTTCATTAAAAGTCAAAAACTCAAAATTAAGCTTCTCAATAGAGCCACATTTAAGAATCGGAGCTTAATAGTAGTAATGAACACAAATTGCCCACCTAAAAGCTGGAATTAATAACAAAAGAGTAAAGAATCTTACTTGTTTTCTGCTTTGCTCTTTTCACTCTCTTCCCATGCTTTAATAAGTGAAATCCTCTTCTCTGTTTCAACCCTAGCAAGCACAGCATCTATGCCAAAACAGAAGCTAGTTATTTCAACAACTAAAAGACTACAGCAGATATTTAAAAGGGGAGAGAAAAAAAGAGTGATAATCCAGCGAATGTTAACATTTGAAGCAATACCTCGATTCACAGATCCCTCGGTGCTCTTAGCCTCAGCAGATTCCGGAGCCTCTGCCACAAGCAGAAAAATCAGACATCATCAAGGTAATATGGACAAGACTCTCTGTCCTACATTTTCCTAACTCCTATGCTATGCTATTGTGTGCCACAACAAAATAAAAATAAAATATCAGACCAATCATGTTTTGCATCTTCGAGCGAGACGGATGAGGGATATAAAATTCATGGCAATTCCGAAATTAAAATGACTATGCAATCTTCTACATAAACTCAAGAGCCAAGATTTTAGAATATAGGATAGAAGTTCATAAATAATTAAAATAACAGATAAATTTGTTAAATCTAAATTAAGTTTTGTTGATTGATGAGATTAAGCATATCAAAATTACTATTATTGAGAAAAATATAGTTAAATTTAATATATTTTAAGTATCTTTTCGTTTTGAACATATTTAATCATCACTCCATGAAAGCTTTAAAAAAAAAAAAAAAAAAACTTATGTGCCTCTTCTATTTTCTTTACATATTAAATCTACCCACACCAATGGATGAACATAAATATTCATATATAATTAAACTCTAAAAAAAAAACTTTCTTCCTTTGTAATTTTTTCTTAAAAAAAATATCGATTATTCTGATTTTTTCGAGAGAGAAAAAAGCTAATTCAAAAAGCAATTCTCTTAATTAAACGTCTCTATAAAGTGTAACTGATTTTTTTTAAAGAAAAAAAAAGAAAAATGTCAAAATAGTAGTATTGTATTTATAAAACTCACAGTTCAATTCTTTACATTTCAACTTTGTAAAACTAAACATCTCTCAATTTCTCAAAAAAAAAAAACTTTTATCAATATTTGAAAAAATCCATTTTAATTAATTTAAAATATAAAAATCATATCATTTTATTTTTAAAAAAATTGAAGGATAATAGTATTGTATGTTTAAAGGTATTTTAGTCAATTTTCATATAATTTTTTTTAAAAAAAAAAGGATTGTACACTGTCAGAAAAGGTACTTTTTCATCAGCCAGACAAACGTTAAAGTTAAATCCAAAGGAGGAGAAAGCAGGTAAAAATAACAGAGAGAGAAAATAATATACTTTCAACAGCAACAAGCACTTTGGAGTCGTCGCCCTTCTCCTCCGTAGGCGGAGGAATTACAGATTTCTCCTCAGCCACATCTTTAGGAGGTTCAACAGCTTCAGTTGCGGGAGCAGGAGGTGGAGGCTCCGAGGGGGTTTCCGATTCCAGCTTCTTAGGCTCCTCCTCAGCCATACAGCCTATCCAAATAAATTGCAAAGATTACAGAGGAGGCCGAGGAAGATGATAATAATAAGTGAATAGTGATAGTAAGAGGAGAGAGGAAAAAACGGGGGAGGGTGTTGTTGGTTGGTTCAGATATTATAGTTGAAAGTGGGTAACTGTATCTTGAAACTGTGAGCTGGATTGAATTGATAACTACTTATTGTCTACAGGGCCGTAGTCCCTTTCTTTTGTAAAATTTGTTTCTTCAGGGAGTATTTTGCAATTAGAAAAGAAACGACAGCGTTATATTAGATTCATATACTCTTCTATGGATTACTTTTAAAAACGGCGTCGCTCAACGCACTCTTTCAAATGATCCGCTCACATCATTAGCATTCCGTGGTGGCGAAGGATTCTTTTGTGGGCCAACTTTAAACAGTAGCTAATCATCGTCTTTGCAATCAATCTGTTTTGCAATCCATAATTAAGGACAAATCTTTTACAATAATTTTAATTTAATTACAATGAATTTGGCATAAAAATTACTATAGTAAATCTCAGATATTTCCAAAAATTTTTATGGTTAAAGGCTTAAAAAATAGTGTATTTCCAAAATGAGGTAGTTGCTTTAAAGGTATGTAGAGAGTAGAGACCATTGTGTAATCATAATAATAATAATTCTACGAAGAAAGCTAAGTCTCAACCGCATTAAGCACTTGATTAGATTAATAGCTTAATAAATCTCAAACCTGTATTATCAAACCCTCACGTGGGTCCTACAACTTTAATTCTTGGAGCCCCATACTGCCAACTCCACTTATTTCCATAGTGATGGAAAAAAAATATATCAGTTAAATATTATTAAAAAGATATTAAATTTTTAATCTTAAAATTAATTTAGTTATTGGATAAGCATGTACTCAACATTGGAGGAGCCCTCACATTAATTGCAACTTCTATAGATTCACAATCGGCAATGAACTTACTGACTCATAGCCCTTAATTTTGAAGGGCGTGATCTCATCAATTGGGCCCAAGCTAGCTGGGCATGTTTAACTTTGTATTTGATGGATGTGGACGTTTTCATATAAAACCTAGCTGCAACATGAAATTTATGTACCATACAAATCCCTTTCTCTTTATCAGATTTTGATGAGGGTAAATAAAGCAAAGGAAAAATAATTGTATATATACACACATACAATCGTAACGATCATGGGCCATTGGATATAATTATTAGAACGTTTAAAACATATGAATTATAAAAGAGAAAAAAAGCGTTATTTAGTAGTAAATGCCAAAGGGGTGATGATGGTCTGATGTCATCCAAGGAAGGCTGAATTATTTTGGGAGTTGATTAGTCCCCACCTCACCTGCAACCGGAAGCCCGTCAGCTATCCATCACCTGCAAAATTTGGCACATCTAGCAGACTATCCAACCCCCCATGCCCATAATAACATACTTGGAGGACCATAATGATTTTCATAAGCAAACCCAATATCGCCATTGGCCACCCCTTTGATATAATCCAACTGTCTGAAATGCCCTCCTACGTTAATTAATTTATCCTTCTAAATAGAAAAACAAAGAGCTTACCTGATCATGTCTTCTCACTATTTATGCAGTAATCTTATATTTGAAAAATTAAGTATCCATCAATTTCAATGTCATTTGAACGGCTCACAATAACTATATGCATAGAGTTTTAAGTAAAAATTTTGCAATAAATAGTTTTTGGATATGAGATAGGTTGACAGAAGCAATGGGATTTTTTTTTCTTATGTGGTGTGGTGTGGTGTGCTTGTGGGCGACACGTGTTTAAGTTGTATTGGGGGTTGTAGGAAGAGTGTTGCACAACGGACAACCGAAAGGATCAGATGATGCTTAAAGCTTGTATAGCAATAGACGACGTGTCGTCAAAACGTGGCCTGCGGGGAACTTCCCTTGTCCCAACAAGAATGCTGTCGCCCAGCAAAGCCTTAAGGCTTAAGAATTAAAAACTGAAATTTCTTCTTCACCAAGAAATCAGACTTTTATTTTTCATGTTCATATCTATGCCCTTTCATGCTCTACGAACACTATATGTATATATTTTAAAGAACCCATTGTCATGGATAAAAAATGTGGTGGGTTTAGTGGATATAATATGTTAAGGAAAAGGGAAAACTCCTGGAGTAGCGTGGTTAGTATGAAATTTGGACCACCTGAGCTGAGAAACAACTTGCCCCAGTTGATAAGGCGTTTATGAGATGTAGCATTGATGTTTACCTATTCTGTCATAATTCACAAATGTCGGTTTCTTCTCTTATTTTGCAGCATTCAAGAAGACCATTACTTATGTTAATTTATCTACAAAACCCAAAAACCAACTTAGTCTCAGAGTATCATTTATATGGAACAATATCTTGAGGTTGATTTTTTTTCTTAAATCTCTTTTTTAGGCAAGATGCTTTTCTTTGTTTATGCAACAGGATACCAAAGCTAGCTATGATATTATCGATTAATAATTAAATTGCCAATCTTATACACATACAAGACAATCATATATAAACAAGTACAAGTTCTAGTTTAGACTGAAAGCCAGCCACTAGAAAATCTATAATCTATTATATCCTATATAGCCGTATAGCTGTAATCATCTTCCACCGGTGGGCCTTGACTAACAACAGTCAATATAACAAAGGCCCCATAAAATATTGCAACCGCAGCAGTAAAGTTCACGAGTAAGGCCTCAGAGCCATATTTGGCAAGTCCTGAGTTCTCCAGGAATGTGAGCTTCTCCAAGAACCCAATAGCAGCGTTGGCAACTGCCAAAATATAGGCGAACACCCCTACTATCACATGCCAAGGCAGGGACTCGCTCCTAATTGTGGTTGACCCTCCAGGGAAGAAAAATACAAGAAACCCATATATCCACTGCAAGGTAATTAAGATCTCCATGTTTAGATCAACTTCGATAACAAAAAGAAAAAGGCAGTAATATATAGAACTCCAATACAGATCAGTTGTGGACGAAATCTCCTCCCGAATTGTAGGGTTTTGAGGGGCTAGTCCTAGAAACTTGAGTGTTGATACCTTGCACATATCATACTTATTACCAAATGGCTATGAGAATTTGTGGCCAGAAATGTGCCAAAATTATTTACTTATGTAATCCATCATGAAAATGAATTATTTAGTTGAAAATTCTTGAATGCACAAGAAGCTATTTAGACTGAGTTGGTGATTGATTACCTGAAGGCCATAAAGGACAATGATCGCGATCCCAAGCCACGAATGCAAGCTATAAAGATTGGCGATGCCACTCTCGTTATGATATTTGAAAGCAGTGTAGATGCCAATTATACCCAGAATTAGTGCAACAGCATGAAGAACCAAATGTATCAATTTCTTCTCTTGTTTCTTCAAAGGAAGAGATTTGTAACTTATAATGGCTGCATTTTGAATTTTATCACATATTAGCAAGTTTCGTTACATATAGCTAGAAGCAAACATGAAGTTTAAAAAACTGCCCAATTACCTTCACCTCCTATGATGATTAAACCGATTAGCATTAGAACAGGATGAATCTGTTTCAAGAAGAAGATACGTGAAATTTATATAGGGTCAATATATAAAAAATATAAATACATTTTACAGTTGCCAAATTAGCAGCACTTTCCCATTAAAAAAAGCACACATTTTATTTTTCAAAGCACGATAATTTATCTTTTTGTTGAAAGTAATCTCCTTTTTTTATAAAAGAAAAATAATTTCCTTAGAATATGGTTTTATTTTTTTTATTTTTTGAGAAAAAGAAGTTATAAAATTTTAATGGAGATGAGTGAAAAAAAAAAAAAAAAAAAAACCAAAGATGTGAACCAAGAATCATCTTTTTAATACCCAAAAAAAAATCTATACCAAGAAAGAAAAGGCAAATTAAGTGTAACAATGAATAGACGGCAAAGGAAAAAAAAAACAAAAACGCAAATGGCTATTGACAAGAAGAAAAATCTTTGAATATTGATCATAAATATCAGGTTTTATATCCAATTTATCGCCACAAAAATCCTAATCATGTGAGGTGAGTGTTCCCATAAAAGTCCTAAATAGATAAGCTTGTCCAGTCATCTCGTTAGATAGCCAGAACCAGAACATTACGGCATCCTAATTCAATGCTACGTTGAAGGGTTGATGAACACGTGGCCTGACTATTCGCCATAAGAACCCGAAAAGACCCTTACATATCAATTCGTGGCTTTTTTTTTTAATTATTAATTATTTTTTCTATGTTATAATTTTTATTCATTTCAATTTTTTTACATATTAAAAAAATAATTTTTATTAATTTTTTAAGTAAATTTATTTTAAAAATATTAAATTTTATTAAATATTAAAAAATATTTTAAATACTTATTTAAAATAATAACTAATGAAAAATTTTTCAAAAATAAAATAAAGTTATATAAAATTATAATAGTTAATTTATATATTATTATGATATAAAAAATATAAATATACAATAAAAAAGATAAGAAAAAAATTATAAATTATGAATAGGGGAGAATGATTAATTAATCACTCTCATTTTTCAAAAATAAAAAAAAATTCACCCTCATACCTTTCAAAAACAACTATGATTTTAAAATTATAAAAATAAAATTACAATAATTGAAATAATTAATATTAATAATTTTAATATAAAAATTAAATAATCAATTTTAGTAAATTATAACATAATAATGATGGAGTTTTTAAGATTGGAATGCATGTATATAAAAATAAAAATAAAAATTCATATTATCTGTCTGATTCGATTATATTATAAATTTGAACTCTTATATATCTAATCTAAATCATGTATGAAGTGCGCAGATCAATTTTATTAAAATATGCAGATTTTCAATAGGATTGTCATTGCACGTGCAGATAGAATTGACAGACAAGACACAAGTGATGAATAAAATATGATAAAAATAGTTCAGTATTTATTAGTTGATTATTCATAAAAAAATAAATCATCTTATTTTTTTCTCACAATATACTAAAATGTTCAAGATATTAATAACCCCGAACCAATTACGTAAAGAACAGTTCTTTTAAAAAAAACTAAAATTCTATAAGTTCTGAACTGAAAGAAAAAAAAATCTCTAACATCCTTAAATTCTGAAAAATTCAAATCCATTAATTTTTATGTAAATTAAACCTTCACTTACATATCATTATCTCCTTAACTAACTGAATCTTAGATACTAAATGATAATGTTTTTTTATTAAATTTTGCACCTGCTTCACAGAGAAAGCTTCGGAGCATTGATGTACAGTGGACATCAGTTCACGGATAGAAAACAAACGGGTGGGCTTATTAGTTGAGATCATAAATGAAGGATGTTACAGACATTTCAAGAATAGCCTGGTTGCCTTAAGGAGATTTCTGGTGCCATTTAAACTTCAAAGCGAAAAAGAAAGGTAGGTGCACAACAATAAAGTAATTAAAAACATGGTTAGGTAAAAACACCCAAAAAAAAAAAAAGAAAAGAAAACTAATACTTTCCACAATTACATGCTTAACCCCAACAGCAGACACGTTACAGGTTCTCCTAGATGTTTAGCATATTAGTCCAAATTTAAATCACTCACACTTGACAATATGATATTCCGACCTGACTTTATCACATAGACTTTTGAAAATTTAAAATGGCCCCTGAATATATTAAAAGCCATACTTTTTAATTCAGTTGATGATTTCAGAGAGAACAACAGGAAGAATAAAACAAGGAAACAGTCCACTGGTGAATTGGATGGCAACCAATGACAAATGAAAGAATCAATTAGAGCAAATAGCAAAAGGCAGAGCAAGGCAGGCAGGCAGGATTCTCGCTTTCATTAGCCAATACTAAGCATATTTCAATTTTCAAGAACCAAAACTAATTTGTTAGGTAAGTTGTATAAACGGTTTAATCATCGAGTATCAAATAACCCAAAAACGACGACTATATGCCAAACCCTACAATAGCACAACCAAACAAAAGCCTTTAATTCTGATGGACACGATAAACCTAAAATCAAAGAAAAAAACCAATCCAGGAGATAGGGAGAGACCACGCAATTTCCAGAAAAACAAAGGAGAATTGACAATGCGAAACAAATAAAACCTTACATTGAAGATGAGACTTTTGTTGGAAGATTCCCAGGCCAAGCCACCTCTGAAGTGTATGCACCAAACCAATACCAAAACCGCGCCAACGATAGCAAGCGCGTGTGCAACAAACGTGAACGGTAGTGCTTTAATCTCGAAAGCCATATTTGCTCACCTTGGTCTTTGTTTTCTTAATCTAGAAACTAAAAGACCATAAAAAACTGCTATGGACGAACAGGAAGAGAGAGAGAAAGAGACGCGCACTTTTATCCGTTTGGTTGGCTGCGTCTGCGTTGTTTCTACTAGTAATTCCATGCGGCCATGACCGTTGGATGAATATTTCCTTCGTTCTTGGATTGATGCCACGTGGATATGACAGATGGGTGACTTGATACCCTTGTGTATGAGTGATCCCGGCTCAGCCTCGTGTGAAGTGGATGTCCTAATACGTAATTATATATGTACTTTATTATTATGATAAAAATGATTAAATGCTGAGTCGTTTGATTTTGAGAAGCGCATGGAGAGCTCCAGCCACCAGAGTTTTGTGAAAAGGGAAAACCAGGACGGCACCGTAATAAGGCCATTGCATGATGGTCAGAAAGGTGAGATCACGTGTGACGCAAAAATGAGAGTGATTGGTGTAATCTTTTACAACAGCAGCTTTATTGGATCTGTGAAATTTGATGGGCGCACTTTTTTTTTAACTTTTTCTCACATTATTTTTCTTGATTGGACGGAATTCTCTTGGTTCGATGGGTTTGAGATCACTTCCTAAGGGCTGGGTTTGATAGCTCTCGTAGTTTAACGGGCCTAACATGGTTGAACCAATACCACTTTCAATGTATTTTTCCATTTTATTTTGGAGGGAGTTCCTATAGAGTCAAGACTATAAATATTCATATCAAAATCTTCTCCTGCTATCTTTTCTCTAAAGTATCAATCTCTGGTTGTCTACTGCTCCGTTGACTCTCTCTATCACGTCGAGATAGGGAAGCTTCCTCTACTTATTTCGAAAAAGGAGTTTTGCCTTCTTGTTTTCGAATGAATTGCATATAAAATAAAATTGTATTTTTATGCTATCAGACGATCTAGTAAGCACAATAATTTTTGACTCAAATTAATTCTTGCATATCATATGTGTTTATTGTTTTTATTGCGTAAATATATTTTTTGTCTTTTTTAACCGTTTAAAGAGTACATTACTTTTATTATAAGGATAATCACTTATGGAGTTTTTTGATCGGTTTATCTTTATTGTTTGACCTTTGAAAAGTGAGAAGTTGTATGAATTTTAACTATGACGCTATTGCATATCTACAAATATGTGTTCATAATTTTTTAGATCACTAGTTCTTTCTATGCAATGATGTAATTTTTAAAAAAAAATGAAATATTATGGTTTTTTCCTTTCTTTTCATGCAAGGATATAATTTTTAAAAAAAGAAAATATCATGATTTTTTCTTTTTTTTTAGTCGTTAGACGTCATTTTAGATGAGTTAAAAAAGAAAATTTAACAAGAAAGTCCGATTATAACTTATAAGTGTCCTTTCTATTTCTATTTAGTTTTAGAATTTTCATGTCGTAGGACTTAAGTCTAAGTTTATGTTACAAAATTTCATAGGTCTGCGATGTTCTCTGATTTTTAGGTTCTTATTGGATTTTATTTATTTGATGGATTATTTTTCTTAATTATAAAATAATATATTATTTATTAATAAAAAAAATTATTAAGTAAATTATTAATTTTTTAAAAAATTTACTAATCGATTATTATTTTAAAATTATTTGATTAAAATCTTTCTTATTATGTAAAATTAAATTTTTCAATTTTTTTAAATAACTTTTAATTCAATAGGATTTTTCTATTGTGACAGATAATCTGATCCTTTTGGTGCTTTTTCTCAATAATAAGTTAAACCTTTCATAATATAGTAGCTATGTCCTTTAATGGGAGTTTTCTACTTGAGTAGAGGTAGAATAAAATAAAATTTTTTAAACTATGATTTTATAAGATAAGTTTTTTCATAGTTTTTAAATTTTAATAATTTTTTATTATTTGAAAAGAAAATAATTTTTTTAAAAAAATATTTAGAATTTTTTTAAAAAAAATTCTCAATACATTAATTTGATAGATTGAAATTAAATTTTTTTAAAAAATTTTAAAAAACTAAAAAAAAAACCTACTTTTAAAACCCTCACATCCTCCTAAACATAAGTTACAAATTTTTAAATTTTGAAAACTTTCATTATTTTAAAAAATTCCATCTCAAACAGAGTGTTGGAGTTACAGATACTACTGTTCCTCTTAGAGATAACTTGATTAATATATTTACCATTTGGGAAATCAGTTGCAGAAGAAGCGAGTCTTGTTGGAGTCCTTGGGAGTTGAGAGAGGGAGAGAGCACATGCTCCCACGTGGTTCCACACATTAACATGACAACTTGGCTGGCGTTTTGACCACAAATGAGGCGTCCAACAATAAATGGTGTTTTATTGTGTACATGCTCCCTACATGAGCTGGATGAGGACTGGGGTGGCCACTGGTTTAAAAGTTTTAGAGGAATTATAATTGTTGGGTCCAGTCACTCTTAAGTATGAGCTTCGTCAAATTTAATGATTTAAAATTAATTTATTTAATGTTAATTTATTTTGAATTTTAAATTATACCAATTCAATTTTAATTCTGAATCAGATCATTATGCTCGTAGAGGAGGATGTGCTAATATATTTTGGGGTAGTTTTGAGCATGCTTAACTACCAAGGGCCAATCTTATCCTGGTAAATAATTGTGGGTCAAAAATCAAGCCTTGATCTTACCCTTAATTCCCCAATAATTTTGCTTCTATTTATCAATATCAAGGTTCCATAATGGGCACTGCAATAATGCAAGGAAAGGCACATGTGGTTGCTGGTTGAGCACATATTGCTACGATTCCTAGCTTCACCAGCAAGAATCTCGTGTAACACTAAATGAAAATTTTTATAAAAAAAAATCCTGGGGTTTTTAATGTTTACCTTCTTATATTTGTTGAGTGATTAACCTGCCATAATTGTTGGATTTGAATAATATAATCCTCCATTTTAGGCTGATTACACTAGAGATCTATATGAACAGCTTAGTCCTCCCATGTATATGCTTATCAGCTAAAATTTTGAGCCAGGCTGTAATATAAACCTCTAAATTTGGCACCTACATCGCTCTCAATGGCAAACTTGTAATGGTCCAGCTCAATGCCATTCCACAAATTTCCTTCTCTGCAATATCCATCAATATAGAAACCTCCCATGGGCTACCTTTTTTCTCTAAATTCTTTGCCCCCGACAGTATTGATATTCCTTTCACCGCATAGCGGGACAGGGCAGGCTCTCATGCAACGGGCTTGGCAAAAGTTTTTAACCTAAAAGTTTTCTGGGTGATGAGGACATAGCACTGAAAGTGTAGGGTCATCTTTGTCATTTACAGCTCCGCACCTCATGCCTTCCTGAATTAAAAAGAAAGCTGATAATAGTACAGCTAGTAGGTTCTTTACAATAATATCACATGGTTTGTTTAAGCCAGTACAGATAAGATTTTCATATTTTTTATTCTGATGGATCCGTTTACTGTCTGGATTTGAACCATCCCTGTCCTAATTTCCAAACTAATCAAGGCGTTTCTACTTTGCGAAGACAACGAGAAAACCGCTGCTACAGCTTTCGTTTGTTTTTGGGTTTTACAGTTGGGAAGAAACCATACATCGTTTTGTCCCTAATTGACCAAAACAAAATCAAATTTGTCACAAAGCAGTCCAACGTTAAGAGTATTCTAAGGAGAGTGAGACTTTTTATGAAGATTCTCTAGAGAATCCGGAGTAAGCCCAAAAACATGTTTAAGTCGTGGAGGAGCAACAACAAAAAGATCAAAGCTGTTTTCAAGTTGCAGTTTCAGGCAACTCAGGTACCAATACTGAATTTCAAACGGATTCGCTTTGGATCGGTGTATTTTCTAGTTTCATTGCAGCTATATTCAATCAGTGTATAATGTAGCCAAATGGATTAAGCAATTAACCAGTTTATTAGGAAAAAACACTCACCTTGTTCTGTATCTTCATTTCAGGTGCCACATCTAAAGAAACCTGCATTGACTATATCTTTGTTGCCAGAGGATGTAGGAAAGCCAACATTCAAATTGGAGAAAGCTGCTGTGCAGGATGGAACCTGTTCATGGGAGAAACCTATATATGTAACAGTGAAACTCATCAGACAGGCAAAAACAGGAAAACTGAATGAGAAAATATACCATTTCATTGTGTCTAGCGTACGCAATTCTCACTTTCCAAGCTTTTCTTTTCCAAGGTTTAGCAGGTCTGCTCGTGCTTGCTAATTCCACAATTTCCTGCAGGGATCTTCAAAATCAGGTTATCTTGGAGAAGCTTCAATTGATTTTGCAGATTTTGCGGAGGAAACCGAGCCATTGACCGTCTCTCTGCCGCTTAAGTTCGCCAACTCTGGTGCAGTTTTACATGTCAGCTCTCTCTCTCTCTCTCTCTCTCTCTCTCTCTCTCACACACACACACAGAGACATGCTAACATTTGTCCCTCGAATCTACCATTTGTCCCCAATTGACTCCTTTCTGAGAATTGCCTCTAAAGCTAAAGATCTTGTGATCTGATTATAAATTTTACTTCATACCTCATATGTGAAGTAATCTTGGTTCATGGACACAGGTGACAGTTCAGAAGTTACAGGGAGGTACCGATCAAAGGTACAAATTAAGCTTAACAACTCATTTTCTTCTTATTTTCTTCTTATTTTCTTTCTTTTGTTTCTTTCTTTTGCAGTTGCCATTTTAGTTGTTAACCTTTTCCCCTTTGTTAATAGCATTTAAAAATTGAAAATTGCAATCTCAGATACATTGAAGATAATGGAGATTCCGCACTTCCCCAAGTGGAAAGCTTGAAGAACACATTGAGCAATGGCTACACAGATGAAACTTACAGAAATTCCACTGAAGTAAGGTTTAATATCATCTGTCTTAGAATTTTCCTTCACACTAATTACAGGAGGTGTTGAAATCATTTTTATCAGAACCTATTGATGCATGGCCAATTTGCCAGGTTGAACTGAACTGCTTTGCAATCATGTCACAGGACAGGAACTTGGATATTTTCTCATTCGAAAATGCTGACCAAGATGGCAGCTTCAAAGCATCTATTGGTTCTAATGCCAGCATCCAATCAACTCCAAGACAAAATTCCATGCCTCAAAAGACAATGGTTGATACTTTCACAACAAAGAACCGTCTGCATAGAAGATCAAGCACAGATTGGTCAGTGGATTCAGCTTCAGATGGAAGTTTAGCTGACTCAACAAACAGCCTTCCAAGAGAACTGCAAGGGGCTTCAGATGAAACCATTGAAAAACTTAAAAGTGAAATTTCCAGTTTAACAAGGCAGGCAGAATTATCAGAATTGGAAACGCAGTCTCTGCGGAAGCAAATTACAAAGGAGAGCAGAAGAGCACAGGATTTATCAAGGCAAATTGTCGACCTTAAAGAGGAGAGAGACACAATCAAGACAGAATATGAAGAACTCAGGTCCCAACAGAAGTTTATTGGTGGAGGAGAATCCCTGAACAGATTCCAAGCTCAGAATAAGGATGCCATGGATCAACTAGAAGAAATCAAGCGAGAGCTTAGTCATGAAAAGGAGATGAATAATGATCTCAAGTTGCAACTACAGAAAACACAAGATTCCAATTCAGAGTTGATTCTTGCAGTGAGAGACCTTGATGATATGTTGGAGCAGAAGAATATGGAAATATCTCATCTTTCTGTGAAGCTTGAGTTAAGTAAGAATATTGATAAGGTTCAGGAGAAAAAATGTAAATGCAACATGAAAGAGGATGACCAACGATTAGTAGCTGTACTGGAAAAATTAGCAAGGGAGCAAAATGATGCCTGTGAATTATGCTTACTGAAGCAAAAAATTGCAGATCTCTTTGATGAAATTGAACTATACAGAGAAGATAGGGAAAAACTGGAGAATTATATTGAACAACTTGCCCAAGAGAATGCAGATTTACAGCAGGAAAACCACGATTTGTCTTTTAAGTTAGAGCAGAGCAGGGTAGAAGAACTGAAGATGCAAAATGAATCCATGGAAACTTTGGCTTCTACTGAACGACTTGAACTACAGATTCAGAGATTGGAGGAACAATTAAAGCAGCAGACACAAGAATTCTCAGAATCATTGATTTCCATCAAAGAACTCGAAAGTCAGGTCAAAGAAATGGATAAAGAACTGGAAAAGCAGGCACAGGGATTTGAAAACGATCTGAATACAATGATGCAAGCCAAAATTGAGCAGGAACAAAGAGCCATTCGAGCAGAAGAGGCCTTGAGGAAGACAAGGTGGAAAAATGCTATGACAGCAGAGAAGCTGCAAGAGGAATTTAGAAGACTTTCAGTAGATATGGCAGGCAAGTTTGATGAAAATGAGAAGCTGATGACTAAAGCAATGGCAGAAGCTAATGAACTACATGTTCAGAACCGAAATCTGGAAGAAAGGCTTCACAAAGCTAATGAAGAACTTTCATTAGTCAGGGACCAGAACAGAATAAGAGTGGAAGAGCTATCGACTCAACTAGATTTGAAAACAAAACACTTAGAGCATATGTCATTAGAACTAGAAGCTACATCCCAGCAACTGAGATGTGCACAGAAGCATAAAGAAGAAAAACAAGAGGCTTTCTCGGTGGAAATTCAAATGCTCCAAGCAGAGAAAAAGACATCGCTTGAAGAAACAGAGGTGCTAATAGAAAGATGGAATCAAGAGAGAGATGAATTGGAGAAAAATTATGTTTTCGCAAAGAAGGAAGCAGAAAAGGCCCAAGAAGAATTATTCGTGTTGAGGTCTTTGAATAATGAAAAAGAGACACTGGTTGACAAACTGTCATCAGAAGCAGAAAGCCTTAGGTCTCAGCATGTTGAGTTAAAACATAGCTTGTCTAAAGAAGAACTGGA
Organism: Manihot esculenta; assembly: GCF_001659605.2. NCBI lineage: Eukaryota > Viridiplantae > Streptophyta > Magnoliopsida > Malpighiales > Euphorbiaceae > Manihot > Manihot esculenta. The sequence goes on from NC_035166.2 coordinate 27,333,697, forward strand.
GAAAGAAAACCTGCAGAAACAATTGCTTGAATTAAAGCATGAGCTACACAAGACAAAAGAAGGAAGTAAGCTAAAAAACAATAGCAGTGTAGCTGCATTTTCAGAGGGAAAGAACTGCACTCCAATATATAATGAAAATAGGGGGACAAGATGTGCCGCAATAAATGCTGCAAATGTCAAGGAATCTGAAGAAAGCAAATACAAAAGGGAGAAAATTCAGCATTCTGGGATGACTGCCACTGAAAGAATGTCTGCCAAGGAAGAAGTTAGCGTAGCACCACTTGAAAGGTACAATTTCAAGGCCATCTCATTGAAATCTAAATCCGCTGTGCCTTTGCTGTGTCTACTGCATTTTTTTTATTTCCTTAATTTCCTAGTACTGACTGAAATAAGGCTAGGAACCTTCTCTTTAAATGAACAGAGTGCATCTACTGATGTTTTTGTTTCTATTCACTTTCAAATTATGTATCCACAAAAAAATGAAAAATTTGCTCAGACAAAGATCTGAAAGTCAACATTTTCTATGCCAGGGATGACAGCAACCTTACTGAATTGTTGACTGAAATGGAACTGCTGAGGGAAAGGAACAAATCCATGGAAAGTGAATTGAAAGATATGCAAGAGAGATATTCAGAGATAAGCCTCAAATTTGCAGTAGTAGAAGGTGAAAGACAACAACTTGTCATGACTGTACGCAACCTCAAGAGCGGTAAGAAGAACTAGCATTCCTTGAGTTGTAGGATGTTTGCTCTCGGCTCTTCCTCTATGAACGGTTTATCAACTGTTTGAGCTAAATCTGCTAAAACAGCAGTCCAAATTTCACTAAACAATTAACCTTCAATAAATTGTATTCATCATCACATTCTTGCGGGATACATAATGTTACTTTTTGTATATGATATTCATACAGGAGAATTGGTGAAGAATTATTATGTGATTTTATATATGGTAAATTTGCAAGGAATGCAAATATTGAACTGCAATGAAACAAAAAAGGGATGCCAAATATCAGAAATCTCTGTAAAGAATTAAAATATAGCGGCAAATTCATATTTACTATCATACTATGACATTTCTCATTAACATCACCTCCAATCGTGTAGCGTTTAATGTGTCCTGGAATTCCAAATTAGAGTAGATAAGAATTTTGTGAAGTTGGGGCCCCTTTGGTACACAAAACAAAGGAAAGATATAATGTTATATCTTGAATAACATGAAGCATAGTTGAGATTAACTGGGATTTGGTGTGGTAGCGGGACATGCGCTTTAAACAAATGGTTCAGTAATTCTCTTTATGACACTGAAAAACCAAATTCTCAAGGTGGGCTGAGCCGCACATGCAAAATGATAATCTGCATTTAAAATATTTATAGAAGCAATTCTTGCATCATAACTATGTTCTAGTTTTAATCCCTACAAGTTGCATCCAGTATATGCTCAACCTCATATGGTAATGAGTTTAATAACCACTAAATTAAATATTTATATAAGTTTTTAGTAGAATTAGTTAAAGGAGCATATGCAATGAATATATAAATCTAAATATAATATTTAATCCAGTCATTATAAAGCTCAAACTGACATGAGTTTGAGCTTTCCATAGACTTACTCATCACTAAAATGATAGCACTGTTGTAGAATTTACAAGAAAAAGATGGCTTAGCGAAAGTCTGTACTATAAATGGATGGTGGTGTTGTGGAATTTTTTTTTTTTTTTTTTTTAAGAACTCATTAGAGATTTTTGAAATAAGAGTATAGCATTGCTACAAAAATGAACCACCAACCTCTAACTTCATCAACAAGACCCTAGCTATGATTCTACGATCAATTCCTTGGTTGTACTTTCTTAGTTATTTATTGCTTCCGCGACTTTTTGCTTTGTCGGTGTGCACTTCCATCGCTCCAGACAAGCCTAGTTTGGCTTCCGCTTTCATTCATTGCAAAAGATAGAGTCTGCATGCGATAAGTATCTTAGGATAATAAATTTAAATAAAAGCGTACAAAATATAATATCGCAAAAGCATCTCAAATCACACCTGTCTTGATCTCTTATCAGCGGGTGTCCTTGTCGGAAGGAAAGAAGCTGAATATCTTCCACAATTGGATGAGCTTGGGAATTGTTTATACTGCTTCTGCTTCTTTTGATTGTGTAATTTCTCAGGATTACTGCCCCCTTTGTACTTGAAAAACTCAAGAATGGATGGACTTTTTCTCTTAGTCACTTTAGAAATACCGCCCGAACATCCAAAATCGGGGGTTGATGTATCACATGGAAAAGACTGCTGCCGCATTCTACTCTTTTCCCGGACTCTATTAAGAAACTCTATTGTCCAGGGCGAACCTGGTTGTGGATGGGCAGAATGAATTGCTTTAGAGAGAGGTGTTCCACCATAATGTGATACCTCCTCTTTGAACGCCAGCTCTTTGGTGTTTCTTACAGATCCTTGCATTAATATATCTTCTAATTGCTTTTTGGTGCGTTTTAAAGGCATGTCATTTTCAGCATAACTATTGTTTTTTTGTGAACTCTTTCTGTGATCTTTTACGGAGGAGAATAAATCTGAAACAGAGTTAATTGCAGCAGCCGAAGGAAAAGTAGGGCAATTGTTTTTACCAAATAACAATCTTCTTGCGGCCGACTTTCTTGTGGAGTCTTGTTCTGTTTCTGGCAGCCAAGTTGAGAAATACATCGAGTTAGTGATAGAAGGAACATCCTTACCGATTATATCAGTGAGGTTAATTACTTCACCTAGAAAGTCCTCATGCGGATTCTCAGATTGGCTTGTATTTTTCCAGTCCAACTTGTTATTGATTACCATTTCTGATCCTTCATCTTGACCCCAAAATTTATCATTCAAATATAACCCTGGATTTTCAACTTCATCTAATATTACAGGAACCTTTGAGTTATGGGAATCACGTGGCTTGGAGATAGTAGAATAATCCACTGTCTGTGCAATATCCATTCCCTGGTTTTGACCAAACATATCTTTCAAAGATGGCCGCGGCCATTGCAAATCATCAAGTATCTCAGTATCTCTCAACATCCAGCAATCATCTCCCTTTAACACTCCAGGAGGACCCTGCACGTCATCAGGGAAATGGTTTAAAGGTTCAAACTGCCATGCATCGTTCATATGCATTCCAATTTTCGAGGGGCTACGTATGCATTTTTTTGGTTTTTTTTCAGAAGCCACATTAAAATGACATTTATTGGAGTCAGGACCCGAGGATACAGAAGAAGAACAGTCGGTCATTATAGATTTAGAATCCTCCCGTTCGCCATAGCTGCAAAAAGCACTAAATAGGACAATACTTTCTTCAGGAACATGATAATGTTGGAGTGCAAGAATCCTGCGTTCATTTGACCACTCAAGAAACTCGATTAGCTTGCTTCCAGAAGAGAGTATTGCATGAGCTGTCAATGGATTTATCGAAGGAAATTTGGTAAGGAACGATTCTGCAAGAGTTTCTGATTCAGGCATTTTAGGAAATATGCCCCTACACAACTTAGCAGCATACAAGATATTGCTTAATATGATTTCATCAGTCAACTCGGATGAATAGGAACAGAAAAGCTGTAAATCGATTCCCAGGCTTGCTGCTGTTGCATAGAGTCCATCTGAGGATTCCATTACAGAGGAAAGGAAGTTGATCTCTCCCTCAAACAGCTGAGAAAAATAAATAGAAGATAAAGATATGAGTTTTAGAATAGCAAATTTTCCATGAAGCATTTTTGTTGACACGGAAATCCTAAAGAAAACTTTCTAGTATTTGTTGCCATATTGGCATAAATGATATGTAGATCTAAAGGTAAATCCCAAATCTCCTATGAGGAGAAAAAAAAAGAGTGATATTTTTAGGCATATATTTGTTAAAACAGAAAAAGAAAATGTTGAAGCAAACAGACCAAATCACCAAGAATTTAGTACAAATCAGGATCATTAGAATATGAATCTTGTGAAATTCTTTTTGGCACTGCTTCTGAAATACTTTCAGGCATACTCCCCTAAACCATGTTTCCAACCTCTTAGACGGGGCTTTTATACAAAATACAGAGAAGCTGCAAGAACTAATTTTATAAAATATAGGATTAACTTTAAAATGCTTCAATAGTAAAAAGGTATGCCTACTTGAGTATGGCAATGAATCCAACAGTGTTTCTTTTTTCTATTCATAAAGCTAAGGGAAATCACTTCAACATATTCCAAGAACCCAAAGAAATGAGGGAAATACATAAATTTTATACTTCCCTAGATGGCATAACTCTTATAATCTGATAGAGAATAATAGGTGACCATAATTAGTGGACAGTGGACAGCAAATACCAGAATGCAGCAGCTGAAAGTGAAACTCAGCAATGGCAAAACATTTGTAGCAATATTCTCAATGCAAAATGGCAAGCCTGAAGAAGCTTCATCTGCAGTAGTTGCTTTCTTTCTAATGTTTCTGCAATGGTACCACACCAAGCAAATGGCCGAAATAATCACAACATCCACAGGCAGATCGATATCACGTTCCACGACTTGTAATCCCTCTTTCTCCATTGCAAGAATTTTTTGGTACGTGCTTCTTCTGGATATTATCATTTCCTTGTCAAAATTTTGAGTATTCACAACAACTATGGTGTCAGGGAAAGGAATCATGCATGCTTGAGTCTGCTCTGATTTCATTGAACAGGACACTTCAGGAACCTCTATAGGCGTAGGCTCTACTTTATCCGAAGCTGTTGCATGTTGCTTGATCTCAGTAGGAAAAACATTGAGCACTTCTTTCAATTTCTGGTCATCCGTATTTTTTTCCACGTGAAGGGCAGACTGAGACTCTCCTTCCTATGACAAGGTTAGTGTCAATTTACTCATACATACAATTATAATTGAAAAAATATGTAAACAATACATGAAAGAATCCACAACAGCCTTAGCCAAAGATAAACTAATTCCCGGGGGAAATATCTCAGTAGCATTTCATTATGATGATAAACTGAGAACATATATATGGAAAATTCCCTAATGTTGACCTCTATTCTGTTCGTATTAAGGAAAGTCAGATTTCCACTGATACAACTGTGAAGAATTTTTACCTTGGGAAATGTAGCATTAGTACCATGCGCCTTGACAGCAGATTCACTTATGTCATCACCAGTGACCTTCCCAGGATTCAAGAAAAATTCAAGATCGTTGAATTTTGACATAGATTCAAATAAGATCACCTTCGCAGAATTTTCTTGACGTAAATGCTCCCCATTTCCAGATTTTGAGCATCCATCGTCCAACAATTTACTTGTAGGAACTCCCAAAAGTTGATCACTGGAAATGCCTTCAGAAAAGATAACCGGTGATTCCTTAAACTCTTCCACTTTTGGCCCATCCAAAGCATCGTTAGATAAGACAAAATCCATCACCCACTTTCCCTTGTCAAAAGAGCCCCGATCAAAATCAATGTTGTGCAAATCCGACTCCAATACATTCTGATATAAGGATAATATCTTACTGTTGCATTTATCTTCTTCCAGGAGGTGCCAATCCAAGTATATCCCATCGGATGCTGAAAGGTGTTTTGGCTTTAATTCAGCTAGTATTTCATCAACAATGGCGTGCAATGACCTTACCTTGTGATGGTCAGAATGAACAGGTATAGGCATTGACTTAAAAGTGTCATCCACCAGAGCAAGCTCACAACTAACAATCAATTCATTGAAATTCTTAAAGTTCTTGTCTGCTCTGAACATCCACTCACTTGTTTCTGGCTCCTCAGTTGTTTGCATCTTGAAGAAGACTTCATAAATTTCAGATGAGTCCACTTCAAGGAATTCAAATTCCTGAAAAACAAGTGGGCTTGTTGGTAAAGCAGGGTCCCCTTTTTCGATCATGCTTATAATATCCATCACCAGGATTTTATCTATGGATTCCAGCTCAGTTTCAAGACGCTGCTCTGTTAGACAATGGTTTGAAAACAACTCCAGAACATCATATGGCTTTGATGCAAATAGCTCCATTCCATCTCCAAGGACGTCATCGTTTGGACTCCATTGAGTGGTTGTATTTTCAAGAAATGACAATAGTTCATCTTCCATGGACAGGTTTGTGAAGGTCCTCAGACTTATCTCATCAACTTCCAAAAAAGGAAACACGTAATAATGGAAGTTCATATGTTCACTACCGGAATCATCAGCTTCCAATACACAAGCTTTTATATCCATGTCATGATCTAAAGTAACATCTTCAACTGAATAAACTGATTCTTTTGTCTTCTCAGAGTACAGCAATTTAACCCCTGGCTTGAAAATATCCTGAATGCAGAAAGACAAGCAGATCAAAAGATGAAGTATCACTGCAGGGAAGGTAAACAAAAACAAGTGGCAAAACTAAATAGTAAAATGTACAGAATCCCCTAAAATTGGAATAGGAAAATCTTGTTATCAAACATCTGATCTTAACTTGAATATGAGCAAGCAATGAAAGCAAGTTGCTATGAGGAATGATATACATTGTAAACTATCTTTTAAAAACTTAACTGAATAGTTAGCCTATTTACTCCTTTTTACATCCTTCTTTGACTAGTTAATCGGTGAATGGAAAACTAGTAAGAGAAAAAAAACAAAGAACTCTTATCAATCAGCGTAATATTTATAGTTATAATCTGAACTAATGCGCTTCAAGCTATTTTCCAGAGTGAACCATAGTGGTGAGAAAAATCAACCATAGACGAGTTTAAACTTCTCATTGTAATAAACTTACATTACCCAATCAAATGCAATGTATATGCACATAAATACCCACTTCCGGAATTTGGAAACAAAAGGCAAGAAGCCAGAAAAAAAAAAAAGTAATACTTAAAACACTGAATCTACCCAAATACTGGAATATGTCAAGGCAATTTATGCAATAACCACTGAACAAGCAGGGTTCTCTGTTGACTACATAGAAGGGACTAAAAAAATGAGACCACAATCACTTCCACTTCTGGTGGATAGTACAAAAACTATGAGCTAAGCAAAGTGACTTGGGCACTCACCGAACCGTTCACTAACTCTGGAACTCCAGAAAGAATTCGCATGCTCTCCTCAAAACCGCAAACATTTTCCTGAAAAATCACAAAAAACATTATGCACATGAATAGAGTTCTGACAAAATGCAGATCTTACAGACTGCTGTAGACTTTCACTTACCGAGAATTCATCGAGTTCTGGTGCTTCAAATTGGATGACTTCAAGCCTCTGCATATGCTTCTCGTATACTGTAATCTCACCATCTTTCTGCAATGCATTGCCTGGACTTAGGGAAAACCTCCAAACAGAAAATAATTAAAGCAATTATCATCATTCAATAAGGGCACTGGAATGCTTATAAAAATTTAACCTCCAGAGATTCATGTCCATATGCTTTTTCAATCCCCTCTTTTGTATCTTCAAAAAGAGGCTTGGCTTCTTTCTGGAATTAAACACAGGATTGTGCACAATTAATGAGATGCCAACGCTCAAACTATAGTAACTTCAAACTCATTTTAACTCAATTTCCAAAATGAAAGTTCAGAACCAACAGTCATTAGAAACCATTTGCTAGACAAGATCAAGCGCCATCCTATTAACAGAACAAGACGAAGATTTATAGATTAGGTGATAATTTCGAATTATTCATGTCCAAAATGATTACAAAAGAAATTGAATGTCTGAATCATATGCTTCTCTCAAAACTTTCCCAGCAACCAACACAAGTGTCGTCTCCCTCAGTTCCCATGGTAGATTCTATTCTGGTTTGACTTGTAGGTTGTTTGGAACAAATGAATACCATAAAACTTGAAAAATTCATTCGAAATCCACACTTGACACAGATAGAGCCTACAAAATTAATTTGAAATTTTATATCTCTAATTATATGGAATTGGTTTTACCTAAACCTTTTTTTTATTTTTCAGAAACGGTAGAACTAGCGAACAAATATGAAAAACAGGGCAAGAGTCGAAAAGGTTTTACTTCATTCGAAAAATAATTTCTAATTTATAAGATACCAAACGTGAGAAAGAATCCCAATCAATTATTTTAAGCAATTCAGAGCTTTGGTTGCGCGAACCTGGTCTTTTACCTCTAGGCTCTAACATCCAATCTTAAAAATAATTGATAAATCTAATTAGAAGGAATATAAAACACCAAAAGAAAAATAAATGTGGGTGGGGGTTGGGTCAAATTTCAATGCGGATGATTAACCAGCATTGAAGATATTAATCAACTTAAAAGATAGGAAAATTAAAAAAGAAAAAAAAAAGGGTACCCGCGTTTGACTGCTTTAAGTTATAATGATGAGAATTATCTTTTCTGCTCCAACTTAATCTTTCGTATTTTCAAAATTTTAGTATAATAAACGAATTTCATGGGAAAATAAAATTATATCGAAAATTTAAATCAACAACCTCGGAGTATCGGATCTCGTCACTTCCCCAGCTAAACTTCCGCTGCTCATCGGCGCAGAGCTTTGCATTACGAAACTGATGATCCTCGAAATCTTCATAGTCAACATCAATTATTTCAGGTATCACTTGTGAGATAAACTTAGAGAGAGCTGAATCAATCGGCAACCTCTCCACCTCAAGAGAGATATTTGCTTGGGAATCGAAGCGAGAGAAATCTTCTTCGAAGCTCAGGAGACGAGGAGGGAGGTGAGGAATTGGGAGCTTGAGGAAGCTTAGGGTTTCTTCTGGAGAGGGATAAGAGGTGAAGTAGTCTGTGTTGAGAAATCGAGTTCGCATTTCTGCTGAATTGTTTGGTATTAGCTATGAAAGGCAGGAAAAAAGGGACAGGTAACGGACTGGTTTTTCAAAAGGAAATTGAATTTGGCGCCACCGGGTAAAAAACAGTGCTTGCGGTGTTGGAGCAATGCAACCACTTAAAAACGAAGGTGAAATTTTTAAGCCATAAACTAGTAACTCATTAATAATTTTTATGCCATAAATATTTCTTAAAAATTATTTACGTTTTTTTCGGATGAAATTAAAAATTAAAGAGGTAAATCCTAAAATCTTTCAAGTTTATTAAGTTACACTTGCTATAAAATTTACTATCAAACTAAATTTATAAATACTTTTATTATTTAATTATAATTTATAGATAAATAATATTAATATATATATATATATATATATATATATTAAGGTTAATAAAATATTAAAATTTATGAAATGATTTTCATACAATTTTCATGTGAATATTCTAAAGAAAAAAAAAAAGGTAAAATACGTGGAAAAAACAGAAAAAAAATGTTAATTCAATCAGCACTACCGACCAACAGATCCACCAAAACATATCAGCTCTCGAGTTTTGTGGAAAGATCAAAGAGAAAAGCTCATAATCGATATTTATGGCATTTGAGGATCGCATCCAACAAAGAGGATGGTAAAAAAAGAGACCTCTGAGTTTCTCTTCTTAATGAAGCATGCATACACCGCAAGACAAAAGAAGGCGACTCTATTTTAGCAAACCAATACCATCCCAACAACTTCCTCCCTTTGTGAATTATTATTTTGGTATTGGCCACTCAAAATTTGAAGTGGTTAATATAATGTTTGATTCATTTTATAGGGTTTTTTTAGTTATTTATATGCGTCTGTTATTTACTTCACAATATGTGGATCTTAATTTCTGTTTTTTTTAATTGATGATGTTAGGACTAAATGAAATTTGCTGGTTATATTAATATTGATCTAATTTTATATTACGTGTTGTACTAGAAACGTGATGTCGTTGTAGTATAGTGGTGAGTATACCCGCCTGTCACGCGGGTGACCCGGGTTCGATCCCCGGCAACGGCGAAATTTATTTTTTCGGTTATTTACTCTTCGATGCCCCCACCTTTAAAGCTCGTTTGCAAGATCATGATCCACATTCCAGTTTAAATGTTCCACCTCATCGACATAAAGCATACTACGTGTCCGTTGTGTTCCTCTGTTTATACATATCAGACGCAACTGCAATCGATGGACTTTAAGCAGGCTGCGATCATTTCCCCATCTACTTATCTAATAAGCTCTTCGATAAAGATTGATCCAAACTTTCCGTGGCCATAGCTCCGCGTGTACAACTAGCTGCAAGTACGTGTAAGGACCTGGAGACATGTCGTTTAGCATAAAACGTGTCTCTGCTGTAGGGAGCCACAGCCATTGACATGTGGCACCTTACATCCTCCTATAAACATTCAAATTCCTGGCCTTGGTTTTACCCCTTCTGTCTTCTTTGAGGAACGTTAGCAAAGAGGTGCACTTCTCATCTCTTGCAGTTTAGCTTTTTCCCAACATGGATTCACAAATGGAACGCCCACATGGTCATCGCTACGAGCAAGAACAGCACCATGCTGGTCTTCATGCTGCAGGTAAGGACTATTACTCCTTGAAATTCTAAATGGAAATTTATGTTTTAACAATTAGATGTAATGTTTCTTTCTTTTAATTTGGTAGCAGAAGGCGAAAATGAGCATCACCAAGAGAAGTCGGTGTTGAAGAAGGTGAAGGCTAAGGCCAGGAAAATAAAGGACACTCTCAAATTGCATGGCCATGGTCACGACCATGACCAGAACTTACCCCGTGAAGGTCACGTACCTGATGATCATGACCTGGACGAGGAAGATGATGAAGAATTTGATGACCCTGAAGTTCACAATGTAGGAGCAGGATCAGGTATATAGTGCTTCAAAGTTGAGATTATCTATATTGACACTATCTAATAAAAAAATCCATGTGTAGATTTTTAATTGTGAATAAAAACTTTGATGTCGAATATGATTGAAATTTATCTGCAGCGTCCGAGTCTGCTCCTACTAGGAGCTCTATGCCTGGGCAAGAGGATGTTTCGAAAGACTTCCAAGCCAAAGAAACTGATCCAATGGAGAGTTTTATCCATGCACACGATGAAGATAGAGGACAACTTAAAGTCGCTGCTGGAAATACCAGTAATATGAAGGAAGTGCCTTATACTCCACTAAGTACGCCTGCATCCATTGCGCCTGGGATTATGGAACAAACAAAAGGTACTGATCCAATTGGGAATTTCGCTCGGGAACAAGAGGCGATTCGTGGACAACCAGAAGTCAATTTGGACAGGCCAATAGGCTTGGAGGAGGATCCTCATGCCCCAAAATCCAGACCTGGGGAGCATGATCCTTCCAATTATCAGACAAAGGTCTCCGATCCAACTAGTGCAGGTAATCATGCAAGTATCCATCCGATATTTGTTTTTCAAATGTGTAAGAACTTGTAGGAGTCTCCATTACTTATCAGAGATTATTGGACTGTTTTGCATTTCAGTAAATTTTCTCCCCCCAATTATTCAGTGTTTAAATGCTTAGTTGATTTGCTTATATGTTATATCACATTAATTGCAGGTGGTGAAGAAGTAGAAGTTGGTCCAATTCTTCGTTCTTTTGACAACATGAAGTTCTCAGATGAACCAAATCCTGTAACAGAAGAAAATCTCTCTACTAGAAAGTACGACCAGTCTATTTTTCCCACCGGAAGCCATGACCAATTCTCTCCGGAGCCTACTCCTCCGATACCCATGACGTTCCAAGAAAATCCTACATCAGCTCTCCTGACTGACGCCAGGAAAGACGACGCTAAGGAACATGAAATGCATGGAGGACAAGACCAGACCAAGGCAGCGCCAGCCCTGGAATATGGGAGGAGAATTGCGACAAGTGTGACGGAGAAACTGACTCCCGTTTATGAGAAAGTTGCCGAGACAGGAAGCACTGTGATGTCAAAAGTGCATGGAACTCGCACTGGCAGTGACAAAGAAGTAGAACACAAGGCTACCGACCAAGATAAAGGGGTGTCAGTGAAGGATTATGTGACCGAGAAGTTGAAGCCTGGTGAGGAGGACAGGGCCTTGTCTGAAGTGATTTCGGAGGCTTTACATAAGAAAAAGCCAGATGCAGAGAAGGCAGATAAGCCGATGGGAAGAGTGACGGAGTCTGAGGAAGTGAACAGGCGATTGGGAGGTATGGAAGAGGATTCTGGAGAACGTGTGAATACAGGCTCTGTGCACGTTTCTGGGAGTGGTATGGTGGAAAAGGTTAAAGGGGTAGTTGGTTCGCTGTTCGGAAAAGGCACAGAGACTCCGGAGCACTCACTGGATTCCTCTGCTGGTACCTGAAATCTCTGGTACTCTTCAATTTAAAATGGAAATTTATTGTTCGTCATCTTTTTGGTGTTTGGTTCTGCAGGTACTGAAACAGCTTCCGCTAGTGGGAAAAAAACAGAGAGGAGACTTCAAGAATCAGGAAATTGAGCAGGAGTGCGTGCTTGCTTTTTAAATCGAAGTTAGTTTGTTTTGATAAGAGTGTGATATGAATAAAGATGAATGGAGATGATTCTGCTTAAGAGAAGGCATCTTCTCTTGTGTGCGTGTTATGTATATGAAGGAGTGAAAACCGTATTTTCGCCTGTCTTGCTTGATGCCGTCTCCCTCTGTTTCCTCCCGTGAAAAGATATCTGGTTGTCTGGCCTGACAGCTACCATGGACGACACTCCCATTGTTTAAAGCTGATGCTGCTACATTATGGAGGCGATTATTCGGGATGACAGGGGCCTTGTTTTGCTTGCTGTGTGGTCAGTGTTTTCAGTTTCAATAAATAGTTGTAATAAATAATTCAAGTGCCTTTTTTCCGCATTGTCCTAATAAATAATTCAAAATCTTTTACAATTTTCAAAAATTCTAATAAAACTAATTTAAAATTAATAAGCTTTAAATTTAGCTTAAGAAGCACGGGTTACGTTTAGTATAATATAATATAACGAAATTTTGTAATATAAAAGAAAATTTAATATATAATATAAAGGAAAAATTAATATAATATAATATAATTTTATAATCTAAAAAATTGCTATTTAATTTTTTTAGACGATGCGAGTTTTTTTAAGTCATGAACTTTTTATCTGAATTTGTGTACAAATATTAAATATGTAATGTTAGCCTATTCATTTCTATTATTCATTGTTAATTGGGTTACAAGATCAGGCCTTTGACTAAGCCTTTCCAGAGCAAGAATAGGCAAGGTAGGTCGGAGGAGAAATCTCATCTCCCTCTTTATATTCGGGGAAAAAAAGATAGAACCAAGGATGAATTTCTCTGGGCATCTCTAGGAGAAAGACCAAAGAATGCCAACACGGCAGGTTTTTTCATTCAGCTGGTTATCCAAGAACGCGTGCTTCTCGCCTCTACCCATCTCTTGGCCAACCGCACCCTTCACTTAATGAATGCGATGCAGCCACCAAGGCCGCCTTCTTTTGGTTATTGAAAGGTTCTACCAACCAATACGATTTACTCGCATCAAAGGAGTGGGGCAGGGATTGTCTTCATGACCCCAGAAAGGTCAATGATCCCTTACTCGTTCACACTGACTTCAGCAGTTTTAAATAGATTTGAGGTTTGAAAAATATATTAAAATTATTTTAAAATATTTATTCATTTTAATTATTAAATTAAAAAATACATTACGTTTTAAAATTTTTAATTAATTAATTTTTTTTATTAATTTTAATCATTAAATATTATAAAAAAATTAAAATATTTTTAATATGAAAAAATTAATTAATAAATAGAAAAATTAATTAATAAATTTTTAAAAATGTGAGTGATCAATTAATATATTTTTTAAAATATAAAAAATGATATTTTTTTATGATAAAATTAATAGAGAAAAAAATTAATATGTTTTATTAAAAAATAAAATTAACGATAAAATTAATGGTGAGTTAAATTAATATATATTTTTAAAATTAAAAAATTAATTAATAAATAATTTTTTTAATATAAAAGTAATATATTAAACATTACATTACCATATTTGAAAGAATATAAATATAATCGATTTTTAATATATAATATGTAATGCAAAGCGGCCACGGTGATCATTAGGCGGTAGCATTGGTTGTGGCGGCAACAATGATAATTAAGGGAGAATAATATTCTGTTTAAATTAAAAATATTGATTAAATTAAATTAAATTAATTAAAATTTTTATTTAGTTTGTTTAGTTTTTAATTTGAAAATTTTTAATTATTTTTTTAAAAATATTTAAAATAAAGTAAAAAAAAATTATTAAAAAACTAAATCAATTAAATTGAATTGAAATTAATTCGATTCAATTTTTATAAACATTAAATTTTTAATTTTTAATTTATTTAATTTAATTTAATTTTAAATTAAACCTGTTAAATATTCATTCTAATAATAATAAGAGAGTAGAATTTGATGATTGGGTGGCGATTAGCAATAATTTGGATTAATATACTCTTTTTATTTTGTAATTTTTATTTTTTAAAAATTATTGTCTATATTTTATTATAATAATATATAAAATAAATTATTATAATTCTATTTATTTTATTTTATTTTAAAAAATATTTTATTAATTATTTATTTTTAAATAAATATTTAAAATATTTTTTAATATTTAATAAAATTTATTTAATATTTTTAAAATGAAATAATTGAAAAGTTAAAAAAATGTGAAAATGTAAAATTAATAAAATTATAGGATAAAGAGTATTAAATATTTAAATTAAAATTTTAATATATTTAACATTTTATTTATAGAAATCATAATAATTAAATTTAAATTATTCATACTATAGATAATTTATTATAAAAAAAGATCACACATATTGTACATATTTGGCATTTTTTTAATGGCAGTTTTTTTTTTGAAACAAGGGGTGGGGGAGTCGAACCTTTGACCTCACAAGACTACAAAGATGCACTTTCCACCAGGCTAAGTCTCGGAGTGCTCTAACGGCAGTTTAAATTTTTATAAATTAAAAATTCAGCCATTATATTTTTCATTTTATGAAAATTTAAATTTCAATTAGCAAAATATCATATACAATTAACAATAAATTGAATTGTTTTTTTATTTTTTAATAAAGTATTAATTATATAATTAATTTACACTCTATTATCTTATAATTTTTATTCACTTTATGTTTTTATATAGATTAAAAAATAATAATAATTTTAATTAAATGTCAATTTTTTCCTATTATTTTTTTAATTATATTATTTTTAATATAAAATGGAAAAATTAAGTTTTATTGAAAAGCAAAATCATTTTTATTAACAAAGATGTGGTTTGAATTAAAAAATAATTCATTAATTAATGAGTGGTTATAAATATAAAATGAATTGTAATAATAAATTTGTACATTAATCATAATAGAAAAAAAATATTTTAAAACCTCTAAAAATAAAAAGATGAATAAAAATTATAAAAAAATAAAATATTTAATTATCATAATTTTATAAATTTAGAGGATTCAATAAATGATCATTTTAATTAATATATTTAATAGATTAATATGGAATGATAACTGAGTAATTATATTTTTTTTTGAACAGGGAGTAATTATATTTAACTAGCAATAAATTAAAATAAATTATTATAATTATATCAAGTTATCGTTGATTATCCCAAAAAATTAGTAATATATTACATAATTTTTTTATTATTAAATAAAATAGTTAAATTTCTAATATAATCATGATCGAGTTATATATATATTTTTTATTATTTCATACTAATGTACCCTTAAATTATTAAAATTATAATTGATATTAAATAATAATAACTGTGATTCGTAACGAAAATAGAATTACGTAATAAAAATTTAATTAAATAATATATAATTTCACATGTGAAAAATAAAATTAGAATGCTACAGATTTCAATTTTTTATCAAAATTTATTCTTTTATCTATGAAGCGATATTTCATAAAAAGTTATCATTTATTAGAGAATACAATTAAATAAATTCTCATTACACCTATAATTACATGATCTCTATTTACTAGTCGGTGCTAATTAAATTTTTTAAAAGATTTAATAATCAATTATACTTTTTTTATCGTATAAAAATGAATGAATATGAATATTAAAATACATATTTTTACATCACTACTTTCGAGATACAAAATTTCTCATTTCACTCGCTATTTGTTTTTAATTTATTGACTTAAGCGTTAAATTTCAATCACTTCCTTTTTTTCTTACAAATTAATCAATTGCAAAATAAGTCTATTAGGGCGACATTAATAATACATTTAATTATAAATTACTTTTTTAGGTGTTTCAGAATTTTGTTTTATTCTTTTTTATATTAGAATTAATCAATTAGTATAACTTATTTAATTTTATATTATTTAAGTATAATCACATTAATTTTTTCATAATATTTAATTCAGAAATATATTAATAATAATAATAATTTTATTTTTATTCTCATCCTATTTAAAAAATTGATATAATTAAAAATTTATTTTCAACTAAAATAACTATTATTTTCTAGTTTTTATAAAAAATTAAATTGGATAAAAATTAGAATAACGATGGAGTAAAATGCATGTGTATATATAAATAAAACTTTTATAAAGATTATTTAATACAATTCAAACATATTTTAATTAATTTATTAAATTAGTGCCTTTGGGCATACTTTTGGTGTTTAGTTTTAGAAACGACATCGCCAATTAATTGAGAAAACTATCATTTTAAAAAAAGGTATTTTCAAGAAAATACATTACTTACGTGGCGTTATACGATTAGCTTTCGTTAAGAGCATTCTATTCGGTGATAACACAAGATTGCCTTCTCAGTCCCTCGCAGCTGGGCTGGGTTTATATCTTGGCTTCCCTGCATCCGTATCAAAACCCTTGCAGAGAAACACTACGAAAACTCAGGCCATGACTTGAGACAGCTTAAGAGCGCTGGACAATCACAAGCTTCCTTGTACCAGGTAACTCCGAAGTCTGCTTATTTTTTAGAAGTTCTCTCTGGTTGTCTTGGGAAAATTTACCGAGTAATACTTCTATTCAATGAACATTTCCGGTTCAAATTAAGCAATTTTCTGCATGGAGGTTTCCCAATTTTATGGGTTTTTTTCAATTCGATTTTATAAGGGTTGTTGAACTCTGTGCATTAGAAACGCCAATTTGTTGGTGGGTTTATTGGATATGTTCAGTACCTCAAGGTTGCAGAGATAATGGATCTAATCGACTCGAACAATGAACACTATAGCTCTATTTGTTGCAAGGATGGCTCCTTATAGGTTATCGTTTAGCTCGTACATTTCGAGAAAACTGTGTGACTATAGTTTTGATTGTGATAAAAGTGAGAATGGATTTGAGCACATTGATGAACCCTTGAAGAGAGTATGCAGATATTCAGATTTTGATTCTTCTGGATACGAAATCAGTAATGAAGAGCATTTCACCCTGAAGCACCGATTTTTTGAGCACGTGAGGAGGGATGCTGCAAGCGTTCTTGATATTCTCAGACAAGATGGCCTAGGCTTCGATGCAAAAGCAGCATTAAGTCAGTTGCATATAAGGATGTCGGGGCTTCTTGTCAGGGAAGTCCTTATGGGGATTTTGAAGAACATAAATTATGAGAATAAAGAAAGGTCTGCTAGATTAGGGTATACTTTTTTCTTGTGGTCTGGTCAGCAGGAAAATTACAGGCACACTGCGAATACATATCATTTGATAATGAAGATATTAGCAGAATGTGAGGAGTTCAAGGCAATGTGGAGATTGCTTGATGAGATGGTTGAGGATGGGTTCCCAACTACAGCACGGACATTTAACATATTGATCTGTAGTTGTGGTGAGGCAGGACTGGCTAGAAAAGTCGTGGAGAGGTTCATTAAATCAAAGAAATTCAATTATAGGCCATTCAAGCACTCTTTCAATGCAATTCTACATTCACTTTTTGTAGTTCATCACTACAAGTTGATTGAGTGGGTACATCAGCAGATGCTAGTTGAGGGTCATTCCCCAGATATTCTAACTTATAATATTCTTATGTGTGTAAAGTATAGATTGGGGAAGTTGGATCAGTTTAATAGATTGCTTGATGAAATGGGTAGGAGTGGATTTTCACCAGATTTTTATACTTATAATATCCTTCTCCATGTTCTTGGTAAAGGGGACAAGCCACTTGCAGCACTTAATCTTTTGAATCATATGAAGGAAGTTGGGATCGATCCAAATGTCCTTCACTTCACTACTTTGATAGATGGATTGAGCCGAGCTGGGAATTTAGAAGCCTGCAAGTATTTCTTTGATGAAATGATAAAATATGGATGCATGCCAGATGTTGTTTGTTACACTGTAATGATCACTGGATACATAGTGGTGGGAGAGCTTGAAAGGGCTCAGGTGTTGTTTGATGAGATGAAAGCGAGGGGCAACTTACCAAATGTATTTACCTATAATTCTATGATTCGTGGATTTTGTATGGCAGGGAGGTTTGAGGAGGCCTGCTCCATGCTCCAGGAAATGGAATCCAGAGGATGTAATCCTAATTTTGTTGTGTACAGTACCCTATTGTGCAATTTGCGGCATGCTGGAAAGCTTTCTGAAGCTCGTAAAGTAATAAGACAGATGATAGAGAAAGGGCATAATGTCCATCTAGTCTCAAAGTTCAAAGGATATAGAGGGTGCTGAAGTAATAGGCTGTCTCCAGTGGAGAATTTTAATGGTTAACTTCACTGGCATAATACTCATAGGCTTGGCTCAGGTTGGATCCTTGTACCTGCTGACCTTAATAGATGTCCTGGAAACTAAAAGGGTAAATTTTAACCTTGTCATTCTTTGTTCATTGAGTGTAACTGAAATGGAAAAGAAAGCTGTTTTTCTTTATAATTACCTATCTTTGTTTTTGCGCTTCCTTAAGTAAAGTCATTCTTTGGGAATTCCTGTGGAGCAACTAATGAGATATAGTTGCATGTATCATCTATTTCTCCTAATCTTTTTGCTTTGATGCTCACTACCTGCATTAAATTAGTGGCATGTTTCTGAACACCTTGAATTACGATAATATCCTGCTTTTCAGTAAATTTTGTCCAAAAGATTGAGGGAAAAAAATTGTTTGTATTTGAATCTGGATTTTGAAATTTTACTGTTATCATATTTATTGTTGATCAATTTTCTGGTCTAAAAAATAATAGATGGAATGTTTGTTTTTCAATTTAGAAAGCAGTTGGCATTCATTGATAAATATTTGGAGAAGAATTTGGGGATAAAAAAATATGGTCCAAAAATTGACAATAAAAATTGAAGCATTTCCAAAGCTTGGGTTCTTTTAGTAGAATGCACTTAGTCTTCCAATGTCTTGTATGGGTGGAAAGTGAGTATGCCCTTTTATTGGGCAATATTATCATCTATTAATCTTATAAGTTACAAAAATCTGGGGCTGTTAAATTTCTTATGTAATTAATGGCTAATGTCAAGGTCAAGCGTTGGTTGGCCTTCCATCTTGTCATGAAATAATAAAAATAAGAATTTCGGTTATGCAGCCCCGTGAGGAAAACTTTAACATATGTTGCCTTTTTTAATTCTTTGTATATTTTTGATGTTGGTCTGACCAGTGGATGCTACATGCTATAAGATGGAGATTACTATCTATTACCAAATATTGTTGTTTGTTAGTCTTCCTCTTTTTTTTGGCAACTTAATTTTTCTTTCGGTAGCAATTAGTAAGGCATTTGGTTTTTTTCATTCATCAATTTCATGCCTGTTATAGGTTATAGGAAGTAAATATGTTAATATAGGAAGTAAATATTGATAGATGTATTAGTTGCTTAATCTTACTAATTGCATGATTATAGTCTTGATTTTCTTTCCTTTTTAGATACAGTCTCTCATGTATAAATATGTTGTAATCTCTATTATAATACATATCAAATATTACCTTTCTACATGGTATCAGAGCCTCTCCCATAGAAGTTTAAATTTTTTTAGAGATTTAGGGCTTTGTTCATTTGTTTTGAGACTTAGGGCTCTGTTCATTTGGGTTACCCTTAGTTGGTAATATTTGGATCTCACCGCCCACCTAGGAAGGGCGCCAGAGTGCCGGCGAAGCATCCTTGAAGAGCCGACGGGCATTTGGCCGGCAAGTGAGCCTCAAGCGCTACGACAAAGTTCTGCCGCCCCATTCGCTTTGGGTACTGTTCATGTTCGAGTACTGTTCACCTCCTGTTTTCTGATTTTTTGTTTCTTTTGTTGCTATTGCTTTGGGTTAGTTGTTCTCATGGCTGAAGTTAAAACCATCGTAACTGATGTGATTCCTGTGATGATTAAAATTACAAAATACAAATTAAATGGATTTAATTTTTTGGATTGGAGTAAGACTATCCGTATTTATTTACGAAGTATCAGAATGAATAATCATCTTACTAGGAGAGATTGAATTAAGGATGCTCGATTATTTTTGCAGATCCGAAATTCTATTCATAGTAAGGTAATCAACCTTATTAATCACTGTAAATTTGTTAAAAAATTAATGGAGTATTTGAAATTTTTATATTTTGGTAAATGGAATATTTCTCGTATTTATAATGTGTGTAAGGTGTTTTATCGAGCTGAGAAAAATGATAGAACTTTGACCTCTTATTTTATGGATTTCAAAAGAGTGTACGAGAAACTTAATGGCTTGATGTCTTTTAGTACAGATGTGAAAACTCAACAAGCTCAACAAGAGCAAATGGCTGTTATGAGTTTTCTTGCAAGTCTCCCTCCAAAGTTTGAGACAGCTAAATCTCAGATTCTTTCTGTTTCTGAAATATCATCGTTACATGATGTGTTCACTAGGGTGTTGCATACAGAGTCTCCAAGTCCTTCAGACACCCCTAGTGCTCTTGTTAGTTACAATGACAGTGGCAGACATAATAACAGAGGTAGACACAGGGGAAGTTTTAATGGTGGTAGAAGATCTCAGCGTCCTGGGGAAACAGTTTCTACTTCTGATTCCGGTGGAATCATTTGTTATTACTGACATACTAAGAAGACATGCTAGAAACTTCAGAATAAAAATCAGCGCTCATAAATGGCGCATATGGCAGTTGAGGCCTCTTCTGATCAGGGAATTTTGATATCTGCCGATGAGTATGCACAATTCACCCAAATTCAGGCATCTCTGAAATCCTCTAACTCTATCATTGCAATTGTCGAGTCAGGTAACTCTACTGCATATCTTGTGTCTTCATCCTCTAAATGGGTTATTGATTCTGGTGCTACCGATCATATGTCAGGTAATTCTACCATTAAGTCTCATGCATCGACTTCTTATGTTATTATTGCTGATGGCACTAAATCTTCTGTCATGGGTTCTGGACATGTCAACTCAACCCCTTCCATTTCTGTATTCTCTATGTCATGTCTTCCTAAGTTCGCCTTTAATTTGCTTTCTGTTAGTAAACTCACTCGTGCACTGATTTGTTGTGTCTCATTCTTTCCTGATCATTGTGTTTTTAAGGATCTTTCAACGAAGCAGATTATTGGTAGAGGGCGTGAGTCAGAGGGTCTTTTTGTCTTGGATCAGTAACTACTTAAATTTCTTGCATGTTCCATGCGTTTAACACCTTTTGATGTTCATTGTCGTTTGGAGCATCATTCTCTCTCGGTTTTGAAGAAGTTATATCCACAGTTTCATTCTTTGTCTGTTTTAAATTGTGAATCTTGTCAATTTGCTAAACCTCACCGTTTACCTACAGTGTCTCAAGTCATTAAACGGGCTTCGTCCCCCCTTTGAGTTAGTACATTCCGATGTTTGGGGTTCTTGTCCTATTGTGTTTAAGTCTGGTTTTAAGTACTTTGTTACTTTTGTTGATGATTTCTCTCGCACTACTTGGTTACTTTTAATGAAGAGTCGTTCAGAATTATTCTCTATCTTTTATGCCTTTTATGCTGAAATCCAAATTCAATTCAATATTTCCATTCGAATATTGCAAAGTGATAATGCTAAAGAGTATTTTTCTGGAGAATTTCGATCTTATTTGATATAAAAATGGATTTTTTATCAGTTTTTCTGTGTTGTCACTTCTTCACAGAATGGAGTTGCCAGAAAAAAAAAATTGACATCTTCTTAAAGTAGCCAGAGCCCTCTTATTCCGAATGAAAGTACCTAAATATTTTTGGGCTTATACTGTATCCAATACTTGTTTTTTGATCAATCGCATGCCCTCTTTCGTTCTTCATGGTGATATCTCTTACAACATATTGTTTTCCACTAAATCTTTGTTTCCTATTGAGCCACGTATCTTTGGTTGTACTTGTTTTATTCGTGATGTTCGTCCACAGATTACTAAATTGGATCTCAAATCACTCAAATGTCTTTTTTGGCTACTCTCGACGTCAAAAAAGGTATCGTTGTTTTTCTCCTGATCTTAATCGGTACCTTGTGTCTGCTGATGTAACATTTTTTGAGTCCACTCCATTTTTTCCTTTTTTTTCCGCCATCATCTGTTTATGACACCCAGGGGGAGGAAGATGACCTCTTGTTATACACTGTTTGCTCTCTCACTTCAGACTATTCCTACACCTTCCGCTCATGTGCCATGTTGCCCTCCCATCTTTCATGTTTATTCTAGACGCTTAGAGGACTCTGACTCCGCTCCGCTATCCACTTCTTCATCGACAGATCCTGCTCCCACTGATCCTTCACCGTCTGATTTGGATTTGCCCATTGCTATTTGCCAAGGTAAATGTGCTTGCACTCATCCTATTTCGTCTTTTGTCTCTTATGGTCAATTATCATTTTCTTCTCATTGTTTTGCCACTACTTTAGATTCTATTTCAGTCCCTAAAATTGTTATTGAGGCTTTATCCCATCCTGATTGGCGTACTGCAATGGAAGAGGAAATAATGGCCTTAGACGTTAATGGTGCTTGGGAGTTGATGTCCTTGCCCCCAGGAAAGCGGGCTATTGGATGTAAATGGGTGTTTGCAGTGAAAGTAAACCCTGATGGATCTGTTGCTCGCCTCAAGGTCCGTTTAGTGGCTAAAGGTTATGCTCAAACTTATGGAGTTGACTATTCTGATACATTCTCTCCAGTTGCCAAGCTCGCATCCGTCGACTGTTTATTTCCTTGGCAGCTACACATGATTGGCCTTTGCATCAACTGGATATTAAAAATGCTTTTCTTCATGGTGATCTTTAGGAGGAGATTTATATCGAGCAACCACCTGGTTTTGTTGCTCGGGGGGAGTTAAGCAAGGTTTGTAGACTTTGAAAATCCCTCTATGGCTTAAAACAGAGTCCTCGGGCATGGTTTGGCAGGTTTAGTGAGGTGCTCCAACAGTTTGGAATGAAGATGAGTAAGTGTGATCACTCAGAGTTTTATAGAAATTCTGATGATGGAGCAATTATGCTTGTAGTATTTATGGATGATATCGTTATCACAGGAAGTGACGTTGCTAGCATCACATCCCTAAAGGAATTTTTTAAAACACAGTTTCATACAAAGAATTTGGGTTCCTTGAAATATTTTTTGGGCATGAAAGTTATGCAGTGTAAAAAACGCATCTTTTTATCTCAAATAAAATATGTTCTTGATTTGTTGGCAGAAACAGGAAAATTTGGTGCTAAGCCTTGTAGTGCTCCAATGACCCCTAATCTTCAACTTACCACATAAGACATTGAGTCATTTGTAGATCCTAAAATGTATAGAAGATTAGTTGGCAAGTTGAATTATTTGACGGTGACTCGTACTGATATTGCATATTAAGTGAGTGTGGTAAGTCAGTTTATATCATTTCCTACTGTTGCTTAGTGGGATGTTATGGGATAGATTCTTTGCTACTTGAAAGGGGCCCCCAGAATGAGGCATTTTCTATGGTAACCATGGGCACTTAAATAGTGAATGTTTTTCTGATGCTGATTGGGTAGGCTTGAAGGTTGATAGGAGGTCAACTACTGGATATTGTGTTTCTATGGAAGGTAACCTGATATCATGGAAAAGTAAGAAGCAAATGTGGTCTCTTGTTCTAGTTCCGAATCTGAATATCGAGTCATGACACAAGCCGTATGTGAAATCTTGTGGGTGCGTCAACTGTTGGAAGAGGTTGGGTTCACAAATTCGGTGTCTCCTAAGTTGTGGTGTGATAATCAAGCAGCTATTCACATTGCCTCCAATCCAATATTTCATGAGAGGACTAAACACATCGAGATTGACTGTCATTTTGTTCGTGAGAAGGTCCAACAAAATATAATCTCAACAGGACATATCCAAATTGTAGAACAATTAGGAAATATCTTTACTAAAACACTAAATGGGACTCGAGTTGATTATATATGTAACAAGTTGGGCATGATTAACATTTATATTCCAACTTGAGAGGAGTGTTATAACTCATAGGAAGCAAATATGTTAATATAGGAATATAAAGTAAATATCTTAATATAAGAAGTAAATATTGATAGATGTGTTAGTTGCTTAATTTTAGGGGTTGCATGATCATAGTCTTGATTTTCTTTCCTTTCTAGATAAAGTCTCTCATGTATAAATATGTTGTGATCTATAATAGATATCAAATATTAGCTTACTACAATGCCCAATTCTTAATTGAACGATGGGATTCTGGTCACTAGATTGTGCTTATTTTCCTTTCCTTTTTGTGTGTGGAGCTACATACTAGGAAGATTCAAGAAGTGCAGAGGAAAAGTTCAACTGAATGTTTAAGGATGTGTTTTGTCATTCCTTCAATCTGATTCCTTTTACAGGAGCAAAAATGTGCTGTTTGGTCAATCTAGAGCATGAGTTTCCTTTTATTGCTGCTTGGCTGGTTGATCACATACTTGAGGTTCATAAGTTATTTCTAAACTTCTGTCTGATAAGTTAGCTAAATCTCTATGATTGTTTATACTGTTCTCTACATATTACTAATTACCTTTGCTTTTCTTTTTCTAAGTTTCCTCAGTTGATTGTACTTCCTCTTGGATCTTAGAATTTTTTGATGGATCATTGACGTTGTGATATACTGCTCTCGTACTTGTAATTATTTATCTATTTTTGGAATTTAAATTTAAGGAGTGGAATTTTTGGTCTCCTCTTTTCCACTCTGAAACTCTATGCAAGGCTTAGGAATAGATGAAAAAAGTGACACTAGAGAAGGTTGTGGTTGTTCCTTATGTAATGGTGCAGCAATGTAAATGATGAGGATGGTGGGTTAAGGGGTGCATTGTAATTTTAGTAATGGCTGTTTCAGCATTGGCTCTGCATTGCTATTTGTCAGAAAGATGGAATGATCATTGCCAAATAGTTATGATGCTGGCGCTGACAAGAGGGGCATGGTGAAACTAATTTAGAGATCTCCTGTAAATCCTTGTTCATTGTTTTTCCTGAATTTGAGATCTCTGATAAATGGAGATCTTGAAATGAGCAGAGACTTCTGGTAGTCCAAGGTTCTAAATTCTATACTGAACCTTTGGTGGAAGCAACTAGAAGAACACTTGAAAAATTTTACTTTCCCCAGCTTTGACTGTTAATTCAAGAAAGAACTATGTTGTTGGTACAAATTAATGACGAGAACAAGGGACCGAAGAGACTTGTCTTCTTTAAGCTGCCATTATTGGAATATGTTGGCAATTCTCCATATTATTCCATCTTCCTTGTCCTGATATAATTGCGTTAGATGCAGACAACCATATTTATAATTGTTTTGCAATCATATGCATTTCAGCCATTGTGTTGGTAATTATGCAGCCTTTATGTTTCCCAGATGTTTGAGTAACCTCATGTTAAATCCATCATTCGATCAGTAAGTTTTAGTAATATGAGATTGATTTGGGAGAAGGGATTAGATTAGTTGAGTATAAACTTGTGTAATTGCTAAAGAGAAAAAGGCATCTTGGACAGAGGATAAAGATAAAATGATCAGTGACCTTGCTTTGATTCTTTCTAACATTCAATGCGGGTATGCTTTTCATCTGAAGCCTAGACCACATTTGAAGGAATTGCATGGTGAACAAAACTTTGGGCTTTACACAGAAACTGATCGCTTCGTGATGGTCTTTTAACCTTTATAACGTGCCTTAGAGGTCGGCAACCTTGTACAGATGGATGCTCATGAAATTACCATTCCACTGTTTTTGTTCACCATTATACTTTTCTGCTGCTTTAATTCTCTATGCTGCTAGCTTGTGATATTATGCTTGCCAAAGTCCAGCTACTACGAACCAGATATTGATTCTAAATTTACCTGTGGAAATATCGCTGCGACTGAAGATGAGTAGAAGCAAGCAAAGTCACCCTACACCAGATTGGTTCTGAGAATAAACACGCACTTACTGTTCAGGTATCAGCGCTGCCATATGAAGCAATGAGCAGCCCTGTTTCAACCAATCTTTCACTTTTTAAAGGTAGTTTTGCATTCTCATCTTCTCATATGAATAGTAAATGTACAATTTTTCCAAAATGAGATGTGGTGCTACTACTGGAAATTTTATATTATTCTCAGGTTTGATGAATTTGTCATTTTCTTAGTGGGAATGGAATTCAAAATCAGCACGCTTGTCATGAAGCTCAGTGGCCAAGAGTTTGAAAATAGGGGGGAATTGCCACTTGCCAATGCCATTTCCGTGTTTGGCCATTATCGTCATTCCCAGCTAAGCATTCAATAAGTTCCAAAGCATGGCTTCTTGTCAATTGTCATGCTTAGTGGTTTGGATGGCCCACTATTACTATTATAAAGTTTCAAGTCTAACGAAGACAAATTGCGAATTCCTTTCTCCTCCCGTTTCACATTGAATAATGGTTCACGGAGGAAGAGTTTAATCATTCCTTTTTTCTTCCTTTTTGAAGAGTTTTTTACAAGGTATTATATTAGCATTTGATATTAAATTTATTAAGTTTGAATTTATTCATTTTGAAGCTGAATAAATTAATAATCATTCATGTTTTTTGTGTATACAGTTATTACGTTACTAAAAGTTGAATGAATTATATGTATTTGCGCTTATGTTGTTAAATTATTAACTATTTGAAATTTAAGGAATAAATAAAATGATAATAAAATTAGTGGTAAAATGAAATTTTATATAAAGATGGAGTAATTTTTTTATTTCTATCATTTATTCTTTTTATGCTATCTTCCCCTTTCCCTTTCTCAATAAGAATTAAATAAATATAATATAAAAGTGATCGAATAAAATTTAAAAAAATAGTAATTAATTCATTTTTCTACTTTATTTATTTTTCATACTATATAAGTGTCCTATAATGATAGGCTTATATTCAAGGTTCTCTTTAATGTTTAAGAGAATTGGAATAAGTCTGACTTTTTTGGTTTTGACTTTTGATATTCATCAAATTGAGTTATAATTAAAAAAATCTAATTGAATTGTTTTAATTTGATTAAGGCTGATTTCAGTGCAAGTTTATTTTAAATTGAATTGATTTATTTTTAATTTTGAATCATAAACTGGTCAGGAAAGGCACTGAAATTTCAGAAATCGATTAAGGCTGATTTCAGTGTAAGTGATTAGGGAATCTAATAATTAACCAACGCTAAAATATCAAATCACCATCACTTTACTTTTCGCTAGTGATTGCTAACTTATCTGAAAATTTTCATTTGGTTAAGATCAGCCTCCCGGTGGTTGATTGCTATTGCCTATTGCATGAGGGAATATCTGCCTAATTTGTTGCTTTCAAATTGAACCAAGAAAAAATAAAAAGATGACGATCAGCTTACTTCTATATTTGCTTCTTGTTAAAGTGACTTAACCTGAAGAAGCTTCAGGAGGTGAGGTGACGCAATTGCCCATTTCCTTTGTGGTGAGCATTTCGTCGGCGCATGCAGAATTTTGTGTGATCTTGTTTAGGACAGTGACTCGTTAGCTTGCAACTTGACAAAAGCAAAACAAAAAGTGAAAATGACCAATTACATTTCTTAGTTTAATTGCTGACATTTTAAACTGAAATATGATGTTTAATTTAAAAACAAAACAAAAAGTGAAAATGGACTAAAACCCATGAGAGTACCATGTGAACATATGCAGGAAACCAGGCTCACCTTAACTCAACACTTTTGTACTATTTGCTGAAATAATATTAACCATAGATTCTTGAAAACCATGTGAAACTGAAGAAACTGACCCTATGATGGGGAAAATTTTCTTAAAATCATGAATAAGATTTTTACTTCTTTTCCTCTTTCTTCTCTTCTTTCTTCTCTTCCTTCTTTTCTTCTTTCTTTTCCTCTTTCTTCTCTTCTTTTTTCTCTTCTTTCTTTTCTTCTTTGGCAGGGCCAACTGAAATTATGTCCACTTTCCCTACTTTCTTCAACTTCTTCACCACTGCAACTGGATCCATCTGCCCTATCACTGTTAGCTTTTGTTCCTTCAGATCCGCGGCAATCGAATCAATCCCTATTATTTCAATCTTTTTAATATGAATCTGATAAACCATGATCTATATTCTTCAATGGAAAAAAAAAATGATCGCCGAAATCAAATGAAAAACACAAAAGAAACTACAGAATACCAAAGATATCGGCGGCAGCTTCTATGGCCTTCTGCTTAGTCTTATCATCGGTCATAGTCAAGATCTTCAACACCGCCTTCTGCTACAAAATCCCACTCTAGAAATCAGACAGCATACTAGAAAAGCAATCCATCTTTTTCTTTCACTTGAATTTCTTGCAAAAGAATTGCAGTAAACAATTGTAGAAAATAAAAAGAAGGGAGAATTAACAGGATTATGAGCAATAAATTTATTCAGAGGGCAGAAAAGTAGAGGTATTGTACCTGAGCCATTGGAAGAGGCGATTGCTATGAACTTTGAAGAAAGTGAGAAAAAAATGAATGAGTTTATTGGAGTGCTCTGTGGCCTTTTTAAAAAGCAGGGATGTGAGTCGTACGTACAGCCTGCAGGTGGTGGCGGCTGTTTTCGTGGAGTTTGTGGCCAAAATAGGGAAGATTATTGGCTGCGTCTCCGGACAAATTATACAACGGTAATTACCATCGCGTTTGTGTTTATTTTTTATTTTTTAAAAAAAACTAAAAAATTAAAAAATCATTATTTTAAAATCAATTAATTAAAATTAATTTATCATTTTCTTTTTAAGAGGATTAAGAAAATTGATTTTATAAATACATAAATATTTTAATTGAATATTTTAAGATATGCATTAAATAGTTAATTTTGTCATTTTCTAAATAATAAGTTAATTTTGAAAAATATTAATAACCTGATCATAATTCACCTATTATAAACATATCAGACACTATCGCTTAAAAAAATAATTTAAAAGTAATTTTTAATTTATAAAAAAAGCAATGTTTATAAAAGGTTCTTGTGTTTTATAAAATTAATTATTTAATCTTTATTTTTGAATTACTTAATTAAAAATCTCTTATATTTGTAATATCAAACTATATAGTAATTTTATTAAAAAAACATTAATTAACTTATTTTAATTTTAAATAATTATTATGTTTAGTTCTATTATTTCAACTATATATTAATTTGTCATACTACGATTTTAAAATATTATATTAATTTATTAAATAATTTTTATTTTTATATGAGTAAATAAATAATATTGCATATATAGTTTTTTTTTTTTTTTTTCTAAATCACAAGGCCTATGGACTAGTTTCAGCCAGCTTTATCGGTGAAATTATTTTATTGCTTTTTCTAAAATGATTACCAACGCTTGAACTTTTAGATAATTTTTGCGTTTATCAATAACATTATACTAAATTAAACTAATAACTAAATATTTATTATTTAAAATATTTAATATTTTAATATAATATTGGGCTTGTGTAAAAAATTTGCAGTTTAAAATTTTTGTTGATTTAATATAATTTTTTTGATTTAATTATTTTTTATATTACTAAAACTACTGTATTTAACTATTTAAGTCAAATAACAAAAAGTATAATATTAAAAATATGATTTAAATACGAAAATTTAGAATTTCTGGAGAAGAAAAATAAAAATAAAAGTTTCTAAACATCCATTCCCCAATCAGCCTCAGCTAGTCACCACCAAACCACTTCTATTCATTTATTATATTTTTTTAGAAAAATTTCAAAAATAGCGTCGTGAATTTTTCACTTTAGAATCAAGATTTATTTTATTGTGTGTTATTTAATTTATATTAAAATAATATTTTATATTATGATATTGTGATTTAAAAAATTTAAAATATTTTTATTAAAATTCGTACTAAGAGGTATTAATTTTATACGATTTTTCTCGAGTCAATTGCAAACCGAAAGCAAATACAGCCTAATTGGGGTTTTAAGTTCACGAACCAATACAAGGCTGGAGATATAAATTGACCATTCGGGCTAATATTAAGAGGTTTGGGCTTTTGCCCATTCGGATCCGTAGGCCATGAAGTTGGAAGGCCCATGTGTACACATTTATGCTCCATAATTAGGAGTGAGCATTCGGTCGGTTCGGTTCAAAATCAAACCGAACTGAATGAACCGAAAACTGAAATTTTAGTGTTTATAAAAATCTAACCGAACCGATTTTGATCAGAAACCGAACCAAACCGGTCTGATTTGGTTCGATTTGGTTCGGTTTGATCGGTTTCGATTTTTAATATTTTTTTATTTTTTACACTTTATTTTAGTATTTCAAAATTTAATTAAAATATTTTAATCTTAATATAATTTAATTTCTTTATATTATTGAAAAAACATATTATTATCACTAATCGGTTCGGTTTGATTTTTTCGATTTTTTTCTGATCAAAATCGAATCAAACCGAAATAATTAAAATTTTTGAAATTAAGAATCGAATCAAACCGAAATATATGAAAAAACGAACCGAATTTTCAATTCAGTTCGGTTTAGTCGATTTTTTCAATTTGAACCGAATACTGCTCACCTCTAACCATAATCAATTAATATATATATATTATATATATAACTGAATTTAAATCTAAACTCAGTTAATTGGATTTTTTCTTCGAAGAATAATCAATTAATATATATATATTATATATATAACTGAATTTAAATCTAAACTCAGTTAATTGGATTTTTTCTTTTCAATCTTCGAAGAAGGGGTTAGGTAATCCATGTTATCCCTCTCGTATGGACACTGAGCATTTCAATTATTCAATGCATCCCTGAATTGAAGACTGGTATGGATTCAGGAAATGATTAGCAGCTTTGTATGGTAATATTTGCCGTTCAAAAAAAGGAAATGACAAAAAAAATCAGTATGTTGTAACGAGTTGTGATGAGTCTAAAAAACCAGATCAAGTTATTATACTATTTATTACAAATCTTTGTAATGTGCATAAGTTTTTAGCGTATTATAGTATATCAATTGTTCTGATTATGAGCAAATCAACCACAACTATAAAAGGAGAATATTAATTATATAGTATTATATTTAAATATAATAAAAATATGTTTAAATTAAGGTAAATTTAATGATTATTAAATTAAAATATTCTCTACTAAAATTTATTAAAAATACATAAATGAATCCATAAATTAGATATGAATATTTAATTTAATATTAATAGATTTACCAAATAATAAATATTTAATTTAAATAAAAATATCTAATTCAATTATTAAAAAGACTTCTAAAAAATATATAATTAAAACATATTAACTCAAATAATCCAAACACTTTAGTTAACTCACATTTGTATTTTTAATTTTTAATTTTAAATAATTAAATTAAAATTTTAAGATTTATCACAATTTTGTTTATAATATTAAATTAATTTTGACTAAAATTTAAAAATATCATATGTCATTCCACATTATTTTTTTTATTATATTTTTTATATTTTAAATGAAATAATCTAAATATTTTTATAACTTTAAATAAATGGAAAAAATAAATTAAATATTTATAAATTTATATTTATATTTTAATATTTAAATTTTAAAAGACAAAACACAAATATCAATAATCACATTCTTATCAAAATGTTAGTATAAAAAAAGTTAAATTAGTCGATAATCGCTCTAATTATAAAAAGAGATAATATAATTTAAATAAATAAAGTGATAATAAATAGAAAAATAATAAATAAATGAGATTGGTTTTTAAAAAAACATTTTTTTCTAACCGTTTTTTCTTTCAAATTAATTCTCTCACTCATTATTTTTATTTTTATTATTATTATTATTTTAGATTCTATTCTTTTTATTATTATAAAAAATTATAAAAAAAAATAATGATCAATTTATTTATTTTTATTTTTTGATGCTTTAACTAAAGTAGTGACTATTGATTTTTTTAGTATCTTGATAATTATTTTTATAACTATTTAATATTAAAGATTATAATATAAATATAAATTTTTAAAAAGTATGAATTGAATTAAAAAAATTAAAATATAAACATGAATTCGTTTGAATTATTTTAGGTAATAAATAAAAAATTATATTAAAAAATAATAAAAATACAAAGTAAAATGAGAGGATGATAATTTTATATTTTAATTAAAATTAATTTAGATTATTTATTAAATTATAATAAAATTTAAAATTTTAATTTAACTATTTAAATTAAAATTTTAAAATGTATAAATTAATCCATCAAAACGTTTAAATTATTTAAGTTAATTGACTTGTAATTAAAAGTTGAATTCACATAAGCACTTGCTTTTTTATTGTCAACGAGCGGTCCCACAGTTCCCGATGTTTTCATTTTCTTTAGAAATTGCTTCGTTTGGTTTTTCTCCGGTCCTTGTTTCATTTTCCCACAAATTGCCTTTACATTCTTTGTTTGATTTTCTCAGAAATTGCTTGGGTTCTCTCCAACTCCACCTGTGGCCTTTACATTATTTTTGCTTCCTCGTCGAGGACCGAATCAAGTAAAGAAGTTGCCGCACTATCACGAGACTCCACCCACCCTGTAATCCTTATTTGGATCTCACCCTCTCACCTGGTTTCCTTTATCTCTCTTGATAACTTCTATTTCTCCTTTTCTTCCGCGCGCTCTCTCTCTCTCTCCACCCACCTTCGATCAAGAGCACTTGCCGAATGCAAAAATACCACTGTGTTTGATCTTATAGTGTCTTTTCGATCTCGATCCAGCTGCTTAGTAATTTCCCTAGGAAAAATTACAAGCCAATTCTGAAACTCCTGGAAGATTTTTGGAAAAGTGAGCATGGTCTGGTTATGCATTAAAGATCTCTGCAGCAGCCAAAACTTAAGTACAGGAATCAGCCAAGCATGTTAGCTGACAAACGATAGTCAGAAAGTAGTTGAAGAGAATTTACAGAAAGAGAAAATGAGAGAAAATAGGGCGCAACAGAGAGTACAGAGTTACTTGCAATATGGATCGGGGTTTTATTGTCAGTTGAAAGAGACGATCTGGACTTCTACTAAGTTACCTGCAAGATTCTCGCTCTTCATCTTCCTCCTCTTCATCCTCGTCTGCGCGTTCGTCTCCACGCGCCTCCTTAACTCCACTGTAAGTAAAATGCCATAGTCCTGACAAAAATACAAGAGTAAATTGCAAGTAAATTTTTGTATGAAGAAATTATTAGCCAATCTCTCTTTTTCTTTTAACAAATAGATATTATTTTTAATAATTAATATTAAATAAGTTATTAAAATTATTTTACTAGTGAGTTATTTTGATGAAATACATAAATTATTAATAAAGTGATTTAAAAATAAAACAATTATAAAAAGCATATAAGTTAACATTTTTCTATATATATACATACTGTAAATTTTGTTTTCCGTTTGCATTTACTGTTTACAAATTATTAGACATGTGATTGTGATTAGACATGTGATTGTGATACATCTAAAATTAAAATAGGTTCTTTAATAAATTTATACAAAAGCTTGTAAATTCATAAGTAACATAATATAGATATATATTATTTTAAAATTAATATATTATTTCCATTAATGAATTATGTAACGTAAAAATAAATAAAATTGGTGATAAATATTTCCTTTGTTTTATTAAACTTGAATTTATTATTTAATTTATTTTATTTACTTAATTCGCCCTAAAAATATTTAATTATTTTATTTAATAAATTCTGCTTGTTAAAACAAAAGTCACTTTCGACAAAAACAAAATTATGACTTTTTTGATCCTTGCGGACGGGAAATGCACGGCGAAAAGAGCGCAGTTACCACTTAGTACTTACTATGGACCCGCATTGCTTTCAAATTTAGAAACAGCGTCCTTTTTAATCTCTAAACCTTTGCAATTTTTTGCCTTTTCTATAGAAAAACACTTTGCAATTCTAGATTCGCTGACATACTATAGTGAGGAGTTATATTCAGTATTTTTATTATATGTATATTTTCATTTGTAATAATATAAAATTCAGTTTAAATTCTCTAAAACAGTCACTTTAAATTAATCGATTTCTTTAGGGTGTTTATTATATTTTAGTGTAATTTTGCATATAGTAATTAATTAGAGATACGATCCAACGGCCTGACGTACGCCGCGAGTGTCGGTTTATTTTATCAATTTACATCTTTTCTTTTTTCTTTGAAAAGTTGAATGTTAGTAGGAAACGTGTCATTGCATGCTTTTGCATTTTCATGTGTACGGGTCCCACCCCAGGACACGCGCAAGATTGGCCGTTAATTGACTATGTTACAAATTGTCAACTTTTGGTTTGGGCCTTGTGCTTTTGCAGGATGGTACTCGCGGCTCGGCTCAAGAGCCACTGTTAACTACCGAGACAACGACCCAAAATCCCGAAACCCCGATAAAGAAAATCGAGATCCCACTCGACTGCGATGCTTTCAACCTCACAGGAACCTGTCCGGCAAATTACCCCACGATCATTTCAGAAAATCAATACCGTCCATCTGTTTCAACTTGTCCAGAGTACTTCCGCTGGATCCACGAAGACTTGCGCCCATGGGCTCGCACGGGGATCACGAGAGAAATGGTTGATAGAGCTAAAAGGACGGCGAATTTTAGGTTAGTGATTTTGAAGGGCAAAGCCTATTTGGAGACATACACCAAGTCGTTTCAGACCAGAGACGTTTTTACGCTGTGGGGAATCCTACAGTTGTTACGAAGATACCCAGGAAGAGTGCCGGATTTGGAGCTGATGTTCGATTGTGTTGACTGGCCGGTAGTAAAATCGAGGGAGTATAGTGGGCCCAATGCAATGGCCCCACCACCTTTGTTTCGGTACTGTGGGGATGATGACACGCTTGATATCGTTTTCCCTGATTGGTCCTTTTGGGGATGGTAAGACCTTTCCTTTGACTTTTAATCTCCCTCGTATTTGTCTGTCCTAGTATGGAGAGTGGAAAGTGGCCTAATTTCACTTGTTAAACTTGGCTCTGTAACTTTATGAAGGCCTGAGGTCAACATAAAGCCATGGGAGAATTTGCTGAATGATTTAAAAGAAGGCAACAAGAAGACCAGATGGATGGACAGGGAACCTTATGCTTACTGGAAAGGAAATCCAGTTGTTGCTGAAACCAGGCAGGACCTTATGAGATGTAATGTCTCTGAACAACAAGATTGGAGTGCTCGTGTATATGCCCAGGTAAATATTCGACTGTTCCCGTCCTTGTTTATATCTTCATTCAGCTTAGCCTGTAACAGAAATTGGAATTGCTTCTTCCAGTGTGAAAGTTTGTTTGAGCATTGTTTCCTCAGCAACATTTTTAATTTATCACCTTTTCTCCTTTAGAGGAGAGGAAATAAGAAACCAAGTCTAGCCGTCTTTGTGATACCCCGAAATCTTTTTCAGGATTGGATTCGAGAATCACAGCAAGGGTACAAACAATCAAACTTGGCAAGCCAATGCAGCCACAGGTAGAAACAAATTCAAAATTCTGCACATATTTTTTGTGTTTTCTCGTTAATTTTCTCTTTAGTATCTTTCTCACTACTTTGTTGTTGCTTTCTAAATGAATGACGCAGGTATAAGATCTACATTGAAGGGTCTGCATGGTCAGTCAGCGAAAAATACATTCTCGCCTGTGATTCTGTTACCTTAGTCGTAAAACCCCATTACTATGATTTCTTCACGAGAAGCCTGAGGCCAATTGAGCACTACTGGCCTATAAAGGATAATAGCAAGTGCAGATCCATTAAGTTTGCCGTTGAGTGGGGCAACAGCCATAAGCGGAAGGTAAAATTCTGAGCTGATCTTTTCTTGAACACCGCAGATATATATATGGTTTGGATTCAGTTATATTCTCCATGGAATTTTTAGGCACAGGCCATTGGAAAGGCAGCAAGTGAATTCATTCAAAATGAATTGCAGATGGAGTATGTATACGATTACATGTTTCATCTCTTAAATGAGTATGCTAATCTGTTGACGTTCAAGCCCGTTGTACCTCCACAAGCTATTGAACTGTGTTCAGAATCCATGGCTTGCCGATTGGGTGGAGTAGAGAAGGAGTTCATGATGGAATCCATGGTGAAGGGCCCTGCAGAGACGAGTCCATGCACCATGCTTCCTCCCTACGACCCTCCATCTCTTCACGCCATTTTTAGGAGAAAAGAGAATACAATAAAACAAGTAGAGTTATGGGAGAAGAAATACTGGGACAATCAAAATAATTAATTAAGAAATCCTTGGAATGTACAACATATATAGTGCCTTCATATGATTATTTAATTATTGTTGTTGATGCCATCTTTAGCAGAAACAGAGAATTAAATAAAACAAGTTTGAGTTGCGTTACGGGAGCAAAACTGCTGTAACTAAGGAGCATTATGGGGAAGTTAGTTTCGATACATGCAGCTGAATATAATAGATACTAAAATATTAATTAAGAATCTTTTGTGTATTAAAAAAACGCTCAATTATCCGACAACGAGACTTTCTTTATTAAAAAGAGATCACTTCCTCCTCCACATTCTAGATCTGAGGCCATGTGATAATCAATTCAATTCATGACATCATTTTGCACGATAGTTATCATATATGAGGAATGCATATGTTTGCTTTAATTGTCCTTAAAGTCACATGCCTTTTTGTAATTTTATACTCATCTTATTTTCTCTTTAAGTTATGAGCAACACAATAATTTAACCCTATGCAAATGAAAGGATATCATATATACACATAAATATTAATTTTCCAACTATTTTCTACTAAATTTAATGTTTTTAAAACATAGGCAAATATCATACTGCAGTATTTTTTTTTATTTTTTTAGAAATGTTAGCGATAATCCTCTTTTAAATAATTGTCAAACACTTTTCATTTTATTATTATTTATTATTTCATCTCTCTTTAATTAATAATTAATTATAACCAATATAATAATGGGTGTTTGATAATCATTTTGAAAAAATAACTGCTGTTACTATTTCTCTTCGTGTATTTTACTCTGCATTGGAGTGTGCAAATTCACTATAGCCCTTAAAATTTTACCATAGATATTCAAATGGTTAAGGAGAGAAAGAAAAAATGAAATAATTTAAGTAAATCTATTCTCTCGTATTTATTTATTTACATTAGCATGCTTTTATGTGTTTCACTTGCAGTTTAGCGTCACGTACATTAATATTGATGACTTTAGTTTTAAATATTAATTTAATTTTTTTATAGAAAAAGATTAATTTAATTTATGACGTAATTTAGAAATTTAGAAGATGAGTAAAATAACTGTACAATGAGCTAACTGTACGAATGCAATGTTTTATAATGTTCTCAAATTTATTCAGTTTGTGCTAGACTTGGCTTAATTTATAGATTTGGTAATTCACACAAGCAACTCATTCTCCTTTCTTTCTACCTAGAATCATTGTTTTTGTGTCCGTATAGATAAATCTATGAAGAATGGAGTGTCATGGCCTTTTTCTTCTAGAATGTTTCAACAACCAAACCTATTAAAATCACTCAATTAAATGAAAATTTAAAAACACTTCTTTTTCTTTTAATAAGAGAGAAAAAATTTCATTGTTAGAATTTAAAGTACACATATTACAGGAGGTTCAGGAGTACAAATACAAAAACAAAAAAATAATAATCCAAGCCCATAAGCCCACAAACTAAATCCTAGCAGAGTAGAGGAAGATTTGCCTGAGAAAGTTGGTCCCAAACTTGAAACACTAATAGATAGCTTAAACGAATGCACTTTTCATCAATTACACCCATAACTAAATTGCCCAAATAATGAGAAGCAAACTTACGGAGGACAAAGGTAAAGTAGAGGCTTGAACTACCGTCTTCAAGAAATAGATCTACAAACGTTGTATCCCTAGATGCATAGAGTGTCGTGGTCAAGTAGATGAGGAGGAGGCAGGACTCTAGCCATCTCACTCTCTCATAGGCTTTGATGGACCGAGAGCTTCCCATGTTCTTCGTGAATACCTGTGAGACTTTCTCTCAATCACCGGAAAGGCAAAATATCCAAAGCATCAAACATGAAAATCAATTGAACTTTAACAAGAAATAAATAAGAGAAGTAGATTTATCCAACCCTCTCAAGGAAACCACTAGATCTCCTTTAAATAAACAAACAAAAAATTATTCACACAGCATTCGAAAGTAGAGGAAACTCACGTTTTGGATGGTGAGAGAGGAGCTTTTTCCACTCATAGGGTAAGGAAAAGCGTCTGCTGACTCCTAACACTAGAAACTAGAGAGAGCTTCTCCTGCTTCATTCATACAAACCATTCCAATAGAAGAGAATGACGTAGAAATGGGCTAATTGTGCAAATTATAAATGGTTTTTGTTTCATAGATTCTTGTAGATTATGTCTGGGGCAATGTTGTTAGACTTAGATATCCTTATAGAAAGTTAAGCCTTTCTATATTTATTTTATAAAATAATTTTTATTTTTAGAACACATAATAATGACATTTTTTTTATAATCTAATTTTACAAATATAAATTTTAGCTCCCTCAACTATTTTTAAAACTGTATTAATAAGTATAATAATACAGTATTTTTTATGGCTCATATTACGTTGAGATTTGAGATTGTTTGATCAAATGTGAGAAAATCCGAATTCATAATATAGAAGGCCATTAATGCTCATTGTACACACTTCTCATCCAGTGAGATTATACAATGTTCTTGGAGCACATGCCCTCTTAATGTGGAACACTATTTTTAGTGCTCTTGGTGTATTGATTAATTACCCGTTAATTTTTTTATTTTAATTTTTTTTAATAGAAATTTAGGTATTAGAGAAATAAAATTTGAAATTTTTCAGATTTATTTATACGTACTTACCACTTGATTACCACCTGATTAAATCTATTAGTGCAATTTTTTTTATCACCCCTTATTCTTATTTATTTTCTTTTTTTATTTATTAAAATTAAAAAATTATTTTGTTTATATATTTTTATGATAAATAAAATTAATAATCACAATTTTCATACAAATTTAAATTGATTAATTTATTAAATATAAATTTATTTTAACATGATAAATCTACTCTATTAATCTTTATTTTTCTGTTATTTTAATTTTAATGATTATTTTTTCATCATATCCTATTATATCTTAAAATCTAGCTATTTTTACTTTAATTAAAAATTTTCAATTACGTAGTATTAGATTAACACTTTGATGTTGATATATTTTGTAATATAATAATAAAAATTATAACTGTGCTATATTATATCCAGCATATAGATTTTGTTATAATTTTGTCAATTAAAATTTTTTTTTACAGTTTTATATTGTTTTTATTTAATACATATTTTATATGCTATATATTAGCCACTTGGCCCATTTTCTACCAAGCAAATCATGCCCTTCAAGTTGCTGCTTCATTGCTTCTGTTATTCTCTAGAGAAAGAGTTCTTCAGTTCTCATAAGTTGTAAACATTAGAATTACCTTCTAACCTTATCTCTCACGTCACATGCAGGAGTTCCTTATTGGAACTTGCTTTTCAATGAATTTTCAGCTTAAATATTCCCGTTATTCCAGTTAAAATACAAAGGATCGACCGCGTTCAATGAAATTGCATTGTCTTCAATTTAACACTGTAAGAATATCCATTTGAGAAATCCAGCACCTTTGTCACACATTATCCTTACAGATAAAAGGAGAATACAGAGCCAGAAACATGCACCAGAGTATTTGTTGATTGGATCTGGGGTTTTTATGCCATTCCACCGAGATGATCAGGCGGCTGTTTACGCAGGGATTTGTGCAATCCTCCACTACCTTTGTCTCGTTTCTCTTCTTGATGCTCGGTGCTTTCCTCTTCACGCGCTTCCTTCAGTCCAATGTAAGCAAACTAATATAATTAGTGTTACATTCATGCAAGATTTTTTTTACTTTTTCTCTCCTCCGAGATATGCAATTGATGGGTGAGTTTAAAACGAGCTACACTATACGACGCCGTCTGAAACCTGACTCTCTCTTGCTATTTTTTTCTGGGACACCACCCTTACTGGATCACATTCGAAACTCAGGCGTAATTGTCGTGAATTTTGTGGGTTTTTTAAATAAAAATTTTCCTTTTTTTAACTCAAACTGCAGAATTAGGCTAA
The DNA here is from genome assembly GCF_001659605.2 of Manihot esculenta. NCBI lineage: Eukaryota > Viridiplantae > Streptophyta > Magnoliopsida > Malpighiales > Euphorbiaceae > Manihot > Manihot esculenta. The sequence continues at coordinate 27,373,931 of NC_035166.2, forward strand.
GCTGATAAGCCCCTCTTGACTTTTTCAACTTGAGCTTCTCTGATGTAGGTTATTACAGGCAGCTTGGCTGAGAAGTCAATTTTCACTGCCAAAACAGCCAAGCCGCGAGATCATATTGAAATTCCACTAAACTGCGATGTACTCAACCTCACACGAACATGCCCCAGAGACTACCCCACGACGTTTTCACAAGATCCTGATCGTCCATCACCTCCAACGTGTCCACAGTACTTCCGGTGGATCCATGAAGATTTACGGCCATGGGCCCGGACGGGTATCAGCAGAGACATGGTGGAAAGAGCTAAAACAACAGCAAATTTCAGATTGGCAATAGTGAACGGCAGAGCTTATCTCGAAACTTATGAGAAGGCGTTTCAGACTAGAGATGTTTTTACACTGTGGGGAATCCTACAGTTGTTACGTAGATATCCGGGAAGACTGCCTGACATGGAGATGATGTTTGATTGCGTAGACTGGCCGGTTATCAAGTCCGTCGATTTTACTGGGCCTAATGCGACGGCCCCACCGCCTCTGTTTCGCTATTGCGGGAACGATGATACGCTGGACCTCGTTTTCCCTGACTGGTCCTTCTGGGGCTGGCAAGACCTGTTAACTGTTCTTCATTTAATTTTTTCAAAACATTAAATTCACCAAAATGCCGGGTTAATCAATTATATTCTACAGGGCTGAGACGAATTTAAAACCATGGGAGCATATACTAGTCGACCTGAAAGAAGGCAACGGAAGGAGTAGATGGCTGGACAGAGAACCTTATGCTTATTGGAAAGGCAATCCAGATGTTGCTGAGAGCAGGCAAGACCTTATCAAATGTAATGTCTCTGAACAACAGGAGTGGAATGCTCGTTTATATAGACAGGTAACCATCAATGTGATAATTTTCAATGGAGAGTAATCCTGGGATTAATGAAAGGAAATGACTTAGAAATCTATTACAGGATTGGGTCCGAGAATCCCAGCAAGGATTCAAGCAATCAGACTTGGCAAATCAATGCCTTCACAGGTACAAAGTTCATATATGTTATTATTTGTTTTTAAAGCTCATTTGTAATGCATATTTCAATGTTCATGCAGGTACAAAATCTATATCGAAGGGTCTGCATGGTCAGTCAGTGAAAAGTATATTCTTGCCTGTGATTCAGTCACTCTTATTGTGAAGCCCCGTTACTATGATTTCTTTTCAAGAGGTCTGATGCCATTTCAGCACTATTGGCCTCTAAGTGAGGACGAGAAATGCAGGTCTATTAAGTTCGCAGTTGACTGGGGTAACAGCCATAGACAAAAGGTAACAACTTTTGATTCAGAAGGTTTCGATTTTGCCATTAGAATTAAGAAATCTGAAGTATCTTGCACCACAGTACAGGCCTACAGTGGACTTCTAACTGTTGTTCTGCTATTAGCCTCATCAGCTATTATTGCTCTAAATGCACTAAACGAAAATATTAAGGGAAAAATCTGTTGTGAAGTTATTTTTTGGTCTAAAAATTTATGTGGAATTCAGTGTGTGCAATCATTTGTTAGTTTCTTGTTTCTTGTTGGACTTAATGGGTAGATCATTAAGAGAAAAGAAGAAACGATAAATGAACTGAATTGACCTGAAACTTTTGAGTCGTCTTGTTTTTTTCAAGTTATAATTTTCTTATGCAGTTGTTCTCCATGAGTTTATCAGGCCCAGAAAATTGGAAATGCAGCAAGTAAATTCATTCAAGAGGAGTTGAAGATTGATGATGTGTATGATTACATGTTTCATCTCTTAAGCGAGTATGCAAAGCTTTTGACATTTAAGCCTACTATACCTAGAAATGCAACTGAACTATGTTCGGAAATAATGGCTTGCCCAGCGGAAGGAACAGAGAAAAAGTTTATGATGGAATCTTTGGTGAAGGTTCCTGAAGATGCAGGTCCATGCACCTTGCCTTCTCCATATGACCCTTCATCTCTTCTTGCTGTTATAAGGAAAAAAGCAACTGCTATAAAGGTGGTGCGGTTATGGGAGAAGAAATTCTGGCAGCATCAAACCAAGTAGTCTTAGAGAGGTGTGTTCACAGACAAACCTAGTAACTGGGCTTGGCTTATTACAAAGGACATGTATAGACTCAAATTTCTCAGTTTTGCCCTCCTTTGTATTATTCCCTTTTAGATAATGTTAACAGGAAAATTTTCAGTGGAATAAATAAATAGCATTTTAGAATTCAGTAATACTTGTTCTGTTGATCTTCAATTTAATTTTGTGTTTGGACCCATTAAAACATTTGATTGGCTATTAAATTGTATGAAACTCATTTCACTCATTTTTTTATGTGAATATATCTTTAGGAGATTATCATTGATAAATATATTTTGATACTTGTGGTTCTTAGCACTGTTTGTTTAATAAAAAATATTTTTTATATTTTCTGATATTTGAATCACTTTTTCTTTTTAGAAGATAAAATCACTTCCTTTCTTTGGGATATTATTAACATGGTTAAGTTATTATTGCATAAAATTATTAATTAATCTCTATTTTTTAACGTTGCTGTGAAACAATGAAAACATATCGAATTCCATAAGATACTTAGTGGACCTGCAACCTTTGCAATTTGCGCCACGACAGCCTCTCTAGAGAAATTCCTCAGTCTCTTTGAAACTGTACTCAACTGTTGGCGCTCTTGAATTTGCAGCAAATGATTTTGCTGGAAAGACACCGTCTTGGATGGGCACTCGTTTTCGAAATCTATATTGGTTCTTAGTCTTCGTTCCAATATGTTCAATGACGAAATTCTGCAGTAATTCTCACCAAAAGAAAAAGGGAAATTCTGCAGTAATTTGTGGGCTCACATCTCTTCAAATAGTGAACTTTGCTGATAACAATTAATTTGTCAGGAACAGTACCAAAATGCCTGACCAATCCCGCAGCCATGGCCATGGTACAAAGTCCAAGCACCAAGATTTTTTATTCTTCAGTAGGCTATGTTTTAGAGAATGCATATATGGCGACAACAAAAGGAAGAGAAGTTGAATATGAACAGCATTTTTTAACACCGGTAACTAGCATGGATTTTTCAAACAACAAGCTATGATCAGGACAGTTTCCAGAGACAATATATTACAGTTCTGTTAGGATTACGGTCATTGAATTTGTCCCAAAAACAATTTGAACTATACGAGAGAGAACCCGAAGAATATTGGGAATATGGGAGTGCTAGAATCAGTTGATCAAATATTTTTATAAGAATATCTTCATCTTGGAAAAAATTTGCTTATGCTGATGCAAATTGCAGAAGCAATGGTTGAGCAAATTCAAGATTCTCATTCAACTTAATTGCAATATTTCTCTGAAGCTACAGGCCAATTACAAATGTGAAAATTACAAGAGGAAAGAATAGTAGGTTGCCAAATGAAGCGGCAGAAAAAGGAACAAACAACATAGAAGTACGTACGCATATTACATAAAAACTAGAGGGGGTTAGTGTAAAACTAAAACCCCATCCAACAGAAAATAAATTAAATAATTAAAACAAAAAAATAATCAATGCTGAGTCTGATGACATGTAATTTTGTCACAAAAAATAAATAAGAGAAGGATTAATTAGTGTCTAAATAGCTCGCCCTTTTACAATGTCGAGGCTCATCTCGCTTGGATCAGTTGCTTGCAACTCAAACTGAATCCCATCTAGTTCCCTCTTGAATCTGTCTTTGGAGCTTGCATACACCATCTTCATTCTCACCTTTGAAGTGTCAGGTGACCTACGAGGACATATGAAACCTTATAGTTATTATGCATGCCACATACAAATAGAATGTCAAATTTGTTAAATGTGATCAGAAACGGGTGAAATTTACCATGCAATGAAGAAAATTTTGCTTTTCTGGCAATTCTCATCAGTGGTGAAATCAAAATCATAGACAGCATAGCGGCATTCATCAGTTGGCAGAGATGAAGTGAAATCCGCGTAGGTTTCTTCAGGGCCTCCAAGTTTGTCTACCACCACTTGCTGAGCTTCAATCTTGAAAACGATGAATCGGTAGTTCCTCTTTGCTTTTAGTTCCAGAAACTTGAGCTTGCAGTCATCATGCACAGCCATTCCAGATGCCGAATTCGCCTAACCCAGCATTTTAATGGGGCCATACACAAAGAATGAATATGGAGAATATTTAGAAACGCATGAATCCCCGAGAGAACCATTAATGAAACTAGATATAGAATAAATAAAAAAGATAATGCAAATCTTTTATGCTAGGGAATTAATAGGTTTTAATATTTCATGAACCAAATACAATGTTATTTGATAGATTAAATTTTTGCTGCTTGTCCCTTTCTCAGGCATGATTACAATAACAAGATCATAGAAAGAGAGCGAGAGAGATACCATGTTTGCAGTTCAAGTATGAGAGCTATGGCCTTGAAGGAAATGATTGAAGAGAAGAAGAAAAATGGAGAATGAAAAGGAGAAATGGTAGAGATCCTTAATAGTGGGGACACATTAATATGGAGAGGTCAGACGAGTAAGAGAAGGAAGAGAAATTTGAGGGGGCGCAAAAACAAGGGTTGAGAATTGTCTAAGCTTCCAAAGCTCATCATGTCCACAACCATGTTTTTCTTGCTGTTTATCCATCGAATCAAGCGAAAATAATGAGCAAATTACTGTTTCCATTGCCACGTCTTTACCTGCTTGACCTCTTTGTCAACCTTTCATTTTTTTTTTTATTAAAAAACCGAATAATAAATTGATAAATTATTTTTAGGATAATGGTTTCACGTACTTGTTACTATTTTCCTTGATGGTCTCGTTTCTTATCACGTTTGATTTCTGTAACCAATGGGTAGTAATTTCTTATAATAATATCCTTTTGCTTTCTCAAACTTACAAGAACTCTAGCAAAAGGATTAAACAAAAACCCCGTACAAGAATTAGAAGCTCCACGTTCATCATGCATGAATCAACTAACAAGAATGCATGCATGCAGCGTCCGACAAGTGAAATATTGTGAAAAACTCATTGTGGCAATGGTTAAAGATCGTTTAATCAGAGTTTCTATAAAATTTTGGACAAGAGGTCTTAGCAAATTCACCATTGCAGACCCATGAATTTTTCCTTAATATGCTTTAGTAGGAAATCATATAATGCTAAAACATTAATTCTTTGCAATATTCAGATTAAATTCCAGAACATTAGTACTCCAATCTTTCTATATATAGTTTAAAGTTTTCCCCATTATTTTTTTTTTGGGTCCTATTGTCAGATGAAATTTACTTGTAATTCAGGTGTCGTCCTTTGCAAAAACATTTCTTCTAAGTGGCCCAAATAAAAGGAACACACCATATATATCAGCATGATGCCAAATTGAGATCTGTAGACACCATGTAAGCCATTGCTTGGGTAGCCTAGCATTGGTAAAACAACTATCATATTGAATTGTATTTAAATCAAGTGGAAAATAGATTTAAAAATTATTTAGAATCGGATTGTTACACATGTTTAAGTATAAAATTCATTAGAGACTTATTTTACTCCCTGTTAAATTACCTCGGTGGCAACTCCCAAATCAAACACAGTGGGAGGAAGAAGAAGAAAAAAAAAAGATTTTGCAGCATTCATCTCTGACTTTTTCCCCAATGCTGTCATGAAGAAATAATCATGTATTTTTTATTCAGAGCTTTGATTGTCTAATTCACCAGTTATAAGGTGCAGTGTCATGTTATATTCACCAACAAGCAATCATTCAAGACGCCTCACCAAATAGACAAACTAACCACCACAAGTTTTGTGCTCATAATCCTCCATTTACTTGAAATTGCTCCATCAGTTACAGACTTACAGTCCCAACTAACCTTATCTGTTGGATTTATTTTCCCAATTCAAATTATCAAATGTGCAGTTACAAATTAAATTGGTTCAGACCATACTCGACTTCATGCTTTGAAGATCAAAAGTCAATTGAATATTCACTTTTTTCATAATATACAGTTCTTGAGACTGTTAAAGGACAACTGAATTGAAAATTATCAATTCAATTTCCATTTTAGTTCTTTTTTTCAGAAGAATTCTAATTTGGCTGGTTAATTGCATAAGAATTAAATAATTAAATGGCTTATTGAACATAAAAGGCTAAAAATTTAGGGTTAATCCTGATTATAATTAAAATTTTAATTTTGAATGACAAGATTTCAATTTTTAAAATTGTTGTAATTATAATTAATTTATAATATAATTTATTCAATTAGATATAAAAATATGAACCTTTATTTTTAATCATAAATATAACCAAAACTTTAATTTCATATTCAAATATTTCAATTTTATTATAATTATAATTAACTTTTAAAATTATTTTTCAATAAAAGAAATTTTAAAATTATTTTAATCAATTTTAAATTAGTATATGTGGCATGCTCTCTGATTATTTATTTAATTTTTTAAATATTTATTAAATAAATTCTTAAATTTGACTAGTTTAAATTAAAAGTTTTAATAGTTTAAATTAAAAATTAAGATAATAAAAATTAAGTATTTTAGCATATATAAATAATTAAAATTAAGGGATCATTTATATAAATTTAATTAATATTTAAAAATGAAATAAACAACTTGCGGCATGGCAAGATATGTACCAATAAAAAATATATTTAAATTATTTTAAAAATTAAATATAATTACAATAAATTTAAAGATGTAACTTTATTATTTAAAATTAAAATTTTTAGTTATAAATATTTAATTATATATCTACTAGGGCTAAATAAATATATCTACTATTGTAATTTCGTGCTCCTATGTGTTTTTCGCTTTGCATATTGTAAAGGCTGGATCGAGCCATCAACGAGAAATAAACTATGTGACGTCACGTGTATAGAGATAAATGAGGGGGTCACAAGTTTCCACTATGAGAATACCCAACCGTCTTAACAGACTTTTTTTTTTTAAGAGCGATTTTAATTATTAAATATAATCAACTTAAAAAATTAATTGAACAATAAATTTAATGGAATTTTGTTTTTTAATAGTTAATTGTTTATTACTGTATTTGATTCAGTTAAATTAAAAGTCTCTCCATTAAATTTTTACTATAAGTTGAGTATACATAAAAAATTTTCAAAGAAAAAAACATAAAATTAGGAGGCAGCTGCCACCTAAAGGCTATTGTACTAAAATAGAATGATCTACAACTGTATTTTAAAATAAATTGTTACTGAAAATTAATAAATTGCTAATATAAATTAAGAGATACACATGTTTTACAGTAAAAAGTAATTAAACGGCATAAATAAACACGTAATTTAGTATTTTAAGCCATCAAAATAGGGTCGCATGACCCAGAATCAATTGGAAAATAAAGTTTTTTTTTTTTTTTTTTAACAGAAGGAAAGGGGTATTACGATGTTCGATCCACTTAGCCCATTCGAAGTAGGAGGCAGCAGTCAATGGAAAATAAAGTTGAAGGGGAGAGTCTCTAATAAAAGGAAGAAATATTGCAGTAATAGTTGCAGTTGCCAGCGAATGACAGTAAAATTTGGATGAAGTTGCTTCAAAGAGAATGCAACACTATTGGCTGAATCAGATTCTTGACATAAGAAATGATAGTCCTTGGTTGAGCAATGGTCCCACTAGAAGAGGGTTACTTGATCGCCACTACATTGCCGTTTTGCTTCTCTTTTTGTCAACTCGAAGGCCGAAAAGCCTTCTTCTTTTGTCTTCCTCAATGCTCTCAACCTGAAGCCTCCTTGCATGAGTGCAACGTACGCTTGCTTGGCCCATTTGCCATCTGCTCTATGTGGGCCATCGGATTAGCATTCTTTGCAATATTCAAATACCTTACATCATAATCAAATCAAGCAACTTAATTGTTGCTTATTTCCTCATTAACGGTAAAAATTAATAGTAAAAAAGGGAAGAAGAAATTTTTTCAGAGAAAAAAAACAAAAGATGGAATGTGTGGGCCATATGTTGTTTAGCTTTCACGTTGAAGAAGCGTTGGGCCAGGCAGCGGCAAAAGGTGATTGTATTCTGTTCTCTGCTGGATTCACATGATACACTTCCAGATCACGTGCTTCTCAACCACTTTCATGTGCGCACAAACAGATGCGATATTCTTTCCTTCTAATTTTTAGCCGGATGACAAAGCGCGTCTTGTTATATCTCCTTAACGGAGCGTGGGCTTCCCGTCTCCCAATTTCCACACCTAATGTAACCGTAATCACAATTTCACACGAAAATAAAACTAGTGAGGGGTTTGCCAAATTTCAAATTTGAAATTTGAAATTCCCCCTTAAACAAAAACTTCCGTCAAATTCTTCGTTAACTTATTACGAATATAACGGCAGAGAATCTCTCCGTCTTTTCCGTACTATATAAGCCTCTTTATCTCTCTCTCATTTGCCCATCTTCCTCGCGCACTTTTTCTCTTCTCTGTTCTCAGTGGTTGCTTGAAGCGAGCTCTCCACTTCTCTACCCCTCTCTCTCTTCCGAAAACTCAAAAGTTTCCGATCAAAATGCGTGAGATTCTTCACATCCAGGGAGGCCAATGCGGTAACCAGATCGGGGCCAAGTTCTGGGAGGTGGTTTGCGCCGAGCACGGGATTGATTCCACAGGCAGGTACCAGGGGGACAACGATCTACAACTTGAACGAGTCAATGTTTACTATAACGAGGCGAGTTGCGGAAGGTATGTTCCACGCGCCGTCCTCATGGATCTGGAACCAGGCACCATGGACAGTGTCAGATCCGGGCCCTACGGGCAGATATTCCGTCCTGATAACTTTGTTTTCGGCCAGTCTGGTGCGGGAAACAACTGGGCTAAGGGACACTATACGGAGGGAGCTGAGTTAATTGACTCGGTTCTTGACGTTGTGAGGAAGGAAGCCGAGAACTGTGACTGTTTGCAAGGTACTTCCTATGCAGTCTTTTAGGAAAATATTTTTTGGGTTATTATACTATTTTGTGACCTGGATAGCGTGGTATGTGCTTTATGAAATCCATTCATTAGTTTATCCGTGTTCTTTATTTTTCTTTTCTCACAGAAGCTGGTTTTGCTGCATTTTATATTTTCAATCTATAGATCCGTTGGATTCAAAATAGACTGTTTTATCTTCTCTATTCTCACTCACTGGAGGTGGTTGTCTATGTGTTCTATGCGCAATTATTTTAATTTGTCTTCAAAGTATTTCTAAGGCGAATATTTGGATATAGAATTGGGATCCAATAATTCCGAAGATGCATATTTATTAACTTCCAAACCATGCTGTGATGCTGGTTTTAACTTTTAATCAGTCTAAAAGTACTTGACAAGTTGTGTTTGGTTCACTTAACTGTGTCAAAAGTGGTTGAAGATGAGTTTCAGAGTTCAATAACATGAATTGAGAGTACTAATTTGTATCAAGTGCTCAGTTGAACTCTGGAGATTAATTTACATTAAAAAGACCTTTGTTTTTCTATGCTAATGGCACCTGAACAACTTGAATTTTCAGTTTAATGGTACTGTATGCGGGAACTAGATATTACTGTTCTTTTTAGTATATTGATTTGCAAGTACATAATTTGAACTTTTCTAGCGATTAATCTTTAATCTGGATAAGCTGATGCGGAGCTCTTTGTTTGGCTATTTTTTATTTTTATTCATCATTACGTTTGTGGGTTGCGGGATTTACAAGTTTCAACTTATGCAGGTTTTCAGGTTTGCCACTCATTGGGAGGTGGTACTGGGTCTGGCATGGGAACCCTACTAATTTCCAAGATCAGAGAAGAGTATCCAGATAGAATGATGCTCACCTTCTCTGTGTTCCCGTCCCCGAAGGTGTCTGACACTGTTGTTGAACCATACAATGCGACCCTTTCCGTCCACCAACTTGTTGAGAATGCAGATGAGTGTATGGTTTTGGATAATGAGGCCTTGTATGACATTTGCTTCCGAACACTTAAGCTTACTACTCCCAGCTGTAAGTCTTTGCTATTTCCAAATGTTATGCTTTTTCATTTTATCATGTTTGAAGTTCTAAAACTTTCTTTTTAGTTTGATATGGCCCAACTCTATGTGACTTTTGGTGCCTGGTCCTTAAATATGGTGTCGTTTAATAGAAAAATCTTTCCTAATTTTTCTGTGAGGCATCTTTGTTAATTGTTTATGTTTTGGAATTGGGGATTAGTATTTTCACCTTTTTGCTGCCAAAGTAATAAGGTCAGGCATTATCATGTTCTTTACAGCTGTGAGCCATTGGTTGCACGTGGTCCTTATCTGCTTTTTATGTTTAGACGGATGGTTGGCATTTTTTTGAAGATCTCGATTCTCATTTGTGGAAAATGATAAATTTGTTTTATTAGCTCTTTGTGTTATTCCCAAAAATAAAATCTTGAATCTAGATCTCACCTGGAGGCTAGTGTAGAGAGTCAAATCTATTTCTCACCTGGTCCCCTACTGTGATATGTACTGTTGTAGGGGACCATATTACCCTGTGATTTATTATCTGCTCTATTATTGTATGGCATCATTCTTTGGTAGGTATTTGTGTTTAAACTACCACACGCTTTATTTATACTATGTTACTTCTAAATGAATATATTTATGAACAATAATAACCTTGATGGTACTCCATGTTCTTAAATCTAGTTGGCGACCTCAACCACCTTATTTCTGCCACCATGAGTGGAGTGACATGCTGCCTTCGATTTCCTGGTCAACTCAACTCCGACCTTCGCAAGCTTGCTGTTAATCTTATCCCATTCCCTCGGTTGCATTTCTTTATGGTTGGATTTGCTCCACTCACATCTCGTGGGTCACAGCAGTATAGAGCCCTTACTGTACCTGAATTAACTCAGCAAATGTGGGATGCCAAGAACATGATGTGTGCTGCTGATCCTCGTCATGGCCGATATTTGACTGCTTCAGCCATGTTCCGTGGAAAAATGAGCACTAAAGAAGTTGATGAACAGATGATTAATGTTCAGAATAAGAATTCATCTTACTTTGTTGAGTGGATCCCCAACAATGTGAAATCAACAGTTTGTGACATCCCCCCAACTGGTTTAAAGATGGCCTCAACATTCATCGGGAACTCAACATCAATTCAGGAAATGTTCCGTAGGGTTAGTGAACAGTTCACAGCCATGTTCCGCAGGAAGGCTTTCTTGCATTGGTACACAGGAGAGGGTATGGATGAGATGGAGTTTACCGAGGCAGAGAGTAACATGAATGATCTGGTATCTGAGTACCAACAATACCAAGATGCAACAGCAGATGAGGAAGGTTATGACTACGAGGACGAAGAGGAGGTTCAAGAGGAAGTTTAAGTGCTATATTGTTAGTGTCAGGCTTTGTGTTTTGCTGCAATTGTGTTGTTGATTTTAATGTTTTGTTTTTGTACCTGAATATCTTATTTGGGAGTTTGGATTGTGATGATATGGGACCTTTGATATTGTAGTGTAGGCAAACATGGTTTACCCTCATTCTTACTGTCAGTAAATGGTTGACTATAGTTAATATGCGCAGTTCACCTTTGGCAACCAATAGTTAATATAAGCTGATATTATTATTATTGTATTAAAAGCCATTAAGCTTTTAGCCCCAAGTGTATAACAGTCCGTGGCCTAGTTGATCAGGGTTACTGTTGGCTGTAATTAATTAAAGATTTTCCGATTTTTCATGGGTTAAAATATCATTAGTAATAGGGAAAATTAACACAATTTTGCTGGGATTGTTTTAACAATTTGTTTGAAAGCAAATTTTATTAAATCCTATCTCGGAAAATTTTGACATAAAAGGATTTATTTTATCTCAGATCAGTAGATCTTTCCTGTACACAACCCATTTATGATTTATTCTATGCTGTGAAATGTTTTATTGAAATTTGGATTTAAATTGAGATTTTTTATTATAAAAATTCTGGAAAAAAAATCAAATCATAAGATTTTATTAATATTATACCAAAATCAAATTGCACCCTAACAAACTGTATTGCTTCATGGAATTCCTTTGAGTAGACCTTACGACCTCTAATGTGAAAGTCGTATATAGAATGAACAAAGGAGACCCTCAAAAGACAAAGCTTAAGTGGTTCTTAAGTACATTTAAAATTTGTCAAAGCATATTCCATCACTTCTTGGCGGTGCGAGGGAGGTAGGCCGATGTTTCCGCCAATGCGTTTCTCGTTGGGTTGTGAAATACTCTCCAGTTGCTCCTGGGTTTTATTGTGCTGATGTCTGTAATTGAAGCTTTGGGCTAGTGTAGCTAGTGTATCTCTAGATTCTATGAGCTTAATGACTAAGTTGGTATACAGTCCATATGTGTTGCAAATTTATTTTTCAGTAATGCACTCCCCCTTTCCTTCGAGCAGTAAACAAAAAGTTATATGAGATATTAATAATGTTTAAAAAGTTTAATTAAGTTTAATGTCAAACTTCAACACATACACATTACAAACGATGTACTACAAATAACTAAAACTCTTATTTTACTATTTAAAAAAACCTTAATAAGTTAGTATATAAAATTTGATATCTCAATAGTCCAGTTCTTTATTATTTGAAGTTAATAATACTAATAATTAAGAATATTCTCAAATTAATTAATGAAGTTTTTGATTGGGTATATCGACATTCATTTTCAATTCAAACTGAATTCATGAAGTTTGATGAAAAAAAATTAAATAATTTTTCTAATAATAAGTATGTGTTTTTAGAATAAGTAGTTATACGAAAAAGAAATACAATCTTAATTCAAATATGAGACGATCTTACCTCGTTGAAATAATAAAAGTTCAAAAGCTCTAGAAAATACCAAATCCTTTATTGTGTGGTTCCAGTATATCTATAATCCTCCGAATACAAGAACGACTAAAATTATCTGCCTACAATAACACCTTGATTCAAATAACAGAACCACCACATGCTTGCGTAAGCAATCAAGCTGGCCTGCTACTAAAATCTTGGTGCTACTTTGTTTTTATTCGCATACTCATTGTCTAAGTTCACATCTATGTTCTGATTCTCTGTGTTTTCATTGACTAAAAGGGAGCCAATGCTGGGGCAACTACTGGGGCAATCGTGTACTTCACTGGTTGAATTGGTCCTGGTGCAACGAGACCAGAGCTCCTGATATCAGCCATCAATCCTCTACGTGCATTTCCCTCTTGTGCCTCGCAGAGCTTGGGAAGAAATACACCTGCAATATGACACAGGAAATTATTGTAAATATTGATGAAGTATTTGTGAAAATGACAACGAGGGTTGTGTTTGTACCTTCTCCAGCCGCAAGATTGAAGTAAAGGTCGATAATGTTGGGGCAGCTATCGTAGCACTGAGGAGAGCAGAGCTGTTGTGTGAAGCGAGACTCGAGGAGAGAATCAGATGAGATTCCCAGTGATTTTCTGTCGAGGCCACATGCTTTGATGCACTGATCAGTTTCGATCCAGTTCCTCAATCTATCAGCTTCAATTTCAGAGGTTCCGCAAGTGTATGATTCTTCACCGCTCCTTTTGACATGCTTTTCAAGTACGCAGCGCTTGCCGGTGGATGAGATTGCATAAGAACATGTGTCTTGGTCCAAATGCTCGCATCTGATTTCTCCTGCAGTTCACCATCAAGCTTATTATTGAGCTACTTAATAAAGAGAAAAATATGCTATATTTTTACCTCGAGTGACTTGGGCACATAGAACAAGGGCAAAAGCCAGGACAGCCAGGGTCTTGAAGCAAGCCATTGGCACAAGTTTTTATGGGAAATAATATATGCCCAACAACTTCGTGCTCTGTCTGCTAGGAGCTTGATTTAGTTTGTGAAGTCTCGAGAGAAGGTTTCGGCATTTATATAATTGTTTTCAAATGGCACTGTGGATTGGAAGTCCACGATGAAATTTATGAGTTTCAACTGTGAATGGCACTAACCCCACAAGCAGGGATACGTGTCCTAAAGGTGTGTCAAGTGTTTTCCTCCAAAAAGAAGCTATGTTGGCGAGAGTCAATGATCAGCGCTATCAATGGCGGATGCTGATGCACATCTCGTTGATTTTGGTTGTGATGAGGGTTGAGACTAATTATTACTATTAATGCATGCTGTTGCTAACTGATATACTTTTCTTTTGGATTCTTTCGTCCATCATCACATCACGATTGAGATTTACGAAGAGGTGTCTTGTTTGGTCACATGGTTTTTCAAAAATCTATTACGTTTCAATGTTTAAAAAGGCGAGGGTTACCTCAAAAATAAAGAAGATTTGTTAAAAACATAAATCCCAGTATATTCTCTGTTCTTGTGTGATTTTAGTGGCATTGCCATGCTCATGATAATTTCTTTTTTGCAAGGATATGCTGTCTTGTATATCTTATTAAAAAATATAAAATAAAATAAAAATATTTAAGCTAGTAATTGATAATTCCTTATTTTAATAAATTATTTCGAATTAAGAAACAAAAACCTCGAGAAGGAGAAGTCAGTGTCTGAAACTTCCAGAGGCGGCTGCTGATTAATTGGAAAAGCTGAGCAGTAAAAATAAGGTGGCCTTGTGGCGGTGCTGGGAAAGTATTGGCTTTTTACAATGACTTTTCTCCTCCGTGATTATCGGAGCGAACTTTGAAAAGGATGTTTCTTCTTCTGTACATTCTACAGAGACGACGGTGAACAGACCTTAAAATCTTTTGACTACGGAGTTAGGCTGGAGTCGAGAAGACATCTTCGAGTTTCTATGGAGAGTTGGTATAATCTAAAGCTTCCTATTTAAACTACTTTTCTAAATCAAGTCTGCTTGCTTGAGAAGATCATTCAACCCGCATGATTTATATTTGAACTTTAATTAAGATAAATTTTATGTTTTAACAAACTTATTAAATGTTTAATTTGCATTAATGTGGATGTTGAATATCACATTGTGCGACCTAACCCACCATCTGTTTGGGACCCCAGAAACAGTGGGAAAGTAGATGAGAAAATGCAAGGTTGAGACTTGAGAGAGAAAAGACAAGAAGGGATTAGAGGTTTTCAACAGAAGGAGGTTTTATTAATAATGGAATCAACTACGTACAATGAAAGCCAATCTCAGCTATATAACAATTAATAGATTAGCTAACAGACTGTTAGAGGATGTTTGATGATTCTACAACAGCTTATGATTTAGTAGCTATATTTTTAGTTAAATTATATTATTTTTTAAAAAAATTATCAGTTACAAATTTTTCATGTGTTTAAATTAATATTATTTTGGTAAATTATTTATAATTATAAAGGCGATAGTGTAAAAATATTTTAAATAATAATTAAATTAATTATAATTTTTATTTTATATAATAAAACAATCACTTACCAGCTTCTCTTGCGGTTAGCCCTCCGTTGATCCAATCATTACCTATTGCAAGTTATTGTTTATAAAATATATTTTATTTTTTCATACGTATTAAATTTTAATAATTATTATTTTAATTAAAAAAATTTCTATTTACTTTTCAATTATATTTTTTAAAATATAAAATAAGATAGTAAATCTTATTGAAATAAAAATAATAATAATAACGTTATTAAAAACATATGATTTGAATTAAATAGTAAAAGTTAATTTGACTTCTTTTGATTCAAAAAAAAAAAAAATTGACTTCTTATTCTAAAAAAATAAATAATTAATAAAAAATTATATTAAAAATAAACTAAAATTATTATATTAACTGTTTTTCTGTTTTATAATATTTTTTATAAATTTTTTAGTTGTTATAAAATTATTATCTATTTTTCTTATTTTACATCATATTAATATATAAATTGATTATTATAATATTATTTTATTTTATTTTTTAAATAATTTTTTATTAATTATTATTTTTTAAATAAATATTTAAAATATTTTTAAATATTTAATAAAATTTAATATATTTAAAATAATATAATTGAAAAATTAATAAAAAATTACCTTTCTAAAATAAAATTGAGAAAAAGACAAATAGTTGGAGAATATCAAATATTTAGTTTAAAATTAATTTAAATATAATTTACAAGAACACCAACATAACAGAAAAGTTTTCTAAACTTTTCTAACTATTCAATATCAATGTCAAACAAGTTCGTATGCCTAAATAAAAGAAGCATATTAATATTAGGGCCGGGGCTCGTGTAGGCCTGAGCTTGTATTGGACCTGAGAGAGAATTTATGGTCTGAACATAGTTTTGGGGCCTTTGAGCCATGAGCTTCAGAACATCTGGTGTCGCCCTGTCTGAGCACTTTACACGTGCTATGAATATGCTTTTTTTACAAATTCTAAATAAATTCCTAAACTCATACAATTTTTCAAAAAATTGTAAAAATATGAAAAAAATATATATAATTATTTAAGTCTTAAGAGAGTATTCTGTGAAAACTAAGCATCTGTTTTTTTTAAAAAAATATTTTTTTAATGTTTAAAATATTAAAAAAATTATTAACAAATTTTTTTTAATTAAATAAAAAATTAAATATTTTAAAAATAATGACTTTCCATTTCAAAAAAAATATATAATTTTATATACTTTGAGAATGTTATTAAATAAAAAAATAAATTATATTATTAAAAAATATTTTTTAAATATAAATTATTTTGAGAATGTTAATAACACTTTCATATATAAATTTATTAATATATTTTATTTTTTAAATTAAACTAAACAATGAAAAAATAAGTTATATTATTAAAAAATATTTTCTGTGTAAATTATTTTTTAAAAATATTTCTAGAAAATATTCTTTTTAAATACAAATTATTTTGTGCTGAGTCTAATAATTTCTCATTTTCCATTAAGTAGCTAGCTTTCTGTTATTGTTCCCCTTCAACTTTGATTTCATTTAGATTTTGTTTTTAATGAAATCATGTATTTCACAATAATGAACGGGAGATAAATGACGGTTGAAAATAAAATATTTTGATTATTATGCCTTACTTGAAATGCTAACCTCCTAGATGGTTATATAATAACGAAAGAGATTTTACATAAGTTTTACATGAGTAAAGTAATAATATTAATAAAGATTTTTTTTTCTTTTGAAAATCTAATTCAACATAAAAATCAAGAAAGCTTGAAGATAGATAAATATAAGAAGAACAAGAGATGGAATTTACTTAAACAAGAGTGAAATTTGACTGATCTGTATGATTGTTGTAGCGTAGGCATGAGGCATAATATAAACACAGTACCACCAAATCTGCATTTCATATGATGTACATTTCTAAAGCTACCTCAACAACAAAACAGAAACAGTTCTGCCGAAAAATTTTTTGCCCGCCCATGCCTAGCTAATGAAATCCAGTGGATTCCTCAATAGCCATTCATCTGTTTCTCATATTGCCATATATTAATAATGTTTTCATGTCTGCCTTTAATTTCTAGGCTCTTCAGGTTGGAAAAGATCTCATGAATAGTAATTTTTTTGAAGATTTACTTTCGTGCCGCTAAATGAAAGTTTCTGGGATGAACCATGTTATCCAGAAGCTGTAAGTAGTTGAAGATGAAGCAGCTAGACGCATTTAGGTTATGAAAAAGCTCCTATTTTTCTTTTCTTTTATTACAATTCCTTGTAGGGTACATCGAGTCCACCGTTGAGAAGAAATTAGCATAGGATAGGTCCATTTGGAGTTAAGGAATAAAATTACGGCAGTTTAGACAAGAACTTTTATCTAAGTGTTTAGATAAATTAAATTACACAATGTGTTTAAAGAAAAAAATTTAATTAAATTAATGTATTTGGCCCATAAAGCCAATTATTGAGGAGGAAAGTGAAGAAAGAATAAAGAATAAAGAGTGGAAGCAATTAAAACCTTTTCTAAAAAAGGAAAAAACGAAAAGAAAAACTTTTCTTACACCTTTATTATATATATATATATATATACATATATATATATATATGTATATATATATATATATATAATTAATAGTTAAAAAAAAGTGTGAAATCAACAATAAATATATAGTTTTAACTTTTTCCACTGTTTCACACGATTTATTTTGTAAAAAAAATTTAAAAAAATTTAAATAAAATTATGCATAATTTCTTTTTTTTTTAAATAAAAAATTTATAAATTATTTTTTTATTTTAAATAAGATATATGATATTCTTATAAAATTTTTTATTTCAAAGTGGAAGCTTTTTTGAATTTAAATATCATTCAGAATCAAATAAAAATAAATAAATGAAATTAACAACTCTGAGACTTAGTACATATATATGCTAGAAATAACTCAGTACATGGTTAAATCCCTTTAAAAGATCATCCACATAATCAGTATGCTCATCCATGTAGTAGTGCTAATAAATCAGAAATTCAATTTTAACAAGAAGAGAAGCAATGCCTTTCTAATAAATTTCCAGAAGTGAAAGTTAAAAACAAACTAAGGCCATAAGAAAGTTGAGAAGAGAGAAACAGACATAAAAGTTGGCTAACCTGGAGAGAACATATAGTGAGAAGTTAGAGCAAGTGGTGGAAAATTCTAAAGGGATCGCATGATCCAATGAACAAAAATGATGATTAACGATCATTGAGACGAATCAGCAGAAATCATCAGATCAATGCGATCCCTTTGGAACTCTCCACCCTGCACTAATTATCAGCGACGCAGAAATGATTGGATAAGCAGTAGCATATATGGAAATCCAAAACCTAGGGTTGCTCTACATCTTGATTTATAGAAGGAAGGAAGGAAGAAATAATGTTGGGTGTTTTTGGTGACTGTTACACCCTCCTACTTTCCTTCACGCATTTGGTGTGATAGGATGTTAGGCAGCCTGTATCAATATGATTCCTTTTTCTGTATCTCTACTTGTGAAATTACTAAACTAGTTCTCTCTTTGCAAATGGAATTATTGGGAAAACTAAAATAAGCTTTTCATGAAAAAAAAAATATACATTCATATTTCAAAGGAATCCTGTTCATATAGATCAAAACATAAGTCTCCAGAGAATTATGTTTTTGAGTCTATGGTGATTTAAATTTTCGCCTAATAATTTTTTCATATTTCAAAATACTTAAGTTTTACGTTTTATTTTTTTTCTCCCAATTTATTTAAATCTATTTTTATTTTGTGTCAACTTCTATGTATATAGATAATTATGAAAAATAAAAATTAATTAGTATAATGTAGAAGAAATTAAAAATAAATAAGTAATAAGAAAAGCAGATAAAATAATCCAGAAAATATGTGATTTAAGAAAAATTATATATTATTAATATAGATCCATGTAAAAAAGAATATTACTCCTATCAAATTTTATAAATTTATATTGCGAGTTTTCGTAGATTCAATTTAGATAATTTTTTTTATAACTAGAAGGCAGGTAAGAATAGCGATCAAACAACTATTGGTGTTAGGAAGAAACTAAGCACTTAGTCCATTCAAGAAAATGACAGCGTAAGGCCTCTTCCTTCTTTTCTTCTTCATTATTGCTGCTTTTATTAACTTCACATCCAAATATAACTATTTCAATAAATTAAAATATCCAAGGCCGCACGTGTGTGGTCAACCAAAGAGATGATATTGTATATGTCCGACTTAATGGATTTGGTATATATTTAAAAATACATATATCTAAAGATTATTTTTTACATAATTAAAATGAAAAAGAATTAAAAACATGCATGTTATGAGATTTGTAAAGATGAGAAACACAATTAGGAGAAAGAAGTTTGACAGTCATAACTAAATTCAAAATGAATTAATTATTTATGGATGATAAAACGAATATCATGAATTATTTGAGGAAAGCATGCAGTGGGGCTGATGAAATACTGTTATAATATAAATGATTTGAAAGAATTTGGCCGGTGGTCATGTACATGTCGTCCTCCTATTAAGGGAAAGACGTTGGAATTTTGAAGAGGGTATCAAAAGAAAGAAAAAGAAAAATTGTTGAGAGTTGACAGGAGGCATGAACATGAGAAATTAATTAAAGCCATTATAATAAGCCATATTTCTCTCATGTGAGATGCTAGTGGTAACCACTGACCGTATTAGCGGCACACCACACGCATGATCTTCTCACGATGCACTTGCGTCTGTGTGTCCCCTCGATTTGGTACACATGGGCTCGTCTTGTTCTCCTCCTCCTTTTCTCTTTCTTCTTCCTCAACTTTACGATAAAGCAGTTATATTATATAACATTATCTATATGATATAATAAATCAATAAAAAATAAATAATTATATAAAAACATTTATTTTCTTTTTTTAATTATTATATTTTTAAAATTTATCCATTATTAGATTATATTTATATAATTATCTATCTTTTATTAATTTATTATATTTTATAAATAATTTTACCTGGTATAACCAGATTACTATATAATTATTTAGTTTTATTAAATTATTCTGTCCGCTCTCTCCTCCCCTTTCAATATTGTTTTTCTCTTTAACTCATCAAAATGCATCGTTTCACATTAGTTCTCCAATTTTTTCCATTTTTTTTTATTTTATTAATTAAATATACATAATAATTAATTTATATAAAATAATTTTAATATTAGCTATTAATGTCTTGAGATCCAGATAATGAAGTTTACAGTGCGATTGTGAGTTTAGTCAAAAAGAAAAATATTCATCTCCTTTTATTTCCTTTCCTTCGTCTGTCAATGACGCCTAACGATCTATTGTCACATGTTTCTATCGTTAAGATTGTCACATGTTTCTATCGTTAAGATTCGTACGCACGGATGTGTTAAAACTCCTCTCTAAGTCAAACGGCTATTTAATTCTCCCGTCGCGCATGCGGACAGAACTGCATGACTGAACCTATTATCTTTCCTTACGTCACGTCACGTCACGTCACTGAGCTGAGCTTATTCCTACTGAATCTGACTTGTGAGTGATCCGACCTGCTTTGTTTCACGTGTTTGAATTAGAGCTGAAAGTGCTGGATCGGTCTACCGGGATAGACCTTGAAAACTTTAGACTCGATTCATTTTTTTGGACTTAGCTTTAATTTTTTTCTGATCGGTTGCGATCCGGACGATAACAATAATAATATTTACCCTATTTGGAAAATAAAAATCGCATTGTACATCAACGTAAGTGTTACTTATTTCTTTCAATATTGTCTTGTTACATCATAATCCTGTCCATCCATTAATGTTCCCATGTGAAATTAAGCATGTCGTTTAGAGCTGAGCATTATCAGAAACTCTTCTGAGCTCCTTGTACGTTTGTTGGAATCAATTATTTTTTTGAATTTATACTCAACATCTGGGTTCCTACAAAATTTTATAAAAAAAAGTGAACAGCCTGTCGAGATTTTTATACCATAAGCATGAGTTTTTAATTAATTAAATTTTATTCTTTTATTTGAAAAAGATTCGATACTTCTATCTCAGGGGAAAAGAACATCAGCGCATCACTCTGAGAATGTGTCTGCCATTACCACAGATGCTTGGACATGGTTAATTATGAAAATAACACAAATTTGATCGTTTTATTAATCAATCAAAGGAGATGGTTAAGCGTTTTATTAATAACTCCACACTGCAATACTGTAGAAATTTTGCAAAAAAGCTCAAATTAACAAGACAAAAACTCTTGAAAAAAACAAAAGAAAAGAAAACAAAGACTAAAACTCAATAGTACAAAACCCGGTCAATACATAGAAGAGCTCCAATTTTATTTTAAGAAGAGATGAATTCTATGGTTATATTATTAAGGGAAAATTACTTTTTAGTCTCTGAGATTTAACGTAATTAACACTTTTATCCCTCTATTTTGGCGATCCAACATTTAAGTCCCTCACTTTCTCTTCCGTCCAAATTCATAGTCCTTTTATCCATTTAAGCCGTTTGATAAAAAATTCAAAGGTGAGATGTGATAATTTTTTTTAAAAATACCCTCCTCTCAACGTGAAATCCCTATTTTTCTTTTTTTTCATATCTTCTCCATTTCCTTTTATCCATTGGTAATTCTCTCTTTTTCTATCTCTCTCTATTTTTCATCTTTCTTCTCCCTCATATTTTCTCTATTTCCTTTTGATATTATTGATTTTTTTTTTCTCTTTTTCATCTTTTTTCTCCCTTATATTTTCTCTAATTTTTTTTACATTATTGATTTTTCTTTTTTTTTTTCTCTTTTTCATCGTTGTCCTCCCTCATATTTTCTCTATTTCCTTTTGACATTGTTGATTTTTTTTTTTTTCTTTTTCATCTTTCTTCTCCCTGAAGCATTATTTGAGAGTTACAGAAAGGGTAGGAGTTGTGGTGAAGAAGAAGAAGAAGTTGTAGAAAGAGTAGGGTTATGGTGAAGAAGAAGAAGAAGAATCTACAGTGAAGAGACATTGGGTTTGGGTTTCGTGATTTTGAAATAGCGGGACTTTTAGTGAGAGTCAATTTTGTCAATTCACGTGTCCCAAACGACTATTTTGGATGAAAGGACTACGAATTTGGACAGAAAAGAAAGTAAGAGACTTAAGTGTTGGGTCACCAAAATAGAGGGACAGAAGTGTTAATTACGTTAAACCTTAGGGACTAAAAAGTAATTTTCTCTATTATTAATATTAAAAATAAAATAAATTTATTTAATGAAAAGTTTTCAATTTTATTAAATTTATAAATTTATTTTACATTACCCAAGTAATTATTTCATGATAAAATATTAATTTAATATCTTTATTTTATTTTAAAAAATTATAATTTTAGAATTTTGATATTTTATTTTATAGTTCACATAAATTGTTGTGCGTATATAAATCAGTTTTAAAAATTTAAACTAATAAAAATAAGTGGTTTATAAAATAATATTCTCCTTCTCTCATAATTTTTATTTATTTTATTTTTTCATATATATTAATAAATATAATTTTTATATTAATTTTTTAATTATATTCATTTTAAATATATTAAATATTAAAAAATATTTTAAAAAATTTAAAAACAAAATAAAATTAAATAGAATTATAATAGTGAATTTATGTATTATTATAATTTTAAAAATAAGAATAATTTTAAAATAATAAAAAAATGAAATGAATAAAAATTATAAAATGAAATAGTAGAATTAATAATATTGTTAATAATTAAAAAATTATTGTTAATAAATTATTTCAATATATTTTACTTTTTAAAGTTAATTTAAAGAAAAAGAAACGTCTAATACTATGGAAAAAATATGTTATTTTTATGACAAAACTAAAATTTACTAAATGTCTTTACACTTAAAAATAAATACAAAGTGTAAAATATTTGTGAAAAATATAAAATTAAACTGAGAAACACTTGCATTATTTTTTTTAAAAAATAGGCTAAATGTAACCCACCTCTAATAAATTAGTTTAAAAAGAGAATACCTAAAATCATGTAAAGGACATATAGCCCTATCACAACTTGGGCTTTACCGCCATTTATGAGGTTAGAATTATATATATATGGATGGTAAAATTTAAATTTTTTAGTATATAATAAAATAATATGAAATTGAATCTTTAAAAAAATGGAACGGAAAAAAAAAAGGGCCCAACCGGGTTCGAACCGGTGACCTCTTGATCTGCAGTCAAATGCTCTACCACTGAGCTATGGACCCAATTTGTTTAATGTCAAATGATTACTATATTTGTCTTCTGTTGCTTTTCGGTTTCCTTTTTCTTCGCGCCTCTCCTCGTCAGAAAGAGCAGTAAGCAACAACAACGGTGAAGGCTAATCACGGCATCAAACACGCCGTCACCTAAACACTAATCACATCGGTAATCTCGTCGCTGTAAGTTTCTTTCTCTCTCTCTGGATGTATGTTATGTCTAAAACGTCCATTTATGATTAGACGGATTATGACGAGTTTAATCTGAAACTGAAAATTTGCGAATGTCCTCTCCGCAGAGGATCCCTACCTGTACATACTACTGTCCGATACACGGAGCTCACTCAGATGCAAGTCAAGAACGGTTTACTAGTCTTAATTCAGCACAACTGTGTTCAAGCTTTCTGTATCCACGAAACAGGTGATCCATTTTTTTGATTGAAATAATCAAATTCAGGTAAGGAGTTCTTTGAATATCTCAGAGCGCTACAAAACAGAGTACTCAGTATGTGGCATTGTTTGATAACATACTCCACCGCGGGAGGTTTTCCAAATTTTGTGCAATTATATCTCAAGAATTCGATAAGCTGGTTAGTTGTCTTTGTTTCATTTTGATGTAAACTAATCTTATGAAATTGGCTTAGATTTGGATAATCATTCTTGGAGTATTGATCTTTGCAGTGTGTAGACATTGTTGAGGGTTTGGTTCAACATGGTAGGCTTACACTGAAGCAAATTGTTGAGAGAGCCAATTCAAGTCATAAGGAAGATAATTATCTCCTGATTTTTTTTTTTCCTTTTGGAACTGCAGAAGTGCATTTCATGGCCCAATTGGCGTCCTGAATGCTTGGATATCTTGCATTTCATGGCCAAATTGCGTCCTGAACAATTCTGAACCTTTTCTTGCATCACCAACTGAAGAAGATATGCCTGCGAGGAAGCGAGGTGCTAAATCTGCTAAGATTATTGTTTATTTACGGACAATTTATCTGCAGGTTCTTGTCAAATAGAAAAGAAGTAACACTTGATTTGTTGTGCATGGGAAATTACTGATTTATCAATGAACTACCATATAGTCTAAAGGAACATTTATCTTTCCAAAGTAGATGATTAGGTTCCTTTATGTGATAGTTCTCATTGTATAAACTGTTTCTACTATTTGCGGACAGTTATAGAATTAGAAACCACAGAACAACGTGTTCTAGCAGCAGCAATGCCTATGGAAGCACAAAGATTTTCACTTGTAATGGATGCTGAACTAAGTGATGATGAAAACAACCAGAATAAACCTCTGACAAACATGTTGGAGACAAGGTTATGTATGAGTTTTTTGTCAAATTATGAAGTTCACACGTACTAATATTTCATTCTCACATTTTATAGGGCAAGTTTGATGCTTCAGAGCCTGATATAGATAGCAAGGCTCCAGAAAATCAAGTAGTTCTTTGGCTTGCTAATTTTGAGGAACTTGTTTGTTGGCCTAGGCATAAGGTTGGTTTAACCATTCCATTACACTTTTATATTAAAACAAACAAGGGCATGATATTTTTCCAATAAATTTTGCATTGGTAAGGTTTGAAAAATTCAAATGTAATTTTCAGTTGTTTTCTTTCTGATTCTTTTGTATAGTCTCTTAATGGTCAAGGCAAATATCTTAGGTCTTAAAATTGTATAGTACTGGAAGATTACTGTCCTCTTCAGATTTTAAACAGGATGATTCCCCTTTTTTGCTGCTATTCTCCACCATAACATGTATGTGGATAGGTTGGACTCATTGAAGAAATAGACACAAGATAGCTTCAGAAAGTCGCAAAAGCAGTCACATGGTGCATGCATGACTATTGTCTTTTATCTTCATAGGCTGGTTTAAAGTGGGTGCAAAGTGGCAGTTTCTATAGCTTTTTTCTTTTAGACAAAGTTCCTGGTAAAGTAACGTAGCCAAAATGTTGGAATGGTATATATATATCCTGTAAAATTTTCTGCAGGCACTGATTAATGTGTGTGTGTGTGTGTGCTTTGTTGCATATTTATATTTAAATGATGCTCTTTGTTTTATTACATACTAGGCTTGTGTTGAGAATGTGAAAGAATGGCTTGATGATGGAGCTGCCATTGTCTTAAGTGCAATGCTAGAGGCATCTAAAACTGAAGAGAAGAAAGTGAAAACAGCATGTTCAGGTGATAATATTTCTTAGATGATTGCTTAATTGCTTTAATTCCTATGTAAATGACTGGATATATGATAGATAACAAGAAGAGAGGAGAGGAACAGACTTGGGTTTAACAGAGGGATGGAGAAATGGTAACTTGTATTACAACTTCTCAGAGTAAATACAAGCCAAACAGAACTACTAAGGAGAACAGGCTCCCCTCAAGCAGAGATCTGCTCCTATCTTTTAGAATCAGAAAACATTCGATACCCCCCTTCTCTTGTCTTATTCTATTTATAGCTATATACCCATGTAATAACCTCTGCAGATGTAACAACTTCTGCACCTAGGCACCTATGTCATCATTTCTTATAACTAACTCAGCCCCACTGTTTCTGGATTTTTCCTTGCCCTCCGTGAATATTCGATCCATGTGTTTCTTGCTCTCCCTTTTTTCTCTCTTGGCACCGTGTTTGTATCAATATATTTCCATGTATATGACACAAACAAACAAAGATTACTATATATAGGTGGCATAACTGAAGATGTTTGCCCTAAATAGCTTTGCAACTGATGCTTCATGACTCTAGATCTGAATACAAAAAAACAAAAGAACTATCCTGAAGTTGTTGAGTTTTGCAGCTAATGATTCCTGAATTACTGGTGATGCAAAATATGCTGGTTTCTGTGTTGGCTAAATGATTTAGGCCAGTGCAGAGTCCCAAGTTAGGAATGGTATCATCTAATGAGAGCAACTACTTTAGTCTCATCAATTTAAGGTTCAAATTAATCAGCTTTATAGACTTGTCACTGGATTTAGTGAAAGATGTCTTTGTTAGTAGAAGTAGAGCACGTATTGTTAGTTGTAACTCACTTGTAATTTATTTACATCTTTTTTATTTTATGTATATCTTTTTTCCATATTGTTCCAGTGTTTTGTTAAAAGAAAATAAGAGGAAGAATTTAAGAAAGCAAGAAAAATATGAATCCTCTTCTCTGCCAATTTTCAAGCAACTCTTCCAGTTATTTACTCGTGTCGATGCTGACAAGTACAAGTTTTGCAGTTGCATTGTGGGCGAATTCCAGTTATGAAGAAGTAATTAAGAGTGAAATAGGCCGTAACATGACCTTTGATCAAGTCGGAGCTGCTCTTATTCAGTTGAGTTCTCCTCCGCCATTTCTAACAGGGGTTGATGAATCATATAGTATAGGTAATCGTTTGTCTTTTTTCTTTCAAGTTTGGTACTGCTCGAATATAAAATCTTCCAAGATGGCTCCATCTCTTCTAATGACTTATTAATGTGCTTTTTATGCAGATTTCCAGTGTATTATTGAAGTAGCTCAGAGTGAAGAAGTCTGTTTGATTTTATGGATTTTCCTCAAAATTTGAAGCACTGGTGTCAATTAAATGTCAACAAATGTCTGGTTCCATTTTCTATATTGCAGGTGGAATCTATAGTGTTGAAAAGATATGGGAGGGATGCATATAGAATGTTTAGGTTACTGTCTAAGGCCAGTCGCCTACTTGAGACTGATAATGTAATTAGTTAGACCAACTAACTTTACTCTGAACTTGCAAGTGCTAAAGGAATTATTATCCTAATTTGAATTTCCAATATGCTATAATTCACATGATGGATGCAATACTGAGGTTTTAAGTGTGTTTTGAGGATTTATACTGGAGATGCAAGGCAGGTGCTCTATGAAATTTGCAATTCCTGCCCTATGCTTGGGGTTAAATGACATAAAAAATTCATGGTGTTGCAAATTTGGCTAAATAGAATCATCTGGTAGATGTGTAGCTTCTTTTATTTCGTGTTGTGGGATGAAAATTTTAACTAAGCAAAATTTCAATGTGATTTGATGTGCTTAAACCGTTATGCACGTTAAATTTTTTGGACTTCTTTATTTAAAGAAAAAAAAAAAACTCTTTCTGGTTTTGTTTAGTAGTGCTTTATTCTGTCTTCGGTGGGCTTTGTTCAGATGATGCTTTTGCTATATTGTTTACTTTTTTCTGTAGGTTTCAGATACTATGTAAAATGAAGGAAACAACCCAGACTCTTATAAGCTCTGGCAGGATGACTACTTGCTTATGGAGGTAAAACAAGCGTTTCTGTTTATACGTTTATGTGCGAGGTGTATCTTGCTGCGTGTATGCATATTTGTGCATGTTCAATTGTTCATTTTAGCATTAGGATATGGTTTATTCATATCGCTTCTCTGGGGCTACAAGATACCTAAAACAGGAATTATGTAGAGTATCAGGTAAAAGAAAAGCTTAGTGGAACATTTTAAATTTTTATATTAATCTCACTGATTTTTGTTCTTCGGCTTCTTTGTGGTTTAGACAGAAATCGAAATGGACTTTTCCTTTCGTTATTTTTTTTAATTATTAAAGCTGTTTTTTTTTCCCTCCTAAAGATAAGAGATTATCATTGAAAGGGTCTAAAAAGCTCCAAGATACATAGGACAGATTCATAAAAAGGGGTAAAAGATCTACTAAAAGCCCAACCCATTATAAATACCCAGCCCAAAGAAAACAGAAAAGCCATGAAACTCTAGGACCCAAGGACCCAATCTGAACCCGGCAAAAAACATATCAATAAATATTTTGCATGTCACCATCGGCATCAAGATGGAGGACGGAAGAACCATACACATCTGGAACTTTTTTTTGTCAGAGACACATCTGGAACTTCACAACTAGAATCGCAACAGCTGAGAAAAACTCAGGGGAACCGTTCCCTAGTAATAAAACCATCTTGTGCCAAAAGGATATGTGACAGAGTGACCACGGGTGGGCAGAAGAGCTCCTGTGGTAATCTCAATCTCTTGAGCTGTTTCAAAGGACTGGATGCACCTCGTTGGCACTGATAACGTCCCCAAAGATTCCAAACCACACAAATCGTTGATCCACCAACCATGCATGCCTCCTCGAAGCTAAGGATGTCTTGAATTCTAGAAAGCTAAGCTAGAAAAGGGAGTTTCTCTCTCTATTAAAGCTGTTCTCCTTCAAACCAAGGATACATGACGCCACGTTACCATTTGCTAGATTTTAATTATTCAGTTGTACTTTCATTATTTTTATTTCCGAGACTGATTTATTTTGTTATAAAGGAATAGTTGCCAGCTTCTTTTCTTAAAAAAAAAAAAGGAGGATATTTTCTAATAGTAGGCTGAAACTAACTTATGCAAAGAACAACCAGACATTGACGAGTCTGCATATACAACAAATACAATCTCTAAAAAAAATCTAATATGAAATCATCCCAGTGAATCATCCATGTAATATTTATCAACTAAATATATATTAGCATATCTATACCATTTAAAATTAATTCATTGAATATCTAAATTAAAATAACTTATTATCATTAGAGTTAAATACATTATTCATATAATTGATATTCGTCAAAACAAGTAAAGGATAATCCTAATTATTACTGATTATATTATAGATTTTAATGGCTATACTCTAAATTTGTTTACATGACAAAACGACTTTCATTTTATTAAATATAAATTATTATTTTATAAAAGTTAGATTTCAGCTAGTAAAATTTAAAGTAATATTCAGTAACATATTGAAATTGTTTGTTATTTTTTCTTTCACAAATTATTAATTGAATGACTAATTTATGTTTAATTATTATAATTTTTATAATTTAAAAGGTGATCTTCTGCATGCAAGGAGACTGGATTAAAATTTGTGGGCTTTCTTCATCAATGGTCAATTGGTCACTCTACTATGTTCTGAATTCCATCCGCAAGATGGGTCTCTGTTCACTCTACTATGTTCTGCATGCAGGGCTTGCGATTTTACCACACCGAACTCAATAGCCTAGGTCCAGTTTTATAATGGTTCAAAAACACTAAGCATTAGTAGCCTGTCCTAGAAGAAATTACTGAATAAATAAATAAATAGATTATAGTACTTGATTATGGTGAATTCTGTCGTGATTAATAGTTAATATATACTCAATTATACATATTAGCTATTGCATATGATAATTTCTTTTTTCTTAAAAAAATTTAAGTATCAGAATATATTTATGATGTACATTTATACAGTAAAAAATCATCATAAAATCATTTTGATTTGAGCTTTTCTATTGTTTGCTTCCTTCTGGATGGTTCTAATCTTTTCTGAGTTTCAGTCGGTAACAATGTTGGCGGAACCATCTTCTCCATCGTTACTTATACGGATTGAGCTTTAGGTCCCTTTGATCGGGATATGGGTTTTCTTACGGCTTAGGCCTCAATATGCCCTTGTGGCCCTTCTGGGCTTTTATACAATGATCTGCAGTTCCAAACAAAAGGGAAACCGCCACATTTGAATTTGAGGGCAAGACGAAACACTATGATTAAGACATTCACTGGACGATATTCACCAGAACAAAAGACAAGCAAGTACTAGAACCTAGAAGAGTGACTCAAAAAGCAAGAAAAATGGAAACAATAAGCTGCACCGTGGCCCATCTTGAAAGCAATATGGATTAATTCTAAATCCATTCCCACCCATCTTGTTAATGACAAAATTGGTCTTGTCTGTTAGTAACATGACAAATGGCTTCTTTCCATTAAAAAATTTCGACTTTCTGAAACAAAATGAATATTTTCTGGCTTCAAATGGTTACTGTAAGGTTGCTACTGCGGAATATGCATATCTGTGTTATTACTTGAGAGAGTCGGCTACTACGGGAAGTACACCAGGTTCAGGGCATTTTCCTCTTAAGGTTGTTTCTATACGACTCCTTCGTCCTCCCATAATAAACAGGGCTACTGCCTCCAAATGTGATGAAGTTCCAACCAAAAACTGAACCACCCACAATATAACTCTTTCGGGACTGGCCATCATCAAGCTTCCTCTGTGAGTTGAAATATGCAGGTGTTTTGCTTTCCGCAGGTTGTTCTGATGGCTGTTTATGTTGAAGCAACTCTGCTACTTTCCCATCTTTTTCTGCGCCCCAGGATTGTTTTACAGGCATGCTTTTACCTGAGGACGGCTGACATTCTAACACTGCCTTCTCAAGTGGCTGTATCTCCACGGTCATCTGCTTGTATAAATCCATAACAAGCTTTATTTCTGCAAGTTGGATAAATGAATCCATTAACAAAACAGAAAATCTGATCTTTTATCACCATACAGCAAATCCCACAAATATCAGAAAATTTTTGGGACAATATATGTCCATTAAAATTCCATGCATCAAGCAACACAGTTAAAATACAGGGACTAACGTATTCGAAGTTCATGAGCTGCCTTGCAATTCCGAAAGTCAGGTGTCTGAAGTACCTGCACAGAGACGGTATTTAGTAAGCAAAAGGAAATAAAGCATTATGTAAGACATACTAAAGGGGAAAAGAGATCACTGTGTTGAATTACTCTAGGATTCTTAGAGACTCCCTTAAAGAAAGCAGCAAGAGTTGCAATACTCTTGTTTCATTAACTTCTATATCAAAAGTCAAAACTTTGCATCATAGAGGTAGAAGTAATTATATAATCAAATAAAAAGTATGATAAATGATCACCGCAGGTATTATGCATACGAAAATTTCATTAAACTCAAGATAGCAAAGATCTTGATGTGCCATTATAATTTTTTATCATTTTTGAAATCCCATCCAGCTCTCTCTATCCCCCTAAATATTGGTTGCTGTGCAAGCCTAAATATTGGTACCACCGGTTTCAGTCATTGGGTTTCACATGGTGTCAACATATCAGTTAATGATTCAAGTGATTAATGCTGCACTATTGAAATGGAAATAAAAACATGCTTAAGTTCAAATGCATGAAAAATTATATTATCGATAATTTGTTGTGACTGGCGCAAGTAGTTGGTGAGCTGGGATTAGCTACAGGTAGTTCTGAGCTGGTAAGGAGTTAGCAGTCGGTAAGAATAGCTGAAATAGTTGTAACTGATTCACTGATTGGCAGGAGGGATTTTAACTCTAGAATAAATACTCTTGATTGTATAGAATATGATCATTGATGAATAATACAAGAATCAGTTCCTTTCTCACTAATTCTTTTTCCTTATCTTCTATTATCTTCTTCAAGCTTTCCTTCTTCTCATTCTTCTATCCTCTTTTTTTCTTCATTTTGTGTTGTCAATGGAGATTACTATTCAGAGTCAGGTCTATGAGACAAAATCCTGACATAACTACATGTGAATGCTTGAAATAAATCAACTTCTTGGTAAAATGTTCCCGAAAAACAGAACTAAATTATCTGTGTACCTGCTTCAATCTCACAACCACACGCTTGCCACATTGCAGCACAGCACCACTAACCCATCCCCATTCAGAAAATTTAAGTTAGAATAATATTATACTAAGAAGCCAAGAAACCAATCTTAACTGACAAGGACCAAGTCATAATATCTTTACATCTAGAGTTGGGGAAGAAAAAGCACAAAAAATTCTCCTAATATCTTTCTGTAAATGGATTTTAATCATAGAGCTATTATCTTCCAACAAATTCACCAAAAACAAGTAGCTACAGTATCCTACTTCACCCAGTAATCAATAAAATGAACAAAAAAAAAGGCGCTATCGAAAAAACAAAGGGAATTCAGAAGGGAAAAAATCAGTCATTAATTATTCTTCAATAACATTAGCACTTCGTATCAATCACTTAATAAACAGCATATAATTTCTAATCAATATTCAGGAATTATGCAAAAGAAGAAGAAGAAGAAAAACGAAGCCAATAATATCTGAGCAAAAATAAGCTGATATTTATTTCTTTAATATTTTGTTATGATTCCATAGTTTTCTTGGCACCAAAGCAAAAAGTGAAAAAGTTAAGTATGAACTTCAACTAAACCGTCTTGAGAAATATAATAAGCCGATATGAGAAATTAAATACACAAATTAATCCATGAAATCAACATATTAACAGATGATTATCTTTCAGACTTCATCTCCATGCACAAACAATAAGAGCCAATCTTGTGGTGACGTCTAACAGTAGAATACAAAAGAAACCCACCAACAGATTCAACACAGTAAAACACGCGAAAATAAATACAAAACGAAAACACATATATATGCGGATATGAAAAAGAGCATTTACCTGGATGAACTGGGGACGAAGTTGTCGAACAAGGGCGCGAATTTTGAAGTATGGAGAGGTGCGGAGGTCGACGCTGCTGAGCTTTCTTTTGTTGGAGAGAATTCGCGGTGGTGGTGGTGGAGGATCGGCAGCAGTGGAATTTGGTTTTGAGATTTGAACGGGCTTGGCTTCTTCCATGGTCAGGAACCCTATGGCCTACACAACCACGGAGCGCGGATCTTCTGCTTTGCTTCTCTCTCGGATCTTCTTTTCCAATTGTCCAATTTGTCCTTCCCAATTTCCAACTTGGAAAGTTAAGACTCTAGAAGGCGAAGGCGTAAATCGTTGGAGACTCTCACGGGCTCACCGATGAACGGGCGTTGCTGATGTATGGGCTCGGTGACACGGCCTGAACAGACCCATATTACATCACAGTTGGGTAGGATCGCAACGAGCTGACCTGGGCCGGACTTGGCCAGAGGCGGGACAATAGTAAATTTCTGTTTTCTTTTTTCTAATTCTATAATAATCAAATTTTTGTTTTTTACATTATTACAAAGTAATATATATTTTTCAAAAAATTTTATATATTATTAAATATTAATTAAGTTATTTTATAAAATAATAATAAAATAAGTTATTTTTAAAAATATATATTTTTTCATAAAAATATTTTGTAAATATAAATTATTTTCTATGTTTATATG
Organism: Manihot esculenta; assembly: GCF_001659605.2. Classification (NCBI taxonomy): domain Eukaryota; kingdom Viridiplantae; phylum Streptophyta; class Magnoliopsida; order Malpighiales; family Euphorbiaceae; genus Manihot; species Manihot esculenta. Next base: position 27,407,328 of record NC_035166.2, read on the forward strand.
TGTATATATATATTGACGTGGGTGAGTCAACCATCAGAAGAATTATGGCTTCACACGGAATAATAATGAAGCAATCACGCAGAGATTCATTCATAAAAGTTTAATAATTAAGGTGTGGATTATTGTGCATGCACGTAGTACTATATATTTCAATTAAATTATTTATGAAATAATGCATTAATTATTAGGAAATTTAATATTACTGTATACAATTCTAATATTTATATACAGATTAGGACCACTCTAAGTCCAAGTGAAAGCGACTCAATTAAAAATTAGTTGAATTTAATTTAATCAAAAATCTTTTTGAATGAAATTGTAATTGAAATTTAATCTTATTAAACTAAGATGGAAATCAAATCAAAATTAAATTTAGAGAGAACCTTCCAGTTTGATGAGATTTTATTACTTTTATGGTGTGTTTGGTATACTATTAAAAAATTAGATGTGAAATATTATTTTTATATATTTTTAATGATAAAATTTAATTATTTTTCTCTTTTAAATATTTATTTTTAAAATAAAATTAAAAATTAAAAAAATAAAATCTGATACCTCTCATATTTATTTAAATATTATATCGTGTTAAACATGTGAGTGTTTTTTTTTTAATATTTATCTAAAAAACAATACCGCCCATTAATATTAAAATGAGATGAGAAGTAGACAGAGAAATATAAAGAAATAAAATGAAGCACTGGTAAAATAATGCGGCAAGGAGTGTATCACATGAAAAATCTTAGGCCTTGTGCAAAATAGCGTTGAAGAAGGATATGGTCTAAACACGTAGGAAAAAGAAGTTGTATGTTTTTAGAATTTAGAAATTTTCAAAAAAGTGTAGTTATTCATTGTATCATCTTTGTTCTTTCTTATCCAAATTTATTTAGTGTAATAATAAAATATATGTATATCAATTTTAAAATTTCAAAATTAATTTCCATTTTCAATAATATTTTACGCATAATAAAAAAATTCATCACTATTAATTATGTATTTATTTTTTATTTTCAAAATTAACTTATTATAAGGAAAAAAAAACTATATGAATGCATTTATTTTTTACTAAAATTATTGTAGATCCAAATATCAAAATCAGAATTAGGATTATTCAATTAAAATTGTTGATTTTCCAAGCCACGGCCTCCCTTTGCGTGCATGTGTTTACATGCGTATTTTTTACGTGATTCACAACAATTCAGTTCTGTGGGTCAAATAGTTTTACATTTAAATATGAAAAATAGATTAAATGAAATGAAACTAAGTTAAATAGAGATGTTTGTGAAAAAAATGTTCACGTAATATAAGATGAAATCTTTTATAATAGCAAGTGGCCGTCCATTTGGTAAAGGGTCTCATGAAAAATATCACAATTTTCACGACTTAGTCGAGCCTAAAATAAAAACAAAAGGGCAAAAGCTGCTTCTGCATCTGCATGTACTGGCTGCGCCAAATTATAAATTCAGCAGGTCTGTGTCAATTTTCAAATGTATCTCACATGATAATTGCATGCTTCAATTTATTATATATATATATACATTGCATTATGTACAAAAAAAAAATTATATAATGAAAAATATATTTTATTTTATTGTATTAAAAAAAATGTTAAAATTAGCTCATATCTAACTCACTTCAAAATCTAACTTAAGGAGGATGATTATCTATAACTCATATAAGGGGCACGTTACCCATTTTCATAACCGATGTAAAATTTAACATGCGTTCTTAAACTCAAAATTTTACTAGTACGTGAACATATTTATGAAAAATTCATCGTTGGATTAGATGGAAAGATTTTGATACAGTCAAACCTAATTCAATTTAAAAGTTAAACTCAAGAAAAAAGATTATCTATGACTCAGGGGACACATTGCCACTATTCACAATCTATATAGAATTTAACAAAAGAGACTCAAATTCAACAAAAGAGACACTCGATTTATTTAGTATTTTATTTTATTTTTTTTTTTAATTTTTCACTTATTTTTCTTGAGCAATTGAAGTTTTAAAATTTAAAACTTGTTACTATTTATTATATTATAATTAATTATAACATTGAAATCTAAGTTTAAAGTCAATGCAAGTATAGCTATTTATCTGAATAAATATAAATCAATGTCAAAGAAATTTAAAAAATAATTTTTTTTTATTTGCTATAAAATTCTTAGTGTAGTTGTTAAAACGAAGGAAAAAGTAGCGAATTTTCTATTTTTTAATCTAAAATTATTATTATATAAAAAATTAAAATTATTAATTTTTATTTATAATTATTTATAACTTTGGAACTTTAAATTTTAAATCATTATAATAACTTATTGACATTAGAGAAATTGGACATGCATGTGGAAATTTTGCGTTTTCACTTACTTTTCTTGATCACTTTGATGGAACCAATTAAAATTGTAAGTTTAAATTTTTTAATATTTATCTACAATTAATTTTAATTTTGAAAATCTACATTATTTATATAAATAGATCTAATTTAATATTAGATAAATTTGAAAAGTTGATGTATTTTTTATTTTATTTTATTTAAAAATTCTTATTATTAAAATGAAAAGAAGAAAATAATTTTTTATTTTTAATTTCAAAACATATCAATAATTATTTATTATCGATTATAAGTTAGAAAATCTAAAATTCAAATTCATTGCATTATATATACATTCAAATTATATCACAAAGATTTAAAATGTCGTTTTTTTTTACTTAAAGGAATTTAAATAATGAGATTATAAATTTATAATGAATGAAAAAGGTATCATTTTCAATAATTTTTTAATTTATTTTTTAATTTTGCAAGTCCAAATATATTAATAAATTCTATCAACAATGGGATTAAAAAAACCTAGGTTAATTTGTACTACAATCATTACACAACTAAAAATTTAATTGAGTAATTAAAAATAAATAATTATAAAAAATAATTAATATTTTAGAATAATTTAAACCATCTATTCTTTTCAATTTTAAATTTTATCATATAGCAAAAGAGAATATTATCGTAAATATCAAATATAAGCCAAAAATTTTATACTAAGATGAAGGTATCATCTCTATTTCCATGAAAATATGTGTCTTAATAAAAATAATAATATAAAGTGATGAAGTACTGATTAGACTCGTTAAAAATTTTAATTAATATTGTTTGATTAAAACGATATAAGAGAAAAAATAGGTTAAAAAATAAAAATATCTTACTAAAATTTTTTAAAATTTAAAAAAGTGCATATCTAATAATTAAGAAAAGATATTTATAATAGAAAAAAATTAATATATAAAATTATAAAAATATTTAAAAAATAATTAAAATATAAAATTAACTTTATACACAATTAAATACAAAATTAACTCTTTAAATGAAAAAATTTTCATATCAAATTTTGTGATAGATATGTAATCCTAATAAAATTTTTAAAAGTAGTAAGTTTAAAGTATTTTTTTTAAAAAAAAATATCATAGATTTCTATTGAATATTATCAATAAAAATTAGATTAAGTTTAAACTTACTTAAATCTAATGATTAATTATTTTTAATCCCAAAATATATGAAAGGTACAGATAAGGAAGAAATGTGTTTATCGAAAGATTCATAAACCAGAAAATTAAAAAGATAAATAAATAAAACTGACTTACGCTGAATACACTCTTTTTTTATTTTTTTTCAAAAACTACACGCAAAATGTAAAACCATAAGTAATAATATATGTATGTGAAGTATTAAAAAAGTCTTATATTTAGAAACTATCATTTTAATTGCTCTCTATGATATTAATTATGAAAATGCTATAGTATTTGATCTCCATTTTAATTGTATACTATGCTTAATTAAAGATTATTTTAACTTGATGAATAATTAATTAATTAATTATAAAAGAATGACCAAGACGTGGTATTTCTGTAATTTTGTCATGTAGCAACACACACACAACTGAGGTCGAGTTGGATTGGGTATTGACTCGGTGGATATGGCCCGAGGCACAGGCATATCGGAATTAAAGTCAACCCCAACATTAATAAATAAAAAAAAAAAAATTCAGACAATGATCAAAGAAGGAGATAACGGCCGCTGCAGATTTGACTGAAAATACGAAAAGACAAATTTTCTTTTTTTCTTTCGCTGAACACTATTAGTTCAGTTGATTTGTTAGTTGCTGCTCCAATGCAATTGCTCACCGACCTTCAGTGCCTGTCCTAAATCAAAGTGTTTTCTTTGTGTTTTTTTTTTTTTTTGCATTACGCTGACTTTAGTGCAGCAAGCTGAGTTGCTGCCTTGTTTTATTTTTTTGAAAGTGTCAAAAGTGGTTTCTTTTAGCCGTAGCTGTACCCATCAAATCTTTCTTTTTGGTGCACTTCCAATTAGGGGTGAGCATTCGGTCGGTTCAGTTCAAAATTGAACCGAACCGAATAAATTGAAAATTGAAATTTTAATGTTTATGAAAATCAAACCGAATCAATTTTAATTAAAAATCGAATTAAATCGATCTAATTCGGTTTGATTCGATTCGGTTTTGATTTTTAATAATTTTTTTATTTTTTAACTTTATTTTTAATATTTTAAAATTTAATTAAAATATGTTAATTTTAATATGATTTAATTTCTCTATATTATTGAAAAAATATATTATTATCACTAATAGGTTCAGTTCGATTTTTTCGGTTTTTTCTGATTAAAACCGAACCGAACCAAAATAACCGAAATTTCTGAAATTAAAAATCGAACCGAACCGAAATATAAAAAATCGAACTAAATTTTTAAATCAGTTCGATTCGATTGATTTTTTCGGTTTGAATCGAATACTGCTCGCCCCTACTTCCAATCTTATTCTAGTCGATGTTTTATTATCTGAGAAAAAAAATGTTTATTAAGTGTTTGGTATCAAATTAATATAGACCCTTGTAATCCAGTTTAAAATTCTTGATTTTATGAATCTGAACCCGAATTAACTGTGGCCATGCTAAGTATAATTATGGATGCAATTCACTAATAATATAGTCACCATCTATAGTTACAACAAAAAAAAGCATATTTCACTTGCGTTAATTTAATAATTAAATAGTTATTTTGTAAAATATTTAGATTTTAATGTTTTAGAGTTTAAATAATGTATATATAAATTGTATTTATGAAATTCCTTTTTATTTTCATTAGTATTGTTAGCATAATTATAGAAAACCAGTCACTACATGATTATAGGAGTTTTGTTTGATTGCAATTTCCACATAATTGATTGTCAAATTTCTTGATGGGAGGAGCAAATAGTTATAAGAGTTGTTTCAAATTGAGGCGTTTAATCCATATTGAGACGCGTCTCTTCAAAGATAATCTCTTGAATAATACTATTCAATGATGAGAATAGATTTTAATATAATAAGAATATTTGAACAAGTCTCATATTCAGATCAAATAGCCATTAGAACTTCAATAAAATGAAGATAATCTTCATTGATTTTGGCATGAGATATTTAAGTCCAAATTAATTGCATCTAGACAAGAAAATCATTTACAGATTGATTTGCTTATTTCAAATTATGAAAAGCAATCCACGATTGATAATAGTGAGCAAGTCCAGTGATTTGATATCGATTAGTAAGAAAATCTCAAATGTTTTTTACAGAGTCACGATCACAATCAGCAAATTGAATGTGAATTGATGGGGCAGATGTATTACGAAACCAGGTGATAATTTGGTAATTTTTACTATCTCAATTCTTTAGACATTCTGCAAATTTCGTATCAGTTTCATCTTTCTCTCTTGTCGGCTTAACGATATTGTTGGTGACAATATGCCAAAATTTACAACCCTTCAAAAAACTTTTCTTATCTTAAACTCATAAATTATAGTTAGAGCTAATTAGAGTCGTTGCAATAGATTTTAAAATGTCAGATTTCTCTATTTGTTCCTTGATTGCAATGAAATAAAAATGAATAATATGTGAAATACGGACAGAATCAGGTGGCTTTGGTGGAAAATTAATCAAAATTGCATAGAGAGGAGACGTCCAAAAACTAGAAATTAAAATTTTGCGGCTATGATACAATATTAGTAGAAATTACAATAATAATAAAAGAATTGTATATATCTATTATATATATTTTATAGAGATGTTATATTAAAAAATATATATAAGAGTATGAGCTAATTTATAATAAATATAATAATTATTATAATTATACTAAATAAATGTTTTATAATCATGCATAAACTTATTTTTTATATTCATGCTAACAAAGTATTTTTTTAAGAAATATGGCATGAATTTCAGCATTTTGAATTTTTTTTTTTCACGCGTCTAATACGTTTAGGGAGACAATAAAGTGAAAGAAAAGGGAGAATGAAAGAGGCATGTCTTCATGGATTTAAGGAATTTTTGTCGGGTCTTGATCCATTTTTAAAGTGGTGAAGTGGAGTTTGAATTTGCACTCCATAATCATAACTACGCGTTTTTCTTGTTTATTTCTAAATTTTTCATATTAATTTTATTCATTTATCACTATCGGACTCAAGTCAGAATCATTGTATCTATACAAAAGAAGTATGTGCTTTAAAATTAAAAAAGTGAAACCACTTTTTCCTTTTTAAAAAACATTCAATTTTAACATTTAACATAATATTATAAATTCTCATAAGAAAAACATAATATTATAATATTTTTAGTCTTTTAATAAAAAAATTTATTAGCATGTTGAAATAATTTTATTTATATTTATTATTTAATATTTATAATTTAAATATTTATATTATTTATTTTTTTAAATAATTATTTAAAAAAATTAATTAATAATTTATTTAATAAATAGCTTAAACAAATGAATTTATAAAATACAAAGATGACCTAATAAAATGATTTTAATATAAAAACATATATCAAAAAACTCATAAATTTAATAGTTTATTCTCCCGTAAATAAAACCGTAATTCCTAATATTATTTTATAACAACCACACTTACTTATATGTCCTTCATTTTTTTATATTTTTTTAATTTAACAAATTTATAAATTTTTTTTTTTATAATTTTTTTTTTCAGTTGCTCATTTGAATTTAAATTAAAAATTTTATTTTTAATATGTATATAGAAAAAGAAATTCTAAAGTGAGTAAAATAAAAAGCATTAAGTGATTTTTTTTTTCAGATTGATTCTGATTTTAAATTTTAAATTTATTTTTTTTTGTAATATTAATGATTTAATTTAATATTAGTAAAGTAAAATTTTCAACTAATAAATTTTAGTTTAATGATACTTAATTAGAATTTAGGATCATGAGATTTCAGGTTCAAGTTTTATGCGAGTAAAAATTTTTTTAATAATGTATGCAATGGTTAAGTAATTATTTTGTAATTTCCTTGCACAATTTATTTTATGGGTAAACTGTAATTTAGTCTCTCTGATTTAGTGAAATATAATATTTCGTCTCTCTGTTTTAAAAAACCTTCAATTTAATCATTCACATTTAAAAAAACTGCAAAATGGTCTCTACCGTCAAATTTTTAGTTAACCTTCTATTTATTTTAATGAAAATGACTAAACTACCCTTTAAGTAAAAAAACTCAACCAAACAGTATTCATTTCATCCCAACACAGAAGGAGGAGGAGGAGGAGGAGGAGAAAGGATCGGGAAAAGAAGGAGGAGGAGAAGAAGAAGAAGAAGAAAGAGGAGGAGGAGGAGGAGGAGGATGAGGAGAAAAAGAAGAAGAGGATCGGGGGAAGGAGAAGGAGAAGGAGAAGGAGAAGGAGGATAAAGGATCGGAAAAAGAAGGAGAAGGAGAAGAAGAAAAAGAAGGAGAAGGAGAAGAAGAAAAAGAAGAAGAAGGAGGAGGAGGAGGAGGAGGAGGAGGAGGAGGAGGAAGAAGATCGGGAAAAGAAGAAGAAGGATGAGGAGAAAATGGTAGTTTAGTCATTTTTATTAAAATAAATGAAAAGTTAACTGAAAATTTAACGGTAATAACTATTTTGCAGTTTTTTTTAAATATGAAAGATTAAATTGAAGGTTTTTTCAAATAGAGAGACGAAAAATTGTATTTTACTAAATCAGAGAAACTAAATTGCAGTTTACTCTTATTTTATTGTAGTTAGTTGATCTTCTTTAAAAAAAAACTTTTCGTCATTAATAATTTTTTTTTAAATGGCAAATATAGAATTTCAAGCACATAGCTACTACCCAACCTTCTTTCCCAAATTATTAAGCAAGAAGAAAAAATAATCACGAAATTAATTAAAGTAATTAATAAATGAAACATTAGCTAGTTAACTTCCATTGGAAAACGATGTCGGAGAGAGCACAAGAGATAGAGTCTAACACGGCATTTCACAGTTTGTCATAACTTACGTTGGGATTCACATTCGCAATGTGTTTACTCACATGCACGTGCAAGTCAACCCACAGTGCCATAAACACAAACAAATATATATTTTGATATTTGATCTTCAGAGTTCGAGTACATGTTGGATTTAAATGGAAAGAGCTCAGATTTTTTTTTTTCATTTACAGTATTCAAATTTGACGCATTTTAATGATTATTTAGCTTATTTCGCTAGATCCAACTCATATTTATAATAAACTTCTTTTTATTTTTGGCATTTATAATATTTTGTCCTGAAATAATTAATTTTTTTATTTAAAATTCTATTTATTTTATATAAAATATTTAAAGAAGATATTTTAAATATTTTTTAGCATTCGAAATAATTATAAAATTTAGTTAATAAAAAATATTTTTTAGTTAAAAAATAAAATAAATAATATTAAAAAGAGTTATTTTTCATATTTTAAAATTTTTATATATAAAATTTTTAATAAATTTTATTTTTTAAATTAAAATTAAATAATAAAAATAAATTATCCTATTAAAAAATATTTTTTATAAAAAATATTTTCTAAATATAAGTTATTTTTCACAAACAAATAAAAATTAAAGTTTCATTTCTTTCATAAAAAATATTTTTCCTCACCTTTTGATGTTTGAAATACATAAAAATTTTAATTAATAAAAAATATTTTATTAATAAAATAAAAAATTAAACTATTTTAAAAAAAATATTTTTTTTAAAAAAATATTTTATTAAGAACTCTATATATAAATTTATTAATATATTTTATTTTTAAAGTTAAAATAATATAATAAAAAATAAGTTATATTCTATAGCAAATATTTTTTTTACAGAAAATATTTTTTAAATATAAATTATTTTTTATAAATAAATAGAGTATAAAGTTCCATCTATTTTATTAAAAATATTTTTCATATATTCTAACATTTGAATATTTAAAAATATAATTAATAGAAAAATTTTTTTTGATAAAAAATTAAATTAATTTTAAAAAATAATTTTTTATTTTTTTTAAAAAAATAATTTTTTATATTTTAAAATTTAGTAAGACGTTTATATTTATAAATTTATTAATATATTTTATTTTTTAAAATTAAAATGAAATAATAAAAAATAAATTATTTTGTTAAAATATAAAAATATAGAAAATATTTTTATCTAAATAGAAACCATTTTTTGCAAATATATGCGGAGCCCTACATCTTAAAAGTCTAAAAATAGCACCAGAATAAAAGGAGCATAGTTGCTTTTTTATTTTTCATGTTTAAAATAGTACTTTCTCTTTTAATTAGTTGTACTGTTGGCAGCATCACAAAGTCACAAAATCATTCCATTTTTCAACAATTTGGCACCTACTAACTTTGATCCAAAAAAGTCTATTCTAAGTTTAGACCGCAAGTCTTAATCATCTTTAATCATATATATATCTCCCACTGGACATTAAAGCTTCAATAATATATTAAAATAAACCCTAAAACATTATTATCAATACTCATTTATATCATAGGCAACATTTCTAATTCTGTCCTATTATCCAATCAAATTTATTTAAATATATAAATCAATTTATACACTCAATTAATTAAAAATTAAAAATTTACTATATTTTTTTATATTATGTCATTTTCCAATTGAATATATATATTGAAACAGTCGGATCCGAACTGGTCCAAATAACTTTTGGACCCATTTTTCACTTGGTTTAAAATGATTAACTCAAGTTATTTAGTAGTTTCGTGCTAACTATTATATACAAATTCAATTTCTCTGCCGATGTGGGACAGATTTGCGCCGCAAATCCGCTAAGATAGCAGCGAAAGCTGCTGACCGTTACATATGTATACATAGGATGCGTACAAAATTTTTATTGATTAATTAAAATTTAATCATTTAAGAGTAATACGTGCCGTTACTAGATACAACTTGATATCTAAATTCCGTGGATAATATTACCACAGTAATTGGGAAACTAGTGAGTAAACAAAAAAAACAATATCTTCATTTATTTTTATTGATTAAAATGGAGTAAGTTTAGGTCTAGTGAATTTACATATTTACTGCATTTATTTAATTATCGTTACTAATATTATTGAGGGGTTAATTCAATAAAAAAAAATCTAAATTTCTATGTGAATTCTTAATTATATTTATTTTGTTGATTTTTCCATAAATAATTAAACTTTTTGCAATTAGTCGTAATTGTATCTACGAGTTTAAATCAATTTTGATTGAAAATAAATTTATCTATTTTTATGGATTTATAAATTTTTCGTTACTATCATCTTGTTTAGTTTAGTGATAAAATAATTCAGATTAGTCTGATTGTTATCTCCAAAAAAGAAAAAATAAGTTTAATCTCAATCAATATATAATAATTGATATTGCACACAATAAAAAAAACATAAATATTATATTTTTCTAAAATTGCATTGCACTAATAAGTACTTATACGATTCCAAACTGAACTGTCGACCGTTTATGTAAAAAACGATAGAAATAAGATTATAATAGTAATGAAAGGTTGATTGAGATTTCATATAAAAAATTTTATTTTGTTTCTTAAACTTAAACGAGTGAATGCTTTATAGATTTTATTATGAGTTTAGTTCAATGTTCAGTTAGAAATTTCAGTGAAACCACGAATGAGATAATTGTAATAAAGTGAAGTTAAATGATTATACAATAATTTTTTTTTTATCAAAATTGATTTAAAAAAAATAAATATAGTTGTAATTAATTTTAAAGAGTTAATTATATATAAAAATTGTAAAAGTGGAGATAATTAAAATTTTACATAAAGATTTAGATTTTTGGGTAAATTATCTAATGTTGGCAATTATTTTAATAGGATTTATAACATTAAAATAGGGATGGCTATCAAACATTATTAATTATCTAGATTGATTTGATACGGTTTTTAAAAGTATATTATCCACTTAAAAAGGTCTAAATTTGAGTTCCAACACTCGCTCTCAAATCCCCTACTTAAAGAAAACATAGTTAATTATCAACATCTACATACTTCATGAGTAAATTATTTTATCCATATTTGAAATATGTTTTTTCAATTGATATTAGTGTTGCTGAACAAAACAATATATGCAGCGGAAGCAAGTCAAGATATGAAATAAGTATATAGGCCAATTAATTTCATAAATAAAAGTATCGATCTGCTGGAGTGCAGAATCGCTCATCGGTCTTCTTTTTTAATTTGCAAACATAACACCAAATTTATTATTTCACAAACGAAATACCAATCAAATGTGTTTATCTTTTCACGGAACAGTCTCAAAATTTTCTGTTGTTGACCCTTTGTTAAAATCAGAAACTAAGTCTGCATGGGCAAACTTATGTGTGAGAAAAATAATAGAGAAATTATTTTTTTTTTCATTGCCTATCTTCGATGAGAAGATAGTATGTTTAAAATAATATTTTTTTTCTCCTCCCCGCAAACTGAATTATCGTAAATCTTATCGTTCAATGCATCTATTTAATATTTTAAAAACTGAAAAAATAAAATCTTTTCTTTTAATAAATATCAAACAATATCTCACACTGGTCCTATTAACACAGACACAACAGGGATTACAAGAATAAAATTAATTAGGCTACTAATTATAATAAGAATCTATACAATACCAATATATTCTTATTATAATTAATCATAAATTATTCCACTAAAAATTCATGATTGAACTCCTTATTAATTTTATTATTCCATTACATAATAATTTTTGTTTTCCATGTTAATTATTATTTTCCATGTTAAGATTACAGATGTTACGTTAAATAAATTACTTACAATTTATTTAAATAATAATATATATATATTTTTAAAATTGTCGCTTAACTTATTTCTATGTGTCGAATAAAAATCCACCTGCAAGGTTTACACAATGAAATTTTATAAACTTACTTAAAGTGCATCATCAATCTCTAGACCGAAACATGGATTCCATCATTAATTAATATTTCACAAATACAAATTGCATTTGCCCAATTCACCGAGTATTATTGTCCCGATAGTTGAAACTCACTCTTTAATGAATCAAAACACAAAACAACATATATTTCCTCATATTAATTAAATCAAGATTAAGAACATAAATCTTATTTCTAATGTCCTAGAGAATATGTTTTAATAGTCAATATAAAACATTCATTCTCTACTTGGTTCAGCTAGATACATACATACAAAATGTAATACAGTTATTATAAAAATATGATGAATAACTTATTTATTTAATGCAAATCTTCAATTAAAACAAAGAAATAATTGTTCACACAATGACATCAAAACTATACTATCACATTTGCATGGTTAATAGTATATCTCTATCAATCTCCCACTTAGACTCATAACCATGTATCTATTATTTTAACTTACATTCTTTCTACATGACTGTTAAAAGTCTTTGCCGGTAAGCTCTTTATAAAAGGATATGCCAGATTGTATTTCGATGCAATCTTCATCATCACCACATCACCCCTCTGAGCTATGTCTCATATTAGGTGATACTTTTACTCAATATGTTTTTTCCCTTTTATGGCTCTGTGGCTCTATCGAGTTCGCAACTGCCCCGCTATTATCACAATAAAGTGTAATAAGCGATTGAATGAATGAAACTACACCTAAATCCATAAGGAAGTTTCTAAGCCATACTGCTTCCTTGGCTGCCTCAGAGGCTGCCACATATTCAGCTTCCATGGTAGAGTCAAGAACACAAGTTTGCTTAATACGCCTCCAACTTATGGCTCTACCTCCTAAGACGAAAACATATCCAGAGGTAGATTTTCGAGAGTCCTTATCAGATTGAAAGTCTGAATTTGTATACCCAATGTGTATAAGATCTTCTGACTAGAAAACCAAGATATAATCTCTAGTCCTTTTTAAGTACTTGATTGTATATTTAACTGCAGTCCAATGTTCTAGCCCATGGTTAGACTGAAATCTGCTAACCATGACAATAGCAAAATAGATATTAGGTCTAGTATACAACATTGTATACATGAGGCTTCCTAATGTAGAAGCATAAGGAACTGCCTTCATGCTCTCTATCTCTTCAGATGTCATAGGACATTTGTAACGACCCAAAAACCGGATCACTACCGGTGTAATACCCGGCTAGATTCCGGCATCGGAATCCCTACCTTCCGGCGGAATCTCCGTTGGAATCTAGAATTCTGAAGATGCCAGAGGCTTCTAGAGGGGTAAAATGTGTTTTCTAAAATGTTTTCACATGATTTCATGGTTTTAAATGAAAATGAATTGAGTTTTGAAGAGAAAAGGCCAAGGAGGAAGAACCCAGGTTCGGCCGCCGAAGGTGATGTTCGGCCGCCGAACATGAGATGGTTTCGGATGGACTTTTGGCTTCCGAAAGTTGAGTTGGGCAGAAACCAGGTTCGGCTGCCGAACCTCAAGTTCGGCCGCCGAACATGGGGGACTTTAGGGTGTTGGTTTGGCCGCCGAATGTGGCTCAGCCGGTCGCCTATAAAAGGCCTCAGACCGAAAATGGGCGAGTTTTCTCCCCATTCTCGTGCCCAGGTGAGTTCATGTCCTCCCTTGGTCGATTTCACGTTTTCCTTCAATCTTCTATGGTTTTTATGAGTTTCATTCTTGGTTTTGAAGAGTTTTAAGCTTGGATCAAGGATTTGGAGCTTGGAGACCCCGGAGCTAGTTTCCTCCACATCTCCAAGGTTCGGGTCACACCAACCCTCGATCTCTAAGAGGTTAGTGTAGATCCTTGTTTCCCTTATGTTTAATGAAGTTTTAAGTAAGTTTTATAGAGTTTGATGTTTGAGTTTGGGTAGAAATGCATGTTTAAGGATTATGTGGGTTTTGTGCCAATGTATGTTATATGTATGCTTTTAGGATGTATTGTTGAAGGTTTAAGCTAGTTGATGCATGTGGGAGTGAGTATGCATGTTCGGGAGAGAGTATGTAAGGATTTGGGTGTTTTGAGTTGGTTTGTGGCTAGGCAGAATCAGACCTGTCGTCCAGAGGGGACCAGGTTCGGCCGCCGAAAGGAGCTTCGGCCGCCGAACCTGCATGAGAGGCAGCCTTTCGGCTGCCGAACGTGCCCCCGAAGGAGGGACTTTTGTTTCTGTCCTGGGGTTTCGGCCGCCGAACCTGCCGTCGAACCTACCCGAGTTTCGTCTCTGGAAGGGACTTTCGGCCGCCGAAAGTGCCCTGTCCAGCCGTTTCTTGGGTGTTTTCTATGTATGTTTTAGTGATGTTTAGAGGGGTTTTAGGGGGTATGCTTATGAGTTGTTAGAGTGTGTTTGGCACCTCATTCGAGTCCACCTGTGTAGGATCGGACCAGAGGGACCGAGGAGGCCAGTAGTGCTAGCAGTTGCAGAGTCAGTCAGCGTCTGCCAGGAGGTGAGTAGAACTAAACCTAATCTTTTATGTACGAAATCGAATGCCTAAAGCATGCTCATGCATCATGATTATATGTAATAGGATGATTGCACTAGTTTCACGAATGTGACGCATTGCATTATTTGATGTTGATTCAGGAGGTTCGGACCAAGGCGACTTCAATAGCCCATATCTGTCATTGAGTCTTGGGTGAGTCTTTTGAGAGCCGGACAAGTACATATAGGAAAGTCCTTGTGAGCTCTCTGTGGACTAGGCACCCTGTCATGTATGTGAAAGTCCTGTGTGAGCTCCTTTGGGGGAGCCGGGCACCGACAGAGGGATTTTTGAGGTCATGTCTGATTCTTGAGAGTAAAGGATGCTAGCAAAAAGGAACTCTCTAAAAACATTCCGTGGGGAATAGCATGAGCCCCGAGACGGACCAGAGACAGTTATGTGATTTCTTTGTGTTATGACGCATTTCATGAGAGCATGTAATTAATGAACTGTTTTCTATGTTTCTACTCACTGGGCTTTTTAGCTCACCCCTCTCCCCTAACCCCAGTGTTGCAGGTTTAAGTCAGAGCTCAGAAGTCAGCAGGGTAAAGATTAAGTGACGTGTGTTTGTAATGTGGTAGTTTATGTTTACGTTACAGTTTAGTAGTTTTAGAAGTGGACATGTAATATAAGATGATGTAATGTAACTGAGTTATTGAAATGTAAGGTTAATTGGAGTTATATTTATGGATTAGTACTGTGCTTGGCCCTGAGACTTGGTTGGTCCCTGTTTAATACATGATGTATGTTTTGGTTTATTGTTGAGTTATGTTTGAACTAATCTTGTGGCATGTGTTGTTTACCACGCTATGGTAATGGATAAGGACCCTAGAGGAGGTCTTATGTTTGTGGTTTGAGGCATGCACAGGTTAGGTTCTAGTTCTTTGGATGTAATCCCAGCTTGATGTATGTTATGTTGACCCAGCTAGAGTTTTGATGAGGGCTCTAGTAGGGGGTCTTTTTATGTTTTAGTTATGTTGTATACAGGTCGAGCTCGGTAATTATATCAGATGTTCCAGTTTTTATGTTAAAGTTTTGATCATGTATGGGATTTGACCAGGTGATAGGAGGTATGTTTGGCTTGCTACGGGTCCCGGCGGCCTTAAGCCGATCTGGATCCTAGCGCCGGTGGCGGTTCGGGCCGTTACAGAGGGGTATCGGTTTCCGGGTCGTTACAACTGGCGCTAGGATTCAGATCGACTTAAGGTCGTCGGAACCCGTAGCAAGCCTACTATACATCCTGTGTACCTGATAAAATCCCGTATATGATCATACATTTCAATAAAAAAAACTTTCCATGAAACCGAGCTCAACCTGTGCATGTATCATATTGAAAACATAAAACTCATACTAGAGCCCTCATCAAATGCTCTAGTATGGTTAACATTACATGCCTCAAGCTTGGTTCAAACATAACATGTACATAAAACTTTTACATAAAGATCATGTAAACCGAGATTACAAAACTATCATTAGGCAAAGCACAATTCTAATTCATAAGATATTACATGTCCACAACTATTCTATTACATTAAAACTGTACCAAAAGCTATACCGACCACAAAGCCAACTCCCTTTTGGGGACCATTTCTCCTCAACTCCAAGCTTGGGTCGCATCTACCTTAGATCTTCAAGAGGTAAGTGTAGATCCTTGCCTTGTCCTATGTTTTAAGTAAGTTTTAAAAAGGGGTTAAGGGTTAAAAATGCATGAACTGTTTAGATCTAAAGTTTTAGGGTTTGAGTTGAGTTTTTATTGTTGTTTCTTTGGGGTTTAGGCTAGTTTTATGCCCCTTATGCTTGATGAGTGTGTATGCATGTTTTGAGGAGTTGGATGTGAGGATTTGGAGAGTTCTGGTGGCTGAGTGCATAAGACAGAATCGGGTTCTGCCATCCTGGAGAACTCAGGTTCGGCCGCTGAAGCAGGGTTCGGCCGCCGAACTTGCCTGTAGAGGCAGCCTTTGGCCGCCTAACCTGACCCCAAAAGGATGGACTTTTGGATCTAGAAAGGCTTTCGGCCGCCGAACTTGCCGCCGAAAGTGCCTGAATTTCAAATCTGTGGAGGACCTTCGGCCGCCGAACCTGTCGCCGAAAGTCCCCTGCCTAGCCTTCCTTTGCTTGTTTTCTATGCATGTTTTGGCATATTTTAGGGGATTTTTGGGGAGTTGTTTAGAGTCATGTATTAGCTATGTTTGGTCCCTCATGGGAGTCCATCTGTGTAGGATCGGACCTGGGAGACCGTAGAGGCCAGCAGTGAGTCAGCTGCTACATTTTTAGTCAAGCGTCAGCCAAAGGTGAGTAGAACTGAACTAATCTCTTGTTTTAAAGTAATTAAACTTTTTGAGCATGTTCATACATCACGAATGTCATGTTACGTAATAGGTTGTTGCATTAGAATTCACGAGTATGATACATGCACAGGTTGAGCTCGGTTTCATGGAAAGTTTAAGTTTTTATTAAAATGTATGATCATGTATGGGATCTTATCAGGTATACAGGAGGTATAGTAGGCTTGCTACGGGTTCCGGCGATCTTAAGTCGACCTGAATCCTAGCGCTGGTAGCGGTCCGGTTTCCGGGTCGTTACAATATTGATCCTTAGATAGAGTGATTCCATGTTTGAAAGGAAGAAAACCCTTATTGGAATCCCGCATGCTGAAACGAGCAAGAATAGTATCAATATAAAGTATCTGTGACAAGGCAATCATCCTTTTCTTGCGATCTCACATAAGTTTGATCCCAAAAATATGAGCACCTTCTCCCAAGTCCTTCATATCAAAACGCTCAGACAACCAGTCCTTGACAGAAGTTAACATACCAACACAATTTCCTTATAAGCAGAATATCATCCACATATAATACTAGAAGCACAACTTTCTTACCATTCCACTTCTTATATACACAAGACTCATAATGACATTGATCAAAACCAAAAGTTTTGATCGACTGGTCAAAACAAGTGTTCCAAGACCTAGATGCCTGTTTAAGTCCATAAATAGACCTATTCAACTTGCATAATAAATGCTATTGGCCATTAGTTATGAAATCCTCTGGTTGCTTCATATAGATGCATTCATCAAGACTTCCAATATTTAGAAAAGCTGTCTTGACATCCATCTGTCAAATTTCATAATCGAAATGAGCCACAATAGATAGAAGAGTTCTAATAGACTTAGGCAATGCTACCGGCGAAAATTTTTCCTCATAATCGATCCCTTCTTTCTGAGTGTACCCTTTCGCAACAAGCCTTACTTTATAAGTTTGCCTTTACCCTTTAAACCCCTCTTTTCTTATAGGTCCACTTACATTCGATGGGTTTAACCCCTTCATGTCGTTCTACAAGTTCCCAGACTTGATTAGAGTACATAGACTCCATCTCATATTTCATAGCTATAAGCCATTTATTAGCATCTTTATCTTGTAGTGCATCATCGTAACACACTGGCTCGATATTCACTTCTTCAGGGATTCTGTTAAAAACTTCTCCCAAAAGAGTATATCGAATATGTGGTCGTCTTATTCTCCCACTACAATGAAGTACTACAGCATGTTCAGCCACACCTTCATCTTGTATATGTGGATCAAGTTGCTTCAATTTCGACATGACCTTCACTACTCTCGTGCTGTAGTGAAATATTAGGTACTGACTATTGGGGCAGCTATTGATCTTCAGATCTACTAACATTTCTCCCACTATGACGAGGTAATGGAATGTCAGCTCCGACCAAGAATGGTTCAGGTTCATGTTCTGTTGGTAATGTTCTAGTTGGTATGTTTTCTTCTCTCAATTCACGTAAGCCTAATTGGCTTTTGGGAGTATGGTTTAAAATATAGTCCCCCTCAAGATAATTTACATTGGTGCTAACAATGACCTTTTTATCCTTAGGACTATAAAATAAACCACCATTTGTTTCCTAGGATATCTAATAAAGAAACATAATTCTGATTTTCATTCCAACTTATCTGCTTTCCCTTTCAGCACATAGGCTGGGCAACCCCACATCTGAACATGTCTTAGACTAGATTTACGCTTAGTCCACAATTCTGTAGGAGTTAGAGGTACTGACTTAGAAGGAACTAAATTCAGAATGTATGCAGCTGTCTCAATTGCATATTCCTAGAAAGAAATTTGCAAATCTAAGTAACTCATCATTGATCTAACCATTACCATAAGCGCCCTATTTCTTCTTTCTGCTACACCATTCTGTTGTGGCATACTAGGTGCAGACAATTGTGAAGTAATTCTTTGTTCTGATAAATAAGCAATGAATTCTATAGAGAGGTATTCGCCACCATGATCAGATCATAGTGACTTGATATATTTTCCATGTCGCTTCTCCGTTTCTGCCTTAAACTCTTTGAATTTTTCAAAGCATTTAGACTTACAGCCCAATAGGTTAATATACCCATACCTTAAGTAGTCATCTTTGAAAGTCACAAAATACTCAAAATCGCCCCTAGCTTGGATACTCATTAGGCCACACAAATCAGAATGAATTAATTCAAGAACATCATTAGCTCTATTACCCTTTAAGGGAAAAGGCCTCTTAGTCATTTTACCTTCTAAACATGATTTACAGATTGGTAGTGCCTCCAGTTTCAATGAACTCAAAAGTCCATCCTTGACCAACCTAGAAATTCAGTCTAAGTTAATATGATCAAGTCTTAAATGCCAAAGATATGTGTGATTGAATTCAATAGGATGTTTTCTCTTTAGCAGTACAATAACATCAAAGTTATTTATTTCGGAATTAATAAGTTACACTTTTAAGAATAAATAAATCATCATTTAATGAGCCAAAACATATGATTTGTTTTCTAAATTTAATAACGACAAAATCATCATAAAATTTATTAAAACAAACCAAATATTCGTTCTTACTCAAACTAGAAACATAAATTAAATTCCTTCTAATTGAAAGAACATACAAAACATCCTTCAAAAATAATGTTTTATTTAAAATTCAAAGAAACATTTCTACAGCTAAAACTACAACTTCAGTACCATTTTCCAGAAAAATGCTTATTTCTCCTTCACTTACCTGCCGTGTTGCCTCAAACCCCTACAAAGAATTGCAGACATAATTAGTGGCTCTTGAGTCTACATACCATTGGAGTGTAATCAATACCGTTAAACAAATTTCAACCACCAGCAAACAAAATAGAGATATATCTTGCTTTTTCTTGGCTATCCAAGTTGGACATTATCGCTTACAGTGACCATGTTGCTTACGGTGAAAATACCTGTCCTTGAGCTTTTTCAATTGATGTTAGTATAATAGAGACAAATACAGCATGTGACAGCTCAATGACCATCAATACTTTATTTTATTCAAATTTATAATGATCATGTCCTTTTATTGACTTCTGATAAAAATGTCATAAATAAATTTATTTAAGATTTAATTTGCTTATTTCATAAAAAGTGTTGTTCGTTTGCGGTCATTAAAAATAAAGAATATTAATAAACTTATAAATAGAAATGTAATTATATTAATAATATTATAAAAATTACAATTTAAATATATTAAAATATCTATAAAATTTTAAAAATTTTAAGGATTTTTAAGCTTATAATAAAAAAATAATTTGAAAATAAATTGAATTAGTATGTATTTATATATTTTTTAATAAATGATTTATTTCAAATAAAGTTTTACTAGGTGGATACGAAGATAATTAATATTTATATTGATAAATCTGGTTTTTCTCTTACTCCACGATAGATATGATTTTCTTCTTACTTCATCTTACGGGTCTCTCAATATTCGATTTGATGAAAGAACCTGCAAAATAAGGAAAGATGGTCAGGGGTCTACCGGAGATACCCGGTGGAGACCCTCCGACGTTCAAGTTAGGTGCATGAACTAGTGTCTCAGGCAAGATTTTTTTAGAGAAAAATAAATATCTATAGCCGAGATTCCAGAAAGAAGGAAGAGACCCCTCTCTGCTAGTGATGTATAACTGCCTCTCTGCTACAGTGACACATGTCCTTGTCATTCAGCTCCGTACGTATGGATGTGTCAGAACCCCTCTCCACGCTAGATGGCAATTAATTCTCCACGCTAGGCGGCCATTTAATTCTCTCTGGCACGCATGCGAGCAGGGCTGCGAGGTGACTGGGCTGCTCCCCTACTTCTTGTCACGTCACCGGGCTAAACTCCCTTCAGATGGGCCCACGCGTGTGACCTGTTCGGTCTGCTTCTCGTTGCTGGGCTGGGGCGCGTCACGTGAGATTGGTTGGCTTTGAGAAAGGCTGATAGGCCTTGGACCTGTGTTTTTCTTTTAAAGCATAGTCTTGCCCCAAGTGTAGAAAGTCCAATGATCATTATATATTTTAAAAATTGATTCTGAGTCGATAAGCCTGGATGAACATTAATAAAATCCAGCATCTGATTTTATATCTGAAAATAGAATACGAAATACAGCTTTTTAAAAGAAATAATTAAATTGCATTTTCTGACGTTAGTATGACATCATTTCATTCCTCATGTTCTTTAATTTATTTATAAATCTTTAGCATACAAATAATGTTTTTACTTCACTTTATTTAGGCAATGTGTACACACACATACCAGCTATAATAATATTTTTACGGCGCTTTTATTAATTTGAGACATTAATTAAATATTAAATATAATAATGTTTTTTTTTTTTAAAAGTAGCTTTTGAGATAGAGCCACACTTGATTCAGTTTTTCAATATAGCATTAGAGGTTACTTTTTCTTTTTGATATGGACGATTTGTATATGTTTATATCTATACGATGATTATCGGACTTTTTATATTTG
Organism: Manihot esculenta; assembly: GCF_001659605.2. Lineage (NCBI taxonomy): Eukaryota > Viridiplantae > Streptophyta > Magnoliopsida > Malpighiales > Euphorbiaceae > Manihot > Manihot esculenta. Next base: position 27,428,863 of record NC_035166.2, read on the forward strand.
GGTTGAGGCCAAATCATAAAAAAAATTAAAGGTCTAAAATCCATCAAACCATTCTCAATTAGACCGATTCAATGTCGCAAGCTCTAACCTAGATAGATGAAGTAGGCCGGATCAATCATGAGCGTAAATCCAATAGAAGATAGTCTAATATGGTGATATAACGTGAGGAAGAGTAGCCGACTTAGTCACTTCGTAACCCTATCAGCATGCGCGTTGGGGGAATTAAATGGCCGTCTGACATGAAAGGATGCTCTGACTCGTTCGTACGTACAGTCTGAGTGACATAATGGCACTGTAGCAGGAAGGTAGTTATACGTCACTAATAGACAAAAAAAAAAGTGATAAAAAGAAAGGAAAATGATTTTTCCTAGTCAAACTTACATACACGTGTACAACCCTATTTTTTGGATTTTAACATATTACGATACATTCAGAATAATATATCAATTATTTGATATGATTTGAGATATAGATTTAATTAATACTAAATAAAAATCTGGATAGTCTTTTTCCCTTTCATCTACTATTTAGGATGCGTGGAGTTACTCCTATCCATTTAGCATAAAACAGTCTTACAAATTTGATTTCGTTAAAAAAATTTGTGTAATTTAACTGTTAACTTATTTTTTTTTTTAATTTTAAATAATGGTATTTCTGAATTTTTTTTATTAATAACATTTAAGTAATTATTTATTTTATGTTTAAATAATTATATATTTTATAAATATTTTACATATTTTCAATATTATAATTATTTAAATTTAAAATGCTAAAAGTAATTAATTAGATAATAATATGCTTTTTTTTAGATATCATATTATATTTATGATTTAGTAAACCTAATACTGATTATAGTAATATATTTTTTTTGTGAGTAAGGAAATTGTAAAGTTATAAAATGAAGTTCTTTCAAACTACTCAATTAACCCAGTTTAGGGTTCATTCATTTTTCTATTTCTAACCCAGTTTAGGGTTATGGTGGACTCTTAGATTTGATTATTCGTCATGAAGGAAAATTTAAGAAAGAAAGAAAAAAAAAAGAACAAGAATATGATAGTTGAAATTTGAATATTTGATTTTTGACTGAATACATCAGGAAGACTATAGTGAATCTCGCAAGGAATGAGATATACATGTATGTCCATCTGAACTCTGATGCCAAAGATGTGATACACCTTCTTTATTTACACACACTTGAAAATTTTGACAGTATCTATGGATTCACACAAAATTTTAAACTTCTTATATAGTAGGAGTAAATAGCCCAGCTTGTAACTTTCTGTTAGATGAAAAAAAGAAATCTTATAGCTAGCTTTTTGAAATTAATTTTTATGGTATTAATATGTTGTTAAATTTGAATGAGGGTGATTGAAAAAAAAATGTTTAAAGTTATTATAAGTGTTACGTTATTTTTTGTTTTAAATTGATATAAATAAAGTCAGAATTTAGAGCGTAAAATATTTATAAAAATCTAATATCGACTATGATATCATATTAAATTTAAATTAAATTTAATTCATCCAAAAAATATCTTAATAAAAAAAATATTTAAAACCCACGTTATTCTATCCCAAATTCACGTGGAATTTAACATTTGTTTTTATAAGTTTGCAATACATTCATTTACAAGTAAAAAAGAGAACTTGGCATTTAAGTGTGTGCACGTCTATATTTTTCATATTACATGTCTCAAAAACTCTATTATGACTTTGATTTGAAGGTTTCTCAGTCTAAATGAGAAATAGAATTGTTGTCGTGGATATTTCCAAATTCCGTCCTACATATATGAGGTCACGGCTCACGGAATAGGAAAAATTTACGACAATTTTACTCTAGAGCTCTTCCTATTAAAAATAGGCGGTTTCTCATTAGTCCACGTACGCAGAAGATTATTCAAAACCTTACGTGGCCAATCTATATTGGCTGAACCCTTTTGGAATAGGATGCACTTGGACGGCTTCCCTTGAAAGGAAATGGGATAACCAAAAACGCAGGCTGGCAAAAGTCGAACGACAAAATGGGAAAATGAAGAGATGCTATTATTTATTGTATTTTATTGATATTTTCTTTTCAAAAAAAAAAAAAAAAAAAAAAAGTCTAAAAGACATATAAAAGAAAGACCTAAAAAGTTGAACAACAGACGCTTGAAAAACGTTCAAACACAACATGTAAATGTACAGTTGTATAGTCAAATCTCCGACATTTTTCATCTATAAATACCTATTTTGGCTCTCTCCTTTACATCAACCAATCTTTATTAGCGATCACTTCAAAACACATAGCTTTCGCGAGCAAGCTCCGCGTCTGTGTCTGCGTCTCTTTCTCTGTCTTTGTGAGAGAGAAAATGGAGTTTTTTCACCTTTTTAAGTTGATCTTCTCTGGTGTTTTCCTCTACTTGTTATTTAGGCTATTGATTTCCTTCTGGATTTCACCTGCTAGAACTTACATGAAGCTAAAAAAGAATGGGTTTGGAGGTCCAACCCCAAGTTTTCCTCTAGGGAATATTGAGGAGATGAAAAAGATACGTAGAAGTAGTTTTGCTGCAGCTTCTTCTGGTCCTTTAGCAGTCTCCAATGATATTCACTCTACTGTCTTTCCTTACTTTGCTCAATGGCAGAAGTCTCATGGTATGGGTTTTTTTCACATTATTATTATGAATTTTTCTGATTTCTATTTAATGCAAACTATTAGCTGTAGTGCGTTGCACATGGTAGATAAGGATTCTTATTGCGAGAATATTTTTATGTTGCAGGGAAGGTGTTTATATACTGGCTAGGTACAGAGCCATTTTTATACATAGCAGACCCGGAGTTTCTTAAGAGGATGTCTACAGGAGTTATGGGCAAAAGCTGGGGAAAGCCTAACGTGTTTAAACATGACAGGAAACCAATGTTCGGTAATGGTTTGGTTATGGTTGAAGGAGACGACTGGGTTCGTCACCGTCATATTATTACTCCGGCACTCTCACAGGCCAGCGTGAAGGTTAACTCTCTCTCTAAGAATAGTATATACATGCAAGTTTTTTAGGGTGTTGGTGGGAAAATATCCAGTCTTTACATTCAACAGTTTTAATCTGCAATGAGCTACACCGTTCACCATGGATGATCACTCATTAACATGATAAGAAATTATTTACTAATCAATATATACGATACTAATTTCTACTATTATATATTCTTTCATATTATGGATTTTACTTAAAAGTTTACGGACGAAATTCCACTTAAATGTGAAAGAAGCATTATTATGATAAAATCATGCATGTAATGATTTAATATTAATATAAGTAGCGCAAGTTGAAAGGTGGTGAGCAATTTTGAGAATAAAAATAAAAACACTGAAAAGCTTGATATTTATTAGTTTTTATATAAATGTTACATAATATTAATGGATAAAGGTGTCTGCTTTCCTTAGACTCTTGAAGTTAATTAAAGTTTCTACTAAATTATGGGTAAAGTTAAAAAGTTGGTGGGGCATAAATTCTGAAGAACAAATGGCTAGAATTTAGCTTTGATTTTTAATTAGAATCCATGAATCGTAATCTATAAAGGTCGAAGGGTTAAATATATATAAACTTAAGCAAGAGTCAAGCAAATTTCTGCATCAAAATATTGCTTTACCATTTTAAAGAGATACCCTATATGTCTAAGGTTGGTAAGTAGTGATTTGTCTTATATTCCTATACTTATATTATCAACCCACTAATTAAACTCTGTTGCTTGACCTATAAACAGGCAATGGCAAGCTTAATGGCGGAGTCCACCACAAAGATGCTAGACAAGTGGACAAGCCTCATACATTCCGGCTGCCAAGAAGTTGACGTCGAGAGAGAAATCATTGCAACAGCCGGAGAAATAATCGCCAAGACAAGTTTTGGGATAGGCTACGAAAATGGGAGACAAGTGTTCGAGAAATTGAGAGCCATGCAATTCACTCTGTTCAAGACTAACCGTTATGTGGGAGTGCCTTTCAGCAGTTTCCTGTGTCCTAAGCAAACCCTAGAAGCCAAAAATCTTGGAAAAGAAATCGATGACCTACTTATGACGATTATAACAGATCGTAGGAATTCCAAAGGAGGGTGTCCTCAGAAGGACTTGCTAGGGTTATTGCTGGAAGAGAATCACGAGGAGGGGCGACTAGGGAAGACGTTGACAGCCAGGGAACTGGTCGATGAGTGCAAGACTTTCTTCTTTGGTGGCCATGAGACGACAGCACTTGCACTGTCATGGACATTGCTGCTTTTGGCGGCACATCCAGAGTGGCAAGATCGATTAAGAGAGGAAATTAGACAAGTTACTGGGGATACAGACATTGATTTCTCCATGCTTGCTGGGCTTAAGAAGGTATTATATGCATGTTTTTTAATTTAAATTTGAACGTTTTATTACTTGCTTGATGAGTTGTTTGTTTATAATTCTGAGATCTGAGTTCTTGTAGGTGTTAAAACTGGAGTTAGGGGTAAGTAAACATGCACATACGTAAAATCAACAATACAATCACATGCATTTCTTCCACTAGAAAACACAATTTTCACTTCCATCAATGAAAAGCTCTTGTTTACTTAACCAAAAAGGGATTAGAGAAGCCTTTGGAATTTCTCATTTGTGTGAAGAGATTTCAAGTTAATTTGAATTACCCACTAGGTAGGATGAATTTAAGGAGGAGAAAAAGATTCCGCTACTTGGTTGATTTTATTATAAACAAAATAATTCTGATGGCTTTGAAAAATCAGATATGATAATGACTTGTAGATTACCAAACACCTAAGTAAAAGACATCATATCTTTTTTTTTTTTTTTTTTTCGGATGAGCCTTTTTCTTCTAGTAATTTGGAATAGTGGGATTGGATTTAAAGAGCATCAGTGGGTAGATGGTGTGCATAGACCAAATTCAAAAGGTCAAGGTCCACGCGCACATGATCAAATAAATTATGTCGTGGGGATTATTAGGATTTGGATTATTTGTGTTTGTGCATGGCGATAAAAAGAAAAGAAAAGAAAAGAAAAAAAAAAAGAAGACAAGTCAGTCTCATTCAAAACACGTAGCAACTAACAAAACATCATTTCCTGTGGCATGAAGAGAATTCAGAACCACAACCCATAAGTGCTGTGCTGGTGGCTCTGCCTCACCGGCCAATAAATCCGGTTTATTTACGTGATCTAAAATATAAGTATTTAAAATATATTTATTAATATTTACATTTTAGTAGTACGACACGATGACCTGTCGTTTTCATTTTGTCTGTTATTGGAAATTAATGCATGAGAAGCACGAGGGGAGTTGTTGAATTAGGTATTCGGACGCGTGTCATACCATTACCATCTTCTCTCGAATTTTGATTTACAGCCATGTTTAATTATGTGAGATTATGTTATTGCAGATGGGATGGGTAATGAACGAAGTTCTGAGGCTCTACTCACCGGCGCCGAATGTTCAGAGGCAAACCAGAGAAGATATTACAGTAAATAACCTCACCATCCCCGAGGGAACCAACGTCTGGATTGACGTTGTGGGCATGCACCATGATCCTGATCTATGGGGACAAGATGTTTACGAATTTAAACCTGAGAGATTCGATAATGACTTGTTTGGTGGATGCAACCACAAGATGGGGTTTTTGCCATTTGGGTTCGGAGGGAGAATGTGTATAGGTAGGCACTTGACCATAATGGAGTATAAGGTTGTTCTGTCCTTAATCCTGACAAGGTTTTGTTTCTCCCTCTCCCCAAACTATTCTCATTCTCCTTCTGTTATGCTCTCCCTGAGACCAAGTCTTGGGCTGCCTCTCATTGTTAAACCCCTCTAGGCTTGGAATTTTCACCTGAAAATATATAGTTTGACCTTCCTTTGTAGTACTATTTCAGCCACCAGGGGCTTTATTTTTTCCCTTTGTTGTTTTGTAATATGGAAAATAAATGAGAGCATGTCCTTCTGCTCAAGCTCTTCTTATTGATTGCTTCAAATATTTGTCATTTGATATTTTGTTGGCTTCCAATAGGTTATTCAAAAATGACTTCTAATCCAATTGATTTGCAATGGATGAAAATAACGCAAAATACTATTGCTTAACCAATAAATTATTGAATGCTTCTCATACATATATCCTTCACTAATAAAAAAAATGGATTTCAATCTTTATAATTCAAGTAAAAAATAACTTTATTACGTGAGTAGATATACACGTATAAATACAGTGCATCGAGTGTATTATATAAATATGTTCGGCACCATGGAAACATGCTTCTTTGATATATAAAATTTAAAAATATTTTTAAATTTTATATGATTTGATAAATAGTTTCTTAGTTATGTATGAATTGAAAAAAAGCTCGAATTTGTAATTTTTATTTTATTTGGCTCTGGAATGAAATCCTTTTTCGATGAATAAAGAAAAAAAAAAAAACTGCGCTCCAAGATTTGGCATCTTACCATGTTAATAATCCAGGGTTTTGATTAAGCGGCAAACGTTATCACAACAATATGATAACAGCACCTATAAAAGCCGCTAAAAAGTACATGATTAAAATAAAAAAAAAAAAAAAAGAGAGAGGAGCAGAGAAACTAGAGAATTTCAGCCAAATGACTCTCTATTTACTGTGGTCTTGTAGTTGTTGCTAAGCATCCCAGGTGATTGGAAAGTAAGAATCTCATACTTTTCTATTCAACCAAATTAATTATTAAAACAAAGTAAAAAAGTTATGTTGTTCCACATCATATAAAAGTAACAATGCTGTCTCTGTAAATATTCTCTCTTCAGTTTGAATTAAAGAGAGAATATCCACTGATGCGTTTCGTCTTTCTTTTTTGGGGTCGCCCCGTTCCTTCTGCTATAGTGTGTAGAAAGAGTAGGGAGGGCCTCTTGTTAAAAAAAAAAAACAGTAAAGACAGTAAGAGAGCAATACAGATTTTTAAACTCTTTTTGTGGTGATCTATCTTTAACATTGATAATACACCATTTTTATATTAATAGATTCAACAAAATGGTTCTACAAAGTAAGAGGAAGTGGCACATATAGCTCCTGCAACTTCTTCATATAGCTGACCAAATCAAAACAAAATAACTAAACTCCTATTATTACTCCTACTGGAGTTTGACTCTTTATTTGTAAAAAATAATTCTTCCTATGTTGTACGAAACATAGAAATAAAATAAAACAAGTTTAATTAACTTCAACATTCACTCCCCTTAAACTTGTTTATTGCCTTCATGCCTAACTTCTCTCGAAGCTCTTCAAACCTTTGTCTTCCCAAAGGCTTTGTCAACATATCAGCCAATTGAACTTCAGTATTAACATACACCAAATCAATGCTTCCAGCCTGCACACAATCACGAATAAAATGATAGCGTGTATCGATGTGCTTACTCCTATCATGATACACCGGATTTTTAGCAAGAGCTATGGCTGATTTGTTGTCCACTTTGAGTGTTGCTTTCACTTCTGTTCCTTCAACTGCGCTAATCATTTTACTTAACCAAATTCCTTGGCAAGTACCTGCAGTGGCAGCAATGTACTCTGCTTCACACGACGATAGCGCTACAACTCTCTGTTTTTGTGAGACCCAAGTTACTGGACTGCTGCCAAGAAAATATAGAATTCCAGTGGTACTTTTTTTGTCATCTATATCACCAGCAAGGTCACTATCACAGTAACCAACAAGATTCATATCTGGTTGTTTCTTCAAATACACACAACCAATGTTCAAAGTACCTTTGATGTATCACAGGATTTGTTTTACTGCTGCCATATGAGTTGTTGTAGGCTTCTCCATGAATCTACTCAAAACACCAACAGAGAAGGTGATATCTGGTCTTGTATTGACCAAATATCTAAGGCTTCCAATTATGCTCCTGTATAATGTTGTATCAACTAATGTTTCACCTTCAACAACTTTGCTCAACTTTGTTCTTGGTTCCATAGGAAGCTTGCACGAATTGCACTCCCCCACTCCATCTTCTCCAAAATCTTCATTGCATAACCTGTTTGACAAACAGAAATTGAGGTTGCAGTTTGTTTAACCTCAATGCCGAGATAAAAACTCAATAATCCGAGATCAGTCATGTCAAACTTCTGCTGCATCTCTAACTTAAATTTTTCGACGACATTCCGATTTTCTCCTGTCAAAATGAGATCATCTACATAGACACCAACAATCATAATTTCTCCTGCAATTTTTCTTTTGTACAGAGCATGTTCATGCGGACACTGCTCAAAACCAAGTGCCTTTAAACACCCATCAAGCTTTGAATTCCATGCTCTAGGTGCTTGCCTTAACCCATATAAAGCTTTATGTAATTTTAAGACTTTATATGGATTTTTCTTGTCTTCGAATCCAATTGGCTGTGCGACATAAACATCCTCTTCCAATTCACCATTCAAGAACGTCGTTTTAACATATGATGAACCTCCCAATCCTTTTGAGCTGCAATTGCCAACAAGACTCTTATTGTTTCAAGTCTTGTGACTGGTGCAAACACCTCATTGTAGTCTATGCCTTGTCTCTGCACATAGCCTTTTGCCACTAATCTGGGTTTGTGCTTTACAATCTTACCATCTGGATCCTTTTTAATCCTGTACACCCATTTCAAACCGATTGGCTTGTAACCCTTCGGCAAATCTGTGAGTACCCATGTACCATTATTCTGAATTGAGGCAATCTTTTGCTCCATCGCCCTTCTCCAATTTTCGTTCTTAGAGACCTCTTCGAAAGAGGTGGGTTCCTCTAAAGAAAGAAAACATAGGCTGGCTTCTTCTATTTCTCGAGTACTATCATAAATCTCTTGAAGAGATCTATATTTTTTAGGATGGCTTGAACTGGAACTTGAGTTTGAGCTTTGTGACTGCGTGCTTGGTGAGGAGATTGAACTTGGAGTTGATGGTGTTGAAGACGTCTCTGCTTCTTAAGAATTTGCTGCTTGTTTGTTGAAATTTACAGTAAATTCTACACCTTCCTTTATTCTCTCCTCTGGATCATTGTTCCATTGCCATTTTCTTCCTTCCTCAAATGTCACATCACAACTCACAATAATTTTGTTCCGGCTTGGATCAAACAACCTGTAAGCTTTAGTTCCACTTTCATAACCAAGCATTATTGCTTGAATACTTCTGTCAGCTAATTTAGTAAGATTAGGTGTTACATCTTTTACATGTGCTACACATCCAAACACACGAAAATGATAAACATTAGGAATCTTACCAAACCAAGCCTGATATGGAGTCAATTCTGGAATACTCTGCGTAGGAGCTCTGTTCAAGATGTACACCGCCGTTTTTACTGCTTCTGCCCAGAATCTCGACGGGACCTCCATGCTCTTTAACATACATCTTGCCATTTCTATGATTGTTTGATTTCTCCGCTCCACCACACCGTTTTGTTGGGGTGAGTATGGAGCTGTGAGAAAACGCTTGACTCCCTGCACTTTACAAAACAATCTGAATGCTGTGGATGTAAACTCTCCTCCGCGATATGTTCTGATTGCTTTCAGCTTCAAGTCAGATTCAGATTCAACGATTGCCTTGAATCTCTTAAAATTTTTTAGAGCTTCATCCTTGCTTTTCAACATATATACCCACATGAATCGGGAGAAATCATCAACCAATAGCATGAAATAATTATTACATCCAAATGTTGTTGGGTTTATCGGACCACACAAGTCACTATGGACAAGCTCCAATGGTTTATCTGCTCTAAACTGTGCTTTTTTCGGAAATGAGGTTCTGTGCTGTTTCCCCACAAGGCACCCATCACAAAGTTTGTCAACTTGATCAATGCTAGGCAATCCTTTCACCATGCCCCTTTTGCTGAGTTTTCTTAATGAATTGAAGTTAAGATGACCGTATCTCGCATGCCACATCCAAGGTTCGTCATCCATCCTTGCCATTAAATTTATTGGAGTAGCAAGCTGTAACTTTGCAATATAGAGCCGATTTGTTCCTCTTTCAACATCTACCACCAGCTTGTTTCTCCAATCATATAACTTTAGGTGTCCACCACCAATATTAATTGTGCCACCTGCTTCATCAAGTTGTCTAAGGCTTATAATATTGCTTCTAAGCCTTGGAATGTAATAAACATTCTGCAGTGTCAAATGTTCAGTATTTTTGCACTCAAATAAAACTAAACCTTGCCCACATATATTAGCCATAGATCCATCACCAAATCTCACTTTACCCGTAATGGTTAAATTTAATTTGACAAAGCAGCGCTTTTCACCTGACATGTGGCTACTCGCACCTGAATCCAAGTACCAATTGCTTTCTTTTTCCTCGGCTTCACTTGAATTTTTTTGCAGCATGATAATTTCAGATTCCTCTGCTGGTAACAGTTCTGGTATGCAAGTTTCCAGCAGCAGCAAGGAGGGTCCCTCATCTTCTTGTTATTGTGTTAAGTTGGCCTTTTCATCTCTTTCTTTTGTGGAACATTTAGAAGCATAATGTCCCATTTGGCCGCAACTATAACACTTGATTTTGCTTTTGTCTTTCTTTTGTGGCTTCAACTCATCATTACCACTTCTTCTCGAATCACCGTTACTCCTTCCTCTACCACGGCCGCGTCCTCGGCCTCGACCTCTGCCTCCTCTTCCACCATTGTCATTTTGAGCTTTCTTGGAAGAGCTTCCCTCCTCTCTGGCCTTCCATTCAGCTCTAGTAAGAAGAACTGTTTTAGCCGAATTGCCTCCACAACCAAGCAATCGTTCTTCATGAGCTTTTAGTGATCCAATTACCTCCTCTACCGATTTGGTTCTCAGATCACTAAATTCCTCTATAGCTGAAACTATCTGCAGAAATTTGGAGGAAGTAGAACGTAACAGCTTCTTAATCACCTTTTCATCTTCAACTGTGTTACCAAGACTTCTTAATTTGTTGACAATGATGGTGAGTTTTCTAGAGAACTCATCGATTGTCTCTGAATCACCCATTTTCACTGCATCGAACTCTCTCCATAAGGTTTGAGTTCTGACTTCTTTCACCTTTTCTGCGCCTTGGTTCATAACTTTGAGCATATTTCATGCCTCCTTTGCTGTCTTCTTGACCCCTAGTTGAAGCAAGGTATCTTCACCTATACCTTGATAGATGGCCGCCAATGCCATCTTATCCTTTCGTTTATCAACTGGACCTTCAGACTCGATTGGCTCCCAGACATCTTGAGCCATCATAAACACTTCCATTTTAATAGCCCAAGCTGCATAATTGCTCTTTATCAATATGGGATATTTTAGCGTAACTAAGCCCTCCTTCTCTTGACTCGACACGCTTTCTCTATTTGAAGCATCGCTGGAGGCATCCTCTCTTCCTTTTTGCTCTCTCTCTCTCCTTGCTTTCTCAATCTCAAGATGAGACATGTTTCAGGCCTTGATCTTGCAGGCTCTGATACCAAATGTTAAAAAAAAAAACAGTAAAGACAGCAAGAGAGCAATACAGATTTTTAAACTCTTTTTGTGGTGATCTATCTTCAACATTGATAGTACACCATTTTTATATTAATAGATTCAACAAAATGGTTCTACAAAGTAGGAGGAAGTGGCACATATAGCTCCTACAACTTCTCCATATAGCTGACCAAATCAAAACAAAATAACTAAACTCCTATTATTACTCCTATTGGAGTTTGACTCTTTATTTGTAAAAAATAATTCTTCCTATGCTGTACGAAACATAGAAATAAAATAAAACAAGTTTAATTAACTTCAACACCTAAATACTTTTGCTTTTTATTTTTCGACTTACTTTTGCTTTTTATTTTTCGACTTTTTGTGTTGCAGATCTGATTCTACTGGTGTAGAAGCTGGTCCTTGGATTTGCATGAGCCAGATCTGTGCTCGAACCACTTGTTTTGGGTGCTAGGTCCCTTCTCTTTGTGCTCCATCATCTGCTGGTGAGAGGGTTTGCTATCAAAGTCGCAGGGATCCACTACAAGAATTCACAATTTCACTAACGGATTTCACTAACGGATGGTAAATCCGTTAGTATCACTAACGGATTCACCAACGGTTTGCAATCCGTTAATGATAGTAACGGATTCACCAACGGCTTGAAATCCGTCAGTGATTCTAACGGATTCACGGAATCACTCTAACGGACTACTAACGGATGAAGCCATCCGTCAGTAATCCGTGGGTGAAAATTTTGGAGCCAAAATCCCAGTCTTAAATGAAAGACCTAATTCCTTAAAATCAAAATCACTGAAATCTGAAGTTGTCTCCAACCTTGCCGTCGTTCACTGCCAAGTGCATCCATCGTCCGCCGCCATCAACGGTTCGCCGCCATCAACGGTTCGCCGCCATCAACCGTCGACAACGAAGCTTATTCTCAACATCAATATCCACGGGCTCACTGAAATCGGAACTTGGTTCCAACCTATCGGCTGTTCACTGCCCTGTTCATCCAACGTCCACCGCCATCAAAAGGTTCGCCGCCATCAACGGTTCGCCGCCATTGACAGTCGACAACGGAGCTTATTCTCAGCATCAATATCCACGGGCTCACTGAAATCGGAACTTGGGTCCAACCTCTCGGCCGTTCACTGCCCTGTTCATCCAACGTCCACCGCCATCAAAAGGTTCGCCGCCATTTATGCTTGTTTAATTTTTTGTATTTTTTTGCTTGTTTAATTTTTTGCTTGTTTAATTTTTTGCTTGTTAATTTTTTGCTTGTTAATTTTATGATACATTTATGCTTGTTTTATTTCTTTGCTCAACCCGTTCCCATCATAGATTTTTTTTTCAAGACCGTCACAGTTTCCTTGCATTTTGACATTGCACCTGCTGGTGCACTTGGCAAGTGCACCAGCAGGTGCATTTTCACATTGCACCTGCTGGTGCACTTGCCAAGTGCACCAGCAGGTGCACAATTGGAAATGCACCTGCTGGTGCACTTCCAAGTGCACCAGCAGGTGCACAATTGTAAATGCACCTGCTGGTGCACTTGCCAAGTGCACCAGCAGGTGCACAATTGGAAATGCACCTGCTGGTGCACTTCCAAGTGCACCAGCAGGTGCACAATTGGAAATGCACCTGCTGGTGCACTTCGCAAGTGCACCAGCAGGTGCATTTTCACATTGCACCAGCACATTTGGCCTAGCTACTAGCTAGGTCACTTTATGTTTATATATTCTTTGCATAGAGAGACTAATCTAAGGCCATTTGATCAATGCTTTGCAAAGATGAAAGAAATTATTTAATTTGGATCTAGATTATATTCTCCATCCTTAATTTTTGGCTTTTGTACATAGAAAAATGAGTGGAGAATGAAGTTTATAATCATTTCCTTAAGAAAATGCTGCATTTTTCTTGTATAAAATATGAGCATGATAGTCATGTGAAAGGGAGTTTTTCTTTGATTCATCACTATTGAGTAGTGATATAGAATGCACATGCTGGTGCACTTGAAATGTGCACCGGCAGGTGCATTTTCACATTGCACCTGCTGGTGCACTTGCCAAGTGCACTAGCAGGTGCATTTACAATTGTGCACCAGCTGGTGCACTTGGCAAGTGCACCAGCAGGTGCAATGGGAAAATGCACCTGCTGGTGCACTTGCCAAGTGCACTAGCAGGTGCACATTTCAAGTGCACCAGCAGGTGCACTTGGACAAGTGCACTTGCTGGTGCACTTGTGCACCTGCTGGTGCACTTGCCTTGTGCACCTGCTGGTGCACTTGCCTTGTGCACCTGCTGGTGCACTTGGCAAGTGCACCAGCAGGTGCATTTTCCCATTGCACATGCAGGTGCATTTTCCCATTGCACCAGCAGGTGCATTTTCCCATTGCACCTGCTTGTGCACCTGCTGGTGCAATTGTGCACCAGCTGGTGCACTTGGACAAGTGCACATGCTGGTGCACTTGGACAAGTGCACCAGCACTTGCCTTGTGCACCTGCTGGTGCACTTGCCAAGTGCACCAGCAGGTGCACTTGGACAAGTGCACTTGCTGGTGCACTTGTGCACCAGCTGGTGCACATTTCAAGTGCACCAGCAGGTGCACTTGGACAAGTGCACTTGCTGGTGCACTTGTGCACCAGCTGGCGCACTTGTGCACCTGCTGGCGCACTTGTGCACCTGCTGGCGCACTTGTGCACCTGCTGGCGCACTTGTGCACCTGCTGGTGCACTTGCCAAGTGCACCAGCAGGTGCACTTGGACAAGTGCACCAGCAGGTGCACTTGGACAAGTGCACCAGCAGGTGCACTTGGACAAGTGCACCAGCAGGTGCACTTGGACAAGTGCACCAGCAGGTGCACTTGGACAAGTGCACCTGCTGGTGCACTTGTCCAAGTGCACCTGCTGGTGCACTTGTCCAAGTGCACCTGCTGGTGCACTTGTCCAAGTGCACCTGCTGGTGCACTTGTCCAAGTGCACCTGCTGGTGCACTTGTCCAAGTGCACCTGCTGGTGCACTTGGCAAGTGCACCAGCAGGTGCACAAGTGCGCCAGCAGGTGCACAAGTGCGCCAGCAGGTGCACAAGTGCGCCAGCAGGTGCACTTGGACAAGTGCACTTGCTGGTGCACTTGTGCACCAGCTGGTGCACTTGTGCACCTGCTGGTGCACTTGTGCACCTGCTGGTGCACTTGTGCACTTGCTGGTGCACTTGTGCACCAGCTGGCGCACTTGTGCACCTGCTGGTGCACTTGTGCACCTGCTCGCGCACTTGTGCACCTGCTGGTGCACTTGCCAAGTGCACCAGCAGGTGCACATTTCAAGTAAATCTGCTGGTGCACATTTCAAGTGCACCAGCAGGTGCACTTCAAATTGCCAGAGCAAATGCACAAGTAAATACACCAGCAGGTGCACATTGGCAGTGAAATTGAAATCTATTTGCATTGTGAAATTTTTTTGTTGCATGTGTTTGAATTTACACTAAGTGTGCGTGGATAGGTAGATATTCCAAACATGATGCATTTTTAATATGGATTATGGCTGAATACGTATACTGATTGCTGTAATTTCTCATTAACAGCCTAACGAACCTGGTTGTACTGCCCGGCCACCTTCCCCTCCAGTAGAAGATACTGCCATTGATATCAGGCAAGTTCAAATTTATGTTAATATTTAGTTCCAAAATGAATGTAGTTATCAGATTATCCTTTTGATATAATGCACAATTTAATTGTTGGTTTTCAGGCTCTGTTTGAAGATAGGGTTTATAAGTTATTTGTTTTCATATCAGCATATTAATTGTAGTTAATATGACTGCTGAACGAAGTTGGATGTATGCTCGTCTCATAGACGGTTTACTGAACCCCAGATATTTAGAGGGTATCAATGAATTTCTAGAGAAAGCTAAGACCTGCACAGAGTATTTAAATGGCGATCAGATCCGCTGTCCTTGTAATCGATTTAAGTGCCAGAACCGTAGCTTTCAAGATGAAAATACAGTTAAATATCATTTAATGAAGCATGGTTTTGTTCAAAATTACCTTGTTTGGTATTTGCACGGTGAAACTGAAGTGCATGACGGATATGGTGATACAGATTTAGACATGTCTTATGGTTCTGACAATGTTAATCACCCAAATTTCAATCGTTTTGAGGACATGGTCATGGATGCAACAAGCTGTCATGTAATGCATAATGATACATATGAGATGCCAAACTCGGCTGCACAGAAACTGTATGATATGTTAAATGCATCTAAGCAACAACTATGGCCTGGCTGTGAAACTCACTCCCAGTTATCAGCTGTTTCACGTTTACTAAATCTGAAGGCGGAACATCATTTCTCGGAACAGTGTTTTGATCAGATTTGTGAACTCATGAAGGAGATGTTACCGAGTGACAATGTCATGACGGACAGCTTTTACTCAACAAAGAGACTAGTCCGAGGATTGGGGCTTCCTGTACAAAAGATACACTGTTGTGCGAATGGTTGTATGATTTTTTGGGAAAATGATAAAGAACTTACACGATGCAAATTTTGTGACCATGAAAGGTTCAAACGCCTGAAGCACAACTTGGGGAAAGGGAAGACTCAAATACCATACAAAAAGATGTATTACTTCCCCATTACACCACGTTTGCAAAGACTTTATGCGTCATGTGTTACAGCTAAGTATATGACTTGGCACAATGACCATGCAACTGAGAATGGGGTGATGCGCCACTGTTCAGATGCTCCTGCTTGGAAGCATTTCAACCAAACTCATCCAACCTTTGCACTGGAGGCCCGAAATGTCAGACTTGGCCTTTGCACTGATGGATTTCAACCATTCGGTCAATCTGGGCAACAATATTCTTCATGGCCAGTAATACTAACTCCATACAATTTGCCACCAGGTATGTGTATGAAAGATGAGTACATGTTCCTGACAATTATAATACCTGGTCCCAAGAATCCGAAAGAGAAGCTTGATGTGTACATGCAGCCATTAGTGCAAGAATTGAAAGAACTTTGGGCAACTGGTGTTAGTACTTACGATGCTTTCCAACAGAACAATTTTACTATGCGTGCTGCATTAATTTGGACTATAAGTGACTTCCCTGCTTATTCAATGCTCTCATGGTGGAGCACTGCAGGACGCACTGCATGTCCCTACTGTATGGAAAACACAGATGCATTTACATTACGAAAGGGGGGTAAACAAACATGGTTTGACAGTCATCGGAAGTTCTTGCCTGACGACCACCCTTTCCGTCGAAACAAGACATCTTTTATTAAAAACAAATGTGTATCGAAGTCACCACCGCCAATTAGAACTGGGGAGTACTTGCTAAAAGAAATTGAGCAAATTGGGTTGAGGCGGGTTATAGACATTGACAGTCATGAAATAAATTGTCGGCTTTCAAAGATAACTGGTTGGCGTAAGCGGAGCATATTATGGGATTTGCCATATTGGTCTTCAAATTTGATTCGCCACAATCTTGATGTCATGCACATTGAAAAGAATGTATTTGAAAATATTTTTAATACAGTTATGAATGTGGAGGGGAAGACAAAAGACAATATCAAATCAAGGGAAGATTTAAATGAAATATGCAGGAGACCAGAATTGAAGAAAGATCCAATTAGCGGGAAATATCCAAAAGCATGTTATTGTTTGGATAACCAATCGAAGGTGATACTTTGTGATTGGCTTAAAACACTCAAATTCCCTGACGGATTTGTTTCCAATCTAGGGAGATGTGTTGATAGTCGGAAGCTTAGACTTTTTGGTATGAAAAGCCACGACTGTCATGTTTTCATGCAACGAATTCTTCCTATAGCTCTCAGAGAGTTCTTACCAAATAATGTTTGGCAACCTATAACAGAGCTTAGCAATTTCTTTAGAGAACTCACCTCAACTACACTTACTAATGGGGACATGCAACGGTTACATGAACAAATTCCTGTGATCCTTTGTAAGCTTGAACGAGTTTTTCCTCCAAGTCTGTTTGATTCAATGGAACATTTACCAGTACACCTTGCATATGAGGCATTAATTGCAGGACCAGTACAATATCGGTGGATGTACCCATTTGAGAGGTACACGTACTTCATATTTACTCGCACTCCTTACCATGATGAATTACTTAGTAAACATATATAATTTTTGTTTCCACACACTAGGTACTTGAGAAAGTTAAAGAACAATGTTAAAAATAAAGCAAGGGTTGAAGGTTCAATATGCAATGCTTACTTGGTAGAAGAAGCAAGTGCATTTTCTGCTCACTACTTTGAAGCACATGTAATGACCAGACATCGAAAGGTTCCACGCAACTTGCATGAATTTGTATCTGATGATGACATACCAGGTAAATTAAGCATATTCAAATGCACAGGTAGAACTATCGGAAAAGGAAAATCCAGATATATGACTGAAGATGAAATCCAAGCCGCTCAAACATATATTCTATTAAATTGTCCAGAGGTGAAAACATATATTGAGTAAGTATTGGTAGTTATACTAATAGTCAAATACCTCTTATATTGTACATTATTGTTAAACATTACTTGTTTCTCTGTATGTATAGTATTTATGTGGAGCGAGTAAAGTCGACACAACCAAATATCACAGATGCAGCTGTTGATGAAAAACTAGAGACGGACTTTGTCAAATGGTTTTACAAGTATGCCCATGAATCGCCAAACAATGTACAAAATCAGCTTATGCAAGATGTGGCAAAGGGACCACTCAGAAGTGTCACCACTTTTAATGGGTATTGTGTTAATGGATGTAAATTCAACACAATCAATGGAAATTCAAGTAGTAACTCAATGAATTTTGGTGTATGTATAAAAGGGAGTAATTACAGTTCTGAAGAAAGTGACTACTATGGACAGTTGGTCGAGGTGTTGCGATTGGAGTATCCAGGGCTACCAATTAAGCGGACTGTACTTTTCAAATGTGACTGGTTTGATCCAACACAAAATACGGGCACCAAGGTGCACCGACAGTATAGAATTGTTGATATTAACAATAAGCGTAGATACAGTAAGTACGAGCCATTTGTATTGGCCTCTCAGGCAACACAAGTCGTTTATGCTTCATACCCGAGCAAGCGTCGTGACAAAAATGATTGGTGGGCTGTGATGAAAGTTAAAGGTAGACCCGTTGTTGAACTATCTCAAACGTCTTCAAAGACATATGAACCTTTTCAAGAAGATGACATAGAATATGCTGAAGTAAATATCGATGATATTAATCAACAACACTGCCTCAATGATCCTAGCGGAGGAATGACTGAGATTCATGATGACGTTTCGACAGATGAAGACGAATTCCTTAGTGACCCTGATTCTGATGCAAATGCAGACGGTGATAATGAGTACAATTCATATGAATCAGAGTAAATTCATCTATATACTAAAGAAGTTTGGAGTTGTATATTTCTTTTATTACTCAGTGAGTACCTTAATACATTTGTATATATTTAATATAATGTTTATGAACTTTATATTATTTTTGACTATGACATTTTTTGTTTATTCACAGATGAGGGGACGTGGAAGGGTTAGCAAGGCCAGAGGACGGGTTCAACTTCCTGCAAGTGCGAGTCAAGAGGACGCGAATACAGATGACGGACATGAGCATGAGGCGCATATACCACGGGCACCGACGGGACTTGGGGATACGGAACTTCAGATATGGGTTCCACTTGCATCCAGTGTACAGCCATCTCATATAGATCGATCATATACACCAGTTGCACCATCTGCCGATGCACAGCTTCCCCGTCCCCTTCCACCACCTCACCGTCACAGTTTACATCCTCACCACCCTCCTGCAGCTCCACGACCACCGGTATCACATACACATTCACCTCATTCTGCATCCCCTTCTGGTACTGCATCCGCTAGAGGGACAGGATCTGCATCAGCATCTACTCCATCATCTGCTCCTGCATCTGCTCCAGCATCAGCTGCATCGACCACTGCTGTAGGCGGAACACAGTCATTCAGACAGACTATTTCACTCATTAACAACAAGTAATAATTAATTGTTTATTAATTTACAATATTTTAAATGTTACCATTTACTTACTCTAAAATTATCTTGTTCATGTAGTTTGCATCCGTCGGAGATGTGTAGCCGCAGGATAACTCTGATAGTGAAAGAAAGATTGGTCGAGGAAGGCCACTGTTGGAAGACTGTGCCCAATGAAACCAAGGAGTTTTATTGGCAAGAATTCAAGGTGAAGCATATTTATTTTATCAGTTTATCATCTATTTTTGAACTGTTTAATTACTATCTAATCATAAAATGTAATCTTTTTGCAGAAATACTTTCTATGGGACCAAGCAATTGAGAGCTTGGTTAAAATTGCCTGGCAGAAAAAAGCCGCTGAGCGATACAGGGGCTTAATGTGGGAAATCCGGAAAGGAAAGGCGAAGAATCTTGCAACCCCTGATTATGTTTTGAGGAAGTGGCAGGAAACTTGGAACACTTCTGAATACAAAGAGAAGTGTGAGAAGTTTTCTGCCAATAGGCGCAGTGAGGCTGGAGGTTCAGGATCTGGCATTTCCAGGCACGCATGCGGTTCTGTTTCACAGTACACCCACCAGCGGAGGATGGTATTTCTTATAACTTTTATTTTATAATTATCTTCTTATAAATATTTTGGTTCGATGACAAATGCTACAATTCTTATAATTGGTAACAGAGGGAAAGACTAGGCAGAGAACCACATCCGCATGAGCTTTTTGAGGCCACACATAAGAGAAAGGGGACGGAGGAGTTTGTTGATGGCAGATCAAAAGCTATTTATGTAAGTTCATCTTAAATGTAGTTATTAACAATTTTGATTGACGTAAATTGTTTTACTTATATGTTAATTTAAAATTATAATGCAGGATAAATACGTAGAGCTGAAGGAGGCTGCTACACATCAACAGGAGGGAAGCAATGAACCAACGCCCATAAATGAGGCCCAACTGTACTACGAAGCGGTTGGTGGACAGAAAAAGAGTCGAGTTTATGGGTTAGGGTCCCAGGCCTCAGCATATTTTCATGAGCCAGCTCATTGTTCTGCATCATACACGTCTGCACCCCCAGTGGATCCTCCTACAATTGAAACAATGAACAGGATGCAGAATAAAATTGATCGGCTAGAGACAGAGAATAGTCGAATCACCACAAGGCTGGACGAGTTGCAGACGTTTATGCATAGGATGATGGCACAACAGGGTATTGGGACATCCACTCAGACATCTGGTCCTACGGCACCTCCAGCTCCGTCTCCACAGCAGCGGCGTGATGATGCTCCTGTCATTGGTGATCATCATACAGATAGTGATGATGATACAGATGATGAGCTAGCTAGTTTAGTTTAGTATGTACATTTTGTTATGACCAGTTTATAATTTTTCTTGCAACATATAATTGTAGTACAAAATCATTACGTTTTTTATATATTTTAATGAGTAATTTAGTTTTGTCTGTTTATAGTATTTTTATTATATGAATATACAAATGGATGTATATGAATGTACAGGGTACAGGTACAGATGCATGTATATGAGTGTACAGGATATAGATGGATGTGGATGTATATGATTGTGGATATAGATGGATGTGGATGTATATGATTGTGGATGTGGATGTATATGAATATACAGGGTGCAGATGGATGTATATGTACAGTTACAGGGTAGGGGTAGGGATGTGTAATTCTGTATTTTTATTCACTAACGGATTAGTAACCAAACATCCGTCACTGTCACCAACGGAAAATTCCGTTGGTGATCCGTCACTGTCACCAACGGAATTTTCCGTTGGTGATCCGTCACTGTCACTAACGGAAATTTCGTTGGTGATCCGTCACTGTCACCAACGGATTTTCCGTTGGTGATCCGTCACTGTCACCAACGGAAAATTCCGTTGGTGATCCGTCACTGTCACTCACGGGTACAAATTTCCGTTGGTAATTAAAATTACCAACGAGGATTTTCCCGACGGACTTAGTCCGTCACAGATCCGTTGGTGATCCGTTTCACCAACGGAATTTCTGTAATTACCAACGGAATTGTCCGTTGGTAATTATGAAATTTCTTGTAGTGATCATTGTTATGGGGGAAGCCGTCTCCGAGAACGTCACCAACTTGAAGCTCCATTACCCACACAACCCCTCCCATGTAACCAATCGACTTAAGGCCTAAAGGCATATCAGTATCACTACTTCCTCACCCAGGAAATCAAAACGCTTCACATGCTCTAAAATGTTATAGAACGCAACTCAATATCACGCAGGCAGTTATAGCAATGCATAGCTACAATATATAACTTCCATTTTTTGATAAGCCACTATAAAAAGAGAACGAGTCAATGATCTGGTGGATCGAGTACATAACAATTAGCGACCGACAATAACAGGAAGTTGAAGGGGGAAAGAGGAGCCGCAGAAAGAGTATTTAGTTTATTATGACTGAGATGAAATTACAATGAAGGAACAATTGAACCTCTAGTGTCAGACCAAGTTATTCAATATGGCATGTCCAATGTTCCTAAATATAAATCACTCCATTAAAAAAGAGGCAGGCTTGGTGGAAAAAGCACATGCATCCACTGTCTCTCGTATGTTGCCAAATGACTCCATCCAATATCATCAAGCAAGGAGATCTTCAGTTCATAAAGCTTCTTCTTTGGAGGATCCCCGTCATCTTGAATCATGTCATTCAACACCTGATCCAGTAAACGGTTAGGTTAAAGAAATGAGGAACACACTTGAGACAACAACATCGAAAACCCATTATTCCTCTCCTGATAATTTTTTTCTGAGACATCATTTATGATCAACTAGAAGCTTGGGTTGAATCCACTACTAGAAGCAGTGTCTCAGCAGCAGGATAAAATGATGACAAAAAAAGGTGAATTGTTTAGGAACAAGTTATCAACGTAACATGTGACAAGTACATTACCTTTAGCGCTGTTCCAAGCCTTCCACGTCGTCTTTCACGAATCACCAAGAGGGTGCCATATTTAGAAGACTTCACATCAACCCATTTTTGTAATTCTTTGAAATTCTCCTCAAACAGATCAGGCTGGCCACCAGCATCTGGTGCAGTTTTTTTGTCAGTAGTGTCCACGCCTTTTGTTCCTTCTGTTACTGCCAAGGTTTCAGCTTTGGGCCCCTGGCATCATAACAATGACTATAATGATTATAACAAGACTCGCTAGACAGACAGCAAACTCGATCTTATTGAATCAAAATATTATATGTTTATCATTGCTATCATGCATAACGTACCCCCTTTGAATATGTGTCGATGTATCCTATGTTTTGTCTTTTGAATGAATCAGACACTTCGACATGTATCCATGTCAGATCCTTTTACCAAAAGAAAAGGTAAAGCGGAAAAAATCATTGCCAGAACAAAATTTCAAAATACGGGGCTAAGGAGGAAAGTAATAACTGACACTTCTCCGTCTCTCAAACCAACCGAGAGAAACCAAAATCAAAATAAAAAATCAAATCCCTCCCAAAACTGGAGATATTTTTCTATCAACGGTGTATATACAATTATTTTTTGTTTTCCCTGCATGCTAAATGGCTGATATGAAGTTTCATATCCCAAAACTCCGTAGAAGATTTGCCAAGTCCAACCCTGATATCTAATTATTACATTTATTCTCATGCTGACATCGTACCCTAGGAAAGACCAGGTGAATCCATGTAGGATGATGGTATGAACATATATCACTTCCTGGGGAAATAATGATGAGAATACCACAAAATTGAGTTTGTCCTTCATACCTCCAGAGATTCAATGTCATAAATTGCTAGCCCTTTTTGGTACAGCGCTTCTATTAATTGATCCCTAGTTGTCTCCATCTTCTTTTTTACTTTCTACAGTGTAGCAGCAAAGATTCATATTATAGTAAACATAAATGTTGCAACAAGTTAATACAAGTAACAAAAAAAAAATAATGGGGAGAAGGGAAATACATCGGCAATAAAAGAGATCCCTAAATTAAGAAAAGGGAGCACTACAATTGCATTAATTAGATGTATTAAATTACTAATATGCCAAGAGTCAGCTGTGCATTTCCCAATCAAGTTTCCTTCAAATTTGTTCCAGAAGGATCAAATAAAAATGATGGTATGATAGAGAAGGAATACAACATTAATACCTCTGCCTCCTCATCTTCAGGATCACTCTTGAGGGAAAAATATTTTGCCAACTCATCTCTATCAATGCTATCAATTACCTCATTTGCTGCACGAATAATCTAGAAGATGGCACAAATAAGTTAATCATTATTCGTGGCAACTTCATCATGTCATTCAAACAAGGAACAAAAGGAAGAAAAAAAGTTGAATCGTTCCATCATGTATAGGTAGAAAGACATGGGAACCTTGATGCAAATGGAGATCTGCAGTTGCCCTATTAAGTTTAGATCAACTTGACATTGTGAATGAAATACATTAATCCTTCACTTATAACTGATAACCCCTATTACACAGGTACTTGCTTAGCTCTGGCTTGGAAATCAATCACTCCATGAAAAGAAGAGTCAGGTATTATACTCTTCAATAACAAGTATAAGACATAAAATTGTACATAAAAAAATGCCATCATCCCTGAGAGTTCTTAGCCTTTCAATCCACAGAGCATACACTTCGAAAGTTTAAAATGTGAAAGTTTCTGGACGTGAGTCATAAAATAAAGAAAAACACATTTAAGCATTATCTGTTACATATCTCCTGTGTTGTCTGTTCTGGCCACAACTCACAATTTATTCAATCCTTCCCAAGGAACCATTACTGCCTTAACTACAAAGATGAAACACAGGTCCTCATCAATAAATTTACCCCCTTATCCCATTAAAAGTACTATTATGGCCACAACTAGAGGCAGCTCACAATTATTAAATCCTTCCCAAGGAAACCATTACTGCCTAAGTATGAAACCCAGCTTCTCATCAATAAAGTTATCCCTTTTCTCATTAAAAGTACATACAAATCTTTCATTAGTACCCTTGGAGACTACTAGTCATGTGTTGATAATATCAATACGAAATGGAAATCCACAAAGTCCTATCATTTCTTCTATAAACTGGAATATATAAACACATACTTACATCTTCATAATGACCGATTTTGTCTTCAATGTTACTCTCAGAAAGCAAGCCTTCCAAGATCTTAGCAAGCAAGGGAGTGTAATTTGGGTATTCAGACTGCCAAAGAATGCAAGGTGATTGTTAGTTGACATTAGAACATGAGATATTTGCTGACATTCTCTGAAAACAATACTATGACTAGAAGCATAAGGTGAACAGCCCAGCCAAACGACAAACAACTAAAGGCACATGCTCCAAGCACAAACAACTTGCCAGCTTAGACAGAGCTGCAAATTGTTCTAAATGCATTGTTCAATCAAAGAGAACGAGTACAAGATTCTTCATCTTGGAAAGTCTCCAACCAGACTATAGAGATTATGCAAAGCTAAATGAATTGAGATCTAAGAAATCAGAGAATCCAGAAGAAAAGAATAAGCCTAAGATTTCTGGCTAACACAACATACTGCATATAAAATGGAATATATAGTCAGAGGCAGTCCTGGCCACTGTCCGCTTTGGACCGTGAACTAGACCAGTCAAACCCGCGACCGGACCGGTCAACTAGTTCCAGTTTCTGAAATGGACTGAAACCAGATACTAAGGGACCGATTCTGGTTCCCCCCACCCCCCTCCCTCTTGAATTAGAACCGGAACCTGCAAGTTCAAACCAGAACCAGCCTGATTAAATTTTTGGTTTTTTTTTCTTTTCTTTTGTTTTTAAATTTATATTGATTGATTCAATTTCCTTTAATTTTTTTAGCATCCATAAATAAATTATGTATTATAAATCTAAATGTTATACATTTATGTATTCTAATGTATAAAATATTAATATTGTTATAGTTTTAAAATATTCAAATTGGTGTCAAACTAGAACCGGAACCGCTTTGAACCGTAATTGTTTTCAAACAGGAATGGTTATGAACTGGTGGTTCCAGCGCAACCCGTGGATAAGAATTAAAAATCTTGGCTTGTCAAAGACATGTAAATACTGCCCATGCCACAAATCACAGAATATTATTTCAAAATCAAAAGCTTTAACCTTAAGAGAGATGGACAATTTTTTCCACTCTGAGCGTTCTTCATCAGTGGCTCGTTTTAGGCTAGTAAAAACTTTTATCTTTGCATCTCGAACCTGCCAAGGGTACAGGCAGTAAGTGGTTGCAATATCAAATATGATAATAGGAAACTTGTAATGCAAAAGGCAAGATATGGGTAACTGTAAACTACTGATAAAGGTAAAGGTGTTGGACAGTGTAGCTTGCAGACAGCAATGCAAAACTATGTTTTTTCATATAGCTACTATAAATCAAAGAACTTTATCTTCCCCTACATAATTCTTCATTAGATAGCAAAAAATTTTATCCAGTTGCTTCCAAGTACCTCTTCTTCTAATCGTTCAGAAACAGTTTTAGAGTTAGTTGAAGAAGATCCTTTTCCCTTGTCATCATCAACCTGTCAAAAAGGATGTTAGAAAATGGTGAACACAGAATTGAATACAGGTGCGCATGCATAAGAAAAATGGTAGAACATCTGTTGTGAGGCACTGCAGTAAAATTACTTAAATAACAAAATCCAAAGAACCATAGGTTACGGTTACAACCTTATTTGGAGGAACTATGTAAGAGACTTGATAAGATACAGGGTTCTGTGAATTTTTCCCTCCTTCATGACCAACTTTTCCATACGAGATTGATCCCAGAAGTACAGATCCTTGCGGAACATTCTGCAGAGATTTTATGCACATTATATTTGTATCTTCATTTCTGATTAAAAAAAAGACCCTAATTTTTTCCACAGGGGTGAGGGTAGGAAGGAAGATGTCAATACCTTTGGAATCTTTTCTTTCATAGGAGGGCCTAAGTAAATTGCTTCCTTTATCCTACCAAAAAAATTTTAATTGATAAATATAATATAATAAAAAAACAGCACGAAGAAAACAATATAAATATTTCATTCAAACAACATACCCTGGAACTAAAATGGATGATTTAAAAGCACCATTTCCCATCACAGGTCCATCCGGTTCAGAGAAAAAATTTAATCGAATGACATCCTGTATTAAAAAGAAGTAACTAAATATTACGCGTAGGTTTTTTCCACTTTGAATGGTAAAAAATATATATGGATTTGACAAATGTGATCTCAAAGAAGCCAATAGCATGTAACATAATGAGAAATTGGGCAATGAGTTGAAAGCCAGAAAACATGTCAAATTTGAAAACTGTGACATCACAAAAGTTTGCATTTTATTCATCTGCAAGAAATGGTCCCCCATTCTACAGAAGTGACTTCTAAAGGACATACTAGTTGCAACATAGATATTGACTTAAATCTACTTTCCACTGAAGATGCAGCACATCACTTCAAACAAAAGCCAAGTTATATATAAGGATGACAGATATGAAAAGTTAAAAATACAAAACTTGCACTCCCCTTCCACGTGAAAACTTTGCAAGCATATCAATTTTGATAGGTCAAATCACAAATTTAAACTTTTCAACTATTATAGCAAAGTAACAAATCCTGAACGAGAAGAGTGATCAATCAAGAGGAATCAAATCCCACAAAAGAGAAGAGTCAACATTATTTCTGGAAAAAGGGAGTTAGAAGAGAAAAATGATAGAGAGAGAGAGAGACAAAAATTTTCCATTCACATTCATGCTTTTCGAGCAGCTTCAGTTATGCTAGATCCACAATAAGTTCCAAAACAGTTTCAGCAATTTACTGAAGCCCCAAACACGAAGACAATCACACAAGGGAAGTTAACATCCAGCCACAATGGAGAATAAAAGCTTATCCACAGTCAAAGTGAGGCAGAATCATTCTTGGTAAAATATTGTGCTGTAGATATTTGGTAAATGTATGATACAAATTAGTTATTAATAGAAGCGAACGCTACAAATTACTGAAATATAGTCTCAAGACATTGATTAAAACATTGCAGCGAAGAATTTCATAGCTGCAACATGCCGTTTACTTTGTCTAATATCTCAGAAATCAATATTTAAGATCAAAGGTACTGTACCTTGTCATCCAAATCTCTCTCAATAAACAATACCAACTGTTTCATTTTCTCCAAATACTGCACATTATCATGCCTGCAACATGATTATGAAGAAAAGAAAATTTTACCTAGAGAAGCATCACTTGCTAGATGGATTTTCAACTTAATAAAAAAAATATCAAATTTAGCAATGAAATTAGTTGTTATGTGCAAGAAAGTGGATCTGGTCATACTATGCAAATTGGGCATACCTTAGATACAGCTGTAAATTGTATTCACCCTTGGGAAGTTTTGAGGAATTTGGATAGACATCACCCATTGCATGCACACGCTATTTTTAGAAAGGGAAAAAGATAAAGCAGGAATTAACTTGGATCATGGAAAGAGAAAAGATAAAAGCTTCTGTTATAAGAGAATGTACTTAACCTACTGCTACCTTCATCAACATCATGGCACACGGACCTCCTACTGATGCAGATCAAAACACTATGCTTTTGTTGTATATGTATTGATTAAAATACCAAATTCATTACTAAGGAAATTATTGTTTCTAAGACTAACTAATAGTTCAACTCCCCAGGTAGTGATTAATCAGCAATATAAAATTACATCGGCCAAGGAATACAAATGTAGGAGTACCTTGTTAGTGTCAGAGATCATATAAAATTGAGACTCAAACTTAGTGTCATACACACGATTATTAAGCAATGGAACTTGAGGCTTTATATCGGATGCATCCTCCAATTTGAACTTGTAACTGCAGTACCAAACAGTAAAAAATTGATATATATAGAAATTCAGCTCCTAAACCAAACTAAAATAAAGACCTACGTTAATGTCAGAGCCAGTATCTGTTTGCCCGATGGCAGTTTGTCACGATCTGATGTGAGAGTGCTAAGTTTAGCATCAATCGGTCGATATGGAGCTCTTACCTGCAAATCAAACACGAGGGAGGAGAAGAAATGCAGTAGTATGCAACGCTTATCAAGAGGGTATAAAAATTTCCAGCTGATATACTGATAAAATACAGATATTTCACCTTCTTTAAGGTAGCAGCAGGGGCAAGTTTCTCAGATGCCAGTAGAGCTTCAGCATCAATTCTAATAGGTGCTTCACTTCCATCAAGCACAACATCCTCTTTATTGACACCAATACCATGAAACACAATCTATGCATCATACAATGAAAATGAGCACTAAAAAGACATTGTCGACAGGCAAGCAGTAGTAGAACATACAGTTAGCTTCTACTATAGCATGAATAAACAAGAATTTTAAAGAGATGAATAAACAAGAAAGCTATGAAGAAGAGTTCACACTGAATAAACAAGAAAGCATAGTAGAACATACAGTTAGCTTCTACTATAGCATGAATAAACAAGAATTTTAAAGAGATGAATAAACAAGAAAGCTATGAAGAAGAGTTCACACTGAATAAACAAGAAAGCAAGAAAGAAGAGTTCAAGGAGAAACACATTTACATAGAACCAAAGAGCATGTGATTTATTAAATAACAGTTGACATTTTGCTTACTACCAACCAAATCAATGTCAGAAAGAAGTGCAAAATGAAACATGTTAATTCTGTTTTTATTTGATTTCAGACATTTGTTTTATTACTAAAATGCCCATGAACCCTGCTGTGAATATGAACGAAGATACTTATTTTCTTAATTAGATAATATTTCTGTTACTTTCAACGTCCAACTGTAAAAAATACAAGCTAATAGGTGGAAAGAACAACACACCATGTACAGTCTTACCAAACTTCATTCATAACCAAAATGGAATATAAACAGCTCCAACAAGCAACATATGCAGATATAACAGAACAGCACAAACACATAAAATAACAGAACACAATAGAAAATGGCTAAAGAATATGTATATAACAATAATGAACTAACAGCAGCTGCTTATGCAATATCAAAGGATAAGACCAAAAATTAAACCAATAAACAAGAGAGGCCCACACATTTAATAAGACCAAACTAACTACATACAATCAGAATGAACCTTTTGTATCACAAAATCTCCAGCATTCTCCAACACATTAGTGCACTTAAGATTTCCTTGGTTATTTCCATAAAGCAACTGTTATTCCCAGTTAAAGAGGGTATAAGAAATTTAGGTTTGTGGTTCAATGAAATTAAGGGAACAACTAACATCCCTGTTCTCCTGCCAATCGGAAGTGCATATCTGATATCCAGAATGCAATATATGACAAATTATGCTTAGAACTGAGGGCAATGCTCCAGGCAAGAAAGTCAAAATAACAGTACTGGAAAGGTAAAATTTAAAAAAGAAAAGGGAAGAGAGAGAGAGAGAGAGAGGGAGATATGTGCTGATACATGCAGAAAACACAAGACAAGAAGTCCAAAAATCATCAATGCAAGGAAAAATCTGCAACAAACATGTCTCATAAATTTCAAAAAGTACTAAGAACAAAAGAAGAACTAATTTATATCAGTTAAATTAAGTAGTAACTTTCTACCTCAAAGTCTACAATAGTGGTTTCATGACTTCCTATGCCACTCGACCAAAACAGAGCAACAGCTAATTCCATTGTCTGACCACCCACCACAGGAAATGCAAAGCTTTTGGCAGCAGGAGAAGAAAATGTTACAACACTCTCCCACTTGATAGGTCTTTGAAGGGGGCTAATCTGCACATTGCTAGCATGTTACAGCAAGCCTAGACAATCAAATAAAATTTCATCACATTCACACCTGAACCGTGTCAACAAAAAATCGTCGGGCAGTATCAAATCCTGATGTTCGCATGGTTGCCTCAACCCAGCTAGCACCAAGTGGCACTTCAACAAATCTCCTTTCTATGTGGCCTATTCAAGCAGCACAATTATGACAGAAAAGGAAATGATTAAGTTCAGTGTTTAACCATCAAACATATTTTTGGACTTTGGTGATTACAATCATTTTAATATATCTCCTCCTCATCAGTATTTCCTTGTGCTAATCCCAATGGGCAAGGCTTAGCATGCTCCAATTTGAACATCTCACTAAATCGAAATGCTTTATTTGTGCTCAACTAAGCACTTAGAAAAAGCCTAACTGCAAGCTATGTATCATAAACAGGCACGCAAGCCAAATAAAAATTACATACAAGCAACTTATCAATTTTATGCTTTTATTAAATATATGAAAATGACCTGGCATAAATGACATCCTTGCAAATGAAACAAGTGGAGGCCGATTCTTTACGGTCATAGGTTTTGTTATGGTAACTGGAATCCTGAAGATGGGACCACGCCATGGTGCTTTGCAATCAACTCCGTAGACTTCATAATAATGTAAACCATCACTTAACTTGGTAGGATCAACCACTATGCTGATAAAAAGTAGAAAATATCAAGTTAAGAGGTAGTACACGTAAACATAATAGATGGAATTATCCTAGACTTTATAATTCACCGACTGCCTCAAGTCATCAAAAACTAATCCACCTAAAGGATAAAATAATATAATCGAGTAACGGTGACAATTTCCAAAATTGTGTAACAACAACCATGGTTTACAAGAATGCTAAAGAAGACTCCACATAAGAAGCTTGAAGTAACACATCATATATATTTATGTGTATTAAGATCTCTTGGGTGGATGCAATTGTGTTGTGAGAATCCTTATGGGTTTATCACTAATAATAACCCAGCATGTAACTTACAAAACAACAGTTGTTATTTTTTATACCATTTTCTAGGGATAAGATTATCAAACAACCAAATGAAATGTATAATATGCACATAGATAAGGAAACTAAAAGGTGAAATAAAGTTTTGGTAACTAACTTGAAGCTACGCCCATTATGAGTAAGGAGGAGGTACTCGGGAGCCATCACAACTGACTTTTCAGTAGAGCACAACTCGATGCACTCCTCAAAGGGTACCAATTCTTCCAAATTACTTGCACCTTCATGAAACTTTGGTAAAACTTGCACAGTCCACTGTTAAAATATATAAAAATAGCTTATAGAAAGTGACAGCTTCAAAAAGAAAACATAAATTCAAAATTCAAAAACCTTCCAAAATTTTTACTTAGCAAAACCTGCATTACATCAATATTGTAAGGCTAACTAACAGTCCAGCAAAGATATCAGTAATATTGAGACAACACCAGAAATTGAACCATGATAATCATAGTTAATGCATTTCATGCTCCTGAAGCAACCTAGATTATATTCACTGTTGTTTGAGCAAGTCATTCGTCTTTGATAAAAACTGATTCACCAAGCTACTATGTCTAACTAAACACAAAGTGGGATCAAATAAACCAAACATAAACTAATTGAGAGCTATGCTTTGGCGTCCACTTCAAAACATGGCTGCATTTTTTCCATCAGAGGTTTCATCAGAAGTTTGAAGGAGTAGGGTACTTCATTCATTTGTGGTTAAGAATAACTCAGCTGATAACTAATGATCACAACTAAAAGATAGTTTGAAGCTAGAATTACAGGTGTTCAATGATATGTAGATAATACATAAACACTCACGACACGATTAATCCAACAGTAACCAACCTCTGAAGATTGTTGGCAAGCACTAGCCTCCCTCAAATAGATGCCCCGTGAAGTAGGAGCTGCAGCCAAAATACATCATGAACAAATTTCTATTTTTATTGCACCAGAAGTAGAAAATTAAAAAAAAAAAAAAAAAAGTCTTCATTGTTGACACAAACAGGAGAATCTTCAGTAGCTAGTCAATCAATAACAAAAGTTCTTAATATAAAATTAGAAATCCAATAAGAAGGATGTGATGAATTTTTAAAAAGAAGGCCATTTCCATATATCTAGGGGGAAAAAGAAATAAGGAAAGCATGGTATCCAGCCCACTTAGCTAGAAAATCAATATGGCAAGACTACCAAATGCTGCATGCACAATGTAAGAACATACGGATGGCAATTAGCACATATTTAGGGCAATAAATGAGCTGCTTGTGAGCTACCTGAAGCTAAAATGATAAAGCTCTACTGAACTTGTCTACTATGGTTAGTGAGGCAAGTGCAAACTTAGCTTTATCTAGTTTCATGTAATGAGCCAATTGGCCCTTTGCAAGTTGCAACCTTCAATATATTGCATTTTGTAATGGTCACCCAAGAGGGGGAGGGGGTAGGCAGATAAAGAATATAAACTACACTTACATGATTTTCCAGATTGATTGACCTTTATATCATAGCAAACACTTGGAATATTCTTCGACTGCCGTATATATTCAAATGCCCTGTCATTAACAAGTGGTCACAACTGCATCCATATTCACAGAGAGTTCTATCTATTTGTCACGATTGTAAATGAACAGAGGCAAAAGCATAATATCTAACTTGTCAACTTGCATAAGCCCTTGTCCCGTGGATAGTTTATCTGCTAGCAATTCGCCTATTGGAACAGATGTATTTTCAAGAGCCTTCCTTACACTATATGGGCTTACAGGAATGCCCTCAGCCTGCAGTAATAATGTAGCAACCTAAAATCTTCAGTCCAATAGTTAAGGCATGCTAGCATCAACCAAATGAAAGAGGCAAAAGCAAGAGGAAAGGCGATGCATGGAAAAGAACCTTCATGGCACTAACGAGTAATGCAATTCCACCACAAGCAGATGGAGAGGCCATAGAAGTGCCATTCAGCAGCATGCGCTTTTGAAGAGTCCATGTAGGAACAGGAGCAACAGCCCCACCAGGAGCACTAACACAGACTCCAAGATCTCCATCAGCTGTCGGTCCTCGGCTGGACCTGTGCTCCAAGTCAATTGAAGTATAAGCTTTTAAACTGAAACAGTTGCAAGGTGATTGAGTGTGGAGAATTTATGTTCAAGGTTAGAGTTAAGCAAAAGGAAATTCATATACCAAGTATATTCAAGTCCTTCAGAAGGAGGTTCTACTACACAATGAGCACCAGCAGCCATAGCAGGAGAGACATATGCACCAACTCCTATAATGCTGGAAGTTGTACCACCAGGTGCGCCAACAGTGCTTAATGCCGGACCACTATTACCGGCACTACTCACAAATATAAGGCGGTGCTTATTCACAACCTAATAAATTAATGGTGAGCCATAAAGCATGAAAGAATAAATAAGGAAAATAAGGTTATATGTCACAGTAGGGAAGAAATTGTAAGGTTTAGAATTGATACTTCATTAACAAGGTCAACAAAGCGACCATAATCTGGCAGTAATGTAGGTTCTCCATAGCTCATGTTGATCAGATCACATTTATGCTGGGAATTGAAGAAAAATAAATACAATTTAGCATGTCACAAATAATAAGAGCTTTCTGTATGAAATATAATCTGCTATATATATATAGCATAAAACACATATGATACTTTGAAAGAAATAACTAGTGGTGACAAACTAAACAATACAACCTTTGGACTATAATCCTAAAAAATACACTTGTATTTCTAAAGGTATTAATTAAGGAGATGTACAATTGTGAAATAGTTTCAAACCACCTCTACAGCAGCAATCAGAGCCCTTGTCAAACCAGTGCCAGTCTCCATTGAACCTAAACGCGAGTCTCCAATTTTGCATGATATTAATTGTGCTCCAGGTGCAACACCATTCAATAACGGCTCCTGCCAGCAATTCATCATGAAAAATGCTAGAAGTCTAATCATTTTACAGTATAAGTAATTGCAGAAAATAGATAAACGATAACTTGGACAGCAGTACCTTCGGGTGGAAGGCAGTTGCAATACCAGCAACATGAGTTCCGTGAAGGGAGCTATCCGTTACGATACTTAAGACATTTCCCTCATCATAAATATTAAGAACAAATGAGCATGCATCCAACTTGCTAAAAACACCATATTTCCTTTCAGTCCTGAAAGAATCATTCAAAATTCAAACTGTGTTAACATATAATAATTCCTTGGAGAATTAGTATATTTAAAAACATTCTATCAAAAAAAAAACAATAATACGTGTAAAAAAATAATTGCAGTTGTGCATAAACTGAGCAATCATGCCCCTATTTACACAATTCCTTTCACAAAATAGCAAAATGTAGTAAACTAGTGGATATAATTGTTAAAATAGAAAACCAATGCAGCTTTCAAGGCATAAAGAAACCAGAAATGAGTGCCAAAAAATATAAGAAACAAAAAGCCATATACCCAATATCTATGTCTTCTAGATTCTCAGACATTTACTATAGACATAAGTGAAAAAAATACTTCAACCTATCCATCCAACTGTTTGTTATAGCAAATGCACACATAGTTGCAAAGGCTCTACATCAGATTCCATTTTGAAAAGATGGATTCTGCTAGCACCTAAAGCTCTTCACTTAAATAAAGCATGCAATTTCAGTTTCTCAAGAATGTCTATCCTTTGTGTTTTCATACATAAATAAATCAGGAAAAATCTGCATGTGTAATGTATTATCTGAGGAATAAGAAAAGAAATAATTAAATGAGCAGATGGAGGGAAATTCTGTTGAGGGAAGCACGGGTAATGTTGTTTGGTTGCGAAAGTTAGTTCGCAGCCTAACCGATTTCTGTATAAATACCGGCTAAAGACCTTTATCAGTCATCATGAATAAGAATTCAATAATTCTCCTTCTCTCAATTCTATTCTTTACTCTCTCTCTCACCTATTATGTTCCTTCTCTCTATTCTCTATTCTCTCCTCATCTAATCTCTTTGTTACTTTCACCTACGCAAGTCACTGAGATTTGTGACAACTGGTATCAAAGCTTGTTATGAAGGGCAATAACCTATGATCGCATTCAAAAACAGTAAAGAAATGACGAGATCTGGAGTTGTGGCACAAGAAACAAGGATTGGGAAAATTGAGGACCAGATCAAAACTTTACAAAACTTTATAGGAGAATGCGAAGAAGGATAAAGAGGAATTAAGGGTGGAAATTCAGAAGAGTGCCAAATTGAGGACCAGATCAAAACTTTACGGATCAAAACTTTATAGGAGAATGCGAAGAAGGATAAAGAGGAACTAAGGGTAGAAATTCAGAAGAGTGCCGAGGAGACAAGGAAAGCAGTGTTGGAAGAGCTATGATCCATCTTTGGAGTCACTTCTCCGGAAAGGATGAAGGAGAATATTGCAAAGAGCAATGAGGAAGTCGCAATGTTGGGAGGTAAGGGCATTCTCCCTAGCCTGAAGGATAACGTGATTCCTCCGATGCTGAGGAAGAACAACAGTGCCAGATTAGTTGTGAAAACAGAAGATCTGCCTAGATTTTTGCCCAAAATCAAATTGATGCCTTTCAATGGGAAGGAACCTAGGGCTTGATTACGTAAATGCATCAAATATTTCAAGATCTATGGCATTGCTAGGGAGCAAACGATGAATATAGCCAGTTTGTTTCTAATTGAAAGAGCAAATGCTTGGTTTCACAAGAAGGGAGAAGGGGATCATTCTTGGGCAGAATTTGAAAAGGAACTATGTGTTAGGTTCAGGGAAGAAGAATTAGAGGATGTCAAATAATTTATGAGAATTAGACAAGAGTCGATTGATGAGTATTTGGATAAGTTTGAAGATGTGAGAATCAGGATGGAAAGGGTTATGCCCACCTTAGAAGAGACCTACATGTTATCGGTTTTTATATTGGAGGATTAAAGGATAATGTGAGACCAGAGGTAAGATGCTCAAACCCACCGCATTGAACCAGGCATTCCAAACAAGAAGGCTGCAAGAGCACTTTCTCCATAATAGCAGAAAGAGCAACCCATCCTCTCTCAAAGACTTATCCCAACTATAAAACCAATATTTCTACAAACATTAGCCCCTACAACAATAAAAATAACCTTTCAGTACCAAATGCTTTCTCTTATGGCCAAAAACCCTTATCCACATTGTTGAGATTATTTCTGTAAATAGCCTAGATTTGTAGTGGTAATTAGGGATATGATTGTGTGATATGATTAGGATATGATTAGGCTATAATTAGGGAATTAATTTATTTTCTTACCTAGTGTGTACTATTGTAAGTAGTATATATACCCCAATTGGCTTGAAGGGAATAATCAAGTATTTTCTCTCAAATCTTCTGTTATTTTTTTCTTCCTTTCATCAAAGTTTCACACATATGGTAGACCTACCAATAACCTGTTCCAGAATCAAAGAAATCAGCCCGCCTCTAATCAATCCTCAGGAAACCAACCCTCTCCCAAAACTGCAAGTAACTCACCCAACAATTCCATGACTATCAGACAGCCCAGACCCTGTTTCAAATGTGAAGAAAAATTCTTTCCAAGCCATCAATATAAATAAAAGACCTTAATGTCATTGCAGCAGAATAACAGCCTGGAGACAGTGGACCCTCTAATTGAAGGTGAAGGAGAAGAGTTATGGCACGAGGCAGTAGAAGGGGATAACTCTTGAGTTTTCGCAAGAGGCTAATTTGTCCATCCATGCTTTAGAAGGTAACCAAGGCAGTGACACTATAAGGCAAATTGGGTATGTTAATGACTGACAACTCTTGATTTTGGTTGATACTGGAAGTTCCCACAGTTTCATGGATTCTGCACTGGCCAAACAACTCAAGATTCCTATTATTACAGCTCCCCCTTCTTCTGTTAAAGTAGCTGATGGCAGAAGGATCTGGAGCAATGAAACCACACCTGGGTTTCTTTGGAAGGTTCAAGATTTCTCGTTCAGTTTTGATTTGAGGCCACTGTCTTTGGAAGGATTTGATGTTATTCTAGAAGTGGATTGGATGAAGGCCCATAATCCAATTTTATTCAATTTTCAGCAATACACAACCACCTTACAAAGGCAAGGCAAACCAATAGTGCTACAAGGATTGGGGGATTCTGATTTCCAAATTCAGCTACTGGATTGCAGTAATGCTATGAAGTTGACACATAAGCAGGGTAGTGATTTTAACTCTCCCCTATTCTTTGTGTGTTCATCTCAATCTCTAATCTCAAGGCTGTAAAAAGATTCAGGAGAGTATATCTAAAGAATTGAAGCAGTTGTTACAGAAATATAGTCCAGAGTTTGCTGTACCTAAATCTCTGTGTCCCTTTCAATCTCATAATCATGCCATTCCCTTGTTGCCTCGAGTTCAATCTGCTAACATCCGGGCTTAGAGATATCCTCATTTTCAAAAGACAAAAATTGAGAAGTTGGTAGCTGAAATGTTGAAGAATGAGGTAATCCAGCCTAGCACGAGTCCCTTTGCTTCACCCTGTTTTATTAGTAAAAAAGAAGGATGGGTCTTAGAAGTTTTGTATTGATTATTAAATAACATTACGGTGAAGGACAAGTTCCTAATTCCCATAATCGATGGTCTCTTGATGAACTTCACGGGGCTAAAATCTTTTCAAAGTTGGATCTTAGAGCCAGTTATCACCAAATTCGAATGAACCCCAGATGTCCACAAGACAGCTTTTAGAACCCATATGGACCATTATGAGTTTACTGTCATGCCATTTATTTAGCTTGACTAACGCCCCTACCACCTGCCAAGCATTAATGAATCACATCTTCAAACCTTATTTGAGGAGGTTTGTCTTGTTTTTTTTTTTTATGACATCCTCGTTTACAGCTCTCCTAAAGCTCTTCTTAGGAGGATAATTTGCTGCACTTAGAGCAAGTATTCAAAATCTTAGCAGAACAACAACTTTATGTGAAGTTGTCTAAATGTTCTTTTGGCAAGTTTGAAGTTAGAGTATTTGGGGCATACTACCTCAGACAAGGGGGTTTCTACAGATCCCAGCAAAGTGGCAGCAATGGTTTCTTAGCCTATTCTTAAGACAGCCAAACAATTGAGGAGTTTTTTGGGTTTGACAGTGTATTACCGAAAGTTTATTCAAAACTATGGCCTTCTCAGTAAGCCTCTTACTGATCTTTTGAAAAAAGATGCATTTAAATGCACTATGGTAGCTAAAGAAGTATTTGTACAGCTTTGAGAGATGATGTCTAAAGCTCCTGTTCTAGCACTTCCTAATTTCTCTAAACCATTTATGGTGGAAACTGATGCAAGTGGAAGTGGGATGGGGGCTATTCTTCAGCATGAAGGTCATATGATTGCATTCTGTTACAGGTTATATAGGAAGTAAATATGTTAATATAAGAAATAAATATTGATAGATGGGTTAGTTACTTAATCTCAGGGATTGTATAATTATAGGCTTGATTTCCCTTCCTATTTAGATATTGTCTCTCATGTATAAATAGGTTGTAATATCTATTGTGAAATATAACAAAATATTATATTTCTACATGGTATCAAAGTTATTCTCATAGAGATTTTTTTTTCTCTCGTCAAGTTTTAAAATTTTTGGAGACTTAGGGCTCCTATTCTTTTGTGTTACCCATCTAGGGTAATCGTCCATCTGGAGAATACGCCGAAGTTGCCTTGCAACCCGCTTGTCAGATCTGTGGTTCGTTTGCCGTTTGGATGTTGGGTGGAGGCGTTTAGTTGCCTTGCAACCCGCTTGTCAGATCTGTGGTTCATTTGCTATTTGGGTGTTGGGTTATCTTCCTTTAATTTGTTTGAAGGTAAAGGAGTATGGAGTTTTAGTTGAAATGGTTTTGACAGTAAGACCCATATTATTAAAATTATCCCAACGTCTTCGGTAGCGACTGAGACAGGTAAAACGTGTCTTATTTCCTCTTCACATAAATGGGCCATTGATTCTGGTGTCACAGATCACATGATAGGTAATCCTCGTACTTTTACTAGCTTTCGATCTCATAAAACACATTCTCATGTTGTTATAGCTGATGGGTCAACCTATAATGTTGAGGGTTCTGGGACTGTTAAACCTACTCCTTCTATTACTCTATCATTTGTGCTAAGTTTACCTAATCTTACATTTAATTTAATCTCTGTGAGTAAACTTACCAAAGACCTAAATTGTTGTGTTTTCTTTTTTTCTAATCATTGTCTCATTCAGGATCTAGTGACAAAGCAGATTATTGGTAAATAACATGTATATGGGGTCTCTACATTTTGGATCCATGGGTTCCTCAGCCTGTTGCCTGCTCCAGTGTCGTGTCTCCGTTTGAAGCACATTGTCGGTTGGGACACCTTCGTTACCGGTTTTGAAGAAGTTATGCCCTCAATTTCATAAAGTATCTTTACTAGAATGTGAGTTATGTCATTTTGCAAAACATCATCGAATCTCTTTAAGTCCTACAGTCAATAAACGAGCTGAGTCTTCTTTTGAATTAGTTCATTCAGATGTTTGGGGCCCATGTCCGGTTGGATCTAAGACTGGATTCAGATATTTTATCACTTTTGTGGATGATTACTCTAGAATGACTTGAATTTATTTTATGAAGTATCGTTCAGAAGTGTGTTCTCATTTTTCTGTCTTTTGTGCTGAAATCAAGACTCAATTTAATGTTTCTGTGAAAATTTTGCGGAGCGACAATACTAAAGAATATATGTCAGAATCATTTCAGGCTTATATGACTCAACATGGTATTCTTCACCAATCATCATGTGTTGATACACCCGCTCAAAATGGGGTAGCTGAAAGGAAGAATCGACATCTTCTTGAGAATGCTAGAGCTCTATTGTTTCAAATGCAAGTTCCTAAACAATTTTGGGCTAATGTTGTCTCTACTGCATGCTTTCTCATTAATCGCATGCCCTCCGCAGTACTAAACGGTAATACTTCTTATAATGTCCTCTTTCCTAAGAAGCTATTATTTCCTCTCGAACCACGACTGTTTGGCAGTACTTGCTATGTTCGGGATGTCAGACCTCATGTGACTAAACTTGACCCTAAAGCTTTGCTATGTTCGGGATGTCAGACCTCATGTGACTAAACTTGACCCTAAAGCTTTGAAGTATGTTTTCTTGAGATATTATCGCCTTCAGAAGGGGTATCGTTGTTATTCTCCAGACCTCAACAAGTATTTGGTCTCAACAAAAGTAGTCTTTTCCGAGAAAGTTCCTTTTTATCCTGTTGCACAAATCTCTCCTGATTAAGAGGATGATGATGAGTGGCTCATCTATAGAATCATATCTGATGGTGGGACCTCTTCGAGTATGCCTTCTGCTGCATAATCTGATGGTAATACTCCCCCTAATACTCAGCCTCCTGTTAACCCGTCAGTTGTTCAAGTTTACTCTCAGAGACCAGTACCTGATGATACATGTCCTGCACCAGAATCTTCTTCGCCATCAGATCCACTACCGACTGACCTTGACCTCCCCATTAGTCTTCGTAAAGGTAAACGACAGTGTAAATCTATCTATTCTGTTGCGAATTTTCTGTCTTATGATCATCTGTCTCCTTCTACCTCCTTAATTGTCTCTCTAGATTCCATTTCTTTGCCTAAGACAGTTAAAGAGGCCCTGGCCCATTCTGGATGGCGTGATGCAATGTTTGAGGAGATCAAGGCTCTGGATGAAAATCATACTTGGAAACTAGTTTATTTACCCTCTGGCAAGAAGGCTGTGGGCTGTAAATTGGTTTTTTCCGTCAAAGTCAATCCAGATGGCTCCATAGCAAGGCTTAAGGCCCATCTTGTCGCCAAAGGTTTTGCCCAAATCTATGGCGTTGACTATTCTGACACTTTTTCTCCTGTGGCAAAAATGACCTCAGTCCGCTTGTTCATCTCTCTAGCTGTTTCTCAGCATTGGCCTTTACATCAACTAGATATCAAGAATGCATTTGTACATGGTGACCTCCAAGAGGAGGTGTATATGGAGCAACCACCAAGGTTTGTTGCTCATGGGGAGTATGGAAA
The DNA here is from genome assembly GCF_001659605.2 of Manihot esculenta. Taxonomy (NCBI): domain Eukaryota; kingdom Viridiplantae; phylum Streptophyta; class Magnoliopsida; order Malpighiales; family Euphorbiaceae; genus Manihot; species Manihot esculenta. The sequence continues at coordinate 27,470,020 of NC_035166.2, forward strand.
AGTCTGCCATTTGAAGAATTCTTTGTATGGTTTGAAGCAGAGTCCTCGTGCATGATTTGGAAAGTTCAGTGAAGTTCAAAAATTTGGGTTGAAAAAAAGCAAGTGTGACCATTCAGTCTTCTATAGAAATTCAGATACTGGTATTATTCTCCTTGTTGTATATGTTGATAATATTGTCATTACAGGAAATGATAGTACAGGGATCTCTTCTCTCAAAAACTACTTGCATCTGAGTTTTCATACTAAAGACTTGGGTCAGCTTAAATCTTTCTTAGGAGTCGAAGTCTTGAGGAGTAAAAAGGAAATTTTCCTATCTCAAAGGAAGTATATTCTTGACTTACTTGCAGAAACTGGAAAGATGGGAGCTAAACCATGTAGCACACCAATGATTCCTAATATATGTCTTATAAAAGATGACGGAGACCCTTATGATGATCCAGAGAGGTACAGGAGGTTGGTTGGAAAGCTGAACTACCTTATGGTAATGACTCGGCTAGATATTGCTTTTGCAGTAAGTGTTGTAAGCCAATTCATGTCTGCACCTACGGTGAAACATTGGGCTGCTCTAGAACAAATTCTATGTTATCTAAAAGGGACTCCTGGACTTGGTATACTCTACAGAGATCATGGGCATACTGCACTTAAGTGTTTTTCTAATGCTGACTGGGCGGGATCCAAAAGTGATAGAAGGTCGACTACAGGCTACTATGTATTTGTTGGAGGAAACTTAGTGTCTTGAAAAAGTAAGAAGCAAAATGTGGTATCTAGATCCAGTGCCGAGTCAAAATATAGGGCCATGGCTCAATCGACTTGTGAGATTTTGTGAATAAATCATCTACTGAAAGAAGTTGGTATAGATGTTGTATCACCCGCGATACTTTGGTGTGATAATCAGGCTGCTCTTCACATTGCTTCCAATCCAGTATACCATGAACGGACTAAGCATATTGAAGTTGACTGTCATTTCATCCGTGAGAAGATTCAAGAAAATTTAATCTCCATCAGTTATGTGAAGACAGGAGAGCAATTGGGTGATCTATTCACCAAAGCTTTAAATGAGTCTCGAATAGAATATTTTTCTAACAAGTTGGGCATGATAAATATCTATGATCCAACTTGAGGAGGAGTGTTACAGGTTATATAGGAAGTAAATATGTTAATATAGGAAATAAATATTGATAGATGGATTAGTTACTTAATCTCAGGGATTGTATAATTATAGGCTTGATTTCCCTTCCTATTTAGATATTGTCTCTCATGTATAAATAGGTTGTAATATCTATTGTGAAATATAACAAAATATTATATTTCTACACATTCATATCTAAAGCTTTTGGTCTTAGAATCAGCAGCCTATCTGCCTATGAAAGGGAATTACTAGCTATCACTTTTGCCGTCTCCAAATGAAAACATTACTTGGAACAAGAACTATTTTTCATAAAGACAGATCATGAATGCATTAAGAACTTACTTGAGCAAAAACTGCATACCAGCTTACAACTGAAAGGAATCTCTAAGTTACTCGGGCTTCTGGCCCAATATAAGATTTTATATAGAAGAGGAGTTGAAAACAAGGTTGCTGATGCATTATCTAGAAGAAATGAAGCGGAAGAAGGATATTTCATGGTTATACAGTCTTCCATACGGTTTCCATACAGCCCTTATGGATGAGCAATTTACTCGATAGCTATGAAGGGGACAAAGTAGCCAAGGAAGTTATTCACAAACTAGCCATTGACAGTACTGTCCAGCCTGATTATTCACTTAAAAATGGACTGTTATTGCATAAAGATCAGTTGTTTATGGGATCGAAAGGACCTTTAAGGAATCAATTACTTGCCTTGTATCATAGCTCTTATTTAGGGGGTCACTCGGGGGTATATGCTTCTTATATCAGGCTTAAAAGGCACTTCTTTTGGCCGGGTATGCTGAAGGACGTTATGGAATGGGCAAAGAGATGTGAAACTTGGGCTAGATGCAAGATCAAGCACTGTCAGCCTCCAAGTCTATTGCAGCCACTTCCAATTCCCTTTTAGGCTTGGCGGGTGGTCATTATGAATTTTATAGAGCAACTGCCCATTTCAAAGGGATCGGATACTATCTTGATTGTCATCTACAAGTTCACCAAGTATGGGCATTTTATTACACTAAAGCATTTTCTTTGCTTCTATCATAGCTTAAGTATTTTCGAATAATGTCTTTAAACTTCACGGGCTGCCAGCTTCCATTATAACAGATCGGATAAGATTTTGACTAATTTATTTTGGAGAGAGTTGTTTAGGAAGTTGAGTACTAAGCATAGCACCTTGAGACTAATGGCCAAACTGAAAGGTTGATCCAGAGCTTGGAAGGATATTTGAGATGCCTTTGTTATCAGCAACCCCATTCATGGGCCAAGTGGCTACCTATCGCTGAGTGGTGGTACAATACCAGCCATCATTCAACTCTGAAAACGTCCCCTTTTAAAACTTTCTATGGGTATCAGCCTACTTCTTTACCTCTAGTTCAGTTGCAGGATGTTGTTGTGGATGGGGTGGCTGAATTTTTTCAGACTAAACAACATATGTCTCAACTCATTCGGAAAATTTTGCTACAAGCTCAAAATCGAATGAAGCAATATGCAGATAAAAAAAGGAGTGTAAGCCTGTTTGAGGTTGGAGATTGGGTGTACTTGGAATTTCAGCCGTATAGGCAAACTTCTTTAGCCGTTAGAAAGAATTTTAAGCTAACAACTAGGTACTATTAGCCCTATCATGCATTGGAGAAAATAGGTCCAGCAGCCTATAAGCCGCAACTGCCATCCTCCGCCACTATTCTCCCAATATTTCATGTTTCCTTGTTGAAGAAAAAAGTGGGAGAGGGCTCCACCATTGTTCAAGACCTGCCTAGTTTTGAGGAAAATGAGGTTATCATCAAACTTGAGAATGTTGAAAGACAAGGGTGATTTTTAGAGATGGATCTCCAAGGGTTAGTCTAGTGGTCTCAAGTGCAAGCTGAGGATGCCACTTGGGAAGATAAGTCTTTTATCCTAGCTCAATTTCCTTCTTTTCACTCTTCTTAGGGACAAGAAAATTCTTGAAGGAATAATAAAAGAAATAATTGAATGAGTAGATGGGAAATTTTGTTGAGGGAACCACGGATAACTCTGTTTGGTTGAGAAAGTTAGTTCGCAGCCTAACTGATTTCTGTAAATACCGGCTGAAGACCTTTATTAGCCATCATGAATAAGAATTCAATAATTCTCCCTCTCTCAATTCTATTCTTTTCTCTCTCTCTCTCACCTATTCTGTTCCTTCTCTTCTCATCTCTATTCTCTACTCATCTAATCTCTTTGTTACTTTCACCTACACAAGTCACTGAGATTTGTGACAGCATGTAAATGCAAATATATAACACCAAGATGAAGATCATCTTCCAGATAAAATCAGATATTGAACCACACTGCATGTTCAATAACAATTTCATATACCTATAATTTGTAAGGGGTGTGAAATTAGCAAGTTTTCCACGATCCGGTTCGCTCTCAAGACTTTGGGTATCAAGAGCAGCCCTCCACAATTCTCCATCATGCCACACAACAGCATCTATGACAGGTCCCTTATCATCGTAATTCTGATATGGAGGAAAAAGATTACTTTTTCAGAATGACAAAAAATAACTTCAGTAACAGATTTAAAGAACCTGATACTCACATCAGCCTGCTTTCTTAGTATATCAATTCTGTTTTGAAGGTCTTCTCGAAGCTTTTTCAAATTTGCATCATCTGGATTGGAATGTTTCTGAAAAACAAGTTCATCCATACATAAATAAATGCAAAAGAAAAAAAGAAAAAGAAAAACTAGGTCGACATGCTATTCAGCACCAACTAAGAATATCTCATCCTGCAATAATCCACCATTCTATGGAGTCGGCATAAGTCTTATAACAGGCAAAATATGCAAGTGCTAACTCCACTTCAAGTTAAAATGTTAATTACAGTAGAGTCCCTAGCCATATGGGATTTCTACCCAAAAGAAAAAACCTCTTTGGAAAAGTTTGTTTGCAGAAACCGGAAGACATTGATGTCCAAACCAAAACCAATCTGCTTTTCAGTCATCTAAAATCACAGCGAAAAAATCCATATACTTATCCAAGTAATTAATAAGGCAATTAACAGCACTTTACCTGATTGAATTCATCAAGCTGCTTTACAGCCTTAGCAATTTCTTCCTGGCTTTTCTCATCCCACTTCTTTTTTCTTTCCTCCTGTTAATGAGAAAGGAAGAGTAAACTGTTTATCACAGAAATTAATAATGGTTAACTGGAAATTTTGAATTTCTTTAGGAAAAGAAAAACGCTACTTACCTTCAAACGAGAAGTTAATGAATCTGTAAATAGCTCATACACCAACTTATAACCAACATGCCATTCACCAGAAGGATTTTTCCATGAAGAATTGACAACCAGAGCAGCTCCTATTGGTAAATTTCATTACAACCACCACATAGAATTCAGAGCTAATGTCACTTTATAGTCATATGTTGAATGCAAAACTTTCATACAAAAAAATGAGATAGAGCAATATCATAAAGAGAACAAACACAATAAGGGAACAAAGATGAAAAATAGTCATTGCTTTTGCCAGTTTATTTTTCTGGTGTAGCAAAAAGAAAATCATCTACTCAAGGAATTACACTGACTTCAATTCAATCCATTCCGTGAACGCCTAAAGAAGAATTATGTGTACTTGGGAAAAAAAATTTAGATGATCAAATTTTAAGTAAGAAATGTCATGACCATAGATGGACCCGTCAAGGAAATAAGCAAGCATTCAAGATTAACATGTAAATAATAGTGAAACTTCTCATGAGCGCAACCTGAAGCCCCGCGAATACAACCATCAGCATCGGCCTTGACCACCTTTGAGGTGTTAATATCTCCACTCCCAGTGCTGAAGGAATAGAAAATCACACTCAGCTCTCAGGTCAAATATTCTTGAGCAACCAATAATCAAGCAGGAAAATATAAGAAGAAGCATTAATATGGCCAAGTAAAATTGTCTATACCAATCAATAACATCGAGGACCTTCGGCTTCCCATCCGTGGTCATATGCAAGCCGGCAGCAGCCGGGTCAACTCCGGAATCTAATTTCAACAACAAATCACAGTAAATCAAGCTCCTCTATTAAGCTCAATCTTCCCTTAAAAAATAGAATGATCGTTTGAATACCAAATATAGCGATAACAACGCCGCGGCCATCATACTCGGGATGAGCCTCAATGAAGCGATCGGCACCAATCTCCTTCTTCGGCATGAGAGAGGCCAAGAAGGTGGATTCGTTCAGTTTGAAGCTACGGAGAGAACCATTCTCATCTCCACTTCCGCCAACACCACCGCCAACTACTGTGCTACTAGAGGAACAAGGCATGGCACTTATACCACTCTTATGATTACTTCCACTGCTTCTCCAGCGCCTCTTCTTTATCTCTCTTCTTCTTTTATTATCGGTATTGACGAGCCTTTTGGGTATGATGAGCGAAGAGGGAGAAAGAGAGTGTACTCCATGTGAAAATGATGGCAATTTGGCCCAATAGATGCTCTTAAATAGGGGGCTTGGGCTTTGCATTGGAAATATTGCTGAAGTATAAGGGCGTTTTAGTAATATTAATGGGAGTGGAGGCAGTCGGAGGGCAGTGGCGCCACCTGATGAAGGGGCAGCGAGTAGCTGTGGGCGGTGGTTCTTGTTGGATATGGATTGGGTTGCTCAATTCTCGTATGCGGTGAGATTGCTATAGTAATGTCAATGTAGCTTACTCACGTGCGTCGCTTCACTTGGAAATGCTAGGCAGCGGATAATATTAATAATATTTTTCCTTTTTTTTTTATTTTCAGTGAGTTTTTTTTTTTTTTTTCTCCCATTCTTGTTATAAATTAGAATGACATCCTGAAAAATACAAATTTGATATGCCTAAACCATTCTCTCATGTTTATAAGTAGAGGCCTCCATCTCAAGTTAAGAGCTATCTTTTGAGATGAGACTCCTTTAAACTTTCATCACATGAGAATTTGCTTTTTGATGAGAACATTTTATCAAAATTTAACATACTTTAGAAATAAGAATACTATCAACTAAAGTTTATATGAGAATTTGCTTTTTGATGAGAACAAATTCTGATGAGAACATTTTATCAAAATTTAACATGCTTTAGAAATAAGAATACTATCAACTAAAGTTTACATGGGAATTTGCTTTTTGATGAGAATATTTTATTGAGAGGCTTATTGTCCCTTGAAAAATTTTAAATTATTTAGAAATATTTAAATATTTTTACATGAAATAAGTAAATTTACCATTAAATTTTTATATATTTAAAAAATTATTAATTAGTCTTTATTTCAAAATTACTTAATTAAAATATTTTATAATTTTAAATTAAACTCTTTAATTTTTTTTATCAAATAAAATTTTAACCATCTTTAATATTTATGCTATTTAAATCATTTAATTTTAATTATATATTCTATTTAGTTTCTCCCATTCTCTAATTTTTTTTCAATTTAAAAAATTATTTTTACTTTTAAGATTTCAACACCAAAATATAAAATTATTTGCTCATTATTTAATTCAATTTTACACATTATTTTTATTATTAAAAAATAATTATTTCACTTGATTACTAATTTATTTATATAATTGAAATTATTTATTAACTACCTAAATTTAGAGAAATAAAATTTAAAATTTTCTAAATAAAAATATTTTATGAGTCTATTTAAATTACAACAAAATAAATCTAGAAAATATAAGTTTAATGGGTAATAGACTAGATAATTTAAATTTAAAAATTTTTAAATATAAATCAAGTATTGTTTTTATAAATACCAAGTTAGACTATTTAAATTTTTAAAAAAATGAAATTGAATGGTTGTTTTGATGAGTAATAAATTAGAATATTTAAATTTATAAAAAATAATTTTTTATTGTAAATATTATATTAAATTATTATATTATTTTAATGATTTTATTTGTTTTACAGATTTATATACCACAACTGTGGAAAAAAAATTTCTGTGATAAATATTATTAAAAATTGATTTTATAATAGAATAGAGATGAACCACAACTTACATTAAAAATATATTTATATAATTATTAATATATTTTAATCAATAAAAAATAAATAAAATTATATTTAATTATAATATTTTATTAATTTTTTGTAAATTTTTTTAATATATATTTATTTTTTTTATCACTTACTTAAATTAGCCCCTAATTTTCTGCCCTGCCACTGCTACTGATTTTATCATAAATTATTATACTTTAAAGATAAAAACACTATCAACTAAAAGTTTTTATTTTCCTTTTTTTGTGAAAATTATTTAAAAAATATGTTTTTAACGTACAATCGATGAGAACCATGATAGTTGTGGGGAAAATAATATGTATCGAGTATTAAAAAAATAGTATATACCAAATATACCATGATAGTTTTTAACATTTCATAATTTGAGGAGATTCCTCAACATGGAACTCGAACAGGTACTATTGCCACCCTGCTTACGCTTGTCCATTATTGCTTGGCAAGAATTTGAAGTAATCATACACAATAAGTAAAATAAACAGCATGAAATGCCAACCTAATAAGAGAACAACATGTATTAAAACATTATACGTTATTTATACGATGGGTTTAGAGGTTATGTAATGAGACTTCAACTAATTAAGCTCACATAACAATCCCTGAAAGTGATTCTGTCCAAAAACAGAGCAAAACCAACAACCATAAGCCCATGCATTGGTTGGTTAATGCCAGACTTGTTATCCTTGTGTTTTCTGGCTAGACAATCTTCACAGCCATCAAGATCACTCTCTGATATAGAGCTCAGAAACCGGCGATCATCCTAACAATGGGAATAAAAGAAGAAAACTTATAAATTATTCGCTGGCAGAGCAACATTCGCAAGTTCTCCACATTTTTTTTCTTTATTTTTTTTTTATCTGAAACGGGAAATCAAAGTAAATCTGACCGTGAATGCCCATCACTAAGTTTTAATTTCAGGACAGATCAAATGATTGAGCAATAAAAGCGGCTATTGCAATTTCTTCTCATTTGTAAACAAGAATAAATTTCAATCGATAATGAATAGGTACATAAAACTCCTCTATTGTTCAGGACAATACAATAATTCAACTTTTCCTCTCCGCTTCCACTCCAGATTTGTTAAACTTGTAAAACTCTATGAATCTGAAATTTCTAGTTCATTTACAATTTCTCCGGCTAAAAAATTTTCTTTAAATATACATGAATAGTTATCTGCACATCCTTTTAGAATCTCTTCCTATACTCTTTCCCTGTTCTGCGTACTCTTATCTTCAGAACACCAAGAAAGAGAGGAACTTGCAAGAAAATATATATATATATATGTATATATTTCATGTATATTTTGAGTCCACCTATGGAACCTGCAACATTGACTCTTTAGCAATGAAAGGAAACAAGCTCGCTAAAGATTAGATGCATTATTAAATTTATGAGGAAGATTACATACCAGAGCTGTTGGTATGAGGTTATGGCAGGTAGTGTCACAAGGAAACGGACAATCAATCTCGTTGGTACCATTTCTGTTAAAATACCAATCCCCAACAGCTTTTGCAATGGTCTGCAAAAAATGTATAGATATTACTGAGAGTGAGTCTATTTTGAGTTTAATCAGTAGTAAATAAAGAAAAGGATATCACCAAAAATGGCCTCTTAAGTACTGCAGTAAACAACTGTACCACGTCATGTATCCGAGGAGAGTTGACTGCTAACCATGTCTCCTGGGATTCACTTTGGCAATGAGCAAAGCATGAATTTATAAACATTCCCCACTGACTGAAGTTCTTGGAGAAAGATCTCAAGGCTAACAGCATATTTTGCCTGAAACCTGGATAAGATGATAACAAGTTACCAACATCACAATCATATAAGTGATTGCATTTATATAGTTTCTCCGTTTTGGAATTAATGTAGAATCATTAGGCCATATGAAGAGACCAACCTTGCAATGTGTCTATCTGTTTTTCATTACATTGTGCTGTGTTATTTTTACAACCCTTCCATTGTCCAAGCAAGTCAGCAGAAGGAGGCACCAATATATGGTTGAACTGTTAAAAATTTCAAACCCTCCGTATTAACATATGGTTTGAAAAAGTTGCGTGTTATGTATAACACTATTCAGATTGGAGAAGGTTAGAATATACTTGGAACACATCATAAGCTGCATTCAAGATGAAGAATGGTGGTGTTATGAACTTCAACGCATGCTGTGGAAAAAAGCACTGCATGATACAAAAATAACACAAACATTAGATCTACCAAACAGCAAGCAAGAATAGGGGGATAATAGGAGTCTTTGGAAAATTTTACCAGTTCTGGATTTTTGCTAAAGAAATTGGTGCATTTTTTATTGAGATTTTTCTCAACTCCCTACAATGAAGAATTTCCACAATAAATACAACTAGCAAGATATATCGCACGCATTAAACAATTAAGTATAACATTTACCTTTTTTTTGTGCATAATATATATAAATGTCTAACATGATTATTAAATATGAATAGTTCTAGCATTTAGATGCTGTGTCAGAGTACTTTTATCATTTGCTAATCCTTTAACCACAAAACTGCACTTAACCATGAAGCCGTTCTTCTAACCCCAGCACTAGCTAACACCTAAAGAATGAAACATAAAAGGCAACCTGCAGACTGATGGGCCGAGTCCAGGTGACATGAAAACAATTAGCTCCACATTTATAGTCATACATGGCAGTGGTAGATCAAGAGTTGTACCTGCAGAGTAACAAGTTTTGCGTAGAAGGACCTCATAGTGTACTTCAAGCTGACGTCTTTTCTGTTAAGGGAAAAAGAAGAGAACATTTTAAAGGAAAGGATAAAAGATTCCTGACACCTTCCTAAAAACAGCAATCTTACTCGTCCAGAAAAAATCCTGCATCACTCAAGCACTTCACAGTGGCATTTGGTAACATCTTTGCTAAGCCGTCGCAATGAAGAAAGGATGATAACCCCCCAGCAGAGCAACCTGAAAGCAAAGCCTATAGAAAAGACTAAATGAATATCAAAATTGCAAAAGCTTTAGTTAATTCTGTTGATTTAGCCCATGGTATCCCCCAGTCATAGCTGCAGCATTCATATACTATAAACAACGCTTCAATCCAAATTTTAAGCATAGCCCATGTCAGATATTGCTCTGAGGATGTTTTACCTGACGCGCATGTCCCAACCCTTTAGGGAGAAGGTCTTGAATAATTGCTTCCCAAATCTTTTGACCCCTGAAATAAAGGATTGACGTCTGTATCGTGCAGACAAAGGGTAATATTAATTAAAAACAGTAATACCCCTTTATGGTAAGCCGCATAACTTGCAATTGAACATGGCATAATCACTGGTGAAGGAAAAGAATAAGGCTTGGGTGAAATAGATACCCCGTTTTTAAACATGGCATCTCCACCAAATGAGGCTCCATCACAATATCTAAGCTTTACACGGTTCCAATTGTAAAAATCTGATTAAGGATTAGAAATAATATAGTGGTTATAAACCAGAGCAAAAATGCAAGAAAACATATAATATCAGAAGGAAAATCTGGAATGAAGTGTTGATACTTCATTAACCATATATCTATGATAGCCAACTCATCATGCAAATGGGCATAGCTTAATTAACTATTCGTGTTTAGTTGAATGCAAATTCATTTTTTTTGCACATTGGAAGCTAAGGTTATTAAGCCTCTGGATTTATTCATCTGCAACTAGACAGCTTAAATTTCTATGCACATTGGATGCTAACTTTGGTCTTTCTTTAGCCAACCTTTAGAGCAGGACAGTTGTTTCAGTCTACAACAAAGGGTGGTATTACAATTATATTGATGAAGCACATGACAACCCGACTACGTTGAGTAAAATGACTTGACAATTGGCATTCGTTCTCCTTGATTAAAAGGACAAATAATACATAATACGCATAAGATTATGCACCGATATTTCCCTGTAATTACTGGGGAGTTGACTACTTGGGGAATTAGCAGACGAAATTTTGGGTAAGGATTCAGGGAAGTACACTTTTCTTTCTCTTTCTTTCTTGTGGGAGTGCCTGACAGGGCACACTTGTAATTAGGGGAATCCGTCAGACAAAATGGGCCGACAAAAGTAAACGACAAAAGCTGAAAAGTAAGACGCTAAGCCTAAGCCATTGCTGTATCGTGCTAGGCCGTCAACTATTCACCACGTCAAAAGCCAAACAGAGAATGTGAGAGAAATGGACATGTCACTAGATTTTCGGAAGTACCCTTCGTCTATCAGGGAAATATAGCTATATTTCGGTTTACCAGGCTCGAAAGTACTAATGATTTCCGAAACATGATGATCTAACATATGTTCAGCTGGTTAACTTGAAGATCATTTCAGTTTTTTTCTAATGATTAAGAGAAAAAAGCGTTGTGCTCCAGGACCGTTGAAACGGGTTAAGAAGGAGGCGTACCTGGATTTAGAGAGGCGTTGTTGCTTAGTATTCCAGAGAAGGTCGCCAGCTTGTTCATGTACTTTGTAGATCCACGGCGTGTATTGGCTCTCTCCAAACATGATTTCAAATCATTGCACCATCCACCTCCCTAGTAAGAAGAATGGTAAAAGGTGAAAAATTATCCGACTAGTAAGAAGAATGGTAAAAGGTGAAAAATTATCCGACTGATCACTATCAGTTTATGTCAACTATCAGTTTATGTCTCTGATACAGTCAATGAATTATACTGTATAATTTTGGGCTTTTGGCAAAATTAGGGGCGGGAGAAAACTTAAACTTATTTGTGGATTTAGGGTAAATTATTTACGGATTTGGGGTTGGACTGCCAGGTGGCAGCCGAAAAGAAAACCTGCCGCTTGTTTAACCGGCGCCAGGGCCTGGCGCCATTTTAAATGGCGCCAGGCATTATGTTTTTTTTTTAAGAATGGCCTGGCGCCGCTTAGAGTGGCGCCAGGCCATTCTTTATTTTTTTATTTTTTTTTATTTTTTATAAAATTATAAAATAATATTATTATATAATTAAAAAATCACTGATATTATTTAATAATAATATTATTGTATTAATTTATTAAAATAATAAAAAATTTTATCATTAAATAAATATATATAACATTATTAAATTATTTTTATATATCTAATTACAATCGAATTGTTTTTATATATCTAATCGCAGTATAATATTAATTTTATAATTATGAAATTATAAATTACAGTAATTTTTTTATTTAAAAATTAATAATAAAATTTATTCAATATTAATATATTAAAGCACTCTAAGGCTTAGCCTGGTGGAAAGTGCATCCTGTAGCCTTGAAAGGTCTAAGGTTCGACTCTCCCAACCCCTATTTCAAAAAAAAAAAAATTAATATATTAAAATTATAAAAAAATTATTATTATAAAAATATCTAATATTATTTAATTACAACCGAAACTACTTAGATCGTTAGTACGGAAATGTCAAGACTCTTTTCACGTCAGACGGTTATTTAATTTCTTCAGCGAGCAAAGCTGCGAATTAACTGGATCCAGACTCGCAGGCAACTCGATCTGTCCCGTGTCTGGATCAGGACCGAATATGCTGGACCGGCTAAATAAAGTGGGTTTCTGAGACCTTAGACCTATTTCACTTTTTCGGGTTTAATTTCCCTTAGAGTGAGAAAAGTCCAGCAGTTATTAAATTATATAATAATATATTTCATAACTCTCTAAAACATTAGGACATTAATATTATTATGTACGACTGGATAATAGCAATTCAATAAAAATAAATTTAATTTTTATAATTTTAAATATTTATACACTCATATATTAATTAATTAATATAATTATAATATTTTAATAAATAAAAAATAAATAATGGCCTGACGCCACTTAGAATGATATATTTCATAATTCTCTAAAATATTAGGATATTAATATTATTCTGTATGACTGCATAATAGCAGTCTAATAAAAATAAATTTAATTTTTATAATTTTAAATATTTATACACTCATATATTAATTAATTAATATAATTATAATATTTTAAATAATATATAATATTATTATTAAATAATATGAGTAATTTTTAATTATATAATAATATTATTTTATAATTTTATAAAAAAAATAAAAAAAGAAAGCCACTCTAAGTGGCGCCAGGCCATTTTTAAAAAAAAAAAATAATGCCTGGCGCCATTTTAACAGGCGCTAGACCCTGGCGCCTGTTAAACAGGCGGCAAATTTTCTTTTTGACTGCCACGTGGCAGTCCAACCCCAAATCCGCAAATAATTTATCTCCAACTCTAAACCCACAAATAAGTATTCTCCGACCCCTAATTTTGCAAAAATCCCTATAATTTTTGCTTTTATAACTCGCCAAAAATGAATTATATAAAAGTCGTCTGGCGGGCCTGGCCTCATCCAGACCGTCAAAATCCGTAGAGGCCCTCCATTATCGGTCCCCTAAAAAGTGAAGGGCAAGTTGCAAAGGCAACATGACAAAACACATAAAAAACAACGGTGTCGTATTGATTTTCCACGTAAAAAATACTGGAGACCTTCTAATCCAAGTTTGTTTTGCCATAATTTCTCTGGTTAATTTTTCTAAACTACAACGGGAAAGTTACCTCAAACTGCAAAATCCAGTTGCGTACTCCAGCGCCGAATCCTCTGTGCAGATGATATGCAGGCAAACTTCCATCCAAGCAAACTACAAATATTCACCGCCCAAACAACAATGGAAAAGTAAACACCACAAAAAAACACCCAAACAATAAAGGAAAAGTAACCACCACAAAAAAAAAAAAAAAAAAAAAAAAAAAAAAGAAGTAGAAATAATCATTGCCCGATAAACAACAACCATAATAAAATAATACATTGTTTTATTATTATATAACAGTAATATTAATTAAAAAGAAAACACTTACATGCTCCGAGAGCCGTCGCATTTCGAACCACGGTCATGTTCACCAGAAGCTGCTGCGGCGGCACGCAAATGCAGAACGAGCCGCAATTTAGCAAGATAACCAGCACGGTTACTGCTATAATATTCATCTTCGCAGCAATATTGCTCTCGTTTGGAAAGTCGAAGACGAAGAAATTTATAATGAATCAAATCCTTCACCAATCTGGAATATAGAAGAGAGATTATAGACGAAGCAGATCAATTAAGATCCCAATACCATATTAACAGAGTTGAAAACAACGACACAGTATCGAGCGAGCTGAGAAATCAGAGTCGACGCGAATGATATTTATGGAAATCGTCAGAGCACGGGACCATCCGTGATGTGTCATTGAATGCATTTATCCACAATCAAAAGGAGAAAGGAAAGGCTGGAGTCTCAGTCTCCTTCAACTGGAAGGAGAAGGACATCGCCCAACTTTATAAAGGAAACAGACAAGTGACTAATTTCAGTAAAATCTACAAAAACGGAATCAAAGGCAGAGCAGATTAAAGCAAGAGAAGAAGTTTATATTTTATATATGACAAAAATAAAATGGGACTAAAAATAATTTAAATAGAGATAATGAATTTAGGAAGGTGCTGAACTTGGAGGACGATTTAGGAACGTGAAGACGATTGTCGTATTAAGGAAAATTAAGAGAAAGGTTCCAAACAGAGGACCCACTGATATACAGATGGGAAGGAGGGAAAAGAAAATGAAGGAACTTGGTTTTGGGGACCCACAGGGCCAACAGAGACGTGGTCTCGGATATGGACAATGGACCAATGTCTGGTGGGTTGATTAGGGGAGAAGCGTGGGGTTTGGTTAGATTTTTACGCAGTAGTTGGTAAGGAAGAGTTTGATCAAGGCAGGTCTTTCTTGTTCAAATATTTGGCCAACTTATGCGTGATTGGCGGTGCTTTCTAAGTCTCCACTTTGGCGCAGCCTTTACGCTAACTAGAATGCATATGGTCTTTTAAACTGTAGTTGAAGATTAACACGTAAATAATAGTGAAAAATACTCATGAGCCCAACCTGAAGCCCCGCGAATGCAACCATCGGCATCGGCCTTCACCACCTTTGAGGTGTTAATATCTCCCCTCGCGGTGCTCAAGAAATTGACATCCCGCTCAGATCTCGGGTCAAATATTCTTGAGCAAACAATATTCAAGCAGGAAAAAAAAAAAAAGGAAGCAGCAGCATTAATATGGCCGAATAAATTTCTTGATACCAATCAATAACATAGATGATCTTCGACTTCCCATCCGGGGTCATATGCAATCCGGCAGCAGCTGGGTCAACTCCAGAATCTAATTTCAACAACAAATCACAATAAATCAAGCTCCTCTATTAAGCCCAATCTTCCCCAAAAAAATAGAATGATCGTTTGAGTACCAAATACAGCGATAACGACGCCGCGGCCATCATACCCGGGATGAGCTCAATGAAGCGATCCGCGCCAATCTCCTTCTTCGGCATGAGAGAGGCCAAGAAGGTGAATTCGTTCAGTTTGAGGCTACAGAAAGAACCATTCTCATCTCCACTGCCGCCAACACCGCCGCCAACTACTGTGCTACTAGAGGAACAATGCATGGCACTTATACCACTCTCATGATTACTCCCACTGCCTCTCCATTATCTCTCTTCTTCATTTATTATTGGTATTGACGAGCCTTTTGTGTATGATGAGCGAAGGGGGAGAAATAGTGCACTCCAGATGAAAATGATGGTGTTCTGGCCCAATAGATGCTCTTAAATAGGGGCTTGGGCTTTGCATTGGGAATATTGCTGTAGTCTAAGGGCGTTTTGGTAATATTGATGGGAGTGGAGGCAGTTCGAGGGCAGTCGTGCCACCTGATGAAGTGGCAGCGAGTGGCTGTGGGCGGTGGTGTTGTTGGATATGGATTGGGTTCCGTAGTTCTCGTATGCGGGGAGATTATTATTTGTAATGTCATGCAGCTCTCACTCGCGTCACTTCACTTGAAAAATAATGGGAAGTGGATAATATTAATATTATTTCCCTTTTTTTTTCTTTTTTTTTTTAGTCAGCATTCTCTTTTTTCTATGGGAATAAGCATTCTTTATGAGGATAATCCATAAATTTTACCCTTCCAATAAAATCTTTAATTTCATCCATTTTTTTAAAATTAATTGATACCGTTATTTTTTTTCAAAATCAAATAACTTATTATGTAAAATTTTCCATGTCTAATTCATTAAGGAATTCAAGATATAATTTAAAAAAAATAAATAACAATATCTCTTTAAATAACTTATCAATATTTTATTATAATAAAATTTAAATTTTATAATTGAATTTTATTAAAATAGAAAACTCACATATTTGAAAGTTATTTCTTTAAACAGTTTTTATAACTGAGTCTTATTAAAATAGAAAATTCAGATATTTAAAAGTTATTTCTTTAAATAATTTAATATACTTTATAATAATAAAATTTAAATTTTACAATGAATCTTACTAAAATAAAAAAATTTTATTTAAAACTTTAGTCTGTAATAGAACATGAACGTTTATTAAACCGGAATGGATCATAAAAAGGTCCATTCAAATTTATAACTTTTAATGACTCTTTGGTTACTATCATTAATTTATCCACTTTAGATTTTTTTTTGATAAAATAATTTCACTTATTACCCATATAAATATTATTTTATTTTATTTATATTTATTTTTTTTAAATAAATAATATAAGTCATAACCTATTTAACTTATTTTTTCTAAATTTTTTTTTTAAATCTAAATAGCTCACAACTATTAGTCCTAATACCCTTTCTTTCTAAAATTTTAAAATTTACTTCATAGGCATATAATTTGTAATACCCGGCTAGACCCCGACACCGGAATTCCAACTTTCTGGTGGAATCTCTGTTGGGATCCGGAAATCTCGGATGTCGAAACCTCTAGAAGGAAAAAAAATATGTTTTCTAAAATGTTTTTACATATTTTTATGGTTGGTTTTGAGTTAAAAATGTTGAAAGAAAAGAAAAGTTTTCTTTGAGGGAAGAACCCAGGTTCAGCCGCCGAACCTCAAGTTCGGCCGCCGAACATGGGGTTGTTTCGGGAGTGCTTTAGGCCTCCGAAGGTACTCTGGTCAGCCACCTATAAAAGGCCCTCTGTTCATAAACGGACGAGTTTTTCTCTCCATTTTCGGGCATAGGTGAGTTATTGCCCTTCCCTCGTTGCTTTGATGTTTTTCCTTCAATCTTCCAAGGTTTTTATAAGTTTTATCTTTGTTTTGAAGAGTTTTAAGCTTAGATTAAGGTTTTGGAGCTTGGAGACCTTCGGAGCTCTTTTCCTCCATATCTCCAAGTTCGCGTCGCACCAACCCTTGATCTTCAAGAGGTGAGTGTAGATCCTCACTCTTCTCTTTGTTTTAAGTAAGTTTTAAGAAGGGGTTAAGGGTTTTGATGCATGCTTTAGAGTAGATGTAGAATGTTAGGGTTTATGTTAGTTCTATGCTCAAATGTATGCTATGTGATGTTTGTTGGGGTATAGGCT
Organism: Manihot esculenta; assembly: GCF_001659605.2. Lineage (NCBI taxonomy): Eukaryota > Viridiplantae > Streptophyta > Magnoliopsida > Malpighiales > Euphorbiaceae > Manihot > Manihot esculenta. Next base: position 27,487,535 of record NC_035166.2, read on the forward strand.
AGTTTTATGCCTCTATATGCTTGAAATTATGTTTATGCATGCTTTTGTGTATGTTGGTATGAGTTGGGAGGTTGTGGGGTGGCTGGATGTGCTTGTGAGGCTTGGGTTCTGCCCTTTGGGAGAGCCCAAGTTCGGCCGCCGAACCTGCCTGGAGGCAGCTTTAGGCCACCTAAACTCGCCCCCGAAAGTTTGGACTTTCGGCTCTGGATGGGAGTTTTAGCCGCCGAACCTGTCGCCGAAAGTGCCTTGTCCAGCCTTCCTTTGCATGTTTTCTACGATTGTTTTATGATGTTTTAGGGGGTTTTGGGGGAGATGTTTAAAGTCGTGTTAGAGTATGTTTGGTCCCTCATTTGAGTCCACTTGTGTAGGATCGGACCCGAGGAGGCCTGCAGTGAGTCAGCTGCTTCAGAGTTAGTCCAGCGTCAGCCAGAGGTGAGTAGAACTAACTGATCAAATGTTTTAAGCATGTTCACGCATCATGTATATGTATTAGGTTGTTTGCATTAAATTTCACGAATATGCCGCATTGCATAAATTGTTGTTGGTGTGGATGGACCAGAGGGGGACCCACTAGCCCTCGATATGATATGATATGCTATATGAGTAAGTCCAGGGCTACCTATGCTACGCGTCCTGGCACTATGTTATAGAAATCCTAAGAAGCTCCACCGAGGGCCGGGCACATAGTAAAGGGAGTTTTGGGTCATGTCCATTCGTGATGTGAATTGTTTGTGCTGTGATGCATTTCATGGAGCATATGATTATTAAATTATTTTATTATTCTGCTCACTGGGCTCTTGTAACTCACCCTTTTCCTCTAACCCTTAGGATTGCAGGGTCAGAGGTAGCAGGAAGTCGTCAAGGGTAATGTATTTATTTATGTAATAGATTAGTAGTGGACATGTATTGTAAAAATGATATAATGTATTGATTTGAGAATTAGTTTTGTGCTTGGCTCTAATGTATGGTTAATCCTTTTTGTACATGAAAATGTTTGATCATGTATGGGATTATACCAGTTGTACAGGATGTATGTTAGGCTTGCTATGGGTTCCGGCGACCTTAAGTCTATCTGAATCCTAGCGCCGGTAGCGGTCCGGTTTTCGGGTCGTTACATAATTTTAATTATATAAATAGGTATAAATACAAATAATTATTATTTTTAATAATAAAAAAATAATTATATAAAAATAAATTAAATAATGAAAGAGTAATTTATCTTATAAATATTTTTTAAAAAATTAATTAAAATAGTTGAAGTTGAAAATGTTGAAAATTAAAAATAATTTTTCTAAATTGGAAAATAACATAGAAGTGGGGTGATATTTGAACTGTGGTTTTATATATAAAAGGATTATTATCAAATTTTTTAATTTTTAAAAAATTTATTATTTCATTTTTATATTTAAATTATGATTTAAATCTCTACTACCCCTAATCCCCGGGTAAAAAATAAGTTTTGCAAAGGAATAAAGAAAAGCATTAAATAAGAATCAATGTCAATCAATTATGAGTAGGTACATAAACTCCTTTATTGTTCAGGATAATACAATATTTCAACTTTTCCTCTCTTCTTCAACTCCAAATTTGTTAAACTTTTGAAACTCTAATTCTGAAATTTCTGATTCATTTAAAATTTCTTCCGCCAAAAAATTTCCTTTAAATATACATGAATAGTTATCTGCACTTCCTTTTAGTATCTCTTGCTATATTCTTTCTCTTTTCTGCATACTCTTTTCTTTAGAACACCAAGAAAGGGAGGAACTTGCAAGAGAATATATATCTTTTTCATGTAAATTTTGAGTCCACCTATGGAACCTGCAACATTGGCCTTTTAGCAATGAAAAAAAAAAAAAACGCTCGCTAAAGATTAGATGCATTATTAAATTTAAGAGGAAGATTACATACCAGAGCTGTTGGTATGAGGTTATGGCAGGTAGCGTCACAAGGAAACGGACAATCAATCTCGTTGGTACCATTTCTGTTAAAATACCAATTCCCAACAGCTTTTGCAATGGTCTGCAAAAAATGTATAGATATTACTGAGAGTGAGTCTATTTTGAGTTTAATCAGCAGTAAATAAAGAAAAGTATATCACCAAAAATGGCATCTTAAGTACTGCAGTAAAAAACTGTACCACGTCATGTATCCGAGGAGAGTCGCCTGCTAACCATGTGTCCTGGGATTCACTTTGGCAATGAGCAAAGCATGAATTTATATACATTCCCCACTGATTGAAGTTCTTGGAGAAAGATCCCAAGGCTGACAGCATATGTTGCCTGAAACCTGGATAAGACGATAACAAGTTACCAACATCACAATCACAAAGTGATTGCATTTATATAGTTTATGCGTTTTGGAATTAATTTAGGACCATTAGGCCATATGAAGAGACCAACCTTGCAATGTATCTATCTGTTTTTCATTACATTGTGCTGTGTTATTCTTACAACGTTTCCATAGTCCACGCATGTCAGCAGAAGGAGGCACCAATATATGCTTGAACTGTTAAAAATTTCAAACCCTCCGTATTAACATATGGTTTGAAAAAGTTGCGTGTTATGTATAAAACTATTCAGATTGGAGAAGGTTAGTGTATACTTGGAACGTATCATAAGCTGCATTCAAGATGAAGAATGGCGGTGTTATGAACTTCAACGCATGCTGTGGAAAAAAGCACTACATGATACAAAAATAACACAAACATTAGATCTACCAAAAAGCAAGCAAGATTAGGGGGATAATAGGAGTCTTCCGAAAATTTTACCAGTTCTGGATTTTTGCTAAAGAAATTGGTGCATTTTTTATTGAGATTCTTTTCAACTCCCTGCAATGAAGAATTTCCACAATAAATACAGCTAGCAAGATATATCGCACGCATTAAACAATTAAGCATAACATTTAGCTTTTTTTGTGCATAATAGTTCATATAAATTTCTAACATGATGATTAAATATGAATAATTCTAGTATTTAGATGCTGTGTCAAAATACTTTTATCATTTGCTAATCCTTTAACCACAAAACTGCACTTAAGCATGAAACCGTTCTTCTAACCCCAGCACCAGCTAACACCTAAAGAATGAAACATAAAAGGCAACCTGCAGACTGATGGGCCGAGTCCAGGTGACATGAAAACAATTAGCTCCACATTTATAGTCATACATGGTAGTGGTAGATCAAGAGTTGTACCTGCAGAGCAACAAGTTTTGCGTAGAAGGACCTCATAGCGTACTTCAAGCTGACGTCTTTTCTGTTAAGGGAAAAAGAAGAGAACATTTTAAAGGAAAGGATAAAAGATTCCTGACACCTTCCTAAAAACAGCAATCTTACTCGTCCAGAAAAAATCCTGCATCACTCAAGCACTTCACACCGGCATTCGGTAACACCTTAGCTAAGTCGTCGCAATGGAGAAATGATGATAAACCCCCAGCAGAGCAACCTGAAAGTAAAGCCTATAGAAAAGACTAAATGAATATTAAAACTGCAAAAGATTTACTAATGCAACAACAAACAAAAATCATATTTTCACTTCTGAGATGATTTCAAGCAATTAACTATTAGTCAATTCTGTTAAATTTCAGCCCATGGTATTCCCGGTCATAGCTGCTGCATTCATATACTATAAACAGCGGCTCAATCAAAATTATAAGCATAGCCCATGTCAGATATTGCTCTCAGGCTGTTTTACCTGACGCGCCTGCCCCAACCCTTTAGGGAGAAGGTCCTGAATAATTGCTTCCCAAATCTTTTGCCCCCTGAAATAAAGGACTGACGACTGTATCGTGCACACAAAAAATAATGTTGGTTAAAAACAATAATAGCCCTTTATGGTAGGCAGCATAAGTTGCAACCAAACATGGCATAATCACTGGTAAAGGAAAAGAATAAGACTTGGGTGAAATAGATACCCCGTCTTTAAACATGGCATCTCCCCCAAATGATGCTCCATCACAATATCTAAGCTTTACACGGTTCCAATTGTAAAAATCTGATTAAGGAACAGAAGTAATTTAGTGGTTATAAACCAGAGCAAAAACTGCAGAAAATAGATCATGTCAGACGGAAAATCTGGAATGAAGTCTTGATATTTCTTTAACCATATATCTATGATTAGCCAACTCATCATGCATATGGGCATAGCATAATTAACTATTCGTGTTTAGTTGAATGCAAATTCATTTTTTGCACGTTGGAAGCTAAGGTTATTAAACTTTGGATTCATTCATCTGCAACTAGACAGCTTAAATTTCAATGCACATTGGATGCTAACTTTGGTGTCTTTCTTTAGCCAACCTTTAGCCAACCTATGTTGAGTGAAATGACTTGGCAATTCGCATGCGTTCTCCTTGATTAAAAGGACAAATAATATATAATACACATAAGATTATGCACCGACATTTCCCTGTTATTACAGGGGAGTTGACCACTTGGGGGATTAGCAGACGAAATATTGGGTAAGGATTCAGGGAAGTACACTTTTCTTTCTCTTTCTTTTTTGTGGGAGTGCCTCACAGGGCACACTTGTAATTTGGGGAATCCGTTAGAGAAAATGGGTCGACAAAAGTAAACGACAAAAGCTGAAAAATAAGACGCTAAACCTAAGCCATTGCTGTATCGTTCTAGGCCGTCAACTGTTCACCACGTGGAAGGTCCCAAACAGAGAATGTGAGAGAAATGGACATGTCACTCGATTTTCGGAAGTACCCTTCGTCTAACAGGGAAATATAACTATATTTCGGCTTACCAGCTCGACAGTACTAATGATTTCCGAAACATTATGATTAACATGTGTTTAGCTACAGGACATGGTTAATTTGAAGATCATTTCAGTTTTTTTTTTCAATAATAAAAAAAGCGTTTCGCTCCAGGACCGTTGAACCGGGTTAAGAAGGAGGCGTACCTGGATTTAGCTTGGCGTCGTTGCTTAGTATTCCTGAGAAGGTCGCCAGCTTGTTCATGTACTTTGTAGATCCACGGCGTGTATTGGCTCTCTCCAAACATGATTTCAAATCATTGCACCATCCACCTCCCTAGTTAGAAGAATGGTAAAAGGTGAAAAATTAAGGTTGGTAATTTCTAATTTCTGATCCGAGTAACCACACTGTTGAACGATCATTTTATGTCTACGATACGGTCAATGAATTATAGTGTATAATTTTCGCTTTTATGACCCGCCAAAAATGAATTATGTAAAAGTTGCCGGGCGGGCCTGGCCTAATCCGGACCGTCAAAATCCGCAGAGGCCCTCCATAAATGGTCCCCTAAAAAGTGGAACTGCAAGTTGCAAAAGCAACATGACAAAACACATAAGAAACAACGATGTCGTATTGATTTTCCACGTTAAAGATGTTGTATCCCCAGAACCCAGAAGGCCCTAAACCTTGTAACGGGAGACCTTCTAATCCACGTTCCTTTTGCTACAATTTCTCTGATCAATTTTTATAAACTACAACGGGAAAGTTACCTCAAACTGCAAAATCCAGTTGCGTGCTCCAGCGCCGAATCCTCTGTGCAGATGATACGCAGGCAAACTTCCATCCAAACAAACTACGAATATTCACAGCCCAAACAACAATGAAAATGCGACCACCACCACAAAAAGAAAAAAAGAAAACAATCATTGTACGTTAAGTAACAAGCATAATAAATAAAAAACGTCGCTTTATTATTATATAACAGTAAAATTAATTAAAAAGAAAGAGGCTTACAGGCTCCGAGAGCCGGCGCATTGGTAACCATGGTCATTTTCACCAAAAGCCGCTGCGGCGGCGCGCAAATGCAGAACGAGCCGCAATTTAGCAAAATCGCCAGTATGGTTACTGCTATAATATTCATCTTCGCAGCTATGTTGCTCTCGTTTGGAAAGTCGAAGACGAAGAAATTTATAATGAATCAAATATTCCTTCACCGAGCACGCGACTATCAATGATGTGTCATTGAATGCATTTATTGAGAATCAAAAGGAGAAAGGAAATGCAGGAGTCTCAGTCTCCTTCAACTGGAAGGAGAAGGATGTCGCCCAATACACTAAAAAGAACAACTTTATAAAGGAAATAAACAAGTTACTAATTTCAGTAAAATCTAAAAATGGAATCAAAGGCCACGGAGCAGATTAAAGCAAGGGGAGAAGTTTATATTTAGATATGACAAAAATAAAAGTGACTAAAAATAGTTTAAATAGAGATAACGAATTAGATGGCCACGGTCCCCACGGAGCAGATTAAAGCAATGAAATCCTAGGTTGTAGATGGCAGAGACTCTCTAGAGCAATGTTGTCGCGGCAGTCACCGCTTGAAACCATAATCTGAAGGGAGGCTACTAGGTCATCATGGATAAAGAAAGGATAAAAAGCGCTTCAGGAACCATAGAATCCACTATCATAAATGCCTTGAAACTCATAAAAGGATCAAGAAAGGAGACGGCGATCAAACTTGTTGGCAATATTAAGCCTCAAGGATCAACCGTCGAGACTAAATGCAAGCGGTTAAGGATCCCCGAGATACTCCCCTGCCTTGAGAGATCCTTCCTTCCACCAATATCGATTAATTGTGACGTTCCCTTAGAACACTTTACACTACAACAATTTTGAATTATATGTAATCGATAGCACCAAAATATTAAATAATTTGAGATATTAATTTTAAACAATAAGAGTGGACAATAGAGAGGGAATTAAAAAATTATTTGGGTTAGTTTGTATCAGGCTATTTCATTAGATATCAGATTCAGATTTCTATTTTGAGACCTATGAATTATGGACCCACCATACTTTCGTTACGTAAATTTAGTTGGAGAATTTGATGTTCACATACTAGACTGTGAAAAAGCGTTATACTATAGCCACATCAGCGGATTACAACAATTTGAAATTTTGAATTGTATATAATATTTAAAAAAAATTATTAAATAATTTGAGTTAAAAATTTTGAACTAAGTGTAAAATGTATCCAAAAATTACTTACCTCAATTTGAGTCGGACTGTTTTATTAATACCAACTAGAATACAAACAGATGAAGAGTGTGATAAATTGAGAAGACAGACAAGTGGACTAAACTACCTCAGGTGCATGCAGATGAATAGCTTGCCATGTTCAGCCCAAGAGTCAGCACTTATAAATGGACTCGTTAAGATACTCGTGAACAGATTTGTTAAGAGACTCGTGAACAAACTCGTTAAGATGCTGGTCGAACAGGCTCATTAAGAAACTCGACTCAATTCAATTACACTTCTGCCATTTAATCTATTTACCATATATATTATTAATTTTTATATTTCTATTCTTTAATTATATAATTATATTATTAATTTATATATTTATTTTTCACTATATATCTTTTTGAGTAAACACTCTTTTTAAACTATTAAATCTCTTAATAAACTATTGTTATTATTATTATTTTCATATGTTTATATATATATATTTATATAATTATTTTTCACTTAATATTATTCGCTTAATTTTATAAATTAAAAATTTTATATAATTTAAATATAAATCAATATAATTCCATTAATAAAATTTGAGTATAATATATATATATATAATTATATAATTTAAATTGATTATACTTATATTAATATATTTATTCTATATAATATTTTATATTTATATTATATGTTATACAATAAAATAATTTAATATAAATTATATATTTAAATAAAAATAAATAATGATATATGAATAATAAAATGATAACGGTAATATATTAGTAAATTTATATAAAAATGTCTATTGATATTAATAATAAAATTATACATATTTAATTAAAACTATATAATTTTAAAAAAAATTTAAATCTATATAATTTTAAAAGAAAGTTACTCTCTTTCCATATGGACTATTTATATATAGATTTATATATTTATTATATATTTTTTAATTAATTTTTCATGTAATATAAATATTTAAATAATTAATTATTAAATTTAGTATTATATTGTTAATTTTATATTAAATATATTTATATAATTAATTAAAAGTTTATAATTAGTATTTAAATAATAAATATTATTTGATGTTATAAATAAATAAATAAATATTTAAATATTAAAATCTAAATAATAAAAAATAAAAAATTTAAATATTAAAATCTAAATAATAATAATAAAAAATTTAATTATTTGTAATGGATGGGACATAATCCAGAATTTTTGAAAAACCACATTTTATTAATCACTAGATCACAAATCTAACTTCGTAAAATTATTACACTTTATTTTACATTTAAGATATTTAAAATTACTGAAATAATACTTTGTATCCCACATTTGAGGTATTTAAAGTTACTGAAATAATATTTTGTATCCCACATCGAAAACTTATAGAAATAAAGGGGTAAAACTCTTTTATAAATAAAAATTTTACTTTTTATTATATTTTAAATTAAAGATTTGGTTATAATAGAGTTTAATTAAATTATATTTAATTTTATTAAAGTTTTTTTAATTTTTTAGTTTAAAATTTTAATTTTTAAAAATTTAAATTAATTAAGTTTTGTTAGCAAACTTTGAAGTTCGAGTTTAAATTACGCTTGTTATTAGTTTAAACAAACTTTTTAATCGAGTTTTTAAACTCGAACTTTAATTAGGCTCGTTATTAGTTTAAACGATTTTTTCACGAGTCGAACTCGATTATAGTATTTAATTTTTGAGTTGAATTCGAGCTAAATATTATAATTCGAGTCGAACTCGAGCTCGAACTTATAAAATTTTTTAATAAACGAGTCTGATCTTTACAAAACTCGACTCGACTCGATTACACCTCTATCTTATTCTCTGTTACTACTATTGTGTCAGTTGTCCCTTGCCCCTTCCGACGATCCTCTTTTATTTGGAGATTTTTTGGTTCCTCCTCTCTCGTTGTAGGTAGTGTAAATATTTTCTTTTGGTATATTTGCAGATCGAACTTTAAGGCGAAGGGTTATGAGAGATACACTTTTTGTTTATTTCTTTTCTTTCATGTCTTAGTGTTTTTTGTGAGTTTTATCAACATACATAATGGAGGTTATACTTCTCAGTGTCGTCTAGAAACTAGGATGTTTCTTCAGGAAGATGAGTTTCTGACTTTTACTCAATGTAATAACTCATGAGAACACTAACGATGTTTAGTTCTGATCAAGCATCTAGTCTCTAAAGGGTTGCCTGTGCAAAGGAGTTCTATTGTACCGCCCGAGTTCTCCCTATTTACCGATCATTCTCAGTGTCCTGTCCGGTCCAAATTGGATCAAATAACTTTTGGACTGACTTTTCACTTGATTCAAAATGATTAACCCTAGTTATTTAGTAGTTTCGTGCTAGTTATTATATACAATTCGAATTGGCTAAATTTGCGACGTTTCCATCACAACTAAATAAGATACAATTGCTAATTAGGACCGGATCCTTGGATATAGTAATTCGCTAGTATATCGGGCAGCTCCACCTTATCTTACACGGATAATCCTTTCCTCGCAGGCTAACTAGTTCTGCACAATTTGTATGACTCAAGGTGACTCTGATACCAATTGAGACAGTCCGGTCCAAATTAGACCAAATAACTTTTGAACTCACTTTTCACTTGATCCAAAATAATTAAATCAAATTATTTAGTAATTTCGTGATAACTATTATATATAATTTGAATTACCGTAATTTCTCATTGGGACGATTTTCACAAGCTAATAGCCGACCGTTACACTTTGTTTCTTATTTGATGCTTCTTAGCTATAACTCATTTAAGTTTTGGAAGGCTTTTTGTAACCTTTTGAGTATGATTTCCTCGGTGCATGTTATATTTTTCCTTTCTCTGTATGAATCACAACGAAGCTCAAAAAAGGACAGCGATGAAACATTTTTTTCAAATCTTTTATTTCTTGATAGTTTAGGGTTTGTGGTTGTTGGGCTTAGGGCTTTCTCTTGCGGGTTGGGTTAGCTTGGAGATTTTGTTTTGCTTGGTGAGTTGGACCTCATGTGTTTGTTCTGCTTTTTCTAGTTTGAAGACTAACTTTTAATGAATTAACTTCATCTACAACAAAGAAAATCAATTGCATTCCGAAACATTTTCATAATTAGAGTGATTTTTTAGTAAATTTTAGAAAATATGTATTTTTAATAATAAAATAAAATTTTAAAAATTAAATTATTTATTATTTAAAAAATATGAATTAAATTATAAATTTTATTAAAATTTCAAAAATCATAATATAAATCAATGTTTATTATATATATATATATACCTTATCTCACTTTAAAAAAAAAAAAAAAAGCAATAATATTGGCCGAATAAATTTATTTATACCAATCAATAAAATCGAGGATCTTCGGCTTCCCATCCATGGGCATATGCAATTAATCCGGCAACTCCAGAATCAATTTCAACAACAAATCACAGTAAATCAAGCTCCTCTATTAAGCTCAATCTTCCCTCAAGAAATAGAATGATAGTTTGAGTACCAAATAAAGCGATAACGACGCGGCGGCCATCGTACTCGGGGTGAGCTCAATGAAGCGATCGGCGCCAATATCCTTCTTGGGCATGAGTTCGGCCAAGAAAGTGGAGTCGTTCAGTTTGAAGCTACAGAGAGAACCATTCTCATCTTCACTTCCGCCAACACCACCGCCAGCTATTGTGCTGCTAGAGGAACAAGGCATGGCACTTAAACCACTTTTATGATTACTCCCACTGCCTCTCTAGTGCCTCTCCTTCATCTCTCTTTTTCTTTTATTACTGGCATTGACGAGCCTGTTGGGTATGAAGAGAGAGAGTGTTCTCCAGATGAAAATGATGGTGTTTTGGCCCAATAGATGCTCTTAAGCATTGGAAAAATTGCTGAAGTGTAAGGGCACTTTTGGTAATATGAATCAGAGTGTTTTGGCCCAATAGATGCTCTTAGTGAGCGTTCTTTTCTTTTTTTTAATAAAACATTTCATTATTTTCATCAATTAAATATTGACCTCATCTGAATTTAATATAATATTAAATTATTTTAATGATATTACATTCTTTTATTGATCGCCTTAAAATTATTAAAAATAAATTTCTATGTTAAAATAAAATTTATGATAATTAATAATAAGTATGATGAATTTCAATCGGTAAATAGATTAATTTTATTGAACAAGAGTTTTGAATGTATATAAATAAATAAATTTAATTTAAAAAAATAATTTAAATTTAAAAGAGAATCAAAATTTAATTTTAATTTTTGTAGATCGATTACATATACAATTTAATTATTGATAAACTCGTTATAGATATCGAAAATGTTTCAGGTATATAATCATTTATTAGATTTTAAATTAGTTAAGAGAGACTCGTTAATTAAATCTAATTCTAACTCTTAACAATTGTAGGAGACGTTTTTAGAATTTAATTTTATTATTATATTAAAAATTAAAAAGATCTGATTCTAACTAACAAACGCGAGACGCTCAATTCATTTAAGTTAGATTATATTATTTCTTAGGAAGGAATTACGCAACCTAATTCACAACTTATTTCAATTTAATTAAATAATTACGGATTTAATTAACTTGAATAACAATTTACGGCGCCTTAATGCAACTGTAACGACCCGAAAATCGGACGACTACCGGCGCTAGGATCCAGGTCGACTTAAGGTTAAGGTCGCCGGGACCGTAGCAAGCCAACTATACATCCTGTCATACCTGATAAATCACATACATGATCATACATTCGTAAAAGCTTTAAACTTTTTACACACCAAGTTTGACCTATGCATGCACCATAACTGTAAATATACAAACCCTATACTAGAGTCCTCATCAAATGCTCTAGTGGGGCAACATAACATATGTCAAGTCTGGTTCAACATAACTTATTATCATTAAACATTAACATAAGATCATGTACAAAAAGGGATTAATCATACATTAGGGCCAAGCACAATACTAATCCTCTTTACATTACTTTACAATACTTTACATAACATTACATTATTTTACATACCATGTCCACTACTAATCTATTACATAAACATAACTTTTACCCTTGACGACTTCCCGGTCTATCCTGAACCTGCAAACCTGGGGGTTAGGGAAAAGGGGTGAGCTATAAGAGCCCAGTGAGCAGAACAACAAAATTGTTTATAAACACATGCCATCATGAAATGCATCACATCACAAACAATTCACAACACAGATGGATTTGTCACCAATAACCCTCTGCATAATCCAATTGTGCCAGGGGCGTAATGCAGGCCACACCTGGTCTTTCTCTTACATATACATATCATAACATTATCCAACCATGCCGGGGGCGTAGTGCAGGCCACACCCGGACTTTCTCTTATATAGTACCAGGGGCGTAGTGCAGGCCACACCTGGTCTTTCATATCATAACATAGCATATCATATCAAGGGCTAATGGATCATCCATTATCCATCCACATCAACAGCAAATTATGCAATGCATCATATTCGTGATTTCTAATGCAACAACCTATAAACATGGCAATCGTGATGCATGAACATGCTTAGGAGTTTAATTACTTTTAAAGTAGAAAGTAGTTCTGTTCTATTCACCTCTGGCTGACTCAAAACTAACTCTGAAGCAGCTAACACTGCTAGCCTCCTCGGTTCCTCGGGTCCGATCCTACACAGGTGGACTCAAATGAGGGACCAAACATACTCTATAAAGACTCAAAACAACTCCCCAAAAATCCTCTAAAACATCACCAAAACATGCATAGAAAACATGAAAAAGGAGGCTGGACAGGGCACTTTCGGCGGCAGGTTCGGCAACCGAAAGTCCCTCCAAAGCTGAAAGTCAGGCACTTTCGGGGGTAGGGTTCGACGGCCGAAAGTCCTTCCAGAGCCGAAAGTCACTCACTTTCGGGGGCAAGTTCGGCGGCCGAAACTCCCCTCCAGAGCCGAAAGTCCAAACTTTCGGGGGCGAGTTTAGGCGGCCAAACTGCCTCCACAGGCAGGTTCGGTGGCCGAACCTGGGCTCTCCTAAAGGGCAGAACCCGATTCTGCCTTGCAAAACCAGCCACCCACAACAACCCAACATGCATCAAAACTATACTAAAACATGCATAAACACACTTCTAAGCATATAGGGGCATAAAACTAGCCTATACCCCAACAAACATCATATTAAGCATGCATTTAACATAAAGGGCACATAAACCCTAACATTTAACAACTAGCCTAAACATGCATTAAAACCCCTTAACCCTTCATAAAACTTACTTAAAACATGGAAGAAGAGAAGGATCTACACTTACCTCTTGAAGATCGAGAGGAGGTGATCCAAACTTGGAGATTGGGAGAAATCGAGCTCCGGGGGTCTCCAAGCTTCCAAAAACTTGATCTTAGCTTAAAAATCTTCAAGATAAAGTAAAACTCATAAAAAAAATGAAGGGATTGAAGAAAAACAACAAATCGACTATGGAAAGGCGAAATCTCACCTATGCCCGAAAATAGAGAGAGAAAACTCGCCCATTTTCGGACAAGGGGCCTTTTATAGGTGGCTAGCCATACCACCTTCGGGGGCCAAAGGTGCTTCCGCAAACTCCCCATGTTCGGCGGCCGAACTTGAGGTTCGGCGGTCGAACCTGGGTTTTCTTCCTTAGTCTTTTTCTTTCAAAACTCAATTTCTTTCTTTATTAAAACCATAAAACACACAAAAACACTTCAGAAAACCATATTCTACCTTTCTAGAGGGTTCCGACATCTGAGATTCCGCCGGAAAGTGGGAATTCTGATGCCGGGGTCTAGCCGGGTATTACATTCTTCCCCCCTTAAGAACATTCGTCCCCGAATGTTCAATAAACAAGCATAGCAACAAAGAAGCACACATAACACATAAAAACACTAACCTTAAAAGAGATAGGGGTATTGCTGGAGCATAGACTCCCGTGTCTCCCAGGTACATTCTTCAATGTTGTGGTGATTCCAAAGGACTTTCACCATCGGAATTTCCTTGTTCCTCAGCTTTCTGATCTGCGTGTCTAGGATCCGCACTGGCTGCTCAACATAAGTGAGATCTCCACATCAGGCTCATTAAGAACCTTGTCCGGATCTGACACGAACTTTCGTAACATGGAAACATGGAAAACCAAATGGATTCTCTCCATTGAAGCAGGCAAATCCAGCTTGTACGATACATTCCCAATCTTCTGCAAGATTTCAAAGGGTCTGATGTACCGTGGAGCTAGCTTACCTTTCTTCCCGAAACGAATCACCCCTTTCATAGGAGACACCTTGAGCAACACCATATCTCCCTCTTGAAACTCTACAAGCTTCCTGCGGACATCTGCATAGCTTTTCTGCCGACTCACAACAGTCTTAATCCTTTCTCTGATAATGGGCACTACTCTGTTGGTGATCTCTACTAGCTCAGGCCCTGCTAAGGCCCTTTCTCCAACTTCTTCCCAGCAGACAGGTGACCTGCACTTCCTTCCATACAAAGCTTCATATGGAGCCATCCCTATGCTAGCATGATAGCTGTTTTTGTAGGCAAACTCCACCAAAGGTAGATGCTGCCTCCAAGAACCGCCAAAATCTAGCTCACACATTCTGAGCATATCTTCTATGGTCTGGATGGTCCTCTCTGACTGTCCATCAGTCTGTGGATGGAAAGTAGTGCTAAAATCCAACCTGGTATCCATAGCATTCTGCAGACTCCGCTAAAATCTAAAAGTGAACTGGGGTCCCCTATTTGACACTATTGAAACGGGAGCCCCATGCAACTTGACCACTTCTTCAACATACACCTGCGCCAACTTGTCCACAGAATAGCCACTCCTGACAGGGATGAAGTGAGCAGATTTGGTCAGTCTATCCACAATCACCCATATGGAGTCCAACCTGTTGGACGTTGTCGGTAACCCCACTATAAAATCCATAGCTATATTCTCCCATTTCCACTCTGGAATTGGTAGTGGGTTAAGCATTCCAGCCTGCTTCTGATGTTTCAGCTTCACCCTCTGACATACCTCGCAGGCGGACACAAACTGTGCCACTTCTCTCTTCATAGCTGGCCACCAATAAACTCTCTTCAGATCTTGATACATTTTGGTGGCTCCAGGGTGAACACTGTATCTAGCATTATGAGCTTCTCTCATAATGTCTCCCTTCAGACTCACGTCATCTGGTACACATAACCTGTTCTCGTAGCGGAGGATCCCTTTGCTGTCAAATCTGAACTCCTCATTCTTGCCTGACTGAACAGTCCTGGCAATTTTCACTAACTCTGGGTCCTCATGTTGTTTCTGAGCCACCTGCTCCAGAAACACGGGTGTTACTCTCATCTAAGCTATCAAAGCACCTGTACCAGACAACTCTAACTGCATCCCTTCATTAATGAGCTTGTAGAATTCTCGCACCACCGGTCTTCTCTCTGCTGTAATATGGGATAGACTGCCAAGCGATTTCCGGCTTAGGGCATCTGCCACAACATTTGCCTTACCCGGACGGTACTGAATTTTGCAATCATAGTCACTAAGCAGTTCCACCCATCTTCTCTGCCTCAAATTCAACTCTCTCTGACTCAAGATGTATTACAAGCTTTTATGATCTGTGAAGATCTCACATTTAACCCCATATAGGTAATGCCTTCACATCTTAAGTGCAAAGATCACAACTGCCATCTCTAGGTCATGTGTAGGATAATTCAACTCATGCTTCTTCAACTGCCTAGAAGCATAAGCAATTACCCTCTCATTTTGCATCAATACACAACCTAGTCCCACACGGGACGTGTAATACCCAGTTAGACTCCGGCATCGGAATTCCTACCGTCCGGCGGAATCTCGGATGTCGAAAATCTCTAGAAGGGTAAGAATATGTTTCTTTAAAATGTTTTTACATGTTTTCAAGGTTTTAAGTATGAAAGAAATTGAGTTTTGAAAGAAAAACACCATAGAAGAAAATCCAGGTTCGACCGCCGAACCTCATGTTCGGCCGCCGAACCTCATGTTCGGCCGCCGAACTTGGTGGAGTTTTGGAGTCACCTTTGGCTTCCGAAGGTGGTATGGCCAGCCACCTATAAAAGGCCCCATGTCCGAAAATGGGTGAGTTTTCTCCTCCATTTTCGGGCAAAGGTGAGTTCATGCCCTTCCATGGTTGGTTTTGAGGTTTTCCTTCAAATCCTACAAGTTTTTAACAAGTTTTAACTTGGTTTTGAAGTTTTAGAGCAAAGATCGAAGTTTGGAAGCTTGGAGACCTCCGGAACCCATTTTCCCCAAATCTCCAAGTTGGGTCACGTTTTTTCCCGATCTTTAAGAGGTAAGCGTCGATCCTTGCCTCCTTCGATGATTTAAACAAGTTTTATGAAGGTTTATGGGGTGGAAATGCATGTTTAGACTAGTTGTTAAAATGTTAGGGTTTATGTGAGTTAAGTATGAAATGCATGATTAATGAGTTGCCATGTTGATGTTTGTTGGGGTATAGGATAGTTTGAGACCCCTATATGCTTATGAATGTGTTTATGCATGTTTAGGAGTGTTGTGTTTGAGTTTGGAAGGTTTGGGAGGCAAAATGTGCATAAGGGCTGAGTTCTGCCACTTCTGGAAGAACTCATGTTCGGCAGCCGAAGGCACTTTCGGCCGCCGAACCTGCCTGTGGAGGCAAGTTTTTGGCTGTCGAACCCTGCCCCCGAAAGTTGGGAAGGGAGTTTCGGCCACCGAAGGTGCATGAGTTTCGTCTCTGGAAGGGACTTTCGGCCGCCGAAAGTGGCTGAGTTTCAGCTCTGGAGGGACTTTCGGCCGCCGAACCTGCCACCGAAAGTGCCCTGTTCAGCCTTCCTTTGCATGATTTCTATGATTGTTTTATGATGTTTTAGGGGGTTTTTGGGGAGTAGTTTAGAGTTATGTTAGTGTATGTTTGGTCTCTCATTTTGAGTCCACCTGTGTAGGTTCGGACCCAAGAAACCGAAGACCCCAGCAGCGAGCTAGCTGCTTCAGAGTTAGCCTGAGGTGAGTAGAATGAATCTTTATGTATCAAATTAAATCAGTTTTAAGCATGCTCATGCATCATGAATACCATGTTAATTACTAGATTATTTGCATTAGAATCCACAAATATGTTGCATTTCATATTATGATGTTGATGTGGATGGATGTTGGATGACCCATTAGTCCTCGAAATGATGAGATATGATATGATATGATATGGAAGTCCAGGTGTGGCCTGCACTACGCCCTCGGCACGATTGGATATGTATGATATGTTATGTGTAAGAGAAAGACCAGGTGTGGCCTGCACTATGCCCCTGACATGATTGGATTATGTAGAGGGCTATTGGTGACAAGTCCATCCTTGATATGATTTGTTTGTGATGTGACGCATTTCATGAAAGCATGGATTTTAATATAATGTTTTACTATTCTGCTTACTGGGCTCTAGTAGCTCACCCCTTTCCCTTAACCCCCAGGTTTGCAGGTTCGGGATAGACCGGGGAGTCTTCCAGGTTGAAGTTATGTCTTTGTAATAGTTAGTTGTGGATATGAATTGCAAAATGATGTATTGTAAAATAGTGTAAAATAATGTATTGAGGATTAGTATTGTGCTTGGCCCTAATGTATGAGAATCCCCTGTTATACATGATCTTTTGTTAATGTTTTAATGTTAAATTATGTTGAACCAAGCTTAGCATATGTTATGTTGACCCAACTAGAGCATTTGATGAGGGCTCTAGTATGAGAGTTTTTATGTATTCAGTTTTAGTGCATGCACAGGTTGAGCTTGGTGAATGAGAAAGTTTAAAGTTTTTATGTACATGTATGATCATGTATGGGATTTATCAGGTATAACAGGTTGTATGTTAGGCTTGCTATGAGTCCCGGCGACCTTAAGTCGATCTGGATCCTAGTGCCGGTGGCAGTCCGATTTTGGGTCGTTACAGGACGCATCACAAAACACTGTGAAGTCTTCATTACTGGTAGGCAGAGCTAACACCGGTGCTGACGTTAACCTTTTCTTCAGCTCTTCAAAGCTTTCCTCACACTGCTCAGACCACACAAACCTCTGGTTCTTCTTGGTCAATCTGGTCATAGGAGCGGCAATTTTAGAGAAGTCTTGCACAAACCTCCTATAGTAACCTGCCAAACCCAAAAAGCTCTTAATCTCTGTAACTGTAGTGGGTCTAGGCCAGTTAGCTACAGCTTCCACCTTCTTGGGGTCCAATGTAATACCCGGTGTAATACCCGGCCAGACTACGGTATTGGAATTCCTACCGTCCGGTGGAATCTCGGATTTCGGAAACCTCTAGAAGGGTAAAATCATGTTTTCATAAAATGTTTTAATGTATTTTATGGTTTTAAGCAAGAAAGAAATTGAGTTTTGAATGAAAAAGACTATGGAGGCATTCCCAGGTTTGGCCGCCGAACCTCAAGTTCGGCCGCCGAACATTGGATAGTTTAGGGGGGCAAGTTAGGCTTCCGAAAGTAGCAAAGGTTCGGCCGCTGAACTTGCATGAGTTTTGAAGGCACTTTAGGCTGCCGAAGGGTAGTTTGGCCAGCCCCTATATAAGGGCTCCATGGCCGAAACGGGCGAGCTTTCTCCCCCTTTTCGGCCAACGGTGAGTCTATACTCTCCCATAGTCATTTTTGATGTTTTTCCTCCAATCTTTCGAGTTTTAACGAGTTTTATCTTGGCTTGAAGTTATTTGAGCAAAAAGAGTGAAGTTGGTGACTTGGAGACCAAAGGAGCGAGATCTCCCCCATCTCCGAGTTGGATCGTCTTCCCTCTCGATCTTCAAGAGGTAAGAGTAGATCCACACTTCTTTTCAAGTTTTAGTTGAGTTTCATGAAGTTTCTTGGGGTAGAAATGCATGTGTAGGTTTATGTTAAGTTTTTAGGTTTATGTTGTGTTTATGGACAATGTGGGTTATATGTGTATGTTTGATGTGTTTTGGTTGGGGTTTAAGTTAGTTTGAGACCCCTATGTGCTTGTTGGCTTGAGTTTTGCATGTTGTAGAATAGGTAAATGCATGATTGAATGGATTGGGAGGCTTCTGTGCATTTGGAGGCTGAGTTCTGCCCATTGGAAGAACTCAGGTTCGGCAGCCGAAGGAACTTTCGGCCGTCGAACCTGCCTGTGGAGGCCAGCCTTTGGCTGCCGAACCCTGCCCCCGAAAGTGGACTTTCGGCTCTGGAAGGGAGTTTCGGCCGTCGAAGGTGCTGCCGAACATGCATGAGTTTCGTCTCTGGAGGGAACCTTCGGCCGCCGAAAGTGCCGCCGAAGGTGCATGACTTTAGGCTCTAGAGGGACTTTCGGCCGCCGAACCTGCCGCCGAAAGTACTTTAGGGGGTTTGTGAGGAGTATTTTAGAGTCATGTTCATGTATGTTTGGTCCCTCATTTGAGTCCACCTGTGTAGGTTCGGACCCGAGGAACCGAGGACCCCAACAGTGAGTCAGCTGCTTCAGTGTCTTGTCAAAGCTAGCTTAAGGTGAGTGGAATAACTATTTATGCTTTAAAGTAAATAAATCAGTTCTTAGCATGATTCACGCATCATGAATGCCATGAGATATATTAGATTGCTTGCATTAGAATTCACGAATATGTTGCATTGCATAATATGTTGATGATGTGGATGAGTGTTGGATGATCCTTTGGCCCTCACTATGATATGATATGTTATGAGATGGTAATGATACGGTGAAAGACCAGTGAGGCCCATTCTATGCCCCTGGCACTAATGGAATGTTATGTTATGTTATGCTATGTAAGAGAAAGACCAGTGAGGCCCATTCTATGCCCCTGGCACTATTGGAATGTGTAGAGGGCTATAGGTGACAAATTCATCCTTGATGTGATTTGTTTGTGATGTGATGCATTCCATGATATCATATATTTTAAATATAATGTTTTATTATTCTGCTCACTGGGCTCTAGTAGCTCACCCCACTCCCTTAATCCCCCAGGTTTGCAGGTGCGGGATAGACTAGGAGGTCAGCTAGAGTAAAGTCATGGTCATGTAATAGCTAGTGGTGGACATATAAATATTGAAATGTAATGAATAGTATTAAGCAATTATGTAATGTAATGATGTTATTGAGTATTAGAGTTGTGCTTGACCCCAGTATGTTGTTAATCCCTTTTGAGTACATGATTTTAATGATGTTTATGTAAACCAAACTTAATACATGTTATGTTACCCCATTGGAGCATTATTGAGGACTCCAGTGTGGGGTTGATGTTTATGTTTATGAGTTGTGCATGCACAGGTTAAGTTTGGAAATGAATGAGAAAGTTTAAAATTTTTATGTAATTGTTGATCATGTATGAGATTAAACAGGTTTACAGGATGTATGTCAGGCTTGCTACGGGTCCCGGCGGCCTTATGCCGATCTGGATCCTAGCGCCGGTAGTGGTCCGGATTTCGGGTCGTTACAGATTGGTATCAGAGCCCTAGGTTCATATGGTCGGACCTAGAGTGTCGGGCTCATAGATGTTCTAGAAGGTCAAGCATAAGAGGAAAATCATGTCCACTAGGATAGGATGCAGAGTCCTGTCTTGAATGATGATGTGAAATGCCATGATATTATGCATGTGCATTGATGTTATGCTATGTATGTGATGTATGTGATGCGGGTTCATGTGTTTGCACATGAACCATTTGATGCTAATGTTTTTGTGATGGGTGTTGTTTTCCAGTAAGCAAGATGAGAGGAAGTCGTCGATCTGCACGATTGACTGGAGTACCACCCCAGGACAAGGGCACGGATGCCCGTCCTCCTGCATTGCCTAGGGCAATGTCCTGCAGGTCTAGCAGGGAGAGAACATCAAGGGATCCTAGAAGGTCTTTTGATGTGAGCAGGAGGGGAACAGTGCAAGGAGGAATGTCAGAGGATGTGGGGGATGAAATGGATGTGGACTAGAGGAGGGATGGCAGTCTTGGAGTAAGTATGTCGGAAGAGGGTATGGGAGAGTCCCAAGGAGGCACTCAGGCCTCGGGATTTGTTCAGCCACCCCAGTACCCACCCTTTTCTCAGAATCTCGGGTATTCGATGGGAGGTACATCAGATTACCCCAGCTTTAGCCCTTACCACTCTCATATGCCATACCCACCTTTCTACCCGCCATACCCACCTTTCTACCCGCCATACCCACCTTTCTACCCACCATACCCACAGTACCCTATATACCCACCCCCATCTTTCTACCCAGGTACAACAAACCCTAACCCAGGGGATGTTGCACCTCCTCCACCACCAGCAAACCTACTATCCCAGAAACCCAAGTACCTAAGCCTAGCTCATCTGGAGGGGGCAAGGTCAAGATGACCGATTACATGAAGCTGGGTGCTCCCCAGTATGAAACAGGTGATGACCCTTTTGAGTACCTTGGGAGGGTCAAGATGATTACAGATGAGATAGGAGCTGATGACAGTAGAGCCATTCAGATGGCTAGGTTCACACTAAAGTGCAAGAAGGCCCGAGAATGGTTTAAAAACTATGTGAACCCGAGGTTGGATAGCCTATCATGGGAGGAGTTTCCAGGATGGGCTTTCCCTGACAGTTCAAGGGAGTTGAAGATGATTGAATTTGAGCAGTTGAGGCAGACATATGAGATGAGTGTGGATGAGTATACAGATAGGTCTTTGGAGCTATTGCCGTTTACCGGGCAAAATCTGGACACAGATCAGAAGAAGTCAAGGAGGTATATTATGAGGCTCCATTCCAGGTATTCCTCCTTGATCCAGTCAGCAGAGAGGGAGAGTTTCCATGCCATAGTGGATATGGCCCGAAGAATGGAGGCTAGTGCAATCATCGAAGGGAAAGTTAAGCAGTCAGTAGCATAGCCTTCTGGTTCCAAAACCCCAAGTGGGGGAAGATTAGACCCTTCTTCTCTGAGTTCAGGCAGTAAGAGGTGGAGCAGTACCACCAAAAAGTCAAAGAAGAACAAGTTCTAGAACAAGATCAAGTCAGGTCTGGGATTGGAAAGTGGCTCGAGCTCAAGTGTAGATAATGCAGTATGTATAAAGTGTGGAAAGCTGCACAAAGGAGTATGTCGGTTTGGGACGACAGCCTGCTTCAGATGTGGGCAGGAGGGACACATGGCATGGGAGTGTCCTAGAGCAGTTTTTATGGCACAGTCCCAGCAGACAGCTTCTGGTAGTGTAGCTCAACCAGTAGCTCCAGCCGGGACTTAGGCTAGTGGCAGAGGCAGAAGGAGAGGGGCAGCCTCTTCTTCAGCGGGTTTCAGGGGTGAAGGTCCATCAGCTCCAGCACGGATCTTCACTATGACACAGCAGGAGGCAAATGTATCAAACACAGTGCTGTCAGGTAATCTCATCATTGGTTGTTCTGATGTTTATGCCTTAATGGACCCTGGTGCATCGCATTCTTTTATTGCTCCGAGAGCTGTCGAGAGGTTGGATTTGATGGTCTCTGGGTTAGAGTGTCCCCTATGGGTCAGTGGACCCAAGTGTGACTCGTCAGTGGCAGAGTCAGTCTGCCAGTGTAGTCCAGTTTTTGTTGAGGGAAGATGCCTTTCTGCCGACCTTGTGGTTCTAGATTTGACAGATTTTGACGTCATTCTAGGGATGGATTGGCTATCTACCCATGGTGCTACCTTGGACTGCAGAGACAAGGTAGTCAAGTTTAGATGTCCGGATGGGTCAGAGGTTGTCTTCAGAGGAGACAGGAGGGGTACACCTAGAGGTTTGATATAAGCCCTACAGGCTCGTAGGCTGCTCAGGAGGGGTTGTCAGGGTTTTCTAGCTCATGTGAGAGAGCTGGATAGTCAGGTCAGAGAGCCCGCCTCAGTGCCGTGGTCAGAGAGTTTTTAGATATTTTTCCAGACGAGCTGCCAGGTTTACCACCTACTAGGGAGATAGAGTTCGAAATTGAGTTGATGCCGGGAACCAGACCGATCTCTATTCCTCCCTACAGGATGGCACCAGCAGAATTGAAGGAATTGAAAGAGCAGTTGCAAGAGCTGGTAGATAAGGGCTTCATCCGATCGAGTACCTCACCTTGGGGTGCTCCAGTGCTTTTTGTGAAGAAGAAGGATGGATCCCTTAGACTTTGTATCGACTACAGGCAGTTGAACAAAGTCACTACCAAGAACAAGTACCCATTGCCTAGGATCGACGATCTATTCGACCAGCTAGCAGGAGCAGGTTGTTTCTCCAAGATAGATCTGAGATCCGGGTACCATCAGCTGAGGATAAGAGAAGAGGATGTGCCGAAGATAGCATTCAGGACCAGATATGGGCACTATGAGTTCCTTGTAATGCTGTTCGGATTAACCAATGCCCCTGCAGCATTCATGGATCTCATGAACAGAGTGTTTAGCCAGTACCTGGATCACTTTGTTATTGTCTTCATAGATGATATCTTAGTGTATTCTAGGAATGCAGAGGAGCATGCCCATCATCTGAGGTTAGTCTTGCAGACCTTGAGGGAACATGGCTTGTATGCCAAGTTCTCCAAGTGTGAGTTCTGGTTGAGGAGTATTTCATTATTGGGGCATGTTGTGTCAGAAAATGGAATAGAGGTGGACCCCAAGAAGGTAGAAGCTGTGGCTAACTGACCTAGACCCACTACAGTGACAGAGATCAAGAGCTTCTTGGGTTTGGCAAGTTACTACAGGAGGTTTATTCAGGACTTCTCTAAAATTGCAGCTCCTATGACCAGACTGACTAAGAAGAACCAGAGGTTTGTGTGGACCGACCAGTGTGAGGAGAGCTTTGAGGAGCTAAAGAAGTGGTTGACTTCAGCACCGGTGTTAGCTCTGCCAACCAGTTGTAATACCCGGCTAGACTCCGGTATCGGAATTCCTACCGTCCGGTGGAATCTCGGATGTCGGAAACCTCTAGTAGGGTAGAAACATGTTTTCATAAAATGTTGTAAAGTATTTCATGGTTTTAAGTATGAAAATTAAATGAGTTTTTGCATGAAAAGTCTTTGGAGGAAAACCCAGGTTCGGCCGCCGAAAGTCAAGTTCGGCCGCCGAACATGCATGCGTTTTGGAGGCACGTTAGGCCCCCGAAAGCATGAGCGAGGGAAGTTCAGGTTCGGCCGCCGAAAACCAAGTTCGGCCGCCGAACATGGCATGCATGCGGCAGCACTTTCGGCCCCCGAACGTGGCCTGGCCAGCCACTATAAAAGGGTCACTTAGCCGAAATGGGCGAGCTTTCTCCCATTTTCGGCCATAGCTAGCTTCCGACCTCCCTCTCCCCAGATCTTGTGTTCTTTCTTCAAATCTCCTCCATTTTTCTTGAGTTTTAACCTCACATTGCAAGTTTTGAGCTTTTAAACAAAGTTTTGGAGCTTTGGGGACTCAGGAGCTCTTTTGCTTGGATCTCCGAGTTTAGGTCGTCTCTCTCTCGATCTTCAAGAGGTAAGAGCCGATCTTAATCCCCATGTATGTTTTAAATAAGTTTTATGAAGTTTTATGGGGTAGAAATGCATGTTTAAGTTAGTTGAGCTATGTTAGGTTTTATGTGATTTTTGAACAATGTGGCATGTTTGAGTATGTTTGAAGTGTTGTAGTTGGGGTATATGTTTGTTTGAGGCCCCTAGGAGCTTGTATGCATGTTTTGATTGAGTGGTATGTATGATTTGAGCTTGGGAGGCATAAATGCATAAGGGAGCCAAGTTTCTGCCCTTTGGCAGAAATCAGGTTCGGCAGCCGAAGGAGCTTTCGGCCGCCGAACATGGCTGGGGAGGCAGGCCTTTCGGCTGCCGAAGTTGCCCCCGAAAGGAGACTTTCGTCTCTGTCTGGGACTTTCGGCCGCCGAAGGTGCCGCCGAACATGCATGAGTTTCGCCTCTGTCTGGGAGTTTCGGCCGCCGAAGGTGCCGCCGAACCTACCTGACTTTCGGCTCTGGAGGGACTTTCGGCCGCTGAACCTGCCGCCGAAAGTGCCCTGTCCAGCCATTTCTTGCATGTTTTTATGTAATTGTTTCATGATGTTTTAGGGGGTTTTTGGGGAGTATATTAGAGTTATGTTTATGTATGTTTGGTCCCTCATTGGAGTCCACCTGTGTAGGTTCGGACCCGAGGAACCGAGGACCCCAGCAGTGAGCCAGCTGCTACAGAGTTTGTCAGAGCTAGCCAGAGGTGAGTGGAATAAACCTTAAGTTTTAAATTAAATGAAATATGAAGTATGAGCATGATCCATGCATCATGAATGCCATGAGATATAGTAGGTTGCTTGCATTAGTATTCACGAATATGTTGCATTGCATTTATGATGTTGATGTGGATTGGTTATTGGATGATCCTTTAGTCCTCATATGATATGATGATGTTATGGCATGATATGGTATGGAAGTCCAGGTTGTACCCATTCTACGTCCCTGGCACGATGTAAAAGGAAGTCCAGGTTGTACCCATTCTACGTCCTTGGCACAGTTGGACTGTATGATATGTTATGTTAAGAGAAAGACCGGTTGTACCCATTCTACGTCCCGTCACAGTTGGACTATGTAGAGGACTAATGGTGACAATACCATCCGAGATGTGATTTGTTATGATGTGTTGCATTCCATGAAAGCATGAAATTTTAATATATTGTTTTCTACTATTCTGCTCATTGGGCTTTGTAGCTCACCCCTCTCCCCTAACCCCAGATGTGCAGGTACAGGGTAGACCAGGAGGTTAGCCAGAGTTTTGAAGTATGTTTATGTAATAGTTAGATTGTGGACATGACAATTGTACTATGATGTAATGTAAGAAATTTCAGTATGTTATGTAATGAGGTATTATGAGGTTATAGATGTGCTTGACCCTATGAGTATTGTCATCCCTTTTTATTACATGATCAAATGTTTTATAATGTTTATGTAAGCCAACTCATCTCATGTTATAGTGCTCTTTGGGGCATTGTTGAGATCCCACAGAGGGGTCATGACTATGGTTATGTAATGTATGTTCAGGTTGAGTTGGATGTATGAAAGAAAGGTTTTAAATTTTATGCATATTGTTGATCATGTATGGGATTATACAGGTTCACAGGTTATATGTCAGGCTTGCTACGGGTCCCGGCGGCCTTAAGCCGATCTGGATCCTAGCGCCGGTAGCGGTCCGATTTCCGGGTCGTTACACCAGTAATGAGGACTTCACAGTCTATTGCGATGCATCCCGTGTGGGATTAGGTTGTGTGTTAATGCAGAATGAAAGGGTGATTGCTTATGCTTCTAGGCAGCTGAAGAAGCACGAGTTGAATTACCCTACACATGACCTAGAGATGGCAGCTGTAATCTTTGCACTCAAGATGTGGAGGCACTACCTTTATGGGGTAAAATGTGAGATCTTCACAAATCATAAGAGCCTGCAGTACATCTTGAGTCAGAGAGAGTTGAATTTGAGGTAGAGAAGATGGGTGGAACTACTTAGTGACTATGATTGCAAGATCCAGTACCATCCGGGTAAGGCGAATGTTGTGGCAGATGCCTTAAGCCGAAAATCACTTGGCAATTTGTCCCATATTTCAGCAGAGAGGAGGCCAGTGGTGAAGCAGTTCTTCGAGCTCGTTAATGAAGGTTTGCAGCTGGAGTTGTCTGGTATAGGTGCTTTGATAGCCCAGATGAGAGTGGCACTCGTGTTTCTGGAGCAGGTGGCTCAGAAACAGCATAAGGACCCAGAGTTAGTGAAGATTGCCAGGACTGTTCAGTCAGGCAAGAATGAAGAGTTCAGGTTTGACAGCAAGGGGATCCTCCGCTATGGGAATAGATTGTGTGTACCAGATGACGTGGGTCTGAAGGGAGACATTATGAGAGAGGCTCATAATACCATATACAGTGTTCACCCTGGAGCCACCAAGATGTATCAAGATCTAAAGAGAGTTTATTGGTGGCCAGCTATGAAGAGAGAAGTGGCACAGTTTGTGTCAGCCTGCGAAGTATGTCAGAGGGTGAAGCTGGAACATTAGAAGCCGGCTGGAATGCTCAACCCGCTACCTATTCCAGAGTGGAAATGGGAGAATATAGCTATGGACTTCGTAGTGGGGTTACCGACAGCGTCCAACAGATTGGACTCCATATGGGTGATTGTGGACAGACTGACCAAATCTGCTCACTTCATCCCTGTCAGGAGTGGCTATTCTGTGGACAAGTTGGCGCAGATGTATGTTGATGAGGTTGTCAGGTTGCATGGGGTTTCTGTTTCAATAGTGTCTGATAGAGGATCCCAGTTCACCTCCAGGTTTTGGCGGAGTCTGCAGAACGCCATGGGTACCAGATTGGACTTCAGCACTGCTTTCCATCCTCAGACTGACGGACAGTCAGAGAGGACCATCCAGACAATAGAAGATATGCTCAGAATGTGTGTGCTAGATTTTGGCGGTTCTTGGAGGCAGCATCTACCTTTGGTGGAGTTTGCCTACAATAACAGCCATCATGCTAGCATAGGGATGGCTCCATATGAGGCTTTGTATGGAAGGAAGTGCAGGTCGCCTGTTTGTTGGGAAAAAGTTGGGGAAAGGGCCTTGGCAGGGCCTGAGCTAGTAGAGATCACTAGCAGAGTGGTGCCCATAATCAGAGAAAGGATTAAGACTGCTGTGAGCAGGCAGAAGAGTTATGCAGACATCCGCAGAAGGCAAGTAGAGTTTCAGGAGGGGGATTTGGTATTGCTCAAGGTGTCTCCAATGAAAGGGGTGATTTGATTCAGGAAGAAAGGTAAGCTAGCTCCACAGTACATCGGACCCTTTGAAATCTTGCAGAAGGTTGGGAATGTATCGTACAAGTTGGAGTTACCTGCTTCAATGGAGAGAATCCATCCGGTTTTCCATGTTTCTATGTTGAGGAAATTCGTGTCAGATCCGGGCAAGGTTCTTAGTGAACCTGATGTGGAGATCCAAGAAGATCTCACCTATGTTGAGCAGCCAGTGCGGATCATAGATGCCCAGATCAGAAAGCTAAGGAACAAGGAAATCCCGATGGTGAAAGTCCTTTGGAATCACCACAACATCGAGGAATGTACCTAGGAGACACGGGAGTCCATGCTCCAGCAATATCCTCATCTCTTCTAAGGTGAGTGTTTTGTGTTTTTGTTGTGTGTTTGGTATGAATGTTCATGTTTTATGCCATGCTATGTTTGTTTGGTGAACATTTGGGGACGAATGTTCTTAAGGGGGGAAGAATGTAATACCCGGCTAGACTCCGGTATCGGAATTCCTACCGTCCGGTGGAATCTCGGATGTCGGAAACCTCTAGAAGGGTAAAATCAAGTTTTCATAAAATATTTTAATGTATTTTATAGTTTTAAGCAAGAAAGAAATTGAGTTTTGAATGACAAAGACTATGGAGGCATTTCCAGGTTCGGCCGCCGAACCTCAAGTTCGGCCGCCGAACATTGGATAGTTTAGGGGGGCAAGTTAGGCTTTCAAAAGTAGCAAAGGTTCGGCCGCCGAACCTCATGTTCGGCCGCCGAACTTGCATGAGTTTTGGAGGCACTTTAGGCTGCCGAAGGGTAGTCTGGCCAGCCCCTATATAAGGGCTCTATGGCCGAAACGGGCGAGCTTTCTCTCCCTTTTCGGCCAACGGTGAGTCCATGCTCTCCCATAGTCGTTTTTGATGTTTTTCCTCCAATCTTTCGAGTTTTAATGAGTTTTATCTTGGCTTGATGTTATTTGAGCAAAAAGAGTGAAGTTGGTGACTTGGAGACCAAAGGAGCGAGATCTCCCC
The DNA here is from genome assembly GCF_001659605.2 of Manihot esculenta. Lineage (NCBI taxonomy): Eukaryota > Viridiplantae > Streptophyta > Magnoliopsida > Malpighiales > Euphorbiaceae > Manihot > Manihot esculenta. Next base: position 27,516,121 of record NC_035166.2, read on the forward strand.
CATCTCTGAGTTAGATCATCTTCCCTCTCGATCTTCAAGAGGTAAGAGTAGATCCACACTTCTTTTCAAGTTTTAGTTGAGTTTCATGAAGTTTCTTGGGGTAGAAATGCATGTGTAGGTTTATGTTGAGTTTTTGGGTTTATGTTGTGTTTATGGACAATGTGGATTGTATGTGTATGTTTGATGTGTTTTGGTTGGGGTTTAAGTTAGTTTGAGACCCCTATGTGCTTGTTGGCTTGAGTTTTGCATGTTGTAGAATAAGTAAATGTATGATTGAATGGATTGGGAGGCTTTTGTGCATTTGGAGGCTGAGTTCTGCCCATTGGAAGAACTCAGGTTCGGCAGCCGAAGGGACTTTCGGCCGCCGAACCTGCATGTGGAGGCCAGCCTTTGGCTGCCGAACCTTGCCCCCGAAAGTGGACTTTCGGCTCTGGAAGGGAGTTTCGGCCGCTGAAGGTGCCGCCAAACATGCATGAGTTTCGTCTCTGGAGGGAACCTTCGGCTGCCAAAAGTGCCGCCGAAGGTGCATGACTTTCGGCTCTGGAGCGACTTTCGGCCGCCGAACCTGCTGCCGAAAGTGCCCTGTTCAGCCCTCCTTTGCATGATTTCTATGATTGTTTTAAGGTGTTTTAGGGAGTTTGTGGGGAGTATTTTAGAGTCATGTTCATGTATGTTTGGTCCCTCATTTGAGTCCACCTGTGTAGGTTCGGACCCGAGGAACCGAGGACCCCAGCAGTGAGTCAGCTGCTTCAGTGTCTTGTCAGAGCTAGCCTAAGGTAAGTGGAATAACTATTTATGCTTTAAAGTAAATAAATCAGTTCTTAGCATGATTCACGCATCATGAATGCCATGAGATATATTAGGTTGCTTACATTAGAATTCACGAATATGTTGCATTGCATAATATGTTGATGATGTGGATGAGTGTTGGATGATCCTTTGGCCCTCACTATGATATGATATGTTATGAGATGGTAATGATACGGTGAAAGACCAGTGAGGCCCATTCTACGCCCCTGGCACTATGTAAGAGAAAGACTAGTGAGGCCCATTCTATGCCCTTGGCACTAATGGAATGTTATGTTATGTTATGCTATGTAAGAGAAAGACCAGTGAGGCCCATTCTACGCCCCTGGCACTATTGGAATGTGTAGAGGGCTATAGGTGACAAATTTATCCTTGATGTGATTTGTTTGTGATGTGATGCATTCCATGATATCATATATTTTAAATATAATATTTTATTATTCTACTCACTGGGCTCTAGTAGCTCACCCCACTCCCTTAATCCCCTAGGTTTGCAGGTACGGGATAGACCACGAGGTCAGCTAGAGTAAAGTCATGGTCATGTAATAGCTAGTGGTGGACATGATAAATATTGAAATGTAATGAATAGTATTAAGCAGTTATGTAATGTAATGATGTTATTGAGTATTAGAGTTGTGCTTGACCCCAGTATGTTGTTAATCCCTTTTGAGTACATGATTTTAATGATGTTTATGTAAACCAAACTTAATACATGTTATGTTACCCCATTGGAGCATTGTTGAGGACTCCAGTGTGGGGTTGATGTTTATGTTTATGAGTTGTGCATGCACAGGTTAAGTTTGGAAATGAATGAGAAAGTTCAAAATTTTTATGTAATTGTTGATCATGTATGGGATTAAACAGGTTTACATGATGTATGTCAGGCTTGCTACGAGTCCCGGCGGCCTTATGCCGATCTGGATCCTAGCACCGGTAGCGGTCCGGATTCCGGGTCGTTACACCCGGCTAGACCCCAGCATCGGAATTCTTACTTTTCGGCGGAATCTCCGTTGGAATCTAGAATTCTTGGATGTCGGAGCTTTCTAGAAGGGGGAAAACAGAGGTTTTTCAAACTGTTTTTACATGTTTTATGGTTTTGATTAAGAAAATTGAGTTTTGAAAAGAAAAAGACCAAGGAGGCAATTGCCAGGTTTGGCCGCCGAAAGTGAAGTTTGGCCGCCGAAAGTGGCATGTTTTTACTGCCACCGAATCCCCACTTCGGCTGCCGAAGGTGGTGGAGGTGTGGAAGCTGCTTAGGCCACCGAAGAAGGTTTGCCGGCCACCTATAAAAAGGCCCTTTGACCGGAAACAGAGTGTGTTTCACTCTCTTTTCGGGCAAAGGTAGGTTTTTGTCCTCCTTTGGTTGTTTTCATCTTGTTCTTCAAACTCTTGCAAGTTTTAATGAGTTTTGAACTTGGTTTTTGAAGTTTTGAGCATAGAAGGCAAAGTTTCGAGACTTGGAGATTCTGGATCGTTTTCCTCTATATCTCCGAGTTAGGACCATCGATCCTCTCGATCTTCAAGAGATAAGCATGGATCCTCACCTCCCCTTATGTTTTAAGCATGTTTTAAAGGGTTTAAGAGAGTTTTATGGAATGTTTAGAGTGGATCTAGAAGTTGGAGTATATGTTGATCATATGCTATATGAGATGCCATGTTATTGTTTGTGGGGTTTAACCTAGTTTTTAGGCCCCTATATGCATGGAAAAGGGTATATGTATGTTTTAGAGAAGTGGTATGCATGATATGGGTGTTTTTATAGGTTTTAGAGGCTGGGAACTTGAGTTTGGAACAGGTTCTGCCTGTCTGGGAAACCCAGGTTCGGCCGCCGAAGCAAGGTTCGGCCGCCGAACCCCTTGAGGAGGCTGTTTTGGCCGCCTAAACTCGCCCCCGAAAGTTTGAACTTTCGGCTTTGGAGGGGAGTTTCGGCCGCTGAACATGCCGTCGAAGGTGGGTGACTTTCGTCTCTGGAAGGACTTTTGGCCGCCGAACCCGCCCCCGAAAGTGTCTGACTTTCGGATCTGGAGGGACCTTCGGCCGCCGAACCTGCCGCCGAAAGTCCCTTGTCCAGCCTTCCTTTGCCCATTTTTTCCATGCATGTTTATGATGTTTTAGGGGGTTTTTGAGGAGATGTTCAGAGTTATGTTAGAGTATGTTCGGTCCCTCATTTGAGTCCACCCTTGTAGGTTCGGACCCGAGAAACCAAGGAGGCCCACAGAGTTAATTGATTCAGAGGTTGTTCAGCAGTTGCTAGAGGTGAGTGGAACTGAACTATGTTTTAAACTTAAATGAAAGTTTTAGCATGTTTCATGCATCATAAATGCCATGTTTATATTAGGATGTATTGCATTAGTGTTCACTAAGATGACGCATTGCATTATTTGTTGTTGATGTAGATGGACAACAGGACAATCCATTAGCCCTCTGGATATTGTTTCTATGTAACAGAAGTCCTGAGGAGCCCCACCGAGGGCCGGGCACAGAGTCTATTGTATGTAACAGAAGTCCTGAGGAGCTCCTTTGAGGGCCGGGCACAGAGCAGAGGGATTTTTGGATCAGTCCATCCTTGATATGATTTACTTGTGATGTGACGCATTTCATGATGGCATATGTATTTAAATGTTTTTATTGTTCTGCTCACTGGGCTCTAGTAAGCTCACCCCTCTCCCTAACCCCCATGTTTTCAGGGCCACAGAGAAGATAAAGGATCAACAAGGGTAAAGTCTAAGTGGAATAGTATAGAGTAGTGGACATGTATTGTACAAAGATATGATGTAATGTAATGTATATTGAGATAGTATTGTGCTTGGCCCTAGAGTATGTTAATCCCTTTTGTACATGATCATTTTATTATGTCTTATTATGTTTTATGATGAGAACCAAGCTTGATGTATATGATGATGACCCATCTAGAGCATTTGATGAGGGCTCTAGTATGTGGTTTTATGTTTACAGAGATAGTGCATGCACAGGTCAAGCTTGGTAAATGCAAAAGTTCAAAATTTTGATGGAAATGTATGATCATGTATGGGATTTAACAGGTACACAGAGTGCACAGTAGGCTTGCTATGGGTTCCGGCGACCTTAAGTCGACCTAAATCCTAGCGCCGGTAGCGGTCCGGTTTCCGGGTCGTTACAACTTCAATTCCCTGTTCTGACACAACATGCCCCAAGAATGAGATGCTCCTTAACCAGAACTCACACTTGGAGAACTTGGCATATAAGCCATGCTCCCTCAGGGTCTGCAAAACTAACCTCAGATGATGGGCATGCTCCTCTGCGTTTCTGGGATACACTAAGATATCATCAATGAAGACAATAACAAAGTGATCCAGATATTGACTGAAAACTCTGTTCATGAGATCCATGAATGCTGCAGGGGCATTGGTTAGCCCAAACGGCATTACTAGGAACTCATAATGCCATATCTGGTCCTGAACGTCGTCTTCAGCACATCTTCTTCTCTAATTCTGAGTTGGTGGTACCCGGATCTCAGATCTATCTTGGAGAAACAACCTGCTCCAGCTAGCTGGTCAAATAGATCATCGATCCTAGGTAACAGATACTTATTCTTGGTAGTGACTTTGTTCAACTGCCTATAGTGGCTACAATGTCTCAAGGATCCATCCTTCTTCTTTACAAACAGCACTGGAGCACCCCAAGGTGAGGTACTCGGTCGGATGAAACCCTTGTCTACCAACTCTTGCAACTGCTCCTTTAGCTCCTTCAACTCTGCTGGTGCCATCCTGTAGGGAGGGATAGAGATTGGTCTGGTTCCAGGCATCAATTCTATTTCAAACTCTATCTCCCTAGCAGGTGGTAGTCCTGGAAGCTCGTCTGGGAAGACATCTGGAAACTCTCTGACCATGGGCACTGAGGCGGGCTCCCTGATCTGACTATCTAGCTCTCTCACATGAGCTAGAAACCCCTGACAACCCTTCTTGAGCAACCTACGAGCCTGTAGGGCTGATATCAGGCCTCTAGGCATACCCCTCCTGTCTCCTCTAAAGACAACCTCTGACCCATCCCAATCTCTGAACCTGACTACCTTGTCTCTGCAGTCCAAGGTAGCACCGTGAGCGGATAGCCAATCCATCCCTAGAATGACGTCAAAATCAGTCAAATCTAGAACCACTTGGTCGGCTGGAAGGCATCTACTCTCAACAAAAACTGGACTGAACCGGCAGACTGACTCTGCCACTGATGGGTCACACTTGGGTCCACTGACCCAGAGGGGACATTCTAACCCAGAGACTATCAAATCCAACCTCTCTATGGCTCTCGGAGCAACAAAAGAATGAGATGCACCAGGGTCCATTAAAGCATACACATCTGAACAACCAATGATGAGATTACCTGACACCATGGTGTTGGATGTGTTTGCCTCCTGCTGTGTCATAGTGAAGATCCGAGCTGGAGCTGATGGACCTTCACCCCGGGAACTTGCTGAAGAAGAGGCTGCCCCTCTCCCTCTGCCTCTGCCACTGCCCTGAGTCGAGGCTGGAGCTACTGGCTGAGCCACACTACTAGAAGCCGTTTGCTGGGATGGTGCTAGAAAAGGTACCCTAGGACACTCCCGAGCCATGTGTCCCTCCTGCCCACACCTGAAGCAGGCTGTCGTCCCAAACCGACACACTCCCTTGTGTGGCTTACCACACCTCAAGAATTCTGAACTGTAACGACCCGGAAACCGGACCGCTACCGGCGCTAGGATCCAGATCGACATAAGGCCGCCGGGACCCGTAGCAAGCCTAACATACATCCTATCACCTGGTCAAATCCCATACATGATCAAAACATTAACATAAAAACTTAAACATCTGATGTATATACCGAGCTTGACCTGTATGCTACATAACTGGAAACATAAAGAACCCTCTACTAGAGCCCTCAACAAAAGCTCTAGCTGGGTCAACATGACATACATCAAGCTGGGATCACATCCGATGAACCAAAACCTAACCTGTGCATGCATCAAAACCATGAATATAAGACCTCAACTAGAGTCCTCATTAAATACTCCAGTATGGTAAACATCACATGCCACAAGTTTGGTTCAAACACAACTCAACATTAAAACATTATGTACATCATGTACTGAAAAGGGACTAACCAGACCTTAGGGCCAAGCACAATACTAATCCATAACATTACATTACAATACTTTATATCAATTTACATTACATGTCCACACTAAACACTAATCTATTACATAAGCATAACTTTACCCTTGACGTCTTCCTGGACTACCTCTGACCTGCAAACCTGGGGTTAGGGGAGAGGGGTGAGCTAAAAAGCCCAGTGAGTAGAACAATAAAATAGTTCATTAATTACATGCTATCATGAAATGCGTCACAACACAAACAATTCACATCACGGATTGGACATGACCTCAAAACTCCCTCTGTCGGTGCCCTGCCCCCAAAGGAGCTCACACAGGACTTTCAATCACATAACATGGTGCCCGACCCTAAAAGGGCTCACACAGGACTTACCCAACATAATGCCCGGTGTAATATCCGGCTAGAATCCGGCACCGGAATTTCTGTTGTCTGGTGGAATCCGGGGTGTTGGGAGTCTATATAAGGGTAGGAGTTATGTTTTCTAAGTATTATGATGTGTTTTATGGTTTTACAGTTCGATAGTGTTGCGTTTTGAAGAAAACATGGTTCATGGAGACTTTAGCCAAGTTCGGCCGCCGAAGGTAAGTTCGGCCGCCGAAAGTGCCCAATGTTCGGCTTCCGAAGATTAAGTTCGGCCCCCGAATGTTGCATGGTTTTGCATGCGATTCGGCAGCCGAAGCTGTGTTGGCCAGCCAGTTTTTGGGCATCCTTAGTCAGCATTTTGGACAGGTGTTATGTCCAACTTGTTGCCAGAAGCTTGGCCACGTCTCCCCTGGTTTATTTGCTGAGTGTGAGCAGCTCATACAGAGTGTTTTGATAGTTCACAAGGTTTTGAGCAAAACGCTAAGTGTTTGAGAGAGGTTGAGAGTTTGAGAGGAGTTGGTCCGTTTTCCCTTCGTCAGAGTGTTTAGCTTCTTGCTTCAGGAGGTAAGTGATGCTCTTGACCATGTTTCTATGTTTTTTGAAGGTTTTATGGGAGTTGTGGAGAGAGAGATGCATGTTTAGGTTGTAAATGGGAGTTTTGCGGATATATGCAGATTATGTGGTATGTTTGTTTTGTTGTTTGGGGTTATTAGATAGTTTTGGACCCCTGTGATCATATACGTGAGTATATGTGTGTTGAGGAGTTGGAGTATATATGGTTTGAGTGGTTGAAGGGAAGGAGAAGATGGTTTGCCGTTGAAGCTGAGTTTTGGATGAACTCAGGTTCGGCAGCCGAAGGTTCATTCGGCCGCCGAACCTCTTGCATGGTGGCTTGGCTACCATAGCCTGTTTTGCATGTTCGGCTCTGTTTGGGGGATTCGGCCGCCGAAGGTGCCGCCGAAGGTGCTTGAGTTTCGTCTCTGGAGAGGACATTCGGCCGCCGAACCTGCCGCCGAAAGTGTTCTGTCCAGCTTTCCTTTGCATGCTTTTGCATGAGGTTTAGAGTGAGTTTAAGGGGAGTCTTGGGAAGTTTAATAGAGTTGGTCAGCAGTTAGTTTGGTCCCTCATTTGAGTTTATTTGTACCTATACAGACCAGAGGAACCAGAGAGAGCAGCAGTGAGTACTGCTCCAGAGGTTCAGAGCCTGCAGAGTCAGTCAGTCCAGATAGCCAGAGGTGAGTGGAACTAAACTTAAGACTTTTAATTGAACCACAAACTGCTTTTAGCATATCTCATGCATCATGTTTATGCCATAGGTTGCTTGCATTAGTATTCACGAAGATGTTGCATTGCATCGTTATTTGGTGATGTGAGTGAATGCTGAATGATCCAATAGTCTCAGACAGGAAGTCCAGGAGCCTTTGACTACGCCCTGGCAGGTATAGCGAAGTCCAGGAGCCTTTGACTACGCCCTGGCAGGTATAGCAAAGTCCAGGAGCCTTTGACTACGCCCTGGCAATGGTAAGTACAGAGGTGTTATATACACATATACATATATGACAGGAAGACCAGGTGCTCGATTCTACGCCCTGGCACAGAGTTACTGGGACTATGTGGTGACAGGTTTACTCTTGATGTGGCTTGTCTGTGATATGGTGCATTCCATGAGATCATATTTTACTGAGATGTTTTACTGTTCTACTCACTGGGCTATAGAGCTCATCCCACTCCCTTAACCCCAGTTTTGCAGGTTCAGTGTACAGTGTACAGGGACAGTCCAGCAGAGTACAGGAAAAGTAAAGAGATCTGTAATAGCTTAGAGTGGACATGTAATATTAAAGAGATGTAATAGTTATTGCTTGACCTAGTGATGTATGTTTTGTACATGATCTGTATATGTATATATGTTTTCCTGTATGTGAAAACCAGGCTTAACAGGTATGAGTTAACCCATCTAGAGCAAGCTCTAGTCAGGGATACAGAGTACAGAGTACATGAGTACAGAGTACAGAGATAGTGCATGCACAGGTTAAGCCTTGGTTCAGAAAAGAGTTTTATTTTATTGTCACAGAAAATGTATGATCATGTATGAGGTTTACAGGTACACAGAGAGTATAGCAGGCTTGCTACGGGTTCTGGCGGCCTTAAGCCGACCTGAATCCTAGCGCCGGTGACGGTCCATTTTAGGGTCGTTACAGATTGGTATCAGAGCCCTAGGTTCATATGATCAGACCTATAGAGACAGTGTTGGGCTCAGACAGGTTAGAAGTGGTCAAGCACAATAGGAAATCATGTCCACTAGGATAGGGTCTTGAGTCCTATCTGCTATGATATGCCATGAGTGTTGTATGTGTATGATTGATATGTGATGTTTATGTGCTAAAGTGGTATGTTATATGTTGTGTTTCCAGAGTAAAGATGCGAGGAACTCGTCGATCAGCTCGATTGACTAGAGTCCCACCAGAGAATGAGAGACCAGCTGCTCGTCCTCCTGCATTGCCAAGGGCAAGGTCTCAGAGATCTAGCAGGGAAGGTACGTCAATAGACCCTAGAAGGTCTGTCGACGAGAGCAGAAGAGGAACAGCTAGGGGAGGAAGATCAGAGGAAAGGAGGGAAGCTATGGAGATTGAGCAGTCTAGAGATGACAGCATGGGTATAGGCAGTTTTGAGGAAGGTATGGGAGAGTCGCAGGGAGGTGCTCAGACCTCAGGTTTTGGCTATCCAGAGTATCCAATGGGAGGTATGTCGGAGTACTCGAGTTTTGTGCCATATCCTCCTTATATGCCTTATATGCCTTATCCTTACTATCCAGCATATCCTATGTATCCCTCTTCCCCTACCCATCCAAGTGCAGCACACCTAGAGCCAAATGAACCAGTACTACCACCAGAACCAGTAGCCCCTGTTGTTGACAGACATGAACCTAGCTCATCTGGAGGTAAAGTCCAAATGACGGAGTACTTGAAATTGGATTCTCCTAAATACAACACGGGAGATGATCCATTTGATTACCTCAGAGCAGTTAGGATGATAACCAGTGAATTGGGAGCAGATGATAGGAGAGCCATTGAGATGGCAGGTTTCACATTAAAATGCAAGAAAGCTAAAGAATGGTTTAAGAATTATGTGGAGCCTAGAATGGACAGCATGTCCTGGGGAGAGTTCGCCAATGAGTTTGCAGGGTGGGCTTTTCCTGACAGTTCGAGGGAGATGAAAGTAATTGAATTTGAACAGTTGAGACAGACAGATGAGATGAGTGTTGATGAATTCACAGATAAGTTTCTGGATCTGCTTCAGTACGTGGGTCAAGCCTATGATACTGATCAGAAGAAAGCAAGGAGATATACTATGAGACTGCATCCCAGGTATGCTTCCTTGATTCTTCCAGCAGAAAAGGAGAGTTTCCACACGATAGTGGACGCAGCCAGGAAAATGGAAGCTAGTGCCAATATTCAGAAACAGTCAAAGGCACAGGCTTCGGGTTCTAAAGCCCCCACACCAAGCAGTAAAAGATGGGATAGAGCAAAAGGAACAAAGAGTAAGTTCTGGAGTAAAGTCAAGTCAGGTCTGGGAATAGGTAGTGGCTCAAGCTCTGGCACAGCTCCAGTCTGCAGACGATGCGGAAAACCACATGGAGGAGTTTGTCGGTTGGGATCTACAGCTTGTTTTCGATGTGGACAGGAAGGGCATATTGCTCGGGATTGTCCGCAGATGACTTTTGCACCATCCCAGCAGATGAGTTCAGGCAGTGTGGTACAGCCAGTTGTACGGCCAGTAGCTCCAGTCATGCCTCAGACTAGTGGCAGAGGTAGAGGGAGAGGGGTAGCCTCTACTTCAGCAGCAGGTTCCCGAGGTGGAAATCCGGTAGCCCCAGCACGGATTTTCACAGTGACACAGGAGGAGGCTAACACGTCGAACACAGTGGTGTCAGGTAAGCTCATCATTGGGTGTTCAGATGTGTATGCGTTGATGGACCCCGGTGCTTCTCATTCCTTTATTGCTTCAAGAGCCATAGAGCGATTGGGTTTGATCAGTTCTGAGTTAGAGTATCCTCTCTGGGTCAGTGGACCTAGATGTGACCCATCAGTGGCAGTGTCAGTCTGTCGTTTCAGTCCAGTGTTTATCGAGGGTAGATACCTTCCAGCTGACCTTGTGGTTCTAGATTTGACGGATTTTGATGTCATTCTAGGGATGGATTGGTTATCTACATATAGTGCTACGTTAGACTGTCGAGAGAAGCTAGTGAGTCTCAGAGACTAGGATGGGTCAGAGTGTGTCTTCAGAGGAGACAGGAGAGGTACACCCAGAGGTATGATTTCAGCCCTTCAGGCTCGTCGTTTGCTTAGGAGGGGTTGTCAGGGGTTTCTAGCTCATGTGAGAGAGCTAGACAGTCAGGTGAGGGAACCAGCCACAGTACCAGTAGTCCGAGAGTTTCTCGATGTGTTCCCAGACGATTTGCCAGGACTACCACCTGATAGGGAGATAGGGTTTGAAATTGAATTACTGCCAGGTACCAGACCTATCTCTATTCCTCCCTACAGGATGGCGCCAGCTGAGTTAACAGAGTTGAAAGAACAGTTGCAGGACTTGGTAGATAAGGGTTTCATCCGCCCTAGTACCTCACTTTGGGGTGCTCCAGTGCTATTTGTCAGAAAGAAGGATGGATCCCTCAGACTTTGTATCGACTACAGACAGTTGAACAAGGTCACTATCAAGAATAGGTATCCCTTACCTCGGATTGATGATCTATTTGACCAGCTAGCTGGAGCAGGTTGTTTCTCGAAAATAGATCTGAGATCTGGGTATCATCAGTTGAGAGTCAGAGAGGCAGATGTGCCTAAGACAGCTTTCCGGACCAGATATGGGCATTATGAGTTCTTAGTGATGCCGTTCGGGTTGACTAACGCCCCTGCAGCATTTATGGATCTCATGAACAGGGTATTCAGTGAGTTTCTGGATCACTTTGTCATTGTGTTTATCGATGATATCTTAGTGTATTCCAGAGATGCAGAGGAGCATGCCCAGCATCTGAGGATCGTTTTGCAGACACTGAGAGAGCATGGTTTATATGCCAAGTTCTCGAAGTGTGAGTTTTGGTTACGGAGCATTGCCTTCTTGGGACATGTGGTATCAGCAGAGGGTATTGAGGTAGATCCCAAGAAGATAGAGGCGGTAGCTAATTGGCCCAGACCCACGACAGTGACTGAGATTAAAAGCTTTCTGGGACTGGCAGGTTACTACAGGAGGTTCGTTCAGAACTTCTCAAAGATAGCAGCTCCTATGACCAAATTGACTCAGAAGAACCAGAAGTTTATCTGGTCAGACCAGTGTGAAGAGAGCTTTGAGGAGCTCAAGAGGAGATTGACAACAGCACCAGTGTTAGCTCTGCCTGTCAGTAATGAAGAGTTCACAGTGTTCTGTGATGCATCTCGAGTGGGATTGGGTTGTGTATTGATGCAAAGTGATAGAGTAATAGCTTATGCTTCTAGACAGTTGAAGAAGCACGAGTTGAATTACCCTACCCATGACCTAGAGATGGCAGCAGTTATCTTTGCACTTAAGATGTGGCGGCATTACCTCTACGGGGTTAAATGCGAGATCTTCACCGATCACAAGAGTTTACAGTACATCTTAAGTCAGAGAGAGCTGAATTTGCGGCAGAGAAGGTGGGTCGAATTGCTCAGTGATTATGATTGTAAAATCCAGTATCATCCGGGTAAGGCGAATGTTGTCGCAGACGCCCTAAGCCGGAAGTCACTAGGCAGTTTATCCCATATAGCAGCAGAGCGGAGACCAGTTGTGATGGAGCTTTATAAGCTCTTTGACGAGGGATTACAGCTAGAGTTGTCTGGTACAGGTGTATTGATAGCACAGATGAGAGTGACACCTGTGTTTCTGGAGCAGATAGCTCAGAGACAGCATGAGGACCCTGAGTTGATGAAAATTGCCAGGACTGTTCAGTCAGGCAATAGTGTAGAGTTCAGATTTGACAGCAAAGGGATCCTTCGCTATGGGAGTCGACTTTGTGTACCAGATAGGGGTAGTGTGAAGGAAGACATTATGAGGGAAGCTCATAATGCGAGGTATAGTGTGCACCCAGGAGCCACCAAGATGTATCAGGATCTGAAAAGGGTCTATTGGTGGCCAGCCATGAAGAAAGAAGTGGCACAGTTCGTGACAGCCTGTGAGGTTTGTCAGAGGGTAAAATTAGAGCATCAGAAACCAGCCGGAATGCTTAACCCATTACCGATTCCAGAGTGGAAATGGGAGAACATAGCCATGGATTTTGTAATGGGTTTACCAGTAGCGTCCAACAGGATAGACTCGATATGGGTGATTGTGGACAGACTCACGAAATCTGCTCATTTTCTTCCAGTACGGAGTAACTATTCTGTGGATAAGTTGGCACAGGTCTATCTGGATGAGATAGTGAGATTACATAGAGTTCCAGTGTCTATAGTTTCAGACAGAGGACCTCAGTTTACCTCCCGCTTTTGGCGGAGTCTGCAAAGTGCGATGGGCACGAGATTGGATTTTAGTACTGCTTTCCACCCACAGACTGATGGACAGTCAGAAAGGACCATCCAGACCATAGAGGATATGCTTCGACTATGTGTGTTAGACTTTGGCGGTTCTTGGCGGCAGTGTAACGACCCGGAAACCGGACCGCTACCGGCGCTAGGATTCAGGTCGGCTTAAGGCCGCCGGAACCCGTAGCAAGCCAAACATACATCCTGTGAACCTGTTCAATCCCATACATGAACCAAAACATACATAAAAATTAAAACTTTTCTTTCATTTAAACATTTCTTTACCCAGCCTAGCCTGTGCAAGCATAACCATAACATAAACCCCTCATTGGAGTTCTCAACAAATACTCCAATGGGGTACATAACATATATCAGGCTTGGGTTACATAAACATCATAAAACATTTATCTCATGTATTCAAGGGATTACAACAGACTCTAGTCAAGCACACTATATAACTTACATTACATTACATAACATACTTTTACATTATGAATAAACCATGTCCACTTCTATGCTATTACAGAGACTTCTCTTACTCTTGCTGACTTCTCTATCTACACAGTACCTGCAAGACTGGGGTTAGGGGAGAGGGGTGAGCTAAAAAGCCCAGTGAGTAAAAAGTAAAAAACATGATATTAATTCCTCCCTTTTTAGGTATTTTATTCTTAATTTTATTATTATTATCATTTGATTTAGTTCCACACTTTTTAGGTATATTATTATTCATTTTATTATTAACATTGAATAACTTAACTTTTACTTCACATGCTTTCATGAAATGCAACACATCACATTTAATCACATAAAGGATGGTATTGTCACCATTAGTCCTCACATCTCCAAGTGCCAGGGGCGTAGAATGGGCCTCGCTGGTCTTTCTCTTACATAACATACATATCATAACATTCCAAAGTGCCAGGGGCGTAGAATGGGCCTCGCTGGTCTTTCTCTTACATAGTGCCAGGGGCGTAGAATGGGCCTCACTGGTCTTCCATAACATATCATCATAACATAACATTAGAGGACTATGGATCACCCAATAACCATCCACATCAACATCAAATTATGCAAATGCAACATATTCGTGAATTTCTAATGCAAACATCCTGAACATCACATGGCATTAATGATGCATGAGTATGCTATCAGATTCATTCATTTGTTCATTCATTCATTACTTAAAAACTTAGGGAATAATCCCACTCACCTGGTGACCGAAGCTTTAACGACGGACTCTGAAAGACTATCTCACAACCGGGGGTCTCGGGTCCTCGGGTCCGAACCTACACAGGTGGACTCAAATGAGGCACCAAACAACAAGAACATAACTCTAATCATACCCCCAAAAACTTCCTAAAAACACCTCAAAACATCCCTAGAAAACATGCAAGAAAAGGCTGGGAAGGGCACTTTCGGCGGCACCTTCGGCGGCCGGAAGTCCCTCCAGAGCCGAAAGTCAGGCAGGTTCGGCGGCACCTTCGGCGGCCGAAACTCCCAGACAGAGACGAAACTCATGCATGTTCGGCGGCACCTTCGGCGGCCGAAAGTCTCGGACAGAGCCGAAACTCAAACTTTCGGGGGCAGGCTTCGGCAGCCTAAAGCTGCCTCCCACGCTGGTTCGGCGGCCGAAAGTACCTTCGGCTGCCGAACCTGGTTTCTGCCAAAGGGCAGAAACTTGGTTCCTCTTGCCCAAAACAACCCCCTACACAACCAATCATGCATAAACCTATTCTACAACAATCATACTCAAGCATACAAACTCCTAGGGGCCTCCAACAAGCTTAAACCCCAACTACAACACACAAGCAAGCCACATTGCACATAAACACACATTAAACCATGGATTTTTCATAAAAACTCATCAAGCCTACTCATGCATTTCTACCCCAAAAACTTGCATAAAACTTACTTAAAACACATATAGAACTAGAGATCGGCTCTTACCTCTTGAAGATCGAGAGAGAAACGATCCTAGCTCGAAGATGGGGAGATTCGAGTTCTTGAACCTCAAAGCTCCAAAACTTGCTTAAACTTTAAAACTCTTCAAAAACAAGATGTAACTTGTTAAGATCTAAAGGATTTGAGGGAAAACACTTAAAATGATCATAGGAGGGCTAAAGCTTACCGTCGGCCGAAATGGGAGAGAAAACCTCGCCTGTTTCGGTCACGGGGTCTCTTATAGGGCAGGTTCTGTCACCTTTAGGCGGCCTAACGTGCCCCCACATCTCATGCATGTTCGGCGGCCGAACATGAGGTTCGGCGGCCGAACCTTGAGTCTTTCAAACAAGGCTTTCGGAGGCCTAAAGCGCTCCCAAAACCCCACCATGTTCGGCGGCCGAACCTCACTTTCGGCGGCCGAACCTGGCAAAGCCTCCTTTGGTCTTTTTCATTCAAAAACTCAATTTCCTTTTTGTTTAAAACATAAAATACATTAAAAACATTTCATAAAACATGGTTTTACCCTTCTAGAGGTTTCCGACATCCGAGATTCCACCGGACGGTAGGAATTCCGATACCGGAGTCTAGCCGGGTATTACATTCTTCCCCCCTTAAGAACATTCGTCCCCGAATGTTCACCAAACAACACATAACATGGCAAACATATAACATACATACTAAGCACATCAACACATAGGGATCTAACCTTAAAAGAGCTGAGGGTACTGCTGGAGCATAGACTCCCGTGTCTCCCAAGTGCACTCTTCCAAGTTGTGGTGGTTCCACAGGACTTTCACCATCGGGATTTCCTTGTTTCTTAACTTTCTGATCTGCGTGTCTATGATCCGTACTGGCTGTTCAACATAGGTGAGATCCTCTTGGACCTCCACATCAGGCTCACTAAGAACCTTGCTCGGATCTGACACAAACTTCCTCAACATCGAAACATGGAAGACCGGATGGATTCTTGCCATTGAAGCAGGTAAATCTAGCTTGTACGACACATTCCCAATCTTTTGCAAGATTTCAAAGGGTCCGATGTATCGTGGGGCTAGTTTACCTTTCTTCCCGAAGCGAACCACTCCCTTCATTGGAGACACCTTGAGCAATACCAGATCCCCCTCCTGAAACTCTAACTGCCTTCTGCGGTAGTCTGTATAACTCTTCTGCCTGCTTGCAGCAGTCTTGATTCTTTCTCTGATTATGGGTACCACCCTGCTGGTAATCTCTACTAGCTCAGGCCCTGCCAAGGCCTTCTCTCCAACTTCCTCCCAGCAAACAGGTGATCTGCACTTCCTTCCGTACAAAGCCTCATATGGAGCCATCCCGATGCTAGCATGATGGCTGTTATTGTAGGCAAACTCCACCAAAGGTAGATGCTGCCTCCAAGAACCGCCAAAGTCCAGCACACACATTCTGAGCATATCCTCGATAGTCTGGATGGTCCTTTCTGACTGTCCATCAGTCTGGGGGTGGAAGGCAGTACTGAAATCCAACCTAGTACCCATGGCATTCTGCAGACTCCGCCAAAACCTGGAGGTGAACTGGGGCCCTCTATCTGACACTATCGAAACGGGAACCCCGTGCAGCCTGACGATCTCGTCCACATACACCTGCGCCAACTTGTCCACAGAATAGCCACTCCTGACAGGAATGAAGTGAGCAGATTTGGTGAGTCTGTCCACAATCACCCATATGGAGTCCACTCTGTTGGACGCCGCTGGTAACCCTACTACGAAGTCCATAGCTATATTTTCCCATTTCCATTCTGGAATAGGTAGCGGGTTAAGCATTCCAGCTGGCTTCTGATGTTCCAGCTTCACCCTCTGACACACTTCGCAGGCTGACACGAACTGTGCCACTTCTTTCTTCATTGCTGGCCACCAATAAACCTTTTTCAAATCTTGATACATCTTGGTGGCTCCGGGGTGAATGCTGTATCTTGCATTATGAGCCTCTCTCATAATGTCTCCTTTTAGCCCTATGTCGTCTGGTACACATAATCGACTCCCATAGCGGAGGATCCCTTTACTGTCGAATCTGAACTCACTATCATTGCCTGACTGAACAGTCCTGGCAATCTTCACTAACTCGGGGTCCTCATGCTGTTTCTGAGCAACTTGCTCAAGGAACACGGGTGTCACTTTCATCTGAGCCAACAAGGCACCTGTACCCGACAACTCTAACTGTAGCCCTTCTTCGATGAGCTTGTAGAACTCCTTTACTACTGGTCTTCGTTCTGCCGTGATGTGGGATAGACTGCCGAGTGATTTCCGGCTTAAGGCATCAGCTACTACATTAGCCTTACCCGGATGATACTGGATTTTGCAATCGTAGTCACTGAGCAGTTCTACCCATCTTCTCTGTCTCAAATTCAAATCTCTTTGACTCAGGATGTGCTGCAGGCTCTTATGATCTGTAAAGATCTCACATTTTACCCCATAGAGGTAGTGCCTCCACATCTTGAGTGCAAAGATTACTGCTGCCATCTCAAGGTCATGTGTGGGGTAATTCAACTCATGCTTCTTCAGCTGCCTAGAAGCATAAGCAATCACCCTCTCATTCTGCATCAGTACACAACCCAGTCCCACACGGGACGCATCACAAAAGACTGTAAAGTCCTCATCACCAGATGGCAGAGCTAAAACTGGTGCTGAAGTCAACCTCTTCTTAAGTTCTTCAAAACTCTCTTCGCACTGGTCGGTCCACAGAAATTTCTGATTCTTCCTGGTTAACCTGGTCAGAGGAGCTGCTATCTTTGAGAAGTCCTGAACGAACCTCCTGTAGTAACCAGCCAAACCCAAGAAACTTCTAATCTCTGTCACTGAAGTGGGTCTAGGCCAGTTAGCCACAGTTTCTGTCTTCTTGGGGTCCACCTCAATACCATTCTCTGACACTACATGCCCCAAGAACGAAATGCTCCTCAGCCAGAATTCACATTTAGAGAACTTGGCATACAAGCCATGTTCCCTCAAAGTCTGCAAGACCAACCGCAGATGATGGGCATGCTCTTCTGCATTCCTGGAATACACTAAGATATCATCTATGAAGACAATAACGAAGTGATCCAGGTATTGGCTAAATACTCTGTTCATGAGATCCATGAATGCTGCAGGGGCGTTTGTTAACCCGAACGGCATCACTAGGAACTCATAGTGCCCATATCTGGTTCTGAAAGCTGTCTTCGGCGCGTCCTCATCTCTGATCCTCAGCTGATGATACCCAGATCTCAGATCTATTTTGGAGAAACAACCTGCTCCTGCTAGCTGGTCGAATAGATCATCGATCCTAGGCAACGGGTACTTGTTCTTGGTAGTGACCTTGTTCAACTGTCTGTAGTCGATACAAAGTCTAAGGGATCCATCCTTCTTTTTCACGAACAACACTGGAGCACCCCAGGGTGAGGTACTCGGTCGGATGAAACCCTTATCTACCAGCTCCTGCAACTGTTCTTTAAGCTCTTTCAGCTCTGCTGGCGCCATCCTGTAGGGAGGGATAGAGATCGGTCTGGTTCCTGGCATCAATTCTATCTCGAACTCTATCTCCCTAGGAGGCGGTAAACCTGGCAGTTCGTCTGGGAAGACATCTAAGAACTCTCTAACCACAGGCACTGAGGCGGGCTCTCTGACATCTCTGTCTAGCTCTCTCACATGAGCTAGATAACCCTGACAACCCCTCCTGAGCAGCCTACGAGCCTGTAGGGCTGATATCAAACCTCTAGGTGTACTCCCCCTGTCTCCTCTAAAGACAACCTCTGACCCATCCTGACATCTGAACTTAACTACCTTGTCTCTGCAATCCAAGGTAGCACCATGGGTAGATAGCCAATCCATCCCTAGAATGACGTCAAAATCTGTCAAGTCTAGAACCACAAGGTCGGCGGATAGGCATCTTCCCTCTATGAAAACTGGACTGTACTGGCAGACTGACTCCGCCACTGACGGGTCACACTTGGGTCCACTAACCCATAGGGGACACTCTAACCCAGAGACCATCAAACCCAACCTCTCGACCGCTCTCGGAGAAACAAAAGAATGGGATGCACCCGGGTCCATTAAGGCATAAGCATCTGAACAACCAATGATGATATTACCTGACACCACGGTGTTGGATGCGTTTGCCTCCTGCTGTGTCATAGTGAAGATCCGTGCTGGAGCTGACGGACCTTCCCCTCTGTAAGCTGATGAAGAAGAGGCTGACCCTCTCCCTCGGCCTCTGCCACTGGCCTGTGTCGCGGCTGAAGCTGCTGGCTGTGCCACACTACCCGAAGTAGTCTGCTGGGGCCGTGCCATAGGAACTGCTCTAGGACACTCCATGGACATGTGTCCCTCCTGCCCACACCTGTAGCAGGCTGTTGTCCCAAAACGGCATACCCCTCTGTGTAGCTTACCACACCGTGCACACACTGCATTATCAGCACCAGAGCTTGAGCCACTTCCTAGTCCCAGACCTGATTTGATCTTGCTCCAGAACTTATTCTTCTTTGGTTTCTTAGTGGTACTGCTCCACTTCTTACTAGCTGAACTCAAGGATGAAGGATCTATCCTTCCCCCACCTGGGGTCTTAGAACCAGAAGGTTGTGCCACTGACTGTTTAACTTTTCCCTCTATTACGGCACTAGCCTCCATTCTCCTGGCCATGTCTATAATGGCATGGAAACTTTCTCTATCGGCTGACTGAATCAAAGAGGAATACCTGGAATTGAGCCTCATGGTATACCTCCTCGACTTCTTCGAATCTGTGTCCAGATGTTGCCCAGCAAACGGCAACAACTCTAAGAATCTATCGGTGTACTCATCGACACCCATCTCATCTGTCTGTTTCAGCTGTTCAAACTCAATCATCTTCAACTCCCTTGAACTGTCAGGGAAAGCCCAACCTGCGAACTCAGTCGCGAACTCCTCCCATGAAAGATTGTCCACCCTCGGTTTCACATAGCCCTTGAACCACTCACGGGCCTTTTTGCATTTCAGGGTGAAACCAGCCATCTGAATGGCTCTGCTGTCATCAGCACCTATCTCATCTGTAATTGTTTTGACCTTCTCCAGGTACACAAACGGATCATCACCTGTATCAAACTGGGGAGCACCCAACTTCATGTAGTCGGTCATCTTGGCCTTGCTCCCTCTAGATGAGGTAGGTTGAGGTCTTTGGGTTTCTGGAACTGTGGGTTCTGCTGGTGGTGGTGGTGCGACATCCCCTGGGATAGGGTTTGCCGTGCCTGGATGGAAGGATGGAGGTGGGTACATAGGGTACTGTGGATACTGTGGGTAGAAAGGTGGGTATGGCATGTGAGAAGGGTAATGATTAAAACTGGGGTAATCCGATGTACTTCCCATCGAATACCCGGGGTATGGTGAAAAAGGTGGGTACTGGGGTGGTAGAACAAACCCCGAGGCCTGAGTGCCTCCCTGAGACTCACCCATGCCCTCTTCTGGCATGTTTACACCAAGGTTACCGTCCCTCCTCTGCTCCACATCCATCTCTTCTTCTCCATCAACTGACATTCTTTCCTGAACTGTACCCCTTACTGATCTGCTTCTACCCAGATCCAAGGACCTTCTAGGGTCCCTCACTGTTCTGTCTCTGTTGGACCTGCTTGACATTGCCCTTGGCAATGCTGGAGGACGGGCGCTCGTGCCCTCATCCTCCGGTGGCACTCTAGTCAATCTAGCTGATCGACGAGTTCCTCGCATTCTGTTTACTGAAAAACAGCACAGATAACAAAACATTAGCATCAGATGGTTCATGTGGAAACACATGAACCCACATCATATACACATCATAATCATAGCATATCTCATGGCATACATACTTGCATTCTAGACAGGACTCTACATCCTATCCTAGTGGACATGATTTCCTATTGTGCTTGACCTTTCTATAACATCTATGAGCCCGACACTCTAGGTCCGACCATATGAACCTAGGGCTCTGATACCATTTTGTAACGACCCGGAAACCGGACCGCTACCGGCGCTAGGATTCAGGTCGGCTTAAGGCCGCCGGAACCCGTAGCAAGCCAAACATACATCCTGTGAACCTGTTCAATCCCATACATGAACCAAAACATACATAAAAATTAAAACTTTTCTTTCATTTAAACATTTCTTTACCCAGCCTAGCCTGTGCAAGCATAACCATAACATAAACCCCTCATTGGAGTTCTCAACAAATACTCCAATGGGGTACATAACATATATCAGGCTTGGGTTACATAAACATCATAAAACATTTATCTCATGTATTCAAGGGATTACAACAGACTCTAGTCAAGCACACTATATAACTTACATTACATTACATAACATACTTTTACATTATGAATAAACCATGTCCACTTCTATGCTATTACAGAGACTTCTCTTACTCTTGCTGACTTCTCTATCTACACAGTACCTGCAAGACTGGGGTTAGGGGAGAGGGGTGAGCTAAAAAGCCCAGTGAGTAAAAAGTAAAAAACATGATATTAATTCCTCCCTTTTTAGGTATTTTATTCTTAATTTTATTATTATTATCATTTGATTTAGTTCCACACTTTTTAGGTATATTATTATTCATTTTATTATTAACATTGAATAACTTAACTTTTACTTCACATGCTTTCATGAAATGCAACACATCACATTTAATCACATAAAGGATGGTATTGTCACCATTAGTCCTCACATCTCCAAGTGCCAGGGGCGTAGAATGGGCCTCGCTGGTCTTTCTCTTACATAACATACATATCATAACATTCCAAAGTGCCAGGGGCGTAGAATGGGCCTCGCTGGTCTTTCTCTTACATAGTGCCAGGGGCGTAGAATGGGCCTCACTGGTCTTCCATAACATATCATCATAACATAACATTAGAGGACTATGGATCACCCAATAACCATCCACATCAACATCAAATTATGCAAATGCAACATATTCGTGAATTTCTAATGCAAACATCCTGAACATCACATGGCATTAATGATGCATGAGTATGCTATCAGATTCATTCATTTGTTCATTCATTCATTACTTAAAAACTTAGGGAATAATCCCACTCACCTGGTGACCGAAGCTTTAACGACGGACTCTGAAAGACTATCTCACAACCGGGGGTCTCGGGTCCTCGGGTCCGAACCTACACAGGTGGACTCAAATGAGGCACCAAACAACAAGAACATAACTCTAATCATACCCCCAAAAACTTCCTAAAAACACCTCAAAACATCCCTAGAAAACATGCAAGAAAAGGCTGGGAAGGGCACTTTCGGCGGCACCTTCGGCGGCCGGAAGTCCCTCCAGAGCCGAAAGTCAGGCAGGTTCGGCGGCACCTTCGGCGGCCGAAACTCCCAGACAGAGACGAAACTCATGCATGTTCGGCGGCACCTTCGGCGGCCGAAAGTCTCGGACAGAGCCGAAACTCAAACTTTCGGGGGCAGGCTTCGGCAGCCTAAAGCTGCCTCCCACGCTGGTTCGGCGGCCGAAAGTACCTTCGGCTGCCGAACCTGGTTTCTGCCAAAGGGCAGAAACTTGGTTCCTCTTGCCCAAAACAACCCCCTACACAACCAATCATGCATAAACCTATTCTACAACAATCATACTCAAGCATACAAACTCCTAGGGGCCTCCAACAAGCTTAAACCCCAACTACAACACACAAGCAAGCCACATTGCACATAAACACACATTAAACCATGGATTTTTCATAAAAACTCATCAAGCCTACTCATGCATTTCTACCCCAAAAACTTGCATAAAACTTACTTAAAACACATATAGAACTAGAGATCGGCTCTTACCTCTTGAAGATCGAGAGAGAAACGATCCTAGCTCGAAGATGGGGAGATTCGAGTTCTTGAACCTCAAAGCTCCAAAACTTGCTTAAACTTTAAAACTCTTCAAAAACAAGATGTAACTTGTTAAGATCTAAAGGATTTGAGGGAAAACACTTAAAATGATCATAGGAGGGCTAAAGCTTACCGTCGGCCGAAATGGGAGAGAAAACCTCGCCTGTTTCGGTCACGGGGTCTCTTATAGGGCAGGTTCTGTCACCTTTAGGCGGCCTAACGTGCCCCCACATCTCATGCATGTTCGGCGGCCGAACATGAGGTTCGGCGGCCGAACCTTGAGTCTTTCAAACAAGGCTTTCGGAGGCCTAAAGCGCTCCCAAAACCCCACCATGTTCGGCGGCCGAACCTCACTTTCGGCGGCCGAACCTGGCAAAGCCTCCTTTGGTCTTTTTCATTCAAAAACTCAATTTCCTTTTTGTTTAAAACATAAAATACATTAAAAACATTTCATAAAACATGGTTTTACCCTTCTAGAGGTTTCCGACATCCGAGATTCCACCGGACGGTAGGAATTCCGATACCGGAGTCTAGCCGGGTATTACAGGCAGCATCTACCTTTGGTGGAGTTTGCCTGTAATAACAGCCATCATGCTAGCATTGGGATGGTTCCTTATGAAGCTTTGTATGGGAGGAAGTGCAGATCCCCTGTTTGCTGGGAAGAGGTAGGAGAGAAGGCTCTTGCAGGGCCAGAGTTAGTAGACATTACCAGTAGAATGGTGCCCTTGATCAGAGATAGAATCAGGATCGCTCAGAGTAGACAGAAAAGTTATGCAGACGTTCGCAGAAAGCAGTTAGAGTTTCAAGAGGGTAATTGGGTATTGCTAAAAGTGTCTCCAATGAAAGGAGTGGTTCATTTTGGAAAGAAAGGTAAATTGGCTCCACGGTACATTGGACCCTTTGAGGTGTTGCAGAGGATCGGAAATGTGTCGTATAAACTGGATTTACCTGCTTCTATGGAGAGAATTCACCCGGTATTTCATGTGTCTATGCTACGACAGTTTGTGTCAGATCCGAATCAGGTTCTGAGTGAGCCTGAGGTGGAGATTCATACGGATCTCACCTATATAGAGCAGCCAGTGCGGATTCTGGACACGCAGATCAGACAGCTAAGGAACAAGGAGATTCCGATGGTGAAAGTTCTATGGAACCACCATAATCTAGAAGAGTGCACCTGGGAGACGCGGGAGTCTATGCTCCAGCAGTATCCATATTTGTTTTGAGGTTAGTTTTCTCCGTTTCATGTGTTAATTGTATGTTTTAGGAACCTTCAAGGACGAATGTTCTTAAGGAGGGGAGAATGTAATATCCGGCTAGAATCCGACACCGGAATTTCTGTTGTCTGGTGGAATCCGGGGTGTTGGGAGTCTATATAAGGGTAGGAGTTATGTTTTCTAAGTATTATGATGTGTTTTATGGTTTTACAGTTCGATAGTGTTGCGTTTTGAAGAAAACATGGTTCATGGAGACTTTAGCCAAGTTCGGCCGCCGAAGGTAAGTTCGGCCGCCGAAAGTGCCCAATGTTCGGCTTCCGAAGATTAAGTTCGGCCCCCGAATGTTGCATGGTTTTGCATGCGATTCGGCAGCCGAAGCTGTGTTGGCCAGCCAGTTTTTGGGCATCCTTAGTCAGCATTTTGGACAGGTGTTATGTCCAACTTGTTGCCAGAAGCTTGGCCACGTCTCCCCTGGTTTATTTGCTGAGTGTGAGCAGCTCATACAGAGTGTTTTGATAGTTCACAATGTTTTGAGCAAAACGCTAAGTGTTTGAGAGAGGTTGAGAGTTTGAGAGGAGTTGGTCCGTTTTCCCTTCGTCAGAGTGTTTAGCTTCTTGCTTCAGGAGGTAAGTGATGCTCTTGACCATGTTTCTATGTTTTTTGAAGGTTTTATGGGAGTTGTGGAGAGAGAGATGCATGTTTAGGTTGTAAATGGGAGTTTTGCGGATATATGCAGATTATGTGGTATGTTTGTTTTGTTGTTTGGGGTTATTAGATAGTTTTGGACCCCTGTGATCATATACGTGAGTATATGTGTGTTGAGGAGTTGGAGTATATATGGTTTGAGTGGTTGAAGGGAAGGAGAAGATGGTTTGCCGTTGAAGCTGAGTTCTGGATGAACTCAGGTTCGGCAGCCGAAGGTTCATTCGGCCGCCGAACCTCTTGCATGGTGGCTTGGCTACCATAGCCTGTTTTGCATGTTCGTCTCTGTTTGGGGGATTCGGCCGCCGAAGGTGCCGCCGAAGGTGCTTGAGTTTCGTCTCTGGAGAGGACATTCGGCCGCCGAACCTGCCGCCGAAAGTGTTCTGTCCAGCTTTCCTTTGCATGCTTTTGCATGAGGTTTAGAGTGAGTTTAAGGGGAGTCTTAGGAAGTTTAATAGAGTTGGTCAGCAGTTAGTTTGGTCCCTCATTTGAGTTTATTTGTACCTATACAGACTAGAGGAACCAGAGAGAGCAGCAGTGAGTACTGCTCCAGAGGTTCAGAGCCTGCAGAGTCAGTCAGTCCAGATAGCCAGAGGTGA
Organism: Manihot esculenta; assembly: GCF_001659605.2. Classification (NCBI taxonomy): domain Eukaryota; kingdom Viridiplantae; phylum Streptophyta; class Magnoliopsida; order Malpighiales; family Euphorbiaceae; genus Manihot; species Manihot esculenta. The sequence goes on from NC_035166.2 coordinate 27,541,226, forward strand.
GTGGAACTAAACTTAAGACTTTTAATTGAACCACAAACTGCTTTTAGCATATCTCATGCATCATGTTTATGCCATAGGTTGCTTGCATTAGTATTCACGAAGATGTTGCATTGCATCGTTATTTGGTGATGTGAGTGAATGCTGAATGATCCAATAGTCTCAGACAGGAAGTCCAGGAGCCTTTGACTACGCCCTGGCAGGTATAGCGAAGTCCAGGAGCCTTTGACTACGCCCTGGCAGGTATAGCAAAGTCCAGGAGCCTTTGACTACGCCCTGGCAATGGTAAGTACAGAGGTGTTATATACACATATACATATATGACAGGAAGACCAGGTGCTCGATTCTACGCCCTGGCACAGAGTTACTGGGACTATGTGGTGACAGGTTTACTCTTGATGTGGCTTGTCTGTGATATGGTGCATTCCATGAGATCATATTTTACTGAGATGTTTTACTGTTCTACTCACTGGGCTATAGAGCTCATCCCACTCCCTTAACCCCAGTTTTGCAGGTTCAGTGTACAGTGTACAGGGACAGTCCAGCAGAGTACAGGAAAAGTAAAGAGATCTGTAATAGCTTACAGAGTACAGAGATAGTGCATGCACAGGTTAAGCCTTGGTTCAGAAAAGAGTTTTATTTTATTGTCACAGAAAATGTATGATCATGTATGAGGTTTACAGGTACACAGAGAGTATAGCAGGCTTGCTACGGGTTCTGGCGGCCTTAAGCCGACCTGAATCCTAGCGCCGGTGACGGTCCATTTTAGGGTCGTTACACCCGGCCCCCCTTGAAGGAGCTCATACAGGACTTTCAATCATGACAGATCTATGGGCTATTGAAGTCGCCTTGGTCTAGCCACATCAACAATAAATAATGCAATGCGTCATATTCGTGAAACTAGTGCAATCCACCTATTACATAAAAACATGATGCATGAACATGCTTTAGGCATTTGATTTAATTTAAAAACATAAGGTTCAGTTCTACTCACCTCTGGCAGACGCTGGACTGACTCTGCAACAGCTAACACTGATGGCCTTCTCGGTCCCTCGGGTCCGATCCTACACAGGTGGACTCGAATGAGGTGCCAAACACACTCTAAACAACTCATAAACAACTCCCCAAAAACTCCCTAAAACATCACCAAAGCATGCATAGAAAATGCTCATGAAAGGGCTGGACAGAGCTGCGCCCCCAAAATGGACCGTCACCGGCGCTAGGATTCAGGTCGGCTTAAGGCCGCCAGAACCCGTAGCAAGCCTGCTATACTCTCTGTGTACCTGTAACACTCATACATGATCATACATTTTCTGTAAAAATAAAACTCTTTTCTGAACTAAGGCTTAACCTGTGCATGCACTATCTCTGTACTCTGTACTCATGTACTCTGTACTCTGTATCCCTGACTAGAGCTTGCTCTAGATGGGTTACCTCATACCTGTTAAGCCTGGTTTTCACATACAGGAAAACATATATACATATACAGATCATGTACAAAACATACATCACTAGGTCAAGCAACAACTATTACATCTCTTTACTATTACATGTCCACTCTAAGCTATTACAGATCTCTTTACTTTTCCTGTACTCTGCTGGACTGTCCCTGTACACTGTACACTGAACCTGCAAAACTGGGGTTAAGGGAGTGGGATGAGCTCTATAGCCCAGTGAGTAGAACAGTAAAACATCTCAGTAAAATATGATCTCATGGAATGCACCATATCACAAACAAGCCACATCAAGAGTAAACCTGTCACCACATAGTCTCAGTAACTCTGTGCCAGGGCGTAGAATCGAGCACCTGGTCTTCCTGTCATATATGTATATGTGTATATAACACCTGTGTACTTACCATTGCCAGGGCGTAGTCAAAGGCTCCTGGACTTTGCTATATACCTGCCAGGGCGTAGTCAAAGGCTCCTGGACTTTGCTATACATGCCAGGGCGTAGTCAAAGGCTCCTGGTCTTCCTGTCTGAGACTATTGGATCATTCAGCATTCACTCACATCACCAAATAACGATGCAATGCAACATATTCGTGAATACTAATGCAATCAACCTATGGCATAAACATGATGCATGAGATATGCTAGAAACAGTTTGTGGTTCAATTAAAAGTCATAAGTTTAGTTCCACTCACCTCTGGCTATCTGGACTGACTGACTCTGCAGGCTCTGAACCTCTGGAGCAGTACTCACTGCTGCTCTCTCTGGTTCCTCTGGTCTGTATAGGTACAGATAATCTCAAATGAGGGACCAAACTAACTGCTGACCAACTCTCTATTAAACTTCCCAAGACTCCCCTTAAACTCACTCTAACTCTCATGCAAAGCATGCAAAGGAAAACTGGACAGAACACTTTCGGCGGCAGGTTCGGCGGCCGAATGTCCTCTCCAGAGACGAAACTCAAGCATCTTCGGCGGCACCTTCGGCTGCCGAATCCTCCAAACAGAGCCGAACATGCACAACTCGCGGGGGCAAGCTGTGGCAGCCTAAGCCACCATACAAGAGGTTCGGCGGCCGAATGAACCTTCGGCTGCCGAACCTGAGTTCATCCAGAACTCAGCTTCAACGGCAAACCATCTTCTCCTTCCCTTCAACCACTCAAACCATATATACTCCAACTCCTCAACACACATATACTCACGTATATGATCACAGGGGTCCAAAACTATCTACTAACCCCAAACAACAAAACAAACATAACACATAATCATGTATACCTGCATAAAGCATCAAAACTAAAACTTCAACATGCATCTCTCTCTCCCTAACTCCCATAAAACCTTCAGAAAACACATAAACAGGTTCAAGAGCATTACTTACCTCCTGTAACAAGAAGCTGAACACTCTGAACTAAGGAAAACGGACCAACTCTCCTCACACTCTCACACTCGCTCAAATGGAGCTTTTTGCTTCAAAACATTCAAACCCTTGTGAACGATCAAACACTCTGCATGAGCTGCTCAAACTCAGCAAATAAACCAGGAGAGACGTGGCCAAACTTCTGGCAACAAATTGGACATAACACCTGTCCAAAATGCTGACTAAGGATACCCAACAGCTGGCTGGCCAACTCTGTTTCGGCTGCCCAATCGCATGCAAAACCATGCAACATTCGGGGGCCGAACTTACCTTCGGAAGCCGAACATTGGGCACTTTCGGCGGCCGAACTTATCTTCGGCGGCCGAACTTGGCTCCTCTGCCTTGGTTGACATGTTCATTTCAACTCACAACTAGCGAACTGTAAAACCATAAACATAACTCCTACCCTTATATTAGAAGCCCAACACCCCGGATTCCACCAGATAACAGGAACTCCGGTGCCGGATTCTAGCCGGGTATTACAAGAGCACTTTCGGCGGCACCTTCGGCGGTCGAAAGTCTCTTCCAGAGCCGAAAGCCATGCAGGTTCAGGGGCACTTTCGGCGGCCGAAAGTCCTTCCAGAGCCGAAAGTCTGGCACCTTTGGCGGCCGAAGCCTCTCACAGATCCGAAAGTCCTGGCCTTCGGAGGCACGTTAGGCGGCCAAAGCTGCCTTCCATGCAGGTTTCGGCGGCCGAACATTCCTTCGGTGGCCGAACCTGGTCCCCTCTGAACAGCAGGTCCGAATCTGCCACAAGCAAAACCAATCTCCAAACCACCCAAAACCTCACATGCTCTCTCCCAAACATGCAAACACATTCCCACATGCATATAGGGGCATAAACTAACTTAAAACCCCAACACAAGCATCACATAACATACATTGGGCATAAAACCCACATAAACCTTAACATGCATATCTTCCCATACTCAACCATCAAAACTTCTTTAAACTTACTTAAAACTTCATTAAAACATAAAGGAAGCAAAGATCTACACTTACCTCTTGAAGATCGAGGGTTGGTGCGATCCCTAACTTGGAGATGTGGAGGAAACAAGCTCCTGGGTCTCCAAGTTTCAAAACTTTGATCTAAGCTTTAAAGCTCTTCAAAACAACCATGAAACTCATAAAAACATGAAGGAGTTGAAGAAAAAGCATGAAAATGACCAGAGGAGGACATGAACACACCTGAGCTCGAGAATGGGGAGAAAACTCGCCCATTTTTGGTCTGAGGGTCTTTTTATAGGTGGCCGGTCAACGACCTTCGGCGGCCTAAGCTGCTTCCGCAGCTTCACCACCTTCGGCAGCCTAAAGTTCCTCGTAACCTATCCCACGTTCGGCGGCCGAACCTGGTTTCTGCCCTCAAAGCTTTCGGAGGCCTAAAGCGCTCCCGAAACAGCCCTATGTTCGGCGGCCGAACCTGGGTCCTTCCTCCTTGGCCTAATCTTTTCAAAATTCATTTCTTTTCCATTTAAAACCATAAAATCATGCCAAAACATTTTAGAAACACATTTTACCCCTCTAGAAGACTCTGGCATCTTCAGAATTCCAGATTCCAATGGAGATTCCGCCGGAAGGTAGGGATTCCGATGCCGGAATCTAGCCGGGTATTACATTCTTCCCCCTTTAAGAACATTCGTCCCCGAATGTTCCACAACAAACAGGCATTCTTAAAAACATAGCATCAAGCATACATAAAACAAGCAAGCAAAACTTGAAAACCTCTCTCCTGAAAGAGAAACACAGGCACTGCTGGAGTATAGACTCTCGGTTCTCCCAAGTGGACTCGCCCTCACTGGCGATTCCAAAGGACTTTCACCATCGGGATTTCCTTGTTCCTTCTCTTTCTTACTCGTGTGTCAATGATCCGCACTGGCTGCTCAACATAGGTGAGACCCTTCTAGATCTCCACCTTTGGTTCCTCAAGAACCTCACTTGGATCTGACACGAACTTCCATAACACAGAAACCTGGAAATCCGAATGGATTCTCTCCATGGAAGTAGGTAAATCTAACTTGTAGGATACATCCCCTAATCCTTTGCAGGACTCCAAAGGGTCTGACATATCTTGGAGCTAGTTCACCCTTCTTCCCTGAACAAAACACCCTCTTCTTAGGAGACACCATACGCAATACCCCAACCTACTCCTGAACTCCACACGCTTCCACTGCGCACTCTAATCCTTCCTCTACTAAACTAACTTCTTCTCTAACCCTCGACAGGTAGTACCCAGATCTAGGGGAGAGCATAAATCGGTTTGAACCGAAAAACTGAATCGAACCGATCGATTTCGGTTTATCGGTTCGGTTAATCGGGATGTTCGGTTTGGTTCGGTTAATATATTTAAGATTATTCGGTTTTCGGTTCGGTTCGGTTCAAACGTGTTAAATAACCGATCAAACCGAAATAACCGAATTTAAAGCCAAACCCGAACCCTCCCCCTCTAGTACCCAACCCTCCCCCTCCCCCTCCCCCTCCCCCTTTCAGCCCTTCTCTTCTCCTACCCTGATTCAGGCGTTCTCCAGTCCCCATTCCCGATTTCTCCTCCGAGCCCGAACCCCTATTCACTCACAGTCAGTCGAAAGTAAAATTCGAATCGTCGAATCCCATTAATTTTTTTCCCGTCGAACCATCAACCTCTTTCCCGTTGATTTGCTTTGCTGAACTTCATCCTCGTAAGATCTTTAATTTCAGAAGCTCTTCTTTTTCATTTAAACCTAATAATGCTCCGGGATGAAGTTGGGTTAATCGGGATGACACAGTGTAGCGACGCCGGAGCGTGCCGAAAACAAATGACACAGTGTAGCGACGCCGGAATATTCCTCGTAAGATCTTTAATTTCAGGCAGAAAACAAAAAGAAGCTCTTTTTTTTATTTAAACCTAATAATGCTTTACACACGAGCAGGAACAACTGGAAAAATCACAAGGAGTCGAGTCCTCTCTTGGACAATAGCATCGTAAAGCATAACAAGAAACCCACAATGATTTCCGGCACCAAAGTTGCCGCATCTTCTCCTATGGAAAACATAAATCTGCAGTGCTGAAATTGGGCCACCCTGAATATGAGTGGACTGCTAATGGGTTACCAACTTACCATTGAATCACAGTAGCGTTGTAGGTGAGACCATGGGTCGGGTTCAGTAGGACTCCAGCCTCTTCGCTTGTCTCGGCGGCAATGATGAATTCTGTAGGTTCAGTGGGACTCCAGCCTCTTATTCTTCTTCTTCTTCTTTTTTTCTTTTTTTTTTTAATTAAGGTTATTTCGAGCTTTCATGAAATTGATTGTTTATTTCGGTTTGAACCGAACCGAACCGAACCGAACCGATTTTTATAGGTTAGGTTCGGTTCGGTTATGCTTTTATAATCGGTTTTTTCGGTTTTAAAAATTTTAACAAATCGATTTTCAGTTTTTTCGGTTCGATTCGGTTCGGAACCGAACCGACCGATTGCACAGCCCCACCCGAATCTCATATCTATCTTGGAAAACAACCGGCTCCTATGAGCTGGTCCAATAGATCACCAATCCGAGGTAGGGGATACCTGCCCTCGGTAGTGACCTTGTTCAACTGCCTGAAGTTGACACAGGGTCTTAAGGATTCATTCTGCTTTTCCCACTACAACACTGGAGCAATCCAGGGTGAAGTACTAGGTCGGATAAAACCCTTGTCTACCAAGTCTCGCAACTACTCCAACAACTCCTACAACTCTGCTGGTGCCATCCTGTAGAGAAAAATAGAGATGAACCTGATGCTTGACATCACTCCCATTTCCAAACTCTATCTCTCTAGCAGGTGGTAAACCTGACAGCTCGTCTGGGAAGACGTCTAAGGACTCTCTCTAACAACTGACACTGAGGCTGGTTCCCTAACCTGACTGCTAAACTCTCAAACAAGAGCTAGAACCCTCTGACAACCCCTCCTACGCACCCTACGAGTCTGAAAAGCTGACAACAAACCTCTAGGCATCCCTACTCTGTCCCCTCAACAGACCACCTCTGACCCATCCTATCCTCTAAACCTGACTACCTTGTCTCTGCAGACCAAGATAGCACCACGAGTAGAAAACCAGTCCATCCCTAGAATGATGTCCAGACAGTCAAGTCTAGGACTTCAAGGTCGGGTGGAAGGCATCTACCCTCAACTGACACTGAACTAGACCGGCAGACTGACTCTGCCACAGATGGATCACACTCGGGTCTACTAACTCAAAGAGGACACTCTAGCCTAGAAGTTATCAACTCAACCTCTCGACGGCTCCTAGAGCGACTAAAGAAAGAGAAACACTAGGGTCCACAAACACATACACATCAGAACATTCAAAAGTGAGCATACCTGACACCACCATGTTCGATGTGTGTGCCTCCTGCTGAGCTTGGGTGAAGATCCGAGCTGGAGCTGACGGACCTTCTCCACGGGAACCTTCAGAAAGAAAGGCTGACCCTCTCCCTCTGCCTCGACCACTGCACTGCAACATGGCTGGAGCTACTGGCTGAGCCACTATACCTGAAGCTGTCCGCTGGGGATGAGCACACAACTCAACATTAAAACATTACGTACATCATGTATTGAAAAGGGACTAACCAGACCTTAGGGCCAAGCACAATACTAATCCATAACATTACATTACAATACTTTATATCAATTTACATTACATGTCCACACTAAAACACTAATCTATTACATAAGCATAACTTTACCCTTGACGTCTTCCTGGACTACCTCTGACCTGCAAACCTGGAGTTAGGGGAGAGGGGTGAGCTAAAAAGCCCAGTGAGTAGAACAATAAAACAGTTCATTAATTACATGCTATCATGAAATGCGTCACAGCACAAACAATTCACATCACGGATTGGACATGACCTCAAAACTCCCTCTGTCGGTGCCCGGCCCCCAAAGGAGCTCACACAGGACTTTCAATCACATAACATGGTGCTCGACCCTAAAAGGGCTCACACAGGACTTACCCAACATAATGCCCGGCCCCCCCTTGAAGGAGCTCACACAGGACTTTCAATCATGACAGATCTATGGGCTATTGAAGTCGCCTTGGTCCATCCACATCAACAGTAAATAATGCAATGCGTCATATTCGTGAAACTAGTGCAATCCACCTATTACACAAAAACATGATGCATGAACATGCTTTAGGCATTTGATTTAATTTAAAAACATAAGGTTCTGTTCTACTCACCTCTGGCAGACGCTGGACTGACTCTACAACAGCTAACACTGATGGCCTCTTCGGTCCCTTGGGTCCGATCCTACACAGGTGGACTCGAATGAGGTGCCAAACACACTCTAAACAACTCATAAACAACTCCCCAAAAACTCCCTAAAACATCACCAAAGCATGCATAGAAAACGCCCATGAAAGGACTGGACAGAGCACTTTCGGTGGCACCTTCGGCGGCCGAAAGTCTCTTCCAGAGCCGAAAGCCATGTAGGTTTGGGGCACTTTCGTCGGCCGAAAGTCCTTCCAGAGCCGAAAGTCTGGCACCTTCGGCGGCAGTTTCGGCGGCCGAAGCCTCTCACAGATCCAAAAGTCCTGGCCTTCGGGGGCACGTTAGGTGGCCAAAGCTGCCTTCCATGCAGGTTTCGGCGGCCGAACATACCTTCGGCGGCCGAACCTGGTCCCCTCTAAATAGCAGGTCCGAATCTGCCATAAGCAAAACCAATCTCCAAACCACCTAAAACCTCACATGCTCTCTCCCAAACATGCAAACACACTCCCACAAGCATATAGGGGCATAAACTAACTTAAAACCCCAACACAAGCATCACATAACATACATTGGGCATAAAACCCACATAAACCTTAACATGCATATCTTCCCATACTCAACCGTCAAAACTTCTTTAAACTTACTGAAAACTTCATTAAGACATAAAGGAAGCAAAGATCTACACTTACCTCTTGAAGATCAAGGGTTGGTGCAATCCCTAACTTGGAGATGTGGAGGAAATAAGCTCCTGGGTCTCCAAGTTCCAAAACTTCGATCTAAGCTTTAAAACTCTTCAAAACAACCATGAAACTCATAAAAACATGAAGGAGTTGAAGAAAAAGCATGAAAACGACTAGAGGAGGACATGAACACACCTGAGCTCGAGAATGGGGAGAAAACTCGCCCATTTTCGGTCTGAGGGCCGTTTTATAGGTGGCCGGTCAACGACCTTCGGCGGCCTAAGCTGCTTCCGCAGCTTCACCACCTTCGGCAGCCTAAAGTGCCTCGTAACCTATCCCACATTCGGCGGCCGAACTTGAGGTTCGACAGCCGAACCTGGTTTCTGCCCTCAAAACTTTCGGAGGCCTAAAGCGCTCCCGAAACAGCCCTATGTTCGGCGGCCGAACTTAAGGTTCAGCGGCCGAACCTGGGTCCTTCCTCCTTGGCCTAAACTTTTCAAAATTCATTTCTTTTCCATTTAAAACCATAAAATCATGCCAAAACATTTTAGAAACACATTTTACCCCTCTAGAAGACTCTGGCATCTTCAGAATTCCAGATTCCAACGGAGATTTCGCCAGAAGGTAGGGATTCCGATGCCGGAATCTAGCCGGGTATTACATGAACCATCTGAACCTGAGCTCGAGTCGCCACCGAAACCCAGACCTGACTTTAACCTGTTCCAAAATTTATTCTTCTTGGGCTTTCTGAGGCCTCTGCCCCACTTTTTACTGCCTGAAGCTGCTGCACTCTGAGAAGAGGGATTTAAGTTCCCCCCGCCTGGGGTCTTGGAACCCAAGGATTGTGCCACTGTCTGCTTAACTGTCCTCTAAATAATGGCACTGGCCTTCATCTTCCGTGCTGCATCCACTATGGTGTAGAAGTTGTAATACCCGGCTAGACTCCGGTATCGAAATTCCTACCGTCTGGTGGAATCTCGGATGTCGGAAACCTCTAGAAGGATAAAGTCATGTTTTCATAAAATGTTTTAATGTATTTTGTGATTTTAAGTAAGAAAGAAGTTGAGTTTTGAATGAAAAGGACCAGGGAGGCATTTTCAGGTTCGGCCGCCGAACCTCAAGTTCGGCCGCCGAACCTCAAGTTCGGCCGCCGAACGTGGGATAGTTTAGGGGGAGCGCGTTAGGCTTCCGAATGTGGTTCATGTTCGGCCGCCGAACCTTATGTTCGGCCGCCGAACATGCATGAGTTTTGGAGGCACTTTAGGCTGCCGAAGGTGGTCTGGCCAGCCCCTATATAAGGGCTCCATGGCTGAAATGGGCGAGTTTTTCCCCATTTTCGGCCAACGGTGAGTCCATGCTCTCTCATGGTTGTTTTTGATGATTTTTCCTCCAATCTTTCAAGTTTTAACAAGTATTTTCTTGGCTTTTGAAGATTTGTGAACTTTGATTAAGTTTTGGAGCTTGGAGACCCAAGGAGCTAGATCTCCCCCATCTCCGAGTTGGATCGCCTCTCCTCTCGATCTTTAAGAGGTAAGGGTAGATCCTTAGCTCATTTCATGTTTCAAACGAGTTTTATGAAAGTTTATGGGGTAGAAATGCATGTTTAGGTTAGTTGAATGTTGTTAGGGTAAATGTTGAGTTTTTGACAATGTATGTTGTGTATGTATGTTTGATGTGTTTTGGTTGGGGTTTAGGCTAGTTTGAGACCCCTTTTTGCTTATGGAAGTATGTATGCATGTTTTGGTAGTGTTGGTTTTGAGTTGGAATGGTTTGGGAGGCAAATGTGCATTGTGGAGGCTGAGTTCTGCCTTTTGGAAGAACTCAGGTTCGGTAGCCGAAAGGACTTTCAGCCGCCGAACCTGCCTGTGGAGGCCAGCCTTTGGCTGCCGAACCCTGCCCCCGAAAGTGGACTTTCGGCTCTGGAAGGGAGTTTCGGCCGCCGAAGGTGCCGCTGAACGTGCATGAGTTTCGTCTCTGGAGGAACCTTCGACCGCCGAAAGTGCCGCCGAAGGTGCATGACTTTCGGCTCTGGAGGGACTTTCGGCCGCCGAACCTGCCGCCGAAAGTGCCCTGTTCAGCCTTCCTTTGCATGTTTTCTGTGATTGTTTTAAGGTGTTTTAGGGGGTTTTTGGGGAGTATTTTAGAGTCACGTTCTTGTATGTTTGGTCCCTCATTTGAGTCCACCTGTGTAGGTTCGGACCCGAGGAACCGAGGACCCCAGCAGTGAGTTAGCTGCTTCAGTGTCTTTCAGAGCTAGCTTGAGGTGAGTAGGATAACTCTTATACTTCAAAGTAAATAAATCAGTTTTGAGCATGTTCATGCATCACGAATGCCATGAGATATATTAGGTTGTTTGCATTAGAATTCACGAATATGTTGCATTGCATAATACGATGTTGGTGCGGATGAACATTGAATGATCCATTAGCCCTCGTATGTTATGACATGATATAATGATGATATGATATGGAAGTCCAGGCGTACCTGCACTACGCCCCTGGCACTATGTAAGAGAAAGTCCGGGTGTGGCCTGCACTACGCCCCTGGCACGATTGGATATGTATGATATGACATGGAAGTCCAGGTGTGCCTGCACTACGCCCCTGGCATGATGGGACTGTGTAGAGGGCCAAATGGTGACAAGTTCATCCTTGATGTGATTTGGCTGTGATGTGATGCATTCCATGAAAGCATGAATTTTAAATATAATGTTTTATTATTCTGCTCACTGGGCTCTAGTAGCTCACCCCACTCCCTTAATCCCCCAGGTTTGCAGGTACGGGCTAGTCCAGGAAGTCAGCAGGATTAGAAGTCATGTGTTATGTAATAGCTAGTTGAGGACATGAACATGATGTAATGTAAAGCATAGTACAGTAATGATGTCTATGGAGGTTTATAGTTCTGCTTGACCCTAGTATGTTGGTTAATCCCTTTGTACATGGTATATAAAATGTTTTATCATTGTTTATTTAAACCAAGCTTATTATATGTTATGTTACCCCATTGGAGTATTGATGAGGACTCCAGTGTGGGGTTGATGGTTATGCTTATGAGTTGTGCATGCACAGGATAAGTTTGGTAAATGAATGTGAAAGTTCAAAATTTTTATGTATATGTTGACCATGTATGGGATTAAACAGGTATACAGGTTGTATGTGAGGCTTGCTACGAGTCCCGGCGGCCTTAAGCCGAACTGGATCCTAGCGCCGGTAGCGGTCTGAATTTCGGGTCGTTACAGATTGGTATCAGAGCCCTAGGTTCATATGGTCAGACCTAGAAAGTGTCGGGCTCATAGAGGTTTTAGAAGGTCAAGCACAATAGGAAAATCATGTCCACTAGGATAGGATGAAGAGTCCTGTCTTGATTAATGATGTGAAATGCCATGATTTTATGCATGTGCATTGATGATATGCTATGTATGTGATGCATGTGATGCGGGTTCATGTGTTCCCACATGAACCATATGATGCTAATGTTTTATGTGATGTGTGCTATTTTTCAGTAAGCAAGATGAGAGGAACTCGTCGATCTGCACGATTGACTGGAGTACCACCTCAGGACGAGGGCACGGATGTCCGTCCTCCTGCATTGCCTAGGGCAATGTCCTGCAGGTCTAGCAGGGAGAGAACATTAAGGGACCTTAGAAGGTCTTTTGATGTGAGCAGAAGGGGAACAGTTCAAGGTGGAATGTCAGAAGATAATGGGGATGATATGGATGTGGATCAGAGGAGGGATGGCAGTCTTGGAGTGAGTATATCTGAAGAGGGTATGGGAGAGTCTCAAGGAGGCACTCAGGCCTTGGGATTTGTTCAGCCACCCCAGTACCCACCTTTTTCACAGAATCCCGGGTATTCGATGGGAGGTACATCGGAGTACCCCAGCTTTAACCCTTATCACTCTCACATGCCATACCCACCTTTCTACCCACCATACCCACAGTACCCTATGTACCCACCCCCATCTTTCTACCCAGGTACAACAAATCCTAACCCAGGGGATGCTGCACCTCCTCCACCACCAACAGAACGCATGGTCCTAGAAACCCAAGTACATAAGCCTAGCTCATCTGGAGGGAGCAAGGTCAAAATGACCGATTACATGAAGCTGGGTGCTCCCCAGTATGAAACAGGTGATGACCCATTTGAGTACCTTGGGAGGGTCAAGATGATTACAGATGAGATAGGAGCTGATGACTGTAGAGCCATTCAGATGGCTGGGTTCACACTGAAGTGCAAGAAGGCCCGAGAGTGGTTTAAAAACTATGTGAGCCTGAGGTTGGATAGCCTATCATGGGAGGAGTTTGCTAATGAGTTTGTAGGATGGGCTTTCCCTGATAGCTCAAGGGAGCTGAAAATGATCGAGTTTGAGCAGTTAAGGCAGACGGAGGAGATGAGTGTAGATGAGTATACAGATAGGTTTTTGGAGCTGTTGCCGTTTGCTGGGCAAAATCTTGACACAGATCAGAAGAAGTCAAGGAGGTATATCATGAAGCTTCATTCCAGGTATTCCTCCTTGATCCAGTCAGCAGAGAGGGAGAGTTTCCATGCCATAGTGGATATGGCCCGGAGGATGGAGGCTAGTGCCATAATCGAGGGAAGAGTTAAGCAGTCAGTGGCACAGTCTTCTGGTTCCAAGACCCTAGGTGGGGGAAAGTTGGACCCTTCTTCCTTGAGTTCAACAGCTTCAAGTAGTAAAAAGTGGGACAGAGGCCACAGGAAGTCCAAAAAGAACAAGTTCTGGAACAAGATCAAGTCAGGTCTGGGATTAGGAGGTGGCTCAAGCTCAGGTGCAGATAATGCAGTATGCATGAAGTGTGGGAAGCCGTACAAGGGAGTATGTCGGTTTGGGACGACAGCCTGCTTCAGATGTGGGCAGGAGGGACACATGGCACGGGAGTGTCCTAGAGCAGCTTTTGTGGCACAGTCTCAGTAGACAGCTTCTGGTAGTGTGGCTCAACCAGTAGCTCCAGCCGCGACTCAGGCCAGTGGCAGAGGCAGAGGGAGAGGGTCAGCCTCTTCTTTAGTGGGTTTTAGGGGTGAAGGTCCATCAGCTCCAGCGCGGATCTTCACCATGACACAACAGGAGGCAAATGCATCAAACACCGTGGTGTCAGGTAATCTCATCATTGGTTGTTCAGATGTTTATGCCTTAATGGAACCTGGTGCATCTCATTCTTTTATTGCTCCGAGGGTCGTCGAGAGGTTGAGTTTGATGGTCTCTGGGTTAGAGTGTCCCCTATGGGTCAGTGGACCCAAATGTGACCCGTCAGTGGCAGAGTCAGTCTGCCAGTGTAGTCCAGTATTCGTTGAGGGGAGATGCCTTTCAGCCGACCTTGTGGTTCTAGATTTGACAGATTTTGACGTCATTCTAGGGATGGATTGGCTATCTACCCATGGTGCTACCTTGGACTGCAGAGACAAGGTAGTCAGGTTCAGATGTCAGGATGGGTCAGAGGTTGTCTTCAGAGGAGACAGGAGGGGTACACCTAGAGGTTTGATATCAGCCCTACAGGCTCGTAGGCTGCTCAGGAGGGGTTGTCAGGGTTTTCTAGCTCATGTGAGAGAGCTGGACAGTCATGTCAGAGAGCCCGCCTCAGTGCTCGTGGTCAGAGAGTTTTTAGATATCTTCCCAGACGTGCTGCCAGGTTTACCACCTGCTAGGGAGATAGAGTTTGAAATTGAATTGATGCCTGGAACCAGACCGATCTCTATCCCTCCCTACATGATGGCACCAGCAGAATTGAAGGAGCTTAAGGAGCAGTTGCAAGAGCTGGTAGATAAGGGTTTCATCCGACTGAGTACCTCACCTTGGGGTGCTCCAGTTCTATTTGTAAAAAAGAAAGATGGATCCCTTAGACTTTGTATCGACTACAGGCAATTGAACAAAGTCACTACTAAGAATAAGTATCCATTGCCAAGGATCGACGATCTATTCGACCAGCTAGCAGGAGTAGGTTGTTTCTCCAAGATAGATCTGAGATTTGGGTACCATCAGTTGAGGATAAGAGAAGAGGATGTACCGAAGACGGCGTTCAGGACCAGATATGGGCACTATGAGTTCTTTGTAATGCCGTTCGGGTTGACCAACGCCCCTGCAGCATTCATGGATCTCATGAACAGAGTGTTTAGCCAGTACCTGGATCACTTTGTTATTGTCTTCATAGATGATATCTTAGTGTATTCTAGGAATGCAGAGGAGTATGCCCATCATCTGAGGATAGTTCTGCAGACCTTGAGGGAACACGGCTTGTATGCCAAGTTCTCCAAGTGTGAGTTCTGGCTGAGGAGCATCTCTTTCTTGGGGCATGTTGTGTCAGAAAATGGAATCGAGGTGGACCCCAAGAAAGTGGAAGCTGTAGCTGTAATATCCGGCTAGACTCCGATATCGGAATTCCTACCGTCCGGTGGAATCTCGGATGTCAGAAACCTCTAGAAGGGTAAAACCATGTTTTCATAAAATATTTTAATGTATTTTATGGTTTTAAGCAAGAAAGAAATTAAGTTTTGAATGAAAATAGTCTTGAGAGGAAGACTCGGGTTCGGCTGCCGAACCTTAAGTTCGGCCGCCAAACATGCATGCACTTCGGGAGTGCGTTAGGCCCCCGAAGGCATAAGTGAGGGAAGTCCAGGTTCGGCCGCCGAACCTTATGTTCGGCCGCCGAACATGGCATGCATGCGGAGGCACGTTAGGCCCCCGAAAGTGGCCTGGCCAGCTACCTATAAAAGGGTCCCCTTGTCCGAACGGGCGAGCTTTTCTCCCCATTTTCGGCCAAGGTGAGTCCTCCGCCGTCCCTCGCCGATTTTGAGTCTCTTCCTTCAAATCTTTCATGATTTTCATGAGTTTTCACTTTGTTTTGAAGATTTTTGAGCATTAAAGCAAGTTTTGAGGCTTGGAAGACTCAGGAGCTCTTTTCCTTGGTTCTCCAAGTTTAGGTCGTCTCTCTCTCGATCTTCAAGAGGTAAGAGCCGATCTTGAGCTTATAGTATGTTTTAAACAAATTTTAAGTTGTTTCATGGGGTAGAAATGCATGTTTAGGTTAGTTGAGCTTTGTTAGGTTTTATGTGATTATATGGACAATGCGTGTTGGATATGCATGTTTGATGTGTTGTAGTTGGGGTTTAGGATAGTTTGAGACCCCTAGGTGTTGATGTATGTGTGTATGCATGTTTTGGTTGAGTTGGATGCATGATTGGAAGTTTGGGAGGCTTTGGAAGCTTGTTGAGCCGAGTTTCTGCCCTTTGGGAGAAACCAGGTTCGGCAGCCGAAGGGACTTTCGGCCGCCGAACCTGTCTGAGAGGCAAGCCTTTCGGCTGCCGAAGCCTGCCCCCGAAAATGGACTTTCGTCTCTAGAGGGCACTTTCGGCCGCCGAAGGTGCAGCCGAACCTGCATGACTTTCGGCTCAGGAGGGACTTTCGGCCGCCGAACCTGCCGCCGAAAGTGCCCTGTTCAGCCTTCCTTTGCATGTTTTCTATGAATGTTTTGAGGTGTTTTAGGGGGTTTTTGGAGAGTGTTTTAGAGTCATGATCATAGATGTTTGGTCCCTCATTTGAGTCCACCTGTGTAGGTTCGGACCCGAGGAACCGAGGACCCCAGCAGTGAGTCAGCTACTTCAGAGTCTTGTCAGAGCTAGCCAGAGGTGAGTAGAATAAACCTTATGTTTTAAATTAATACAAGTTTCAGCATGATTCATGCATCACGAATGCCATGTGATATTTTAGGTTGTTTACATTAGAATCCACGAATATGTTGCATTGCATATCTTAATGTTAATGTGGATGGATGTTGGATGACCCATTGGTCCTCAGTATGATGAGATATGATATGATATGGAAGTCCAGGTGTGGCCTGCACTACGTCCCTGGCACTATGTAAGGGAAAGTCCGGGTGTGGCCTGCACTACGCCCTCGGCATTATTGGATATGTGTGACATGTTATGTTTAAGGGAAAGACCAGGTGTGGCCTGCACTACGCCCCTGGCATGATTGGATTATGATGAGGGCCATTGGTGACAAGTCCATCCTTGATGTGATTTGTTTGTGCTGTGACGCATTCCATGATATCATATGTTTTATATACGATGTTTTATTATTCTGCTCACTGGGCTCTAGTAGCTCACCCCTCTCCCTTAACCCCCAGGTTTGCAGGTACAGGGTAGACCAGGAGGTCAGCAAGAGTAATGAAGTCATGGTCATGTAATAGCTAGTGTAGACATGATAAATGTTGATATGTTATGTTGAGTACAGTCATGTAAAAGTATGGTATAGAAATGTAATGTAATGATGCTTATGGAAGTTTAGAGTTTTGCTTGACTATAGTGTAATGTTATTAATCCCTTGGAGTACATGATCTTTTTGATGCTTATGTAAACCAAACTCAATACATGTTATGTCACCCCATTGGAGCATTGATGAGACTCCAAGAAGCGGTTAATGTTTATGATTATGTTTATGTATAGTGCATGCACAGGTTGAGTTTGGGGAATGAATGAATGAAAAGGAAAGTTCAAATTTTTAAGTATGTGTTGATCATGTATGGGATTAAACAGGTTTACAGGATGAATGTTTGGCTTGCTATGGGTCCCGGCGGCCTTAAGCTGATCTGGATCCTAGCGCCGGTAGCGGTCCGGTTTCCGGGTCGTTACAGTAGCTAACTGGCCTAGACCCACTACAGTGACTGAGATCAAGAGTTTCTTGGGTTTGGCAGGTTACTACAGGAGGTTCGTTCAGGACTTCTCTAAGATTGCAGCTCCTATGACCAGACTGACTAAGAAGAATCAGAAGTTTGTGTGGACCGACCAGTGTGAAGAGAGCTTTGAAGAGCTAAAGAAGAGGTTGACGTCGGCACCGGTGTTAGCTCTGCCAACTAGTAAAGAAGACTTCACAGTGTATTGTGATGCGTCCCGTGTGGGACTGGGTTGTGTAACAGCCCGGAAACCGAACTGCTACCGGCACTAGGATCCAGATCGACTTAAGGTCGCCGGGACCCGTAGTAAGCCTGCTATACTGTCTGTGTACCTGTGAAATCCCATACATGCTCATACATTTTCTGTCAAATCATTAACACTTTTCTTTCCTCCAAGGCTTAACCTATGCATGCACTCTTTCTGGTCTATCAACTCATAATGATAAGCCTGGTTTTCTCATATTCATTACCAATAAAAGAAACATACATAAACTGATTATGTGACTACAACAAGGGATTACACTCTTATCAGTCAAGCACAAAGCTACACACTATACATTATCTCTTTACATGTACATGTCCACACTAGCTATTACATAACTCTGCTTCTTGCAAACCCTGCTGGACTCCCTCTGGACTCTGACCCTGCAAACCTGGGGGATAGGGGAGAGGGATGAGCTATACAAGCCCAATGAGCAGAACTATATAAACCACAAGTTGAAAACATGATCTCATGGAATGCATAATAGCACATCATCTCAGGGATAGACATGACCACCAACAATCCCACTGAAAGGATGCCTGGCCTAGCCAGGTCTTACAACCTCAATCTGCCTGGCCCGTCCAGGTCTTACCACTCTGCCTGCCTGGCCCAGCTAGGTCTTACTATCTCTGCTGCCTGATCTAGTCAGGTCTTACCTACAGATGGCTGCCTGGCCCGGCCAGGTCTTATAACAGAGTTTGGGCTATTGGAGTCGCCTTAGTCTATTCCCAGCCTCATACACATCGTATATGCAATGCGTCAACTTCGTGCAACTAATGCAAACACCCTACTATACTCTTATGATGCATGACATATGCTCAAA
Source organism: Manihot esculenta (assembly GCF_001659605.2). Taxonomy (NCBI): domain Eukaryota; kingdom Viridiplantae; phylum Streptophyta; class Magnoliopsida; order Malpighiales; family Euphorbiaceae; genus Manihot; species Manihot esculenta. The sequence continues at coordinate 27,559,763 of NC_035166.2, forward strand.
ATAGTGTAGTTCTGAAAAGAGAAGTTCCACTCACCTCTGACTGACTCTGGACTACCTCTGCAGGTTCTGAACTTGTGCTCACTGCTGAATTCCCTGATTCCTCTGGTCCGTTCCTACACAGGTGGACTCAAATGAGGGACCAAACTAACTCAAGAACATCTCTAAGACACTCCCCAAAAACCCTCTACAAGATCCCCAAACAATCACATAAAACATGCAAAAGAAAGCTGGACAGGGCACTTTCGGCGGCAGGTTCGGCGGCCGAAACCCCTCTCCAGAGACGAAACTCATGCATGTTCGGCGGCACCTTCGGCAGCCGAAAGTCTCGTCCAGAGACGAAACTCAACCTTCGGCGGCACTTTCGGCGGCCGAACCTTGCCTCCAGAGACGAAAGTCCCAAGTTTCGGAGGCAAACTTTGGCAGCCGAAACTGCCTCCACAAGGGGTTCGGCGGCCGAACCTTCCTTCGGCGGTCGAACCTGGTTTTGCCCGCTGGGCAGAACCCTGCTCTGTTTCATGCATACTCAACACAAAACTTACCCAACATGCATATCAACTACTCCCAACTAGCACATACCATAAAACATACATAAAAGGGCCTAAAACTCACTTATCACCCTAAGAAACATACAAACAACACTTAAAGATGCTTAACCAGAAAAATCTCCCAAAAACCTCACCTAAACCTAATCATGCATACTATCCATACAACTCCCATAAAACCTTCAAAAATCATCAAAGAAGTTCAGGATCTTGACTTACCTCTTCCAAACAAGAGATCAAGTGATCCTAACGTGGAGATATGAAGAAAACCTCTTCCAAAGCTTCAAACTTCCAAACTTGCTATTTTTGCTCAAAACCTTCAAAACACACCAAAACTCTTAAAACCCTTGAAAGATTTGGTGAAAACCATGAAAAATATGAAAGTCAACTTGGGAGAGGCTGGAACTCACCTCTGGCTGCAAGTGGAGGAGAAATATCCTCCTTCCACCGACCTTTGGCCCTTAAATAGGTGGCTGGCCAGACCACCTTCGGCAGCCGAACGTGAATCCGAAACCATGAAATGTTCGGCGGCCGAAAGTGACCTTCGGCGGCCGAACCTTTGCATTTCTCCCTTCTTGCTTTTCTTGCAAAACTCATTTCCTTTAAACCATTCAAAACTCTTAAAACACATATGAAAACATAGGTCTTACCCTTCTCGAGGGTTCCGACACCCGAGATTCCACCAGACGACAGGAATTCCGAGGCCGGACTCGAGCCGGGTATTACATTCTTCCCCCCTTAAGAACATTCGTCCCCGAATGTTCCTCAAACAACGAAACACAGAAACACATAGAAATGGGGAAAACCTAACCTTAAAACAGATATGGATATTGCTGGAGCATCGACTCCCGTGTCTCCCAAGTGCACTCTTCTAGATTATGGTGGTTCCACAGGACTTTCACCATTGGTATCTCCTTGTTTCTCAGCTTTCGAATCTGGGTGTCAATGATCCGCACTGGCTGCTCGACATAGGTGAGATCGCTTAAGATTTCCACCTCAGGCTCACTAAGAACCTTCTCTGGATCTGACACAAACTTTCTCAACATAGAAACATGAAATACCGGGTGAACTCGTTCCATCGATGCAGGTAAATCCAGCTTATACGACACAGGCCCGATCTTCTGCAAGATCTCAAAGGGACCTATGTACCGTGGAGCCAATTTACCTTTCGTTCCAAAGCGAACCACTCCTTTCATTGGAGACACTTTCAGCAATACCATATCCCCCTCCTGGAACTCTATCTGCTTTCTACGGATGTCTGCATAGCTTTTCTGTCTGCTTACAGCTGTTCTGATCCTCTCTCTGATGATAGGCACTAACTTGCTGGTAATCTCAACTAACTCTGGCCCTGCAAGAGCCTTCTCTCCTACCTCTTCCCAGCAAACAGGTGTTCTGCACTTCCTCCCATACAGAGCTTCATAAGGAGCCATCCCTATGCTAGCATGATGGCTGTTGTTGTAGGCAAACTCCACCAGAGGTAGATGCTGCCTCCAAGAACCGCCAAAGTCTAACATACACATTCTCAGCATATCTTCTATGGTCTGGATGGTCCTTTCTGACTGACCGTCTGTCTGTGGATGGAAAGCAGTGCTGAAATCCAATCTTGTACCCATAGTAGCTTGCAGACTCCGCCAAAACCTGGAGGTGAACTGCGGTCCTCTATCTGATACTATAGACACTGGAACTCCATGCAGCTTGACTATCTCTTCTACATAGACCTGCGCTAACTTGTCCACAGAATAGTTGCTCCTGACGGGAATGAAGTGAGCAGATTTCGTCAGTCTGTCCACAATCACCCATATGGAGTCTAGCCTGTTGGACGTCGCCGGTAACCCCACTACAAAATCCATAGTGATGTTCTCCCATTTCCTGTAATACCCGGCTAGATTCCGGCATCGGAATCCCTACCTTCCGGCGGAATCTCCGTTGGAATCTGGAATTTCTGAAGATGCCAAAGGCTTCTAGAGGGGTAAAATGTGTTTTCTAAAAATATTTTCAAATGATTTTAAGGGTTTTAATTGAAAGAAAATTGAGTTTTTTTAAGAGAAAAGGCCAAGGAGGAAGAACCCAGGTTCGGCCGCCGAAGGTGATGTTCGGCCGCCGAACATGAGATGGTTTCGGATGGACTTTTGGCTCCCGAAAGTTGAGTTGGGCAAAAACCAGGTTCGGCTGCTGAACCTCAAGTTCGGCCGCCGAACATGGGGGACTTTAGGGTGCTGGTTTGGCCGCCGAATGTGGCTCAGCCGGTCGCCTATAAAAGGCCTCAGACCGAAAATGGGCGAGTTTTCTCCCCATTCTCGAGCTAAGGTGAGTTCATGTCCTCCCTTGGTCGATTTCAAGTTTTCCTTTGACTTTCCAAAGTGTTATGAGTTTTATCCTTGGTTTTGAAGAGTTTTAAGCTTGGATCAAGGATTTGGAGCTTGGAGACCCCGGAGCTAGTTTCCTCCACATCTCCAAGGTTCGGGTCACACCAACCCTCGATCTCCAAGAGGTTAGTGTAGATATCTACTTTTCTTTACGTTTTAATGAGTTTTAAGTAAGTTTTAGGGAGATTTGATGTATGTGTTTGGGTAGATATGCATGATAGGGTTTATGTGAGTTTTGTGCCCAATGTATGATTACATGATGTTTTATTGGGGTTTTAAGTTAGTTTATGCCCCTTTATACATGTGGGAGTGAGTATGCATGTTTGGGAGAGAGTATGTAAGGATTTGGGGTGTATTGAGTTGGTTTTTGGCTTGGCAGAATCGGACTTGTCGTCCAGAGGGGACCAGGTTCGGCCGCCGAAAGGAGTTTCGGCCGCCGAACCTGCATGGGAGGCAGTCTTTCGGCTGCCGAACGTGCCCCCGAAGGCTGAGTTTCGTTTCTGTCCTGGGGTTTCGGCCGTCGAACCTGCCGCCGAACCTACCCGAGTTTCGTCTTTGGAAGGGGCTTTCGGCCGCCGAAGGTGCCGCCGAAAGTGCCCTGTCCAGCCGTTTCTTGGGTGTTTTCTATGCATGTTTTAGTGATGCTTAGAGGGGTTTTTGGGGGTATGTTTATGAGTTGTTTAGAGTATGTTTGGCACCTCATTCGAGTCCACCTGTGTAGGATCGGACCCGAAGGACCGAGGAGGCCAGTAGTGTTAGCAGTTGCAGAGTCAGTCAGCGTCTGCTAGGAGGTGAGTAGAACTAAACTTAATCTTTATTTTATGTACGAAATCTAATGCCTAAAGCATGTTCATGCATCATGATTACATGTATCAGGATTGATTGCACTAGTTTCACGAATATGGCGCATTGCATTATTTGATGTTGATTCAGGAGGTTTGGACCAAGGCGACTTCAATAGCCCATTTCTGTCATTGAGTCTTGGGTAAGTTCTTTGAGAGCCGGACAAGTACATATAGGAAAGTCCCTGTGAGCTCTCTATGGACTAGGTACCCTGTCATGTATGTGAAAGTCCTGTGTGAGCTCCTTTGGGGGAGCCGGGCACCGACAGAGGGAATTTTGAGGTCATGTCCGATCCTTGAGAGGAAAGGATGCTAGCAAAGAAAAGAACTCTCAGAAACAGGTCCGTGGGGAGTAGATATTTGTATGAACCCCGAGACGGACAAGATACAGTTATGTGATTTCTTTGTGTTATGACGCATTTCATGAGAGCATGTAATTAATGAACTGTTTTCTATGTTTCTACTCACTGGGCTTTTTAGCTCACCCCTCTCCCCTAACCCCAGTGTTGCAGGTTTGAGGTTGATCGGGAAGACGTCAAGGGTAAAAGGCTTTGCTTTTGTAATAGTATTAGATTAGTGTTTTAGTGTGGACATGTATTATAAATTGTTAATGATTTGTAAGAGTTTGTAATGTAAAGTATAGTAGAGTTTGGTTTATGTATTAGTACTGTGCTTGGCCCTGAGACTTGGTTAGTCCCTGTTTAATACATGATGTATGTTATGCTAGATGTTGAGTTACGTTTGAACTAATCTTGTGGCATGTGTTGTTTACCACGCTATGGTAATGGATGAGGACCCTAGAGGAGGTCTTATGTTTGTGGTTTGATGCATGCACAGGTTAGGTTCTAGTTCCTTGGATATAATCCCAGCTTGATGTATGTTATGTTGACCCAGCTAGAGTTTTGTTGAGAGCTCTAGTATGGGGTTCTTTTAGGTTTCCAGTTATGTTGCATACAGGTCAAGTTCGGTATTTACATCAGATGTTCCAGTTTTTATGTTAAAGTTTCGATCATGTATGGGATTTGACCAGGTGATAGGAGGTATGTTTGGCTTGCTACGGGTCCCGGCGGCCTTAAGCCGATCTGGATCCTAGCGCCGGTGGCGGTTCGGGCCGTTACAGAGGGGTATCGATTTCCAGGCTGTTACAGAATGGTATCAGAGCTTTGGGCCTCGAGAGTACGGTGTGTTGCACATCGGAAAGAGGTTGGCTTAGAGGTCATAGAAGGGCAAGCACAATAGGTAAAATCATGTCCACTAGGATAGGATGTTGAGTCCTGTCTTGTATGACGGAAGATGTGATATGCCATGACGTTATGCTATGTATGCTATGTATGTTGCAGGTTCATGTGTTTTCATATGAACCGTATGATGCTAATGCTTGTTGTATGCTTGTGTGTTGTTCTTCAGAGGAGCCAGAATGCGAGGTGCTCATCGATCTGTGGAATCGACTGGAGTTCCATCTGAGAGGGAAGGTTTGGACACCTTTCCCCCTGCCCTACCAAGAGCGCAGTCATGGGGAGTCAGCAGATGGGGAACATCAAGGGACCCTGGAAGGTCTTTTGATGAAAGCAGAGAAGCAATGGCTCCAAGAAGGATGTCAGCTAGTATGAGGGAAGTAGAGTTGGATGTCCAGAGAAGAGATGTCAGTTTGGGAATTAAAGTACCAGAAGAAGGTATGGGAGTTTTTCTGGAGGATGCTCAGACTCAGGATTCTAGGATCTCAAGTTCAGGAGGGATTGATCCCTCCACTCTGAGTACAGCCTCCACGAAAAGTAAGAAGTGGGGCAGAACCCTGAGGGGGAAGAAGAAGAAGTTGTGGAGTCGGTTGAAGTCTAGTCTGGGTTTAGGTGGTGGTTCGAGCTCTAGCTCAGGCAGTTCAAGATGCTTGAAGTGCGGTAGACCGCACAAGGGAGTCTGTCTGATTGGGACTAATCTATGTTTCAGATGCGGTCAGGAAGGGCACATGGTACGTGAGTGTCCCATTGCGCCCTGGTTGGCACAGTCTCAGCGGGCAACTTCAGGTAGAACAGCTCCAGCCGTGTTTCAGGTTAGTGGTCGAGGCAGAGGAAGAGGGTCAGCCCCTCATTCCTCAGGTTTCCGTGAAGAAGGTCCGTCAGCACCAGCTCGGATCTTCACCCAAGCTCAGCAAGAGGCAGACACATCGAACATGGTGGTGTCAGGTACGCTCACTTTTGAATGTTCTGATGTGTATGTTTTTGTGACCCCTAGTGTTTTTCTCTTTCTTTAGTTGCTCTAGGAGCCGGCGAGAGGTTGAGTTGATAGCTTCTGGGCTAGAGTGTTCTCTTTGGGTCAGTGGACTCACGTGTGATCCATCTATGGCAGAGTCGGTCTGCCGGTCCAGTTCAAGGTCAGTTAAGAGTAGATGCCTTCCACTCGACTTTGAGGTCCTAGACTTGACTGTCTGGACGTCAATCGAGGGATGGACGGGTTTCTGCTCATGGTGCTATCTTGGTCTGTAGAGACAAGGTAGTCAGGTTCAGAGGACAGGATGGGTCAGAGGTTTTCTTCTGAGGGAACACAGTAGGGATGCCTAGAGGTTTGATGTCAGCCTCTTAGGTTCGTAGGGTACGTAGGAGGGATTGTCAGAGGGTTCTAGCTCTTGTTTGAGAGTTTAGCAGTCAGGTCAGGGAACCAGCCTCAGTGCCAGTTGTTAGAGAGAGTTCTTAGATGTTTTCCCCGGCTAGTTGTCAGGTTCACCATCTGTTAGGGAAATGGAGTTGAGCATAGGAGTGGTGTCTGGACGCAGAACCATTTCTGTCCTTCCCTATAGGATGGCACCTGTAGTTGAGAGTTGTCAGAATAGAGGTGAGACTTGGTAGATAAGGGTTTTATCCGACCTAGTACCTCACCCTGGAGTGTTCCAGTGTTGTGGTGGGAAACGGAGGATGGATCCATGAGACTTTGTAACGACTGTAAGCAGTTGACCAAGGTCACTACCAAGGGCAGGTATTCCCATGCAGGATGGATGATCTATTGGGACAGCTAGTAGGAGCTGTTTGTTTTCCAAGATAGATCTGAAATCCGGGTACTACCTGTGAGAGTTAGAGTTAGTTTTGGGTTAGCAGTGAGGAGAAGCCAGTCAATGAAGATGAGAAGAGAAGAGAAGAGAAAGGATCAGAGTAGCGCAGCAGAAGCCAGTGGAGTTCAGGAGAAGGTTGGGTATTGCTAAGGTGTTTCTTTTGAGGACCCGGGAGTCCTTACTCCAGCAGTGCCTGTGTCTCTCTTTTAGGAGAGAGAGTTTTAGGTTTTGCTTGCTGGTTTGCATGCATGTTTATGTATGATTGATGTTATGATTTGAGATGCCTGTTTGTTTGTGGAACATTCGGGGACGAATGTTCTTAAAGGGGGGAAGAATGTAATACCCGGCTAGATTCCGGCATCGGAATCCCTACCTTCCGGCGGAATCTCCGTTGGAATCTGGAATTTCTGAAGATGCCAAAGGCTTCTAGAGGGGTAAAATGTGTTTTCTAAAAATATTTTCAAATGATTTTAAGGGTTTTAATTGAAAGAAAATTGAGTTTTTTTAAGAGAAAAGGCCAAGGAGGAAGAACCCAGGTTCGGCTGCCGAAGGTGATGCTCGGCCGCCGAACATGAGATGGTTTCGGATGGACTTTTGGCTCCCGAAAGTTGAGTTGGGCAGAAACCAGGTTCGGCTGCCGAACCTCAAGTTCGGCCGCCGAACATGGGTGACTTTAGGGTGCTGGTTTGGCCGCCGAATGTGGCTCAGCCGGTCGCCTATAAAAGGCCTCAGACCGAAAATGGGCGAGTTTTCTCCCCATTCTCGAGCTAAGGTGAGTTCATGTCCTCCCTTGGTCGATTTCAAGTTTTCCTTTGACTTTCCAAAGTGTTATGAGTTTTATCCTTGGTTTTGAAGAGTTTTAAGCTTGGATCAAGGATTTGGAGCTTGGAGACCCCGGAGCTAGTTTCCTCCACATCTCCAAGGTTCGGGTCACACCAACCCTCGATCTCCAAGAGGTTAGTGTAGATCTCTGCTTTTCTTTACGTTTTAATGAGTTTTAAGTAAGTTTTAGGGAGATTTGATGTATGTGTTTGGGTAGATATGCATGATAGGGTTTATGTGAGTTTTGTGCCCAATGTATGATTACATGATGTTTTATTGGGGTTTTAAGTTAGTTTATGCCCCTTTATGCATGTGGGTGTAACGACCCGAAAAATCAGGCCGCCACCGGCGCTAGGATCCAGATCGGCTTAAGGCCGCCGGGACCCGTAGCAAGCCAAACATACATCCTGTGAACCTGTTTAATCCCATACATGGTCAACAACATACATAAAAATTAAAACTTTTTCTTTCATTCAACATTTCTTTGCCAAGCCTAGCCTGTGCATGCACAACATAACAAAAATCTCTCATTGGAGTCCTCATCAAATACTCCAATGGGGTAACATAAGAAAGGCTTGGATTACATAATCATCATAAAAACATTATATCTCATACAAGACCATGTGTACAGGGAATACAACAGACTCTAGTCAAGCACATTATCAATCTTACATTACATTACATCTCATACTTTTACATTGCTACAAACCATGTCCACAGCTAAGCTATTACATAATCTTCTCTTACTCTGATGACTCCTCTAGCTACTCTGCACCTGCAAGACTGGGGTTAGGGGAGAGGGGGTGAGCTATAAAGCCCAATGAGCGGAAACTAAAAATATTTGCTTTAATTCCACCCTTTTTAGGTATATTATTCTTCATTTTATTATTATTATTATTATTTAACTTTTTCTTTCTTTTTCTTATTCATGCATTCATGAAATGCTCCACATCACAGCTAATCACATAAAGGATGGTATTGTCACCATTAGTCCTCAACATCTCCAAATGCCAGGGGCGTAGAATGGGCCTCACTGGTCTTTCTCTTATATATCATAACCTTCCAAATGCCAGGGGCGTAGAATGGGCCTCGCTGGTCTTTCTCTTTCATAGTGCCAGGGGCGTAGAATGGGCCTCGCTGGTCTTCCATACATATCATCATAACATATCATCAGAGGACTATGGATCACTCAACAACCATCCACATCAACATCAATTTATGCAATGCAGCATATTCGTGAATTCTAATGCAAACATCCTGAAATATTGCATGGCATAATGATGCATGGGCAATGCTTTATGATACATTCATTTATTCATTTATTCATTTACTTTACTTTAAAACTTAAGGAGTTGTTCCACTCACCTGGTGACTGAAGCTGTAACAACGAACTCTGAACGACTATCTCACAACCGGGGGTCTCGGTTCCTCGGGTCCGAACCTACACAGGTGGACTCAAATGAGGCACCAAACAACAAGAACATAACTCTAAACATACCCCCAAAAACTTCCTAAAAAACCTCAAAACACTCCTAGGAAGCATGCAAGAAAAGGCTGGACAGGGCACTTTCGGCGGCACCTTCGGCGGCCGAAAGTCCCTCCAGAGACGAAAGTCAGGCAGGTTCGGCGGCACCTTCGGCGGCCGAAACTTCCAGACAGAGACGAAACTCATGCATGTTCGGCGGCACCTTCGGCGGCCGAAAGTCTCGGACAGAGCCGAAACTCCAACTTTCGGGGGCAAGCTTCGGCAGCCTAAAGCTGCCTCTCAAGCCATGTTCGGCGGCCGAAAGTGCCTTCGGCTGCCGAACCTGGTTTCTGCCAAAGGGCAGAAACTTTGGCTCCTCAATGCACATTTGCCTCCCAACTCTCACATCATGCATATTTTTCACCCAAATCAAGCATACAAGTTCCTAGGGGCCTCAAAACATCAAATACCCCAACTACAACACTTCAAGCATACTCAAACATCATACATTGTTCATAAATCACTTAAAACCTAACATTTGCTTAAAAACTCATACAACCCTATACATGCCATTCTACCCCATAAAATCACTTAAAACTTACTTAAAACACATAACAAGGGTGGATCCGAGCTTACCTCTTGAAGAAACGAGAGGAAGAGCGATCCTAGCTTGGAGATGGAGAGATTGAGCTCTTTGAACCTCCAAGTACCCAAAACTTGCTTTTTATTCACAAATCTTCAAAACCAAAGTTATAACCCGTGAAAATCATGGAAGATCTAAGGAAAACACTCAAGATCGAGGGAGGATAGCGGAATGCTCACCTTGGCCGAAATGGGGAGAAAAAGCTCGCCCAATTTCGGCTAAGGGACCCTTTTATAGTGGCTGGCCAGGCCACGTTCGGGGGCCGAATGTGCCTCCGCATCCATGCAAATGTTCGGCGGCCGAACATGAGGTTCGGCGGCCGAACCTGCACTTCCCTCACTCATGCTTTCGGGGGCCTAACGTGCCTCCAAAACGCATGCATGTTCGGCGGCCGAACCTGGGTTTTCCTCCAATGCTATTTTCATGCAAAACTCATTTAGTTTCATACTTTAAAACCATTAAAATCATGAAAACATTTTATAAAACATGTCTTTACCCTTCTAGAAGTTCCCGACATCCGAAATTCCACCGGACGGTAGGAATTCCGATACCGGAGTCTAGCCGGGTATTACATTCTCCCCCCCTTAAGAACATTCGTCCCCGAATGTTCCTCAACTAATACATGCATAACATAAAACATAACATACATACTAAACACATAGATACTAACCTCTAAAAGAGATGGGGATACTGTTGGAGCATGGACTCCCGTGTCTCCCAGGTACATTCTTCTATGTTGTGGTGGTTCCAAAGGACTTTCACCATCGGGATTTCCTTGTTTCTTAGCTTTCTGATCTGGGTGTCTATGATCCGCACTGGCTGCTCAACATAGGTGAGATCCTCTTGGATCTCCACATCAGGCTCACTAAGAACCTTGCTCGGATCTGACACAAACTTCCTCAACATGGAAACATGGAAAACCGGATGGATTCTTGCCATTGAAGCAGGTAAGTCCAGCTTGTACGACACATTCCCAATCTTTTGCAAGATTTCAAAGGGTCCGATGTATCGTGGGGCTAGCTTACCTTTCTTCCCGAACCTAACCACTCCTTTCATTGGAGACACCTTAAGCAATACCAGATCCCCCTCCTGAAACTCCACTAGTCTTCTGCGGATGTCTGCATAACTCTTCTGTCTGCTTGCAGCAGTCTTGATTCTTTCTCTGATTAATGGTACCACTCTGCTGGTGATCTCTACTAGCTCAGGCCCTGCCAAGGCCTTTTCTCCAACTTCTTCCCAACAAACAGGTGACCTGCACTTCCTTCCGTACAAAGCTTCATATGGAGCCATCCCGATGCTAGCATGATAGCTGTTATTGTAGGCGAACTCTACTAAGGGTAGATGTTGCCTCCAAGAACCGCCAAAATCTAGCACACACATTCTGAGCATATCTTCTATTGTCTGGATGGTCCTCTCTGACTGCCCATCAGTCTGGGGATGGAAGGCAGTACTGAAGTCTAACCTGGTACCCATAGCACTCTGCAGACTCCGCCAAAACCTGGAAGTGAACTGGGGCCCTCTATCTGACACTATAGAAACAGGGACCCCATGCAGCCTGACAATCTCATCCACATACACCTGCGCCAACTTGTCCACAGAGTAGCCACTCCTGACAGGGAGGAAGTGAGCAGATTTGGTGAGTCTGTCCACAATCACCCATATGGAGTCCAATCTGTTGGACGTCGCCGGTAACCCTACTACGAAGTCCATAGCTATGTTTTCCCATTTCCATTCTGGAATCGGTAGCGGGTTAAGCATTCCAGCTGGCTTCTGATGTTCCAGCTTCACCCTCTGACACACTTCGCAGGCTGACACGAACTGTGCCACTTCTTTCTTCATCGCTGGCCACCAATAAACTTTCTTCAAATCTTGATACATCTTGGTGGCTCCAGGGTGAATGCTGTATCTTGCATTATGAGCCTCTCTCATAATGTCTCCTTTTAGCCCTATGTCATCCGGTACACATAATCGACTCCCATAGCGGAGGATCCCCTTGTCGTCGAATCTGAACTCATCATCCTTGCCTGACTGAACAGTCCTGGCAATCTTCACTAACTCGGGGTCCTCATGCTGTTTCTGAGCAACTTGCTCAAGGAACACGGGTGTCACTTTCATCTGAGCCAACAAGGCACCTGTACCCGACAACTCTAACTGTAGCCCTTCTTCGATGAGCTTGTAGAACTCCTTTACTACTGTTCTTCGTTCTGCTGTGATGTGGGATAGACTGCCGAGTGATTTCCGGCTTAAGGCATCAGCTACAACATTAGCCTTACCCGGATGATACTGGATTTTGCAATCGTAGTCACTGAGCAGTTCCACCCATCTTCTCTGTCTCAAATTCAAATCTCTTTGACTCAGGATGTATTGCAGGCTCTTATGATCTGTAAAGATCTCACATTTTACCCCATAGAGGTAGTGCCTCCACATCTTGAGTGCAAAGATTACTGCTGCCATCTCAAGGTCATGTGTGGGGTAATTCAACTCATGCTTCTTTAGCTGTCTAGAAGCATAAGCAATCACCCTCTCATTCTGCATAAGCACACATCCCAGTCCCACACGGGACGCATCACAAAAGACTGTAAAGTCCTCTCCACTAGATGGCAGTGCTAACACTGGTGCTGAAGTCAACCTCCTCTTAAGCTCTTCAAAACTCTCTTCGCATTGGTCGGTCCACAGAAATTTCTGATTCTTCCTGGTTAGTCTGGTCAGAGGAGCTGCTATCTTTGAGAAGTCCTGAACGAACCTCCTGTAGTAACCTGCCAAACCCAAGAAACTCCTGATCTCCGTCACTGAAGTGGGTCTAGGCCAGTTAACCACAGTCTCTGTCTTCTTGGGGTCTACCTCTATCCCATTCTCTGACACTACATGCCCCAAGAACGAAATGCTCCTTAGCCAGAACTCACATTTAGAGAACTTGGCATACAAGCCATGTTCCCTCAAAGTCTGCAAGACCAACCGCAGATGATGGGCATGCTCTTCTGCATTCCTGGAATACACTAAGATATCATCTATGAAGACAATAACGAAGTGATCCAGGTATTGGCTAAATACTCTGTTCATGAGATCCATGAATGCTGCAGGGGCGTTAGTTAACCCGAACGGCATCACAAGGAACTCAAAATGCCCATATCTGGTCCTGAATGCTGTCTTTGGCACATCTTCATCTCTGATCCTTAGCTGATGATACCCAGATCTCAGATCTATTTTAGAGAAACAACCTGCTCCTGCTAGCTGGTCGAATAGATCATCGATCCTAGGCAACGGGTATTTGTTCTTGGTAGTAACCTTGTTCAACTGTCTATAGTCGATACAAAGTCTGAGGGATCCATCCTTCTTTTTCACGAACAACACTGGAGCACCCCAAGGTGAGGCACTCGGTCGGATGAAACCCCTGTCTACCAGCTCTTGCAACTGTTCTTTAAGCTCTTTCAGCTCTGCGGGCGCCATCCTGTAGGGAGGGATAGAGATCGGTCTGGTTCCTGGCATCAATTCTATTTCGAACTCTATCTCCCTAGGAGGTGGTAAACCTGGCAGCTCGTCTGGGAAAACATCTAAGAACTCTCTAACCACAGGCACCGAGGCGGGCTCTCTGACATCTCTGTCTAGCTCTCTCACATGAGCTAGATAACCCTGACAACCCCTCCTGAGCAGCCTACGAGCCTGTAGGGCTGATATCAAACCTCTAGGTGTACTCCCCCTGTCTCCTCTAAAGACAACCTCTGACCCATCCTGACATCTGAACTTAACTACCTTGTCTCTGCAATCCAAGGTAGCACCATGGGTAGATAGCCAATCCATCCCTAGAATGACATCAAAATCTGTCAAGTCTAGAACCACTAGGTCGGCGGATAGGCATCTCCCCTCTATGAAAACTGGACTGTACTGGCAGACTGACTCTGCCACTGACGGGTCACATTTGGGTCCGCTAACCCATAGGGGACACTCTAACCCAGAGACCATCAAACCCAACCTCTCGACCGCTCTCGGAGAAACAAAAGAATGGGATGCACCCGGGTCCATTAAGGCATAAACATCTGAACAACCAATGATGATATTACCTGACACCACGGTGTTGGATGCGTTTGCCTCCTGCTGCGTCATTGTGAAGATCCGTGCTGGAGCTGACGGACCTTCCCCTCTGTAAACTGATGAAGAAGAGGCTGACCCTCTCCCTCGGCCTCTGCCACTAGCCTGTGTTGCGGCTGAAGCTGCTGGCTGTGCTACGCTACCAGAAGTTGTTTGCTGGGGCTGTGCCGTAGAAACTGCCCTCGGACACTCCCAAGACATGTGTCCCTCTTGCCCACACCTATAGCAGGCTGTCGTCCCAAACCGGCATACCCCCCTGTGTAGCCTACCACACCTTGCACACACTGCATTATCAGCACCAGAGCTTGAGCCACTTCCTAATCCCAGACCTGATTTGATCTTGCTCCAGAACTTATTCTTCTTTGGTTTCTTAGTGGTACTGCCCCACTTCTTACTAGCTGAACTCAAGGATGAAGGATCTATCCTTCCCCCACCTGGGGTCTTAGAACCAGAAGGCTGTGCCACTGACTGCTTGACTTTTCCCTCTATTACGGCACTAGCCTCCATTCTCCTGGCCATGTCTATAATGGCATGGAAACTTTCTCTATCAGCTGACTGAATCAAAGAGGAATACCTGGAATTGAGCCTCATGACATACCTCCTCGATTTCTTCGGATCTGTGTCCAGATGTTGCCCAGCAAACGGCAACAACTCTAAGAATCTATCGGTGTACTCATCGACACCCATCTCATCTGTCTGCTTCAGCTGTTCAAACTCAATCACCTTCAGCTCCCTGGAACTGTCAGGGAAAGCCCATCCTGCGAATTCATTCGCAAACTCCTCCCATGACAAACTGTCCACCTTTGGTTTCACATAGTTCTTGAACCACTCTCGTGCCTTCTTGCATTTCAGAGTGAAACCAGCCATCTGAATGGCTCTACTGTCATCAGCCCCTATCTCATCTGTAATTGTTTTGACCTTCTCCAGGTACACAAACGGATCATCACCGGTATCAAACTGGGGAGCACCCAACTTCATATAGTCGGTCATCTTGGCCTTGCTCCCTCCAGATGAGGTAGGTTGAGGTCTTTGGTTTTCTGCAACTGCGGTTTCTGCTGGTGGTGGAGGTGCGGCATCCCCTGGGATAGGGTTTGCTGCGCCTGGATGGAAGGATGGAGGTGGGTACATAGGGTACTGTGGATACTGTGGGTAAAAAGGTGGGTATGGCATGTGCGAAGGGTAAGGATTAACACTGGGGTAATCCGATGTACCTCCCATCGAATACCCGGGGTATGGTGAAAAAGGTGGGTACTGGGGTGGTGGAATAAACCCCGAGGCCTGAGTGCCTCCCTGAGACTCACCCATGCCCTCTTCTGGCATGTTCACACCAAGACTACCATCCCTCCTCTGGTCCACATCCATCTCTTCTCCCACATCCACTGACCTGCCTCCTTGAACCGTTCCTCTTACAGATCTGTTTCTACCCAGATCCAGAGATCTTCTAGGATCTCCCACTGCTCTGTCCCTGTGGGACCTACTTGACATTGCCC
This sequence comes from Manihot esculenta, assembly GCF_001659605.2. Classification (NCBI taxonomy): domain Eukaryota; kingdom Viridiplantae; phylum Streptophyta; class Magnoliopsida; order Malpighiales; family Euphorbiaceae; genus Manihot; species Manihot esculenta. Next base: position 27,575,059 of record NC_035166.2, read on the forward strand.
TTGGCAATGCTGGAGGACGGGCGCTCGTGCCCTCATCCTCCGGTGGTCCTCTAGCCAATCTAGCTGATCGACGAGTTCCTCGCATTCTGTTTACTGAAAAACAGCACAGATAACAAAACATTAGCATCCAATGGTTCATGTGGAAACACATGAACCCACATCATATACATAGCATATCTCATGGCATAACATACTTTCATTCTAGACAGGACTCTACATCCTATCCTAGTGGACATGATTTCCTATTGTGCTTGACTTTCTATCACATCTATGAGCCCGACACTCTAGGTCCGACCATATGAACCTAGGGCTCTGATACCACTCTGTAACGACCCGAAAAATCAGGCCGCCACCGGCGCTAGGATCCAGATCGGCTTAAGGCCGCCGGGACCCGTAGCAAGCCAAACATACATCCTGTGAACCTGTTTAATCCCATACATGGTCAACAACATACATAAAAATTAAAACTTTTTCTTTCATTCAACATTTCTTTGCCAAGCCTAGCCTGTGCATGCACAACATAACAAAAATCTCTCATTGGAGTCCTCATCAAATACTCCAATGGGGTAACATAAGAAAGGCTTGGATTACATAATCATCATAAAAACATTATATCTCATACAAGACCATGTGTACAGGGAATACAACAGACTCTAGTCAAGCACATTATCAATCTTACATTACATTACATCTCATACTTTTACATTGCTACAAACCATGTCCACAGCTAAGCTATTACATAATCTTCTCTTACTCTGATGACTCCTCTAGCTACTCTGCACCTGCAAGACTGGGGTTAGGGGAGAGGGGGTGAGCTATAAAGCCCAATGAGCGGAAACTAAAAATATTTGCTTTAATTCCACCCTTTTTAGGTATATTATTCTTCATTTTATTATTATTATTATTATTTAACTTTTTCTTTCTTTTTCTTATTCATGCATTCATGAAATGCACCACATCACAGCTAATCACATAAAGGATGGTATTGTCACCATTAGTCCTCAACATCTCCAAATGCCAGGGGCGTAGAATGGGCCTCACTGGTCTTTCTCTTATATATCATAACCTTCCAAATGCCAGGGGCGTAGAATGGGCCTCGCTGGTCTTTCTCTTTCATAGTGCCAGGGGCGTAGAATGGGCCTCGCTGGTCTTCCATACATATCATCATAACATATCATCAGAGGACTATGGATCACTCAACAACCATCCACATCAACATCAATTTATGCAATGCAGCATATTCGTGAATTCTAATGCAAACATCCTGAAATATTGCATGGCATAATGATGCATGGGCAATGCTTTATGATACATTCATTTATTCATTTATTCATTTACTTTACTTTAAAACTTAAGGAGTTGTTCCACTCACCTGGTGACTGAAGCTGTAACAACGAACTCTGAACGACTATCTCACAACCGGGGGTCTCGGTTCCTCGGGTCCGAACCTACACAGGTGGACTCAAATGAGGCACCAAACAACAAGAACATAACTCTAAACATACCCCCAAAAACTTCCTAAAAACACCTCAAAACACTCCTAGGAAGCATGCAAGAAAAGGCTGGACAGGGCACTTTCGGCGGCACCTTCGGCGGCCGAAAGTCCCTCCAGAGACGAAAGTCAGGCAGGTTCGGCGGCACCTTCGGCGGCCGAAACTTCCAGACAGAGACGAAACTCATGCATGTTCGGCGGCACCTTCGGCGGCCGAAAGTCTCGGACAGAGCCGAAACTCCAACTTTCGGGGGCAAGCTTCGGCAGCCTAAAGCTGCCTCTCAAGCCATGTTCGGCGGCCGAAAGTGCCTTCGGCTGCCGAACCTGGTTTCTGCCAAAGGGCAGAAACTTTGGCTCCTCAATGCACATTTGCCTCCCAACTCTCACATCATGCATATTTTTCACCCAAATCAAGCATACAAGTTCCTAGGGGCCTCAAAACATCAAATACCCCAACTACAACACTTCAAGCATACTCAAACATCATACATTGTTCATAAATCACTTAAAACCTAACATTTGCTTAAAAACTCATACAACCCTATACATGCCATTCTACCCCATAAAATCACTTAAAACTTACTTAAAACACATAACAAGGGTGGATCCGAGCTTACCTCTTGAAGAAACGAGAGGAAGAGCGATCCTAGCTTGGAGATGGAGAGATTGAGCTCTTTGAACCTCCAAGTACCCAAAACTTGCTTTTTATTCACAAATCTTCAAAACCAAAGTTATAACCCGTGAAAATCATGGAAGATCTAAGGAAAACACTCAAGATCGAGGGAGGATAGCGGAATGCTCACCTTGGCCGAAATGGGGAGAAAAAGCTCGCCCAATTTCGGCTAAGGGACCCTTTTATAGTGGCTGGCCAGGCCACGTTCGGGGGCCGAATGTGCCTCCGCATCCATGCAAATGTTCGGCGGCCGAACATGAGGTTCGGCGGCCGAACCTGCACTTCCCTCACTCATGCTTTCGGGGGCCTAACGTGCCTCCAAAACGCATGCATGTTCGGCGGCCGAACTTGACTTTCGGCGGCCGAACCTGGGTTTTCCTCCAATGCTATTTTCATGCAAAACTCATTTAGTTTCATACTTTAAAACCATTAAAATCATGAAAACATTTTATAAAACATGTCTTTACCCTTCTAGAAGTTCTCGACATCCGAAATTCCACCGGACGGTAGGAATTCCGATACCGGAGTCTAGCCGGGTATTACAGTGGGAGTGAGTATGCATGTTTGGGAGAGAGTATGTAAGGATTTGGGGTGTATTGAGTTGGTTTTTGGCTTGGCAGAATCGGACCTGTCGTCCAGAGGGGACCAGGTTCGGCCGCCGAAAGGAGTTTCGGCCGCCGAACCTGCATGGGAGGCAGTCTTTCGGCTGCCGAACGTGCCCCCGAAGGCTGAGTTTCGTTTCTGTCCTGGGGTTTCGGCCGTCGAACCTGCCGCCGAACCTACCCGAGTTTGGTCTCTGGAAGGGGCTTTCGGCCGCCGAAGGTGCCGCCGAAAGTGCCCTGTCCAGCCGTTTCTTGGGTGTTTTCTATGCATGTTTTAGTGATGCTTAGAGGGGTTTTTGGGGGTATGTTTATGAGTTGTTTAGAGTATGTTTGGCACCTCATTCGAGTCCACCTGTGTAGGATCGGACCTGAGGGACCGAGGAGGCCAGTAGTGTTAGCAGTTGCAGAGTCAGTCAGCGTCTGCCAGGAGGTGAGTAGAACTAAACTTAATCTTTATTTTATGTACGAAATCTAATGCCCAAAGCATGTTCATGCATCATGATTACATGTATCAGGATTGATTGCACTAGTTTCACGAATATGGCGCATTGCATTATTTGATGTTGATTCAGGAGGTTTGGACCAAGGCGACTTCAATAGCCCATTTCTGTCATTGAGTCTTGGGTAAGTTCTTTGAGAGCCGGACAAGTACATATAGGAAAGTCCCTGTGAGCTCTCTATGGACTAGGTACCCTGTCATGTATGTGAAAGTCCTGTGTGAGCTCCTTTGGGGGAGCCGGGCACCGACAGAGGGAATTTTGAGGTCATGTCCGATCCTTGAGAGGAAAGGATGCTAGCAAAGAAAAGAACTCTCAGAAACAGGTCCGTGGGGAGTAGATATTTGTATGAACCCCGAGACGGACAAGATACAGTTATGTGATTTCTTTGTGTTATGACGCATTTCATGAGAGCATGTAATTAATGAACTGTTTTCTATGTTTCTACTCACTGGGCTTTTTAGCTCACCCCTCTCCCCTAACCCCAGTGTTGCAGGTTTGAGGTTGATCGGGAAGACGTCAAGGGTAAAAGGCTTTGCTTTTGTAATAGTATTAGATTAGTGTTTTAGTGTGGACATGTATTATAAATTGTTAATGATTTGTAAGAGTTTGTAATGTAAAGTATAGTAGAGTTTGGTTTATGTATTAGTACTGTGCTTGGCCCTGAGACTTGGTTAGTCCCTGTTTAATACATGATGTATGTTATGCTAGATGTTGAGTTACGTTTGAACTAATCTTGTGGCATGTGTTGTTTACCACGCTATGGTAATGGATGAGGACCCTAGAGGAGGTCTTATGTTTGTGGTTTGATGCATGCACAGGTTAGGTTCTAGTTCCTTGGATATAATCCCAGCTTGATGTATGTTATGTTGACCCAGCTAGAGTTTTGTTGAGAGCTCTAGTATGGGGTTCTTTTAGGTTTCCAGTTATGTTGCATACAGGTCAAGTTCGGTATTTACATCAGATGTTCCAGTTTTTATGTTAAAGTTTCGATCATGTATGGGATTTGACCAGGTGATAGGAGGTATGTTTGGCTTGCTACGGGTCCCGGCGGCCTTAAGCCGATCTGGATCCTAGCGCCGATGGCGGTTCGGGCCGTTACAGAGGGGTATCGATTTCCGGGCTGTTACATTTCCACTCTGGAATCAGCAGTGTGTTAAGCATTCCAGCCGGCTTCTGAAGTTCTAGCTTCACCCTTTGACATGTTTCGCAGGCTGACACAAACTGTGCCACTTCCCTCTTCATCGCTGGCCACCAATACACCCTTCTCAGGTCCTGATACATCTTGGTGGCTCCAGGGTGAACGCTATACCTCGCACTATGAGCTTCCCTCAGAATGTCTTCCTTCAAACTGCTATCATCTGGTACACATAATCTCTTACCGTGCCGAAGAATCCCCTCACTGTCAAATCTGAACTCTGCACTGTTGCCAGACTGAACAGTCCTGGCAATCTTCACTAACTCAGGATCTTCGTGCTGTTTCAGAGCTACTTGCTCTAGAAACACTGGTGTAACTCTCATCTGTGCAATCAAAGCACCTGTACCAGATAACTGGAACTGTAGCCCTTCATCCATAAGTCTGTAAAAGTCCTTCACCACCGGTCTTCTCTCTACTGCAATGTGGGATAAACTGCCAAGTGACTTCCGGCTTAAGGCATCAGCTACAACATTAGCCTTACCCGGATGATATTGGATCTTACAATCGTAATCACTGAGCAATTCTACCCACCGTCTCTGCCTCAAGTTTAACTCTCTCTGACTCAAGATGTGCTGCAGGCTCTTATGATCCGTATAGATCTCACACTTTACCCCATAGAGGTAATGCCTCCACATCTTAAGTACAAAGATAACAGCTGCCATCTCAAGGTCGTGTGTCGGGTAGTTCAGCTCGTGCCTCTTCAGCTGTCTAGAAGCATAAGCTATCACTCTGTCATTCTGCATTAACACACAACCTAATCCCACTCGGAATGCATCACAAAACACTGTGAAATCTTCATCACTGCTCGGCAGAGCTAACACCGGTGCTGAAGTCAACCGTCTCTTTAACTCTTCAAAACTCTCATCACAATCCTCTGCCCATACGAACCTCTGATTCTTCCTAGTCAGTCTGGTCATAGGAGCAGCTATCTTCGAAAAATCCTGAACGAACCTCCGATAGTAGCCTGCCAAACCCAGAAAACTCTTGATCTCTGTCATTGTCGTGGGTGTAGGCCAATTGGCTACTGCCTCTACCTTCTTGGGATCTACTGTTATTCCTTCCTTTGATACTACATGTCCCAAAAAGGCAATGCTCCTTAGCCAGAACTCGCACTTGGAGAACTTAGCATACAAGCCATGCTCTCTCAAGGTTTGCAAAACTATTTTCAGATGCTGGGCATGCTCCTCTGCATTCCTGGAGTACACCAAGATATCATCGATAAAGACGATCACAAAACGATCCAAGTACTCCCTGAAAACCCTATTCATGAGATCCATGAATGCTGCAGGGGCATTAGTCAACCCGAACGGCATCACTAGGAACTCATAATGCCCATATCTGGTCCTGAAAGCAGTCTTGGATACATCTCCTTCCTTGATCTTCAACTGGTGGTATCCGGATCTCAGATCTATCTTAGAGAAACAACCTGCTCCTGCTAGCTGGTCGAATAGATCATCGATCCTGGGTAAAGGATACTTGTTCTTGATAGTGACTTTGTTCAACTGTCTGTAGTCGACACAAAGTCTAAGTGGTCCATCCTTCTTTCTGACAAATAATACTGGAGCACCCCAAGGGGAGGTACTCGGGCGGATGAAACCCTTTGCTACCAAATCTTGTAACTGTTCTTTCAACTCTCTCAACTCTGTTGGCGCCATCCGGTAGGGAGGAATAGAGATCGGTCTGGCACCAGGCATCAACTCTATCTCGAACTCTATTTCCCTATCAGGTGGTAGTCCTGGAAGCTCTTCAGGAAACACATCTGGGAATTCGCTAACAACTGGTACTGAGGATGGTTCCCTAACCCGACTGTCTAGCTCTCTCACATAAGCTAGGAACCCCTGACACCCCTTCCTCAACATCCTATGAGCCTGGAGGGCTGATATCAAACCCCTAGGTGTCCCTCTCTTGTCTCCTCTGAAGACACACTCTGACCTGTCCTGGTCTCTGAGACTCACTACCTTGTCTCTGCAGTGCAAGGTAGCACTATAGGTAGATAACCAATCCATCCCTAGAATGACATCAAAATTTGTCAACTCTAGAACCACAAGGTCAGCTGGAAGGCATCTATCCTCTATAAACACTGGACTGAACTGACAGACTGACTCTGCCAATGATGGGTCACATCTAGGTCCACTGACCTAGAGAGGACACTCTAACTCAGATACAATCAACCCCAATCTCTCTGCGGCTCTAGAAGAAATAAAAGAGTGAGAAGCACCGGGGTCCATCAAAGCATACACCTTGGAACACCCAATGATAAGAGTACCTGACACCACTGTGTTCGACGTGTCTGCCTCCTGTTGCGTCATGGTGAAAATCCGTGCTGGAGCTGACGGACCTGCACCTCGGGAACCCATCCCTGATGAAGAGGCTGCCCCTCTTCCTCTGCCTCAGCCACTGCTTGGTGGACGGGCTGAAGCTGCTGACTGTACGACACTACCTGAGGTCATTTGCTGGGATGGTGCAACCAAAGTCGCCTGAGGACATTCTCGTGCATAATGTCCCTCCTGCCCACATCTATAGCAGGCTGTCGATCCCAACAAACAAGCTCCTTTGTGCGGTCTCCCACACCTATTGCAAACTGGCAGATCTGTGCCAGAGCTGGAGCCGCTACTCATTCCCAAACCCGTCTTAATCCTGTTCCAGAACTTGCCTCTCTTTCCTCTGAATTTCTCCCATCTCTTTTTGCTCGCACTTGCCGTACTCTGTGAGGAGGAACCTAGTTTAGCACCAGAAGACTGTGCCTTTAATTGCTTGACTACACCCTGACTTATGGCACTGGCCTCCATCTTTCTAGCAGCATCCACAATGGATTGGAAACTCTCCTTCTCCGCGTGGAGAATCAAGGAGAAATACCTGGGATGAAGCCTCGTGGCATATCTCTTTGCCTTCTTCTGATCCGTATCATACGCCTGATGTAACGACCCCAAAATGGACCGTCACCGGCGCTAGGATTCAGGTCGATTTAAGGCCGCCAGAACCCGTAGCAAGCCTGCTATACTCTCTGTGTACCTGTAAAACTCATACATGATCATACATTTTCTGTGAAAAATAAAAACTCTTTTCTCTGTACCAAGGCTTAACCTGTGCATGCACTATCTCTGTACTCTGTACTCTGTACCCCTGACTAGAGCTTGCTCTAGATGGGTTAACTCATACCTGTTAAGCCTGGTTTTTCACATACAGTCAAACATATATACATATCCAGATCATGTACAAAACATACATCACTAAGTCAAGCACATTTCTAACTTTATATACAACTATTGCAGCTCTTTAATATTACATGTCCACTCTAAGCTATTACACATCTCTTTACTCTTTCTGTACCCTGCTGGACTGTCCCTGTACACTGTACACTGAACCTGCAAAACTGGGGTTAAGGGAGTGGGATGAGCTCTATAGCCCAGTGAGTAGAACAGTAAAACATCTCAGTAAAACATGATCTCATGGAATGCGTCATAACACAGATAAACCACATCAAGAGTAAACCTGTCACCACATAGTCCCAGTAACTCTGTGCCAGGGCGTAGAATCGAGCACCTGGTCTTCCTGTCATATATGTATATGTGTATATAATACCTCTGTACTTACCATTGCCAGGGCGTAGTCAAAGGCTCCTGGACTTTACTATATACCTGCCAGGGCGTAGTCAAAGGCTCCTGGTCTTTACTATACCTGCCAGGGCGTAGTCAAAGGCTCCTGAACTTCCTGTCTGAGACTATTGGATCATTCAGCATTCACTCACATCACCAAATAACGATGCAATGCAACATATTCATGGATACTAATGCAATCAACCTATTGCATAATCATGATGCATGACATATGCTAAAACATTCCATTGTGCAAGTAAAAGAGTTAAGGTTAGTTCCACTCACTTCTGGCTATCTGGACTGACTGACTCTGCAGGCTCTGTAAAACTCTGGAGCAGAACTCACTGCTGCTCTCTCTGGTTCCTCTGGTCTGTACCTATACACATAGACTCCAATGAGGGACCAAACTAGCGTATGAACAACTCTAATAAACTCCCCAAGAAACCCCTTAAATGCACTCAACTATCCATGCAAAGCATGCAAGAGAAGGTTGGACAGAACACTTTCGGCGGCAGGTTCGGCGGCCGAAAGTCCTCTCCAGAGACGAAACCCAAGCACCTTCGGCGGCCGAACTTCCACTTTCGGCTGCCGAACCCTTTCGAGGGCAAGTTTCGGGGGCCAAAAGGCACTCCAGAGACGAAAGTCTCTACCCTTCGGCGGCACCTTCGGCGGCCGAACTTTCCTCCAGAGCCGAAAGTCCAAAAGCTCGGGGGCAAGCTTAGGCAGCCGAAGCCACCTCCTCTCTCCTCCTCAGGGGTTCGGCGGCCAAATGTACCTTCGGCTGCCGAACCTGAGTTCATCAGCAGGGCAGAAACTTGCCCTGCCTCTCGCCAAATGCACCAAACTCCTCTCCAACTTCACACCACACTTCCTCCACTTGCATACACTCATGTATATGCTCAAAGGGGTCAAAAACTAGCTAACAACCCCAAACACACAACACAAACAACACAAAAACAAGCTGTACACATAAAATCATCAAAAACTCTCAACTAACCCTATTCATGCAACTCTCTCCATCAAACCCCATAAAACCTTCAAAAAACATAAAAACAAGCTCAGGATCTTTACTTACCTCTTGAAATCAAGAAGATGAACGATCCTAACGTGGAGTTTTGGAGCAACTTGCCTTCAAACTTTCCAAACTTCAAACGTTTGAGTGTTTAGCTTAAAACCTTCAAATAATCATGAAAACTAATCAAATCTTTGCATGATTTAATGAAAACATGAAGAAAACTCACAAAGGACAGGGTTTCACCTCAGAAGACAAAAGAAACGGTGCTCTGACCGCTTCAACCGACTGAGGGTCATTTATAGGTGGCTGGCCAGACCACCTTCGGCGGCCACACGTGAAACCGAAAGCCATGCATGTTCGGCGGCCGAACCTCAACTTCGGCGGCCGAACCTGGCTTTTCTGCCTTGGTTCATTTCACTCAAAAACTCATTTCCTTATGCATAAAACTTGATACACATAGCAAAACATTTAAGAAACACATAAATCAACCCCTTCTAGAAACTTCTGACATCCCGGATCCCACCGGAAAGCAGAATTCCGATGCCGGACTCTAGCCGGGTATTACATTCTCCCCCCCTTAAGAACATTCGTCCTCGAATGTCCTAAAACAAACAAAGAATACATAGATAAGGAGGAAACTAACCTCAAAACAAATATGGATACTGCTGAAGCATCGACTCTCGTGTCTCCCAGGTGCATTCTTCGAGATTGTGGTGGTTCCACAGAACTTTCACCATCGGAATCTCCTTGTTCCTTAGCTGTCTGATCTGCGTGTCTAGAATCCGCACTGGCTGCTCTATATAGGTGAGATCTGTAAAAATCTCCACCTCAGGCTCACTCAAAACCTGATTTGGATCTGACACAAACTGCCGGAGCATAGAAACATGAAATACCGGGTGAATTCTCTCCATAGAAGTAGGTAAATCCAGCTTATACGACACATTTCCGATCCTTTGCAAAATCTCAAAGGGTCCAATGTACCGTGGAGCTAATTTACCCTTCTTCCCAAAACGAACCACTCCCTTCATTGGAGACACTTTCAGCAATACCATACTACCCTCCTGGAATTCTAACTGTTTCCTGCGAACGTCTGCATAACTTTTCTGTCTACTCTGCGCTGTCCTGATTCTCTCTCTAATCATGGGCACCACTCTACTGGTAATCTCTACTAACTCTGGCCCTGCAAGAGCCTTTTCTCCTATCTCTTCCCAGCAAACAGGGGATCTGCACTTCCGCCCATACAAAGCTTCATAAGGAGCCATCCCTATGCTAGCATGATGGCTGTTATTGTAGGCAAACTCCACCAAAGGTAGATGCTGCCTCCAAGAATCGCCAAAGTCTAACACACACAGTCGAAGCATATCCTCTATGGTCTGGATGGTCCTCTCTGACTGTCCATCAGTCTGTGGGTGGAAAGCAGTGCTAAACTCTAATCTCGTGCCCATCGCACTCTGCAGACTTCGCCAAAATCGGGAGGTAAACTGAGGTCCTCTGTCGGAAACTATCGACACTGGAACACCATGTAATCTCACTATCTCATCCAAATATACCTGTGCCAACTTATCCACAGAATAGTTACTCCGTACTGGAAGAAAATGAGCAGATTTCGTGAGTCTGTCCACAATCACCCATATCGAGTCTATCCTGTTGGACGCTGGTAAACCCACTACAAAATCCATGGCTATGTTCTCCCATTTCCACTCTGGAATCGGCAATGGGTTAAGCATTCCAACTGGTTTCTGATGCTCTAGTTTCACCCTTTGGCAAACCTCACATGCTGTCACAAACTGCGCCACTTCTTTCTTCATGGCTAGCCACCAATAGACCCTTTTTAGATCCTGATACATCTTGGTGGCTCCTGGGTGAACACTATATCTTGCATTATGAGCTTCCCTCATAATGTCTTCCTTCACACTGCTCTCATCTGGTACACAAAGTCGACTCCCATAGCGGAGGATCCCTTTGCGATCAAATCTGAACTCTGCACTGTTGCCTGACTGAACAATCCTGGCAATTTTCATCAACTCAGGGTCCTCGTGCTGTCTCTGAGCTATCTGCTCCAGAAACACAGGTGTCACTCTCATCTGTGCGACCAATGCACCTGTACCAGACAACTCTAACTGTAATCCCCTCTTCTAAGAGCTTGTAAAGCTCCATCACGACTGGTCTTCGCTCTGCTGCTATATGGGATAAACTGCCTAGTGACTTCCGGCTTAGGGCGTCTGCCACAACATTCGCCTTACCTGGATGATACTGGATCTTACAATCATAATCACTGAGCAATTCTACCCATCTCCTCTGCCTCAAATTCAGCTCTCTCTGACTCAAGATGTACTGTAAACTCTTGTGATCAGTGAAGATCTCGCATTTAACCCCGTAGGGGTAATGCCGCCACATCTTAAGTGCAAAGATAACTGCTGCCATCTCTAGGTCATGGGTAGGGTAATTCAACTCGTGCTTCTTCAACTGTCTAGAAGCATAAGCTATCACCCTATCACTTTGCATCAATACACAACCCAATCCCACTCGAGATGCATCACAGAACACTGTGAACTCCTCATTACTCACAGGCAGAGCTAGCACTGGTGCTGTGGTCAATCTCCGCTTGAGCTCATCAAAGCTCTCTTCACATTGGTCCGACCAGACAAACTTCTGGTTCTTCTGAGTCAGTTTGGTCATAGGAGCTGCTATCTTGGAGAAGTTCTAAATGAACCTCCTGTAGTAACCTGCCAGTCCCAGAAAGCTTTTAATCTCAGTCACTGTCGTGGGTCTGGGCCAGTTAGCTACAGCCTCTATCTTCTTGGGGTCTACCTCAATACCTTCTGCTGATACCACATGTCCCAAGAAGGAAATGCTCCTCAACCAAAACTCACACTTTGAGAAATTGGCATACAAACCATGCTCTCTCAGTGTCTGCAGAACTATCCTCAGATGCTGGGCATGCTCCTCTGCATCTCTGGCATACACTAAAATATCATTGATGAAAACTGTAATACCCGGCTAGATTCCGGCATCGGAATCCCTACTTCCGGCGGAATCTCCGTTGGAATATGGAATTTTGATGATGCCAGAGTCTTCTAGAGGGGAAAAATGTGATTCTAAAATGATTTTTACTGATTTCATGGTTTTAAATGAAAAAGATTTGAGTTTTAAAAGAAAAGACCAAGGAGGGAAGAACCCAGGTTCGGCCGCCGAACCTCAAGTTCGGCCGCCGAACATGGGGGTGTTTTGCATGCACGTTAGGCCGCCGAAGGAGGTTTGGCTGGCCACTTATAAAAGCCCCTCAGACCGAAAATGGGCGAGTTTTCTCCCCATTCTCGAGCTCAGGTGAGTTTTGGTCCTCCTTTGGTCGTTTTCATGTTTTTCTCTACCCATCCTTCAAGTTTTCATGAGATCTACCATTTGTTTTGAAGTTTTGAAGTTTTGATCAAGGTTTTGAGAGCTTGGAGACTTGTAGAGCTTGGGTCCTTCATACCTCAAGCTTTGGGTCACACCAACCCTCGATCTTCAAGAGGTAAGTGTAGATCCTTGCTTCTCTACTGTTTTAATGAAGTTTTAAGTGAGTTTATGGGAGTTTTATGGGTAGATATGCATGTTAGGGTTTATGTGGGTTTTATGCCCAATGTATGAAAATGTATGTTCTTGTAATGTTTGTGTTGGGGTTTAAGTTAGTTTCCAAGCCCCTTGAACATGTGGGAGAGAGTATGCATGATTGAGAGAGAGTATGTGAGGTTTGGTTTGTTTTGATGGTTTTGGCCCATGTGGGTCATAAACTATCTATGTATGCATTAGATGTTGTTTTTGGGAGTTTAAGCTTGTTTGAGCTCCTTTGTGCATGGTTAGGGATGTATGCATGTGTTTGAGAAGTTGGGTGCTTGTTTTGGGGTGTATGGAAGGTTTGGGAGGCTTGAAATGCACAAAGGCTGAGTTCTGGATGAACTCAGGTTCGGCCGCCGAAGGTGGTTTCGGCCGCCGAACCTGCCTGATGATGCAGAGATTGGCCGCCTAACCTTGCCCCCGAAAGTCGAGTTTGGGCTTGAAAGCAGACTTTCGGCCGCCGAAGGTAATGTTCGGCCGCCGAAAGTGCCTGACTTTCGTCTCTGGAGAGAGGGTTCGGCCGCCGAAGTTGCCGCCGAACCTGCCTGACTTTCGTCTCTGTCTGGGACTTTCGGCCGCCGGAAGTGCCGCCGAAAGTGCCCTGTCCAGCCTTTTCATGAGTGTTATGTATGCATGTTTCTATGATGTTTTAAGGGGTTTTTGGGGAGTTGTTTATGAGTTGTTTAGAGTATGTTTGGCACCTCACTGGAGTCCACCTGTGTAGGATTGGACCCGAGGAACCGAGGTGTTTAGCAGTGTCAGCCGTTTTAGAGTCGGCCCAGAGCTAGTCAGAGGTGAGTGGAACTAAACCTAATGTTTTAAATTAAGAAATTAAATGTTTTTAGAGCATGATCCATGCATCATAAAATTCCATGATATATGTATTAGGTTGTTTTGCATTAGAACCCACAAATATGATGCATTGCATAGTATGTTGTTGATGTGGATGGATATTGGATGATCCTTAGCCCTCAGTATGAGATGAGATAATATGATATGATATGCCATGGTATGATATGAGATAGAAAGACCAGGTCGCCCCTGGTACTATGTTAAGCAAGCGAACACTAGGTGAGGCCTAATCGCCCCTGGTGTAGTTGGCATGTTATGATATGAGTTATGTAAGCGAATACTAGGTGTGGCCTCATCGCCCCTAGTATAGTTGGACATATTACGATATGTAGAGGGCTAATGGTGACAAATTCATCCTTGATGTGATATGTTTGTGATGTGATGCATTCCATGATGGCATACTTGTAAATGAACTGTTTTGCTAGTATGGTTTCCGCTCACTGGGCTTTATAGCTCACCCCTCTCCCCTAACCCCAGGTTTGCAGGGTCAGAGATAGTCAGAAGATCAGCAGGTTATGTCTATGGTCAGATTCATGTAATAGAATAGTAGTGGACATGATGTACTGTAAAGTAATGTAAAGATGTAAAAGAATTGTTATGATTTTATGTAATATGTTCAGAGTTATACGAGTTGGATAATCCCTTTGTGCATGTGTTTTTATTTTTATGTTGATGTATGGGTTGGACCGGGTTTGACATAGAGTATGCTGACCCTAGGGGTTCTATGAGTTCAGTCATAGTGCATACACAGGTCAAGCTGGTTAAAGACAAAATTTTAAATGTTTTATGGAAATGTTTATTCATGCTTGGGGATTATACCGACTGTACAGGATGCATAGTAGGCTTGCTACGGGTCCCGGCGGCCTTATGCCGATCTGGATCCTAGCGCCGGTAGCGGTCCGGATTTTCGGGTCGTTACAGAATGGTATCAGAGCCCTAGGTTCACATGGTCGGACCTATAGTGTGTCGGGCTCATAGAGGTTATAGTAGGGCAAGCACAATAGGAGAGAGCATGTCCACTAGGATAGGATGTGGAGTCCTGTCTTGTATGATGATGTGAAATGCCGTGATTTTATGCATGTGCATTATTGATATGCTATGTATGTGATGCGGGTTCATGTGTTTACACATGAACCATTTGATGTTAATGTTTATGCGTTATGTTGTGCTTTCAGAAGTCAAGATGAGAGGAACTCGTCGATCTGCTAGATTGACTGGAGCTCCGCCAGAGAATGAGGGCATGGATGCCCATCCCCCTGCTCTGCAAAGGGCAAGATCTTGTAGGACGATCAGGGATAATACATCAAGGGACCCTAGAAGGTCTTTTGATGCAGGTCGGAGGAGATCAGTTCATGAAGGTATGTCAGCGGATGTGATGGAAACAGAGGAGGATAACCAGAGAAGAGATAGTAGTTTGGGGATGAGTATGTCAGTAGAAGATATGGGAGAGTCCCAAGGAGGCACTCACGCCTCGGGCTTTGTTCCACCACAGTATCCACCCTACCCGCAAGGGCCAGGGTATCCGATGGGAGGTACATCGGATTTCTTTAGCCATAACCCATATCCCACCTTTATGCCCTATCCTCCCTTTTACCCACAGTACCCCATGTTTCCATCCTCACCCTTTTTCCCAGGTCCAGCAAACCCTAACCCAGGGGATGCTACACCTCCTCCACCAGCAGAACCAATAGTCCCTGATGTCCAGATACCCAAACCTGGTTCATCAGTTGAGGGTAAAGTAAAAATGACAGATTACCTAAAGTTGGATGCCCCCAAGTTTGAATCAGGTGATGATCCTTTTGAGTACCTCAGAACGGTGAAGATGATAACTGATGAGTTGGGAGCAAGTGACAGTAGAGCCATTCAGATGGCAGGGTTCACATTGAAATGCAAGAAGGCAAGAGAATGGTTCAAAAACTATGTGGACCCAAGGTTGGAAAGCTTATCCTGGGAGCAGTTTACCAATGAGTTTGCAGGATGGGCATTTCCAAATAGTTCCAGAGAACTGAAGATGATTGAATTTGAGCAGTTAAGGCAAACGGAAGAGATGAGCGTAGAGGAGTTTACAGACAGGTTCCTGGAGCTGTTGCCGTTTGCAGGACAAGGTCTCGACACAGACCTGAAGAAGTCTAAGAGATATGTTATGAAGCTTCACTCCAGGTATTCCTCGTTGATTCAATCAGCAGAAAGGGAGAGTTTCCATGCTATAGTGGATATGGCACGGAAAATGGAGGCTAGTGTCATCATTCAAGGGACAGTTAAGCAGTCGGTGGCACAGTCTTCGGGTCTCCAAGTCCCGGGGGCAAGTGAGGTTAATCTCTCCCCTCTAAGCGAGGCTGTCACAAAGAGTAAGAAGGGAGGCAGAGGCCTCATAAGATCGAAGAAGAGCAAGTTCTGGGATCAGATAAAGTCTGGTCTGGGTATAAGTGATGGTTCGAGCTCTGGTTCGGGTAACTCCAGATGTACGAGGTGCGGTAGGCCGCACAAGGGAGTCTGTTTGGTGGGGACAACGGCATGTTTCAGGTGCGGACAGGAGGGGCACATGGCACGTGAGTGTCCCACCGCGACCTTGGTGACACAGTCCCAGCAGACAGCTCCAGGTAGAGTGGCTCAGCCAGGAGCTCCAGCCATGGCGCAGGATAGAGGCAGAGGAAGAGGGATAGCTCCTTCTTCAGTAGGTTCCCATGGAGAAGGTCCATCAGCTCCAGCGCGGATCTTCGCCATGACCCAGCAGGAGGCTAACACATCGAACCCGATGGGATCGGGTAATCTCACTCTGGTATGTTCTGATGTGTATGTTTTATGCACCCTGATGTTTCTCTTTCTTTGTTTGCTTTGTGAGCCACTGTGAGGTTGGGCTTGATAGCTTATCGGTGAGAGTATCCCCTTTGGGTCAGCGGACCCAAGTGTGATCCATCAGTGGTAGAGTCAGTCTGCCGGTATAGTTCAGAGTATGTTGTGAGTAGATGCCCTCCAGCTGACCTAGCGGTTCTAGATTTGACTGTTTGACATCATTCTAGGGTTGGATTGGTTCTTCTACTAGTGGTACTACCTAAGTCTGCAGAGACAAGGTAGTCAAGTTCAGAGGTCAGGATGGATCAGAGGTAGTCCTTAGAGAGGACAGAGTAGGGATACCTAGTGGTTTGTTATCAGCCTTATAGGCTCGTATGTTGCTCAGGAGAGGTTGTCAGGGGTTTCTAGTCTATGTGAGAATGTATAGCAGTCAGGTCAGGGAGCCGCCTCAATGCCCGTAATCAGAAAAGTTCGTAGATGTTTCCCAGACGAGTTCCCAGGACTACCGCCTGTCAGGGAGATAGAGTTCAAAATGGAAGTAATGCATGGAATTGGACCAATCTCTATTCCTCCCCACAGGATGGTATCAACGGAGTTGAAAAGAGTTATTAGGATCAGTTATAAGAGTTGGTAGTTAAGGGTTCCCATCTGACTGAGCACTTCACCTTGGGGTGTTCCAGTGTTGTTATGAGGATGAAGGATGGATCCCTAGGACTTTGTGTCGACCACTAGTCGTTGAACAAAGTCACTACCCAGAATAAGTATTTGTTACCTTGGATCGACGATCTATTTTAAGCCAGCTAGCAGGAGCTGGTTGCCTTTCCAAGATAGATCTGAAGTCTAGGTACCATCAGTTAAGATCAAGGAAGAAGATGTGCAGAGAGCAGTGTTTAGAACCAGATATGGACACTATGAGTTCCTAAGAATGTCGTTCGGGTTAATGAACGCCCCTACATCATTCATGGATCTCATAAGCAGAGTTTTAATCGGTTTCTGGATCACTCCGTTATTGTCTTCATTGACGGTATCTCGGCGAGTTCCAGAAATGCAGAAGAGTTTGCCCATTATCTGAAATCAGGATTGCAAATCCTAAGAGAACATGGCTTGGATGCCCAGTTCTCCAAATATGAGTTTCGGTCGAGGAGCATACCTTTCTTGGGTCATGGTATGTCGGGAAAAAGAGGAAAGTGAGGTAGACCCGAGAAAGTTGAAGTTGTAGCTGACTAGCCCAGGCCCATTGTAGTGAAGAAGATCAAGAGCTTTTTGGGTTGGGCAGGTTACCTACTGGAGGTTCATTTAGAACTTCTCTAGAGTTGTTGCTCCTATGACCAGATGGATCAAGAAGAACCAGAGGATTGTGTGGTCTACTCAGTGTGAAGAAGGCTCTGAAGAGCCGAAGGAAATGTTGATGTCAGTACCAGTGGTGGCTCTGTCCACCAGTAATGAAGATGTCACAGTGTCCTGTGATGCGTTCCGAGTGGAACTAGATTGTGTGTTAACGTAAAGTGGCTGGATGATTGCTTATGCTTCTAAGTAGCTGAAGGAACATGAGTTGAATCATCTTACACATGATCTAGAGATGGCGATGATAATCTTTGCACTCAAGATGTGGAGGCGATGCCTGTATAAGGTATGATGGTAGATCCTTACGGGTCGAAAGAGCTTGCAATACATCTTGAGTCAAGGGGGAAGAACCGGTGGCAGAGAAGATGGGTAAAAACTGTGTAGTGGTTATGACCTCAAGGTTCATTTTACGGTGAGGCAAATATTTTGAGAGATACCCTCAACCGGAAACCACTTGGCAGCTATCCCATCCCTTAGTGCAGTAAGAAGAAGATCAGTAACCAAGAATGAGAAGAATCAGAACTGCTGTGAGTCAGCAAGAGAGTTATGAAGTTGTCCGCAAGAGGCATGTAAGGTTTCAGAAGCGAGAAGAGTTTTGTCAGAGTGCGCCGCGGAAGCATGTTGAGGTTCTCGAGGAAGTTGAGGTTTGCTGGAGGTGTCTCCTAAAGAAAGGGTGATTCGTTAAGGGCAAAAAGGTAAATTAGCTCTCAAATACATTGAACCCTTGAAATCCTGCAAAGGATTGGGAATGTATTTCACGAGTTAGATTTACCTACTTCAAAGGAAGAGCCCCATCCGTTTTTCCATGTTTCCACGGTATATGAGTTCGTGTCGGGTCCGAGTGAGGTTCTGGAAAGAACCAGAAGTGGAGATCATAGAGGATCTCACCTATGTTGAGCAGCTAGTACGGACTGCAGACACACAAGTCAGAAAGTGTGGAAACAAGGAAATCCCGATAGTGAAAGTCCCTTAGAATCACCTTAAGATGAAAAGTGCACCAGGGAGACCGTGAGTTCCTACTCCAGTAATACCGTATTTCTTATAGACTAGAGTTTTTGTGTTGTTATGATTGTGCTTATGTTATGTCTATGCATGTGCCTGTTTGTTTGAACACTCGGGGACGAATGTTCTTAAAGGGGGGAAGAATGTAATACCCGGCTAGATTCCGGCATCGGAATCCCTACCTTCCGGCGGAATCTCCGTTGGAATATGGAATTTTGATGATGCCAGAGTCTTCTAGAGGGAAAAAATGTGATTCTAAAATGATTTTTACTGATTTCATGGTTTTAAATGAAAAAGATTTGAGTTTTAAAAGAAAAGACTAAGGAGGGAAGAACCCAGGTTCGGCCGCCGAACCTCAAGTTCGGCCGCCGAACATGGGGGTGTTTTGCATGCACGTTAGGCCGCCGAAGGAGGTTTGGCTGGCCACTTATAAAAGCCCCTCAGACCGAAAATGGGCGAGTTTTCTCCCCATTCTCGAGCTCAGGTGAGTTTTGGTCCTCCTTTGGTCGTTTTCATGTTTTTCTCTACCCATCCTTCAAGTTTTCATGAGATCTACCATTTGTTTTGAAGTTTTGAAGTTTTGATCAAGGTTTTGAGAGCTTGGAGACTTGTAGAGCTTGGGTCCTTCATACCTCAAGCTTTGGGTCACACCAACCCTCGATCTTCAAGAGGTAAGTGTAGATCCTTGCTTCTCTACTGTTTTAATGAAGTTTTAAGTGAGTTTATGGGAGTTTTATGGGTAGATATGCATGTTAGGGTTATGTGGGTTTTATGCCCAATGTATGAAAATGTATGTTCTTGTAATGTTTGTGTTGGGGTTTAAGTTAGTTTCCAAGCCCCTTGAACATGTGGGAGAGAGTATGCATGATTGAGAGAGAGTATGTGAGGTTTGGTTTGTTTTGATGGTTTTGGCCCATGTGGGTCATAAACTATCTATGTATGCATTAGATGTTGTTTTTGGGAGTTTAAGCTTGTTTGAGCTCCTTTGTGCATGGTTAGGGATGTATGCATGTGTTTGAGAAGTTGGGTGCTTGTTTTGGGGTGTATGGAAGGTTTGGGAGGCTTGAAATGCACAAAGGCTGAGTTCTGGATGAACTCAGGTTCGGCCGCCGAAGGTGGTTTCGGCCGCCGAACCTGCCTGATGATGCAGAGATTGGCCGCCTAACCTTGCCCCCGAAAGTCGAGTTTGGGCTTGAAAGTAGACTTTCGGCCGCCGAAGGTAATGTTCGGCCACCGAAAGTGCCTGACTTTCGTCTCTGGAGAGAGGGTTCGGCCGCCGAAGTTGCCGCCGAACCTGCCTGACTTTCGTCTCTGTCTGGGACTTTCGGCCGCCGGAAGTGCTGCCGAAAGTGCCCTGTCCAGCCTTTTCATGAGTGTTATGTATGCATGTTTCTATGATGTTTTAAGGGGTTTTTGGGGAGTTGTTTATGAGTTGTTTAGAGTATGTTTGGCACCTCACTGGAGTCCACCTGTGTAGGATCGGACCCGAGGAACCGAGGTGTTTAGCAGTGTCAGCCGTTTCAGAGTCGGCCCAGAGCTAGTCAGAGGTGAGTGGAACTAAACCTAATGTTTTAAATTAAGAAATTAAATGTTTTTAGAGCATGATCCATGCATCATAAAATGCCATGATATATGTATTAGGTTGTTTTGCATTAGAACCCACGAATATGATGCATTGCATAGTATGTTGTTGATGTGGATGGATATTGGATGATCCTTAGCCCTCAGTATGAGATGAGATAATATGATATGATATGCCATGGTATGATATGAGATAGAAAGACCAGATCGCCCCTGGTACTATGTTAAGCAAGCGAACATTAGGTGAGGCCTAATCGCCCCTGGTGTAGTTGGACATGTTATGATATGAGTTATGTAAGCGAATACTAGGTGTGGCCTCATCGCCCCTGGTATAGTTGGACATATTACAATATGTAGAGGGCTAATGGTGACAAATTCATCCTTGATGTGATATGTTTGTGATGTGATGCATTCCATGATGGCATACTTGTAAATGAACTGTTTTGCTAGTATGGTTTCCGCTCACTGGGCTTTATAGCTCACCCCTCTCCCCTAACCCCAGGTTTGCAGGGTCAGAGATAGTCAGAAGATCAGCAGGTTATGTCTATGGTCAGATTCATGTAATAGAATAGTAGTGGACATGATGTACTGTAAAGTAATGTAAAGATGTAAAAGAATTGTTATGATTTTATGTAATATGTTCAGAGTTATAGTATTGTGCTTGGCCCGAGTTGGATAATCCCTTTGTGCATGTGTTTTTATTTTTATGTTGATGTATGGGTTGGACCGGGTTTGACATAGAGTATGCTGACCCTAGGGGTTCTATGAGTTCAGTCATAGTGCATACACAGGTCAAGCTGGTTAAAGACAAAATTTTAAATGTTTTATGGAAATGTTTATTCATGCTTGGGGATTATACCGACTGTACAGGATGCATAGTAGGCTTGCTACGGGTCCCGGCGGCCTTATGCCGATCTGGATCCTAGCGCCAGTAGCGGTCCGGATTTTCGGGTCGTTACAAAAACAATGACAAAGTGATCCAGAAACTCACTGAAAACTCTGTTCATGAGATCCATGAATGCTACAGGGGCGTTAGTTAACCCGAACGGCATCACTAAGAACTCATAATGCCCATATCTGGTCCTGAAAGCTGTCTTAGGCACATCTGCCTCTCTGACTCTCAACTGATGATACCCGGATCTCAGATCTATTTTCGAGAAACAACCTGCTCCAGCTAGCTGGTCAAATAGATCATCAATCCTAGGTAGAGGATACCTATTCTTGGTAGTGACCTTGTTCAACTGTCTGTAGTCAATACAAAGTCTGAGGGATCCATCCTTCTTTCTGACAAAGAGCACTAGAGCACCCCAAGGTGAGGTACTAGGACGGATGAAACCCTTAGCTACCAAGTCCTGCAACTGTTCTTTCAACTCTTTTAACTCTGCTGGCGCCATCTTGTAGGGAGGAATAGAGATAGGTCTGGTACCTGGCAGCAATTCGATTTCAAACCCTATCTCCCTATCAGGTGGGAGTCCTGGTAAATCGTCTGGGAACACATCGAGAAACTCTCGGACTACGGGTACTGCGGCTAGTTCCCTCACCTGACTGTCTAGCTCTCTCACATGAGCTAGAAACCCCTGACAACCCCTCCTAAGCAACCGACGAGCCTGAAGGGCTGAAATCATACCTCTGGGTGTACCTCTCCTGTCTCCTCTGAAAACACACTCTGACCCATCCTGGTCTCTGAGACTCACTAGCTTCTCTTTACAGTCCAAAGTAGCACTATATGTAGATAACTAATCCATCCCTAGAATGACATCAAAATCCATCAAATCTAGAACCACAAGGTCAGCTGGAAGGTATCTACCCTCTATAAACACTAGACCGAAACGACAGACTGACACTGCCACTGATGGGTCACATTTAGGTCCACTGACCCAGAGAGGATACTCTAACTCAGAACTGATCAAACCCAATCTCTCTATGGCTCTCGAAGCAATAAAGGAATGAGAAGCACCGGGGTCCATCAAAGCATACACATCTGAACACCCAATGATGAGATTACCTGACACCACTGTGTTCGACGTGTTCGCCTCCTCCTGTGTCACAGTGAAAATCCGTGCTGGGGCTACCGGATTTCCACCTCGGGAACCTGCTGCTGAAGTAGAGGCTGCCCCTCTCCCTCTACCTCTGCCACTACTCTGAGGCATGACTAGAGCTGCTGGCCGTACCACTGGCTGTACCACACTGCCTGAACTCATCTGCTGGGATGGTGCAAATGTCACCTGCGGACAATCCCGAGCAATATGCCCTTCCTGTCCACATCTAAAACAAGCTATAGATCCCAACCGACAAACTCCTCCATGTGGTTTTCCGCATCTTCTGCAGACTGGAGCTGTGCCAGAGCTTGAGCCACTACCTATTCCCAGACCTGACTTCACTTTACTCCAGAACTTATTCTTTGTTCCTTTTGCTCTGTCCCATCTCTTGCTGCCTAAAGTGCCTGCACTGGGGGCTTTAGAACCCGAAGCCTGTGCCTTTGACTGTTTCTAAATATTGGCACTAGCTTCCATTTTCCTGGCTGCGTCCACTATCGTGTGGAAACTCTCCTTTTCTGCTGGAAGAATCAAGGAAGCATACCTGGGATGCAATCTCATAGTATATCTCCTTGCCTTCTTCTGATCAGTATCATAGGCTTGACCCACATACTAAAGCAAATCCAGGAACTTATCTGTGAATTCATCAACACTCATCTCATCTGTCTGTCTCAACTGTTCGAACTCTATCACTTTCATCTCCCGAGAACTGTCAGGAAAAGCCCACCCTGCAAACTCATTGGCGAACTCTCCCCATGACATGCTGTTCATTCTAGGCTCCACATAATTCTTAAACCATTCTCTGACTTTCTTGCATTTTAATGTGAAACCTGCCATCTCAATGGCTCTCCTATCATCTGCTCCCAATTCACTGGTTATCATCCTAACTGCTCTGAGGTAATCAAATGGATCATCTCCCGTGTTGTATTTAGGAGCATCCAATTTCAAGTACTCCGTCATTTGCACTTTACCTCCAGATGAGCTAGGTTGATGTCTATCAAAAACAGGGGCTACTGGTTCTGGTGGTGGTACTGGTTCATTTGGCTCTGGGTGTGCTGCACTTGGACGGGTAGGGGAGGGTGGATACGTAGGATATGGTGGATAGTAAGGAGGATAAGGCATATATGGCATGTAAGAAGGATATGGCACAAAACTAGAGTACTCCGACATACCTCCCATCGGATACTCTGGATAGCCAAAACCTGAGTCTGAGCACCTCCCTGCGACTCTCCCATACCTTCCTCAAATCTGCCTATACCCATGCTGTCATCTCTAGACTGATCAATCTCCATAGCTTCCCTCCTTTCCTCTGATCTTTCTCCCCTAGCTGTTCCTCTTCTGCTCTCGTCGACAGACCTTCTAGGGTCTATTGACGTACCTTCCCTGCTAGATCTCTGCGACCTTGCCCTTGGCAATGCAGGAGGACGAGCAGCTGGTCTCTCATTCTTTGGTGGGACTCCAGTCAATCGAGCTGATCGACGAGTTCCTCTCATCTTTACTCTCTGGCAAACAACACATAACATAGCACTTTAGCACATAAACATCACATATCAATAAGGCACATGCATAACTCATAGCATGAAACAGATAGGACTCAACACCCTATCCTAGTGGACATGATTTCCTATTGTGCTTGACCACTTCTAACCTCTATGAGCCCGACACTGTCTCTATAGGTCCGATCATGTGAACCTAGGGCTCTGATACCAATCTGTAACGACCCCAAAATGGACCGTCACCGGCGCTAGGATTTAGGTCGGCTTAAGGCCGCCAGAACCCGTAGCAAGCCTGCTATACTCTCTGTGTACCTGTAAAACTCATACATGATCATACATTTTCTGTGAAAAATAAAAACTCTTTTCTCTATACCAAGGCTTAACCTGTGCATGCACTATCTCTGTACTCTGTACTCTGTACCCCTGACTAGAGCTTGCTCTAGATGGGTTAACTCATACCTGTTAAGCCTGGTTTTTCACATACAGTCAAACATATATACATATCCAGATCATGTACAAAACATACATCACTAAGTCAAGCACATTTCTAACTTTATATACAACTATTGCAGCTCTTTAATATTACATGTCCACTCTAAGCTATTACACATCTCTTTACTCTTTCTGTACCCTGCTGGACTGTCCCTGTACACTGTACACTGAACCTGCAAAACTGGGGTTAAGGGAGTGGGATGAGCTCTATAGCCCAGTGAGTAGAACAGTAAAACATCTCAGTAAAACATGATCTCATGGAATGCGTCATAACACAGATAAACCACATCAAGAGTAAACCTGTCACCACATAGTCCCAGTAACTCTGTGCCAGGGCGTAGAATCGAGCACCTGGTCTTCCTGTCATATATGTATATGTGTATATAACACCTCTGTACTTACCATTGCCAGGGCATAGTCAAAGGCTCCTGGACTTTACTATATACCTGCCAGGGCGTAGTCAAAGGCTCCTGGTCTTTACTATACCTGCCAGGGCGTAGTCAAAGGCTCCTGGACTTCCTGTCTGAGACTATTGGATCATTCAGCATTCACTCACATCACCAAATAACGATGCAATGCAACATATTCATGGATACTAATGCAATCAACCTATTGCATAATCATGATGCATGACATATGCTAAAACATTCCATTGTGCAAGTAAAAGAGTTAAGGTTAGTTCCACTCACTTCTGGCTATCTGGACTGACTGACTCTACAGGCTCTGTAAAACTCTGGAGCAGAACTCACTGCTGCTCTCTCTGGTTCCTCTGGTCTGTACCTATACACATAGACTCCAATGAGGGACCAAACTAGCATATGAACAACTCTAATAAACTCCTCAAGAAACCCCTTAAATGCACTCAACTATCCATGCAAAGCATGCAAGAGAAGGCTGGACAGAACACTTTCGGCGGCAGGTTCGGCGGCCGAAAGTCCTCTCCAGAGACGAAACCCAAGCACCTACGGCGGCCGAACTTCCACTTTCGGCTGCCGAACCCTTTCGGGGGCAAGTTTCGGGGGCCAAAAGGCACTCCAGAGACGAAAGTCTCTACCCTTCGACAGCACCTTCGGCGGCCGAACTTCCCTCCAGAGCCGAAAGTCCAAAAGCTCGGGGGCAAGCTTGGGCAGCCGAAGCCACCTCCTCTCTCCTCCTCAGGGGTTCGGCGGCCGAATGTACCTTCGGCTGCCGAACCTGAGTTCATCAGCAGGGCAGAAACTTGCCCTGCCTCTCGCCAAATGCACCAAACTCCTCTCCAACTTCACACCACACTTCCTCCACTTGCATACACTCATGTATATGCTCAAAGGGGTCAAAAACTAGCTAACAACCCCAAACACACAACACAAACAACACAAAAACAAGCTGTACACATAAAATCATCAAAAACTCTCAACTAACCCTATTCATGCAACTCTCTCCATCAAACCCCATAAAACCTTCAGAAAACATAAAAACAAGCTCAGGATCTTCACTTACCTCTTGAAATCAAGAAGATGAACGATCCTAACGTGGAGTTTTGGAGCAACTTGCCTTCAAACTCTCCAAACTTCAAACCTTTGAGTGTTTAGCTTAAAACCTTCAAATAATCACGAAAACTAATCAAATCTTTGCATGATTTAATGAAAACATGAAGAAAACTCACAAAGGACAGGGTTTCACCTCAGAAGACAAAAGAAATGGTGCTCTGACCGCTTCAACCGACTGAGGGCCATTTATAGGTGGCTGGCCAGACCACCTTCGGCGGCCACACGTGAAACCGAAAGCCATGCATGTTCGGCGGCCGAACCTCAACTTCGACGGCCGAACCTGGCTTTTCTGCCTTGGTTCATTTCACTCAAAAACTCATTTCCATATGCATAAAACTTGATACACATAGCAAAACATTTAAGAAACACATAAATCAACCCCTTCTAGAAACTTCTAACATCCCGGATCCCACCGGAAAGTAGAATTCCGATGCCGGACTCTAGCCGGGTATTACACCTGACCCACGTATGGTAACAATTCCAAAAACTTATCTGTATACTCATCAACGCTCATCTCCTCCATTTGTCTCAACTGTTCAAACTCCACAACCTTTCGGTCCCTAGAACTGTCAGGGAAAGCCCACCCAGCAAATTCGTTGGTGAACTCTTCCCATGACATACTGTCTATTCTGGGGTCCACATAGTTCTTGAACCATTCTCTGGCTTTCTTACATTTTAATGTGAACCCTGCCATCTCAATGGCCCTGCTCTCATCTGCTCCCAACTCACTTGTTATCATTCTGACTGCACTGAGATACTCAAAGGGATCATCTCCCATGTTAAATTTAGGAGCATCCAACTTTAAGTACTCTGTCATCTTCACCTTAGTTCCCCCTGAAGAACTGGGTTGTGCTTCAACAACAGGGGCTGCTGGTTCAGGTGGTGGTGGAGGTACTGTTTCTCTAGCTTCAGGCGATGCTGAACTTGGATAAAAAGGTGGGGGTGGATACATGTGATATGGTGGATAAAAGGAAGGATAGGGCATATATGGCATGTAGGGTGGATATGGGGCAAAGCTGGAGTAATCCGACGTGCCTCCCCTTGGATCCCCTGGGCTCTGTGGAAAGGGTGGATAACAAAACCCCGAGGCCTGTACGCCTCCCTGGGACTCCCCCATACCTTCTTCTGACCTTCCTATACCCATACTTCCATCTCTACTCTGAGCCTCCTCCATAGCAACTCTCTCTTGTTCTGATCTTCCCCCTCTGCCTAATCCTCTTCTGCTCTCGTCAGAAGACCTTCGAGGGTCTCTTGACGTTCCCTCCCTGCTTGACCTATGAGTCCTTGCCCTTGGCAATGCAGGAGGACGAGCAGCTGTACCCTCACTTTCAGGTGGGACTCCAGTCAATCTCGCGGATCGACGAGTTCCTCGCATCTTAACTCTCTCTGGAAACAACACATAACAGAGCACATAAGCAACACAGAGAGGAAAACAACACATGCATCATGGTATTGCACATCATCAGCAGATAGACAGGACTAACATCCTATCCTAGTGGACATGTTTTCCTATTGTGCTTGACCCATTAAACCTCTATGAGCCCAACTCTATCTCTATAGGTCCGACCATGTGAACCTAGGGCTCTGATACCAATCTGTAATAGCCCGAAAACCGAACTGCTACCGGCACTAGGATCCAGATCGACTTAAGGTCGCCGGGACCCGTAGTAAGCCTGCTATACTGTCTGTGTACCTGTGAAATCCCATACATGCTCATACATTTTCTTTCAAATCATTAACACTTTTCTTTCCTCCAAGGCTTAACCTATGCATGCACTCTTTCTGGTCTATCAACTCATAATGATAAGCCTGGTTTTCTCATATTCATTACCAATAAAAGAAACATACATAAACTGATTATGTGACTACAACAAGGGATTACACTCTTATCAGTCAAGCACAAAGCTACACACTATGCATTATCTCTTTACATGTACATGTCCACACTAGCTATTACATAACTCTGCTTCTTGCAAACCCTGCTGGACTCCCTCTGGACTCTGACCCTGCAAACCTGGGGGATAGGGGAGAGGGATGAGCTATACAAGCCCAATGAGCAGAACTATATAAACCATAAGTTGAAAACATGATCTCATGGAATGCATAATAGCACATCATCTCAGGGATAGACATGACCACCAACAATCCCACTGAAAGGATGCCTGGCCTAGCCAGGTCTTACAACCTCAATCTGCCTGGCCTGGCCAGGTCTTACCACTCTGCCTGCCTGGCCCAGCCAGGTCTTACTATCTCTGCTGCTTGATCTAGTTAGGTCTTACCTACAGATGGCTGCCTGGCCCGGCCAGGTCTTATAACAGAGTTTGGGCTATTGGAGTCGCCTTGGTCTATTCCCAGCCTCATACACATCGTATATGCAATGCGTCAACTTCGTGCAACTAATGCAAACACCCTACTATACTCTTATGATGCATGACATATGCTCAAAATAGTGTAGTTCTGAAAAGAGAAGTTCCACTCACCTCTGACTGACTCTGGACTACCTCTGCAGGTTCTGAACTTGTGCTCACTGCTGACTTCCCTGATTCCTCTGGTCCGTTCCTACACAGGTGGACTCAAATGAGGGACCAAACTAACTCAAGAACATCTCTAAGACACTCCCCAAAAACCCTCTACAAGATCCCCAAACAATCACATAAAACATGCAAAAGAAAGCTGGACAGGGCACTTTCGGCGGCAGGTTCGGCGGCCGAAACCCCTCTCCAGAGACGAAACTCATGCATGTTCGGCGGCACCTTCGGCAGCCGAAAGTCTCGTCCAGAGATGAAACTCAACCTTCGGCGGCACTTTCGGCGGCCGAACCTTGCCTCCAGAGATGAAAGTCCCAAGTTTCGGGGGCAAACTTTGGCAGCCGAAACTGCCTCCACAAGGGGTTCGGCGGCCGAACCTGGTTTTGCCCGCTGGGCAGAACCCTGCTCTGTTTCATGCATACTCAACACAAAACTTACCCAACATGCATATCAACTACTCCCAACTAGCACATACCATAAAACATACATAAAAGGGCCTAAAACTCACTTATCACCCCAAGAAACATACAAACAACACTTAAACATGCTTAACCAGAAAAATCTCCCAAAAACCTCACCTAAACCTAATCATGCATACTATCCATAAAACTCCCATAAAACCTTCAAAAATCATCAAAGAAGTTCAGGATCTTGACTTACCTCTTCCAAACAAGAGATCAAGTGATCCTAATGTGGAGATATGAAGAAAACCTCTTCCAAAGCTCCAAACTTCCAAACTTGCTATTTTTGCTCAAAACCTTCAAAACACACCAAAACTCTTAAAACCCTTGAAAGATTTGGTGAAAAACATGAAAAACATGAAAAACATGAAAGTCAACTTGGGAGAGGCTGGAACTCACCTCTGGCTGCAAGTGGAGGAGAAATATCCTCCTTCCACCGACCTTTGGCCCTTAAATAGGTGGCTGGCCAGACCACCTTCGGCAGCCGAACGTGAATCCGAAACCATGAAATGTTCGGCGGCCGAAAGTGACCTTCGGCGGCCGAACCTTTGCATTTCTCCCTTCTTGCTTTTCTTGCAAAACTCATTTCCTTTAAACCATTCAAAACTCTTAAAACACATATGAAAACATAGGTCTTACCCTTCTCGAGGGTTCCGACACCCGAGATTCCACCAGACGACAGGAATTTCGAGGCCGGACTCGAGCCGGGTATTACAGGTTGTGTGCTGATGCAGAATGAAAGGGTGATTACTTATGCTTCTAGGCAGCTGAAGAAGCACGAGTTGAATTACCCTACACATGACCTAGAGATGGCAGCAGTGATCTTTGCACTCAAGATGTGGAGGCATTACCTTTATGGGGTAAAATGTGAGATCTTCACAGATCATAAAAGCTTGCAGTACATCTTGAGTCAGAGAGAGTTGAACCTGAGGCAAAGGAGATGGGTAGAACTGCTTAGTGACTATGATTGCAAGATTCAATACCATCCGGGTAAGGCGAATGTTGTGGCAGACGCCCTAAGCCGGAAATCACTTGGCAGTCTATCTCATATTTCAGCAGAGAGGAGACCAGTGGTGAGGCAGTTCTTCGAGCTCATTAATGAAGGTTTATAGTTAGAGTTGTCTGGTACAGGTGCTTTGATAGCCCAGATGAGAGTAACACCTGTGTTTCTGGAGCAGGTGGCTCAGAAACAGCATGAGGACCCAGAGTTAGTGAAGATTGCCAGGACTGTTCAGTCAGGCAAGAATGAAGAGTTCAGATTTGACAGCAAAGGGATCCTCTGCTATGGGAATAGAATGTGTGTACCAGATGACGTGGGTTTGAAGGGAGACATTATGAGGGAAGCTCATAATGCCAGATACAGT
This sequence comes from Manihot esculenta, assembly GCF_001659605.2. Classification (NCBI taxonomy): domain Eukaryota; kingdom Viridiplantae; phylum Streptophyta; class Magnoliopsida; order Malpighiales; family Euphorbiaceae; genus Manihot; species Manihot esculenta. Next base: position 27,605,207 of record NC_035166.2, read on the forward strand.
GTTCACCCTGGAGCCACCAAAATGTATCAAGATCTGAAAAGAGTTTTTTGGTGGCCAGCTATGAAAAGAGAAGTGGCACAGTTTGTGTCAGCCTGCGAAGTATGTCAGAGGGTGAAGCTAGAACATCAGAAGCCGGCTGGAATGCTCAACCCACAACCTATTCCAGAGTGGAAATGGGAGAATATAGCTATGGACTTCGTAGTGGGGTTACCGACAACGTCCAACAGATTGGACTCCATATGGGTGATTGTGGACAGACTAACCAAATCTGCTCACTTCATCCCTGTCAGGAGTGGCTATTCTGTGGACAAGTTGGCGCAGGTGTATGTTGATGAGGTTGTCAGGTTGCATGGGGTTCCTGTTTCAATAGTGTCTGATAGAGGACCTCAGTTCACCTCCAGGTTTTGACGGAGTCTGCAGAATGCCATGGGTACCAGGTTGGATTTTAGCACTGCTTTCCATCCATAGAGGGACTGACAATCAGAGAAGACCATCCAGACAATAGAGGATATGCTCAGAATGTGTGTGCTAGATTTTGGCGGTTCTTGGAGGCAGCATCTACCTTTGGTGGAGTTTGCCTATAATAACAGCCATCATGCTAGCATAGGGATGGCTCCATATGAAGCTTTGTATGGAAGGAAGTGCAGGCCGCCTGTCTGTTGGGAAGAAGTGGGAGAAAGGGCCTTGGCAGGGCCTGAGTTAGTAGAAATCACCAGCAGAGTGGTGTCCATAATCAGAGAAAGGATCAAGACTGCCGTGAGCAGACAAAAGAGTTATGCAGATATCCACAGAAGGCAAGTAGAGTTTCAGGAGGGGGATTTGGTATTGCTCAAAGTGTCTCCGATGAAAGGGGTGATTCGGTTCGGGAAGAAGGGTAAGTTAGCTCCACGGTACATTGGACCCTTTGAAATCTTGCAAAAGATTGGGAATGTCTCGTACAAGTTGGACTTACCTGCTTCAATTGAGAGAATCCATCCGGTTTTTCATGTTTCCATGTTAAGGAAATTTGTGTCAGATCCGAGCAAGGTTCTTAGTGAGCCTAATGTGGAGATCCAAGAAGATCTCACCTATGTTGAGCAGCCAATACGGATCCTAGACACCCAGATCAGAAAGCTAAGGAACAAGGAAATCTCGATGGTGAAAGTCCTTTGGAATTGTAATACCCGGCTAGATTCCGGCATCGGAATCCCTACCTTCCGGCGGAATCTCCATTGGAATCTGGAATTTCAAAGATGCCAGAGGTTTCTAGAGGGGTAAAATGTGTTTTCTAAAATGTTTTTACTGATTTCATGGTTTTAAATGAAAAAGAATTGAGTTTTGAAAAGAAAAGACCAAGGAGGCATTTGCCAGGTTCGGCCGCCGAAAGTGAAGTTCGGCCGCCTAACATGGGAAGGTTTCGGGAGTGCTTTTGGCCTCCGAAAGTCTTGTTTGAACGAGCCAAGGTTCGGCCGCTGAACATGCATGAGTTTAGGGGGCACGTTAGGCTGCCGAAGGTCTTCGACCAGGCCACCTATAAAGAGCCCTCAGATCGGAAATGGGCGAGTTTTCTCCCCATTCTCGAGCTCAGGTGAGTTTTTGTCCTCCCTTGGCCATTTTCTTGTTTTTCTTCATTTCCTTCATGTCTTTATGAGTTTCTTGGTTGTTTTGAAGAGTTTTCAAGCCTAGATCTAAGTTTTGGGAGCTTGGAGACCCAAGGAGTAGTTTCCTCCTATCTCCAAGTTAGGGATCACACCAACTCTCAATCTTCAAGAGGTAAGTGTAGATCTTTGCTTTCCTTTATATTTTAATGAAGTTTTAAGAGGTTTTAATGGTTGAGTATGGGTAGATATGCATGTTTAGGTTTATGTGGGTTTTATGCCCAATGTATGTTATGTGATGTTATGTTGAAGGTTTAAGCTAGTTTATGCATGTGGGAGAATGTATGCATGATTGGGAGAGAGCAAGTGAGGTTTTGAGTAGTTTTAATGGTTTTGGCTTATGTGGGTCATAAGCTATTTATGTATGCTTTATGATGCTATTTGTTGGAGTTTAAGCTTGTTTAAGCTCCTTTGTGCATGGTTAAAGGTTTATGCATGTTTTGGTAAAGTTGGGTGCTTGTTTTGGGGTGTTTGGAAGGTTTGGGAGGCTTGAATGCATGAGAAGCTGAGTTCTGCCCTTCTGGGAAGAACTCAGGTTCGGCCGCAGAAAGTAGTTTCGGCCGCCGAACCTGCCTGTGGATGCATGGTTTGGCCGCCTAACCTTGCCCCCGAAAGTGGAGTTTTGGCTTGAAAGCAGACTTTCGGCCGCCGAAGGAAGGTTCGGCCGCCGAAAGTGCCTGACTTTCGTCTCTGGAGAGGGACTTTCGGCCGCCGAAGGTGCCGCCGAAAGTGCCCGAGTTTCGTCTCTGGAGGGAGGGTTCGGCCGCCGAAGGTGCCGCCGAAAGTGCCCTGTCCAGCCATTTCTTGGGTGTTTTCTATGCATGTTTAAGTGATGTTTTAGGGGTTTTTGGGGAGTTGTTTATGAGTTATTTAGAGTGTGTTTGACACCTCATTCGAGTCCACATGGGTAGGTTTGGACCCGAGGGACCGAGGAGGCCATCAGTGATAGCTGTTGCAGAGTCAGTCCAGCGTCTGCCAGAGGTGAGTAGAACTAAACTTAAATCTTTTATTTTAAGATATCAAATGCCTAAAGCATGTTCATGCATCATGATGATTATAGTAGGTTGATTGCACTAGTTTCACGAATATGGCGCATTGCATATTTTGGTGAATATGATGATGTGGATGGACCAAGGCGACCCCAATCGCCCTAGATATGTTGTAAGACCTGGCCGGGCCAGGCATACTGAGATGTTGTAAGACCTGGCCGGGCCGGGCATACTGACACTGGAGGGAGTTTTGGGTTTAGGTCCAATCCGTGATGTGAATTGTTTGTGCTATGATGCATTTCATAAAAGCATGTAATTAATGAACTGTTTTATTGTTTCCACTCACTGGGCTTTTTAGCTCACCCCTCTCCCCTAACCCCAATTTTGCAGGTCAGAGGTAGGCCAGGAAGACGTCAAGGGTAAAAGTCTTGTTGTTGTAATAGATTAGTGTTAGTGTGGACATGTAATGTAAACAGAGATAATGTAATGTAATTTAATGTAAAGTAAAGTAGAGTTATGTTTATGGATTAGAACTGTGCTTGGCCCTAAGACTTGGTTAGTCCCTGTTTAATACATGATGTATGTAATGTTTTAGATGTTAAGTTGTGTTTGAACTAATCTTGTGGCATGTGTTGTTTACCACGCTAGAGTTTGATGAGGACTCTGGTGGAGGTTTTATGTTTGTGGTTTGATGCATGCACAGGTTAGGTTCTAGTTCTTTGGATGTGACTCCGGCTTGATGTATGTTATGTTGACCCAGCTATAGTTTTGATGAGGGCTCTAGTAGGGGTTCTTTATGTTTCCAGTTATGTCGTATACAGGTCAGGCTCGGGATATACATCATATGTTTAAGTTTTTATGTTAAAGTTTTGATCATGTATGGGATTTGACCAGGTGATAGGAGGTATGTTTGGCTTGCTACGGGTCCCGGCGGCCTTAAGTCGATCTGGATCCTAGCGCCGGTGGCGGTTCGGACCGTTACAGAGGGGTATCGGTTTCCGGGTCGTTACAGGAATCACCACAACATAGAGGAGTGCACCTGGGAGACACGGGAGTCCATGCTCCAGCAATATCCTCATCTCTTCTAAGGTTAGTATTATGTGTTTTTGTTATATATTCATGTTTTGTGCTATGCATGTACTAGTTGAGGAACATTCGGGGACGAATGTTCTTAAGGGGGGGAGAATGTAATACCCGGCTAGACTCCGGTATCGGAATTCCTACCGTCCGGTGGAATCTCGGATATCGGAAACCTCTAGAAGGGTAAAGTCATGTTTTCATAAAATGTTTTAATGTATTTTATGATTTTAAGTAAGAAAGAAGTTGAATTTTGAATGAAAAGGACCAGGGAGGCATTTCCAGGTTCGGCCGCCGAACCTCAAGTTCGGCCGCCGAACGTGGGATAGTTTAGGGGGGGCACGTTAGGCTTCCGAATGTGGTTCATGTTCGACCGCCGAACCTCATGTTCGGCCGCCGAACATGCATGAGTTTTGGAGGCACTTTAGGCTGCTGAAGGTGGTCTGGCCAGCCCCTATATAAGGGCTCCATGGCCGAAACGGGCGAGTTTTTCCCCATTTTCGGCCAACGGTGAGTCCATGCTCTCTCATGGTTGTTTTTGATGATTTTTCCTCCAATCTTTCAAGTTTTAACAAGTGTTTTCTTGGCTTTTGAAGATTTGTGAACTTTGATCAAGTTTTGGAGCTTGGAGACCCAAGGAGCTAGATCTCCCCCATCTCCGAGTTGGATCGCCTCTCCTCTCAATCTTCAAGAGGTAAGGGTAGATCCTTAGCTCATTTCATGTTTTAAACGAGTTTTATGAAAGTTTATGGGGTAGAAATGCATGTTTAGGTTAGTTGAATGTTGTTAGGGTAAATGTTGAGTTTTTGACAATGTCTGTTGTGTATGTATGTATAATACCCGGCTCGAGTCCGGCCTCGGAATTCCTATCGTCTGGTGGAATCTCGGGTGTCGGAACCCTCGAGAAGGGTAGGACCTATGTTTTCATGTGTATTTTAAGAGTTTTGAATGGTTTAAAGTGTTAAAGCAAATGAGTTTTGAAAGAAAAGCAATAAGGGAGAAATGCAAAGGTTCGGCCGCCGAAGGTCACTTTCGGCCGCCGAACATTGCATGGTTTCGGATTCACGTTCGGCTGCCGAAGGTGGTCTGGCCAGCCACCTATTTAAGGGCCAAAGGTCGGTGGAAGGAGGATATTTCTCCTCCACTTGCAGCCAGAGGTGAGTTCCAGCCTCTCCCAAGTTGACTTTCATGTTTTTCATGTTTTTCACCAAATCTTTCAAGGGTTTTAAGAGTTTTGGTGTGTTTTGAAGGTTTTGAGCAAAAATAGCAAGTTTGGAAGTTTGGAGCTTTGGAAGAGGTTTTCTTCATATCTCCATGTTAGGATCACTCATCCTCAAGTTCTTAAGAAGGTAAGGGTGGATCCTGAACTTCTTTGGTGCTTTTTCAAGGTTTTATGAAAGGGTGATGGGTAGTATGCATGATTAGGTTTAGGTAAGGGTTTTGGTGATCTTTGGTGTTCAAGCATGTTTCAGTGTTATGTGCTATGTTTGTTTGGGGTTTTAGGATAGTTTGAGACCCCTTTGTGCATATATATGTGTATGTGCTAGTTGGGAGTAGTTGATATGCATGTTGTAGGTTTTTGGGCAAAGTTTGCATGAAACAGAGCAGGGTTCTGCCCATCGGGCAAAACCAGGTTCAGCCGCCGAAGGAAGGTTCGGCCGCCGAACCCCTTGTGGAGGCAGTTTCGGCTGCCAAAGCTTGCCCCCGAAATTTGGGACTTTCGTCTCTGGAGGCAAGGTTCGGCCGCCGAAGGTGCCGCCGAAGGTGAGGGACTTTCGTCTCTGGAGAGCCTTTTGGCCTCCGAACCTTGCCCCCGAAGGGTTTCGGCCGCCGAAGAAAAGAGTTCGGCCGCCGAACATGCATGAGTTTCGTCTCTGGAGTGGGGTTTCGGCCGCCGAACCTGCCGCCGAAAGTGCCCTGTCCAGCTTTCTATTGCATGTTTTATGTGCTTGTTTGGGGAGCTTGTAGAGGGTTTTTGGGGAGTTTCTTAGAAATGTTCTTGTGTGAGTCTGGTCCCTCATTTGAGTCCACCTGTGTAGGTACGGACCAGAGGAATCAGGGAGGTCAGCAGTGAGTCCAGTGTCAAAACCTGCAGAGTCAGTTCAGAGTCAACCCGAGGTGAGTGGAACTGAACTTAATGTTTGAATATGAAAAATGAATATTTTATCATACTTCATGCATCATGAATATGCTCTAGGGTGAGTGCATTAGTGTACACGAATATGATGCATTGCATTTATACTTGTACTTGGCATTGCTCCTTGTACATTGTTTCTATGACTGTATGGACATAGTATGGATTCAATAGCCCTCGAAGGAAAGACCTGGAACAGCCCTACGGGGACCAGGCACAAAGACCTGGAACAGCCCTAAGGGGACCAGGCACATGGTACTTCGGTACCCCAGATGAGATGCAGTACCCAGATAAAGGGAGTGCTGATCCGTCCATGCTGAGATGATGTGATTACTTGTGATGTGATACCTTTCATGAGAGCATGTTTTATCACCTGTTCTTTATCCTGTTCTACTCACTGGGCTATAGTAGCTTATCCCTCTCCCCTAACTCCAGTTGTGCAGGTTCAGAGTTCAGAGGGAAGTCAGCAGGGTACAGGAAGAGTATATAGTTTGTAATAGCTAGTGTGGACATGTATATGTAAAGAGATAATGTAGACTTGTGCTTGACTTAGAAGTGTTGTAATCCCTTGTTATAGACACATGATCAGTTATGTATGTTTCTTTTCTTGTTCATATTTATGAGAAAACCAGGCTTAATATGATGAGTTATATCCGCCTTGAGTGGGGATACAATAGCAGAGATATAGTGCATGCACAGGTTAAGCCTTGGAATGAAGAAAAGTGTTATGTTGTTACAGAAACTATATGATCATGTGTGGGATTTCACAGGTACACAGACAGTATAGCAGGCTTACTACGGGTCCCGGCGACCTTAAGTTGATCTGGACCCTAGTGCCGGTAGCAGTTCGGTTTCCGGGCTGTTACAGATTGGTATCAGAGCCCTAGGTTCACATGGTCGGACCTATAGAGCTAGAGTTGGGCTCATAGAGGTTTAGTGGGTCAAGCACAATAGGAAAACATGTCCACTAGGAGAGGATGTTAGTCCTGTCTATCTACTGATGTTGTGCAATGCCATGCTGCATGTGTTGTTTTCCTCTATGTGTTGCTTATGTGCTCTGTTATGTGTTGTTTCCAGAGAGAGTTAAGATGCGAGGAACTCGTCGATCCGCGAGATTGACTGGAGTCCCACCTAAAAGTGAGGGTACAGTTGCTCGTCCTCCTGCATTGCCAAGGGCAAGGACTCACAGGTCAAGCAGCGAGGGAACGTCAAGAGACCCTCGAAGGTCTTCTGACGAAAGCAGAAGAGGAATAGGCAGAGGGGGAAGATCAGAAGAAGAGAGAGTTGCTGTGGAGGAAGCTCAGAGTAGAGATGTAAGTATGGGTATAGGAAGGTCAGAAGAAGGTATGGGGGAGTCCCAGGGAGGCGCACAGGCCTCGGGGTTTGGCTATCCACCCTTTCCATAGGGCCCAGGGTATCCGATGGGAGGCACGTCGGATTACTCCAGCTTTGCCCCATATCCACCCTACATGCCATATATGCCCTATCCTTCCTTTTATCCACCATATCACATGTCTCCACCCCCACCTTTTCATCCAAGTTCAGCATCGCCTGAAGCCAGAGAACCAGTACCTCCACCACCACCACCTGAACCAGTAGCCCCTGTTGTTGAAGCACAACCCAGTTCTTCAGGGGGAAGTAAGGTGAAGATGACTGAGTAATTAAAGTTGGATGCTCCTAAATTCAATACGGGAGATGATCCCTTTGAGTATCTCAGTGCAGTGAGAATGATAACAAGTGAGTTGGGAGCAGATGAGAGCAGGGCCATTGAGATGGCAGGGTTCACTTTAAAATGTAAGAAAGCCAGAGAATGGTTCAAGAACTATGTGGACCCCAGAATAGACAGTATGACATGGGAAGAGTTCGCCAACGAATTTGCTGGGTGGGCTTTCCCTGACAGTTCTAGGGAGCTAAAGGTTGTGGAGTTTGAGCAGTTGAGACAGACGGAGGAGATGAGCGTTGATGAGTATACAGATAAGTTCCTGGAATTGTTACCATACGTGGGTCAGGCGTATGATACGGATCAGAAGAAGGCAAAGAGATATGCCACAAGGCTTCATCCCAGGTATTTCTCTTTGATTCTTCATGCGGAGAAGGAGAGTTTCCACTCCATTGTGGATGCTGCTCGAAAGATGGAGGCCAGTGCCATCAGTCAGGGAGTAGTCAAGCAAGCAAAGGCACAAGCTTCTGGTACGGCAAGTGCGAGCAAGAAGAGATGGGATAAATTTAGAGGAAAGAGAGGCAAGTTCTGGAACAGGATTAAGACGGGTCTGGGAATGAGTAGCGGCTCCAGCTCTGGCACAGATCTTTCAGTTTGTAATAGGTGTGGGAGACCACACAGAGGAGCTTGTATGTTGGGATCTACAGCCTGCTATAGATGTGGGCAGGAGGGACATTATGCACGGGAATGTCCTCAAGCGACTCTGGTTGCACCATCCCAGCAGATGACCTCAGGTAGTGTTGTACAGTCAGCAGCTTCAGTCCGTCCACCAAGCAGTGGCAGAGGTAGAGGAAGAGGGGCAGCCTCTTCATCAGGGATGGGTTCCCGAGGTGCAGGTCCATCAGCTCTAGCACGGATTTTCACCATGACGCAACAGGAGGCAGACACTTCGAACACAGTGGTGTCAGGTAATCTCATCATTGGGTGTTCAGAGGTGTATGCTTTAATGGACCCCGGTGCTTCTCACTCTTTCATTTCTTCTAGAGCCGCAGAGAGATTGGGGTTGATTGTATCCGAGTTAGCGTGTCCTCTCTGGGTCAGTGGACCTAGATGTGACCCATCATTGGCAGAGTCAGTCTGTCAGTTCAGTCCAGTGTTTATAGAGGATAGATGCCTTCCAGCTGACCTTGTGGTTCTAGAGTTGACAGATTTTGATGTCATTCTAGGGATGGATTGGTGACAGAGCGTATTTTGGGCCATATTATCATGATCTTAATGATAATTATTTGCACGTTTTCTGCCTAATTTGGTTGTTTTGTTCATGTTTTGCAGAAACTAGGTGTGAAAAGACATTCTGGAGAAAATGTGGTTAAAACTGCCAAAAAGTGCCAAATATGGAAAGTTCCAGAAAAGGAAAGTCTCATATATGGAAAGTGCCAAACAAGGAAAGAGTCAAAGAGCGCAGCCAGCAAACTGTCCGAAATTCGAACTGCAGAATCCTTCCTGCCTTGTTTAGAACGTGTGCCAAGAAAGGAAAGTCTTCAAATAAGGCAAGTTTTCAGAAAAGGAAAGTCTTCAAATGAGGAAAGTGCAGAGGCAAAAGCAAATAAGGAAAGCTCAGTCAGAGGATTATTTAAAATTCAAATCGCAGATATTTCTTTCCTTATTCAAAGATGTGCACATACTGCGGCAGTCATATCTTCCAATTTAGGCAGCAAGATCTCATGAAGGCACACTTGCCTCTTCTGCGTTCAGCGTTTAAAATTCAAACGAAGGCTCCACCTGAAAACGAAAGACTTGGCAGATCCACTTTCCCTCTTGCATTCAATGACTGCGCACTACTTGCCTTCTGCAACATGATCTGCGCACCACTCTCTATTCAGGAAGGAGATCTCTATGCACTTGGCCTTCATTCAGTCCAGATTCATAATTCAATAGAGGATCCATCTAAATAGGAAGTTTGGACAGCAAATATTTCCTATACAGAAGCATCCGCGCGCCTACCTCTTCTGCAAAGCCTGATCCGCGCGCCTCCTACCCTTTCAGTGCTATCCGCGCGCATGCCTCTCTCCTGCAGAGCAAGCCACGACTTTTCTTCCTCTATTGGCATCCTTGGATCGCTCTTCCTTCCTTTTCAGACACAAGGTACGCTCCTTTCCTATTCTGAAAGCCATCTGCGCGCACCTGCCTTCTGAAGTGCATGCACTACGATCCTTTCCTCTTCTGCAACAACTTGGGCAGCAAGTTGAGTTTGGGCAGCAACTTGGGCAGCCTCTACACTAATTAGGAAGCAAGGTCAGCATCTAAACTTATTTAGGAAGCACAATCTGCGCCTCCTTCCCTTTCTGAGACCAAACCGCGCGCATCAACTTCCTTTCGCAGTGCATTTTCGCGTAGCCTTCCTTCTGAAGCCGAAAAGCGCGATTCTTTCCTTTTCAGACACATCTTGGGCAGAAAATACCTCTTGGGCAGTAAGTATGACCTAGGGCAACACTTTTCAACTATAAAAAGCCACATAAGAAGCCTCTACATGGTCTTTACACTCCCCTTGGGAGACACCTACGGGATTGCAAGTGACATCTTCTCTTTTTCTTCCTTTCTTTATTTTTAGTTTTTGTTTCAGCCATGAGTGGCTGAAACCTTTTTTCTAGTTGAGGATTTGGTGAAACTTTGGTTGTATTTTTGGATTGAGAGACTTGAACTATATGGTTAATCTTTAGTTGCTTTTCAATATTCATGTAATTTGGTGCTTTAAGATATTATTGCTTTGTCGTGCGGATCTCTATTGATCTTTGATTTCAAGGTAATATATTGTTGTTTGAATAATCTTAGTCCGTATTTGCTTGGATTGCTCAAATATAAGAACACTTGGTGTAAAAACCAAGGAAATTGCATGATCTAGTGTTGTCTCCATGCATGTGGGTGACTAGAATTGGTTCTCTCTATTTCTTTATGCGATTGACTATTGTATAAGGCCTGTGGCTCAAAGACGTTCTTTGGCAATTGTTAATTAGTAATTAATTGGAGGACTATCCCTAATTGATTTAACCTAAAAGAGAGATAATGGATGTGAGAAGCTTCTTCAATCTCCATGGCCAATTTATTGAATCAACAAAGGAACATATGAGTCAATGATCAATCCCATCAACTTAAAGTGAATCCGAATCTTCAACTAGAGCTTTTCTCTTATTTGTTTTCTCTTTATTTTTATTATTTGCTTTACTTTATTGTTTCCACCATTAGTTTAATCAAATCAATCTCAAACCCCCCTTATTTACTTTACTCGCAATTTATTTTCATTGTTTATTTATTTTCTGTTTGTTCATTTGGTCTACTCAAGGAAGGTAAATAAGTATCAATTCCCTGTGGATACGATCCTTTTACCACTGTCTACAGTTTTAATATTGTTGGTAGTTAAAAAGGTTATTTATTTTGACCGGCTTCGACAACCGCTCTGTCAATTGGTTATCTACCTATAGTGCTACCTTGCACTGCAGGGACAAGGTAGTGAGTCTCAGAGACCAGGATGGGTCAGAGTGTGTCTTCAGAGGAGACAAGAGAGGGACACCTAGGGGTTTGATATCAGCCCTCCAAGCTCGTAGGATGTTAAGGAAGGGGTGTCAGGGGTTCCTAGCTTATGTGAGAGAGCTAGACAGTCAGGTTAGGGAACCATCCGCAGTACCAGTTGTTAGAGAATTCCCAGATGTGTTTCCTGAAGAGCTTTCAGGACTACCACCTGATAGGGAAATAGAGTTCGAGATAGAGTTGATGTCCGGTACCAGACCGATCTCTCTTCCTCCCTACAGGATGGCACCAGCAGAGTTGAGAGAGTTGAAAGAATAGTTGCAGGATTTGGTAGCTAAGGGTTTCATCCGCCCGAGTACCTCACCCTACGGTGCTCCCGTATTATTTGTCAGAAAGAAGGATGGACCTCTTAGACTTTGTGTCGACTACAGACAGTTGAACAAAGTCACTATCAAAAACAAGTATCCTTTACCTAGGATCGATGATCTATTCGACCAACTGTCAGGAGCAGGTTGTTTTTCTAAGATAGATCTGAGATCCGGATACCACCAGTTAAAGATCAGGGAAGGAGATGTCTCTAAGACTGCTTTTAGAACCAGATATGGGCATTATGAGTTCCTAGTGATGCCGTTCGGGTTGACTAATGCCCCTGCAGCATTCATGGATCTCATGAATAGGGTTTTCAGGGAGTACTTGGATCGTTTTGTGATCGTCTTTATAGATGATATCTTGGTGTACTCCAGGAATGCAGAGGAGCATGCCCAGCATCTGAGGATAGTGTTGCAAACCTTGCGAGAGCATGGCTTGTATGCCAAGTTCTCCAAGTGCGAGTTCTGGCTAAGGAGCATTGCCTTTTTGGGACATGTAGTATCAGAGGAAGGAATAGCAGTAGATCCCAAGAAGGTAGAGGCAGTAGCCAATTGGCCTACACCCATGACAGTGACAGAGATCAAGAGTTTTCTGGGTTTGGCAGGCTACTATCGGAGGTTCGTTCAGGACTTTTCGAAGATAGCTGCTCCTATGACCAGACTGACCAGGAAGAATCAGAAGTTCGTATGGTCAGAGGATTGTGATGAGAGTTTTGAACAGTTGAAGAGACGGTTGACTTCAGCACCTGTGTTAGCTCTGCCGAACAGTGATGATGAGTTCACAGTGTTCTGTGATGCATCCCGAGTGGGATTAGGTTGTGTGTTAATGCAGAATGACAGAGTGATAGCTTATGCTTCTAGACAGCTTAAGAAGCACGAGCTGAACTATCCGACACACGATCTTGAGATGGCAGCTGTTATCTTTGCACTTAAGATGTGGAGGCATTACCTCTATGGGGTAAAGTGTGAGATCTATACGGATCATAAGAGCCTACAGCACATCTTAAGTCAGAGAGAGTTAAACTTGAGGCAAAGACGGTGGGCAAAATTGCTCAGTGATTACGATTGTAAGATCCAATATCATACGGGTAAGGCTAATGTTGTAGCTGATGCCTTAAGCCGAAAGTCACTTGGCAGTTTATCCCACATTGCAATAGAGAGAAGACCGGTGGTGAAGGACTTTTACAGACTCATGGATGAAGGGCTACAGTTGCAGTTATCTGGTACAGGTGCTTTGATTGCACAGATGAGAGTTACACCAGTGTTTCTAGAGCAAGTGGCTCTGAAACAGCACGAAGATCCTGAGTTAGTGAAGATTGCCAGGACTGTTCAATCTGGCAACAGTGCAGAGTTCAGATTTGACAGTGAGGGGATTCTTCGTCACGGTAAGAGATTGTGTGTACCAGATGATAGCAGTTTAAAGGAAGACATTATGAGGGAAGCTCATAATGCGAGGTATAGCGTTCACCCTGGAGCCACCAAGATGTATCAAGACTTGAGAAGGGTGTATTGGTGGCCAGCGATGAAGAGGGAAGTGGCACAATTTGTGTCATCCTGCGAAACATGTCAAAGGGTGAAGCTAGAACACCAAAAGCCGGCTGGAATGCTGAACCCACTGCCGATTCCAGAGTGGAAATGGGAGAACATAGCTATGGATTTTGTAGTGGGGTTACTGGCGACGTCCAACAGGCTAGACTCCATATGGGTGATTGTGGATAGACTCACTAAATCTGCCCACTTCATTCCAGTCAGGAGTAACTATTCGGTGGACAAGCTAGCGCAGGTGTATGTGAATGAGATAGTCAAGCTGCATGGAGTTCCAGTGTCGATTGTATCAGATAGAGGACCTCAGTTCACCTCCAGGTTTTGGCGGAGTCTGCAAGCTGCTATGGGTACAAGATTGGATTTCAGCACTGCTTTCCATCCACAGACAGACGGTCAGTCAGAAAGGACCATCCAGACCATAGAGGATATGCTAAGAATGTGTGTGTTAGACTTTGGCGGTTCTTGGAGGCAGCATCTACCTCTGGTGGAGTTTGCCTACAACAACAGCCATCATGCGAGCATAGGGATGGCTCCTTATGAAGCTCTGTATGGGAGGAAGTGCAGAACACCTGTTTGCTGGGAAGAGGTAGGAGAGAAGGCTCTTGCAGGGCCAGAGTTAGTTGAAATTACCAGCAAGTTAGTGCCTATCATCAGAGAGAGGATCAGAACAGCTGTAAGCAGGCAGAAAAGCTATGCAGACATCCGTAGAAAGCAGATAGCGTTCCAGGAGGGGGATATGGTGTTGTTAAAGGTGTCTCCGATGAAAGGAGTGGTTCGCTTTGGAAAGAAGGGTAAATTGGCTCCACGGTACATAGGTCCCTTTGAGATCTTACAGAAGATCGGGCCTGTGTCGTATAAGCTGGATTTACCTGCATCGATGGAAAGGATTCACCCAGTATTCCATGTTTCGATGTTGAGGAAATTTGTGTCAGATCCAGAGAAGGTTCTCAGTGAACCTGAGGTAGAGATCCTTGGCGATCTCACTTATGAAGAGCAGCCAGTACGGATCTTAGACACACAGATTAGAAAGTTGCGGAACAAGGAGATACCAATGGTGAAAGTCCTGTGGAACCACCATAATCTCGAAGAGTGTACCTGGGAGACACGGGAGTCGATGCTCCAGCAATACCCATATCTGTTTTGAGGTTAGTTATAGCTCATTTTCCCCTTTATGTGTTTAGTTGTTTGAGGAACATTCGAGGACGAATGTTCTTAAGGGGGGAAGAATGTAATACCCGGCTCGAGTCCGGCCTCGGAATTCCTGTCGTCTGGTGGAATCTCGGGTGTCGGAACCCTCGAGAAGGGTAGGACCTATGTTTTCATGTGTATTTTAAGAGTTTTGAATGGTTTAAAGTGTTAAAGGAAATGAGTTTTGAAAGAAAAGCAATAAGGGAGAAATGCAAAGGTTCGGCCGCCGAAGGTCACTTTCGGCCGCCGAACATTGCATGGTTTCGGATTCACATTCGGCTGCCGAAGGTGGTCTGGCCAGCCACCTATTTAAGGGCCAAAGGTCGGTGGAAGGAGGATATTTCTCCTCCACTTGCAGCCAGAGGTGAGTTCCAGCCTCTCCCAAGTTGACTTTCATGTTTTTCATGTTTTTCACCAAATCTTTCAAGGGTTTTAAGAGTTTTGGTGTGTTTTGAAGGTTTTGAGCAAAAATAGCAAGTTTGGAAGTTTGGAGCTTTGGAAGAGGTTTTCTTCATATCTCCATGTTAGGATCACTCATCCTCAAGTTCTTAAGGAGGTAAGGGTGGATCCTGAACTTCTTTGGTGCTTTTTCAAGGTTTTATGAAAGGGTGATGGGTAGTATGCATGATTAGGTTTAGGTGAGGGTTTTGGTGATCTTTGGTGTTCAAGCATGTTTCAGTGTTATGTGCTATGTTTGTTTGGGGTTTTAGGATAGTTTGAGACCCCTTTGTGCATATATATGTGTATGTGCTAGTTGGGAGTAGTTGATATGCATGTTGTAGGTTTTTGGGCAAAGTTTGCATGAAACAGAGCAGAGTTTTGCCCATCGGGCAAAACCAGGTTCGGCCGCCGAACCCCTTGTGGAGGCAGTTTCGGCTGCCAAAGCTTGCCCCCGAAATTTGGGACTTTCGTCTCTGGAGGCAAGGTTCGGCCGCCGAAGGTGCGGCCGAAGGTGAGGGACTTTCGTCTCTGGAGAGCCTTTTGGCCTCCGAACCTTGCCCCCGAAGGGTTTCGGCCGCCGAAGAAAAGAGTTCGGCCGCCGAACATGCATGAGTTTCGTCTCTGGAGTGGGGTTTCGGCCGCCGAACCTGCCGCCGAAAGTGCCCTGTCCAGCTTTCTTTTGCATGTTTTATATGCTTGTTTGGGGATCTTGTAGAGGGTTTTTGGGGAGTTTCTTAGAAATGTTCTTGTGTGAGTTTGGTCCCTCATTTGAGTCCACCTGTGTAGGTACGGACCAGAGGAATCAGGGAGGTCAGTAGTGAGACCAGTGTCAAAACCTGCAGAGTCAGTTCAGAGTCAACCCGAGGTGAGTGGAACTGAACTCAATGTTTGAATATGAAAAATGAATATTTTATCATACTTCATGCATCATGAATATGCTCTAGGGTGAGTGCATTAGTGTACACGAATATGATGCATTACATTTATCCTTGTACTTGGCATTGCTCCTTGTACATTGTTTCTATGACTGTATGGACATAGTACGGATTCAATAGCCCTCGAAGGAAAGACCTGGAACAGCCCTACGGGAACCAGGCACAAAGACCTGGAACAGCCCTAAGGGGACCAGGCACATGGTACTTCGGTACCCCAGATGAGATGCAGTACCCAGATAGAGGGAGTGTTGATCCGTCCATGCTGAGATGATGTGATTACTTGTGATGTGATACCTTTCATGAGAGCATGTTTTATCACCTGTTCTTTATCCTGTTCTACTCACTGGGCTATAGTAGCTTATCCCTCTCCCCTAACTCCAGTTGTGCAGGTTCAGAGTTCAGAGGGAAGTCAGCAGGGTACAGGAAGAGTATATAGTTTGTAATAGCTAGTGTGGACATGTATATGTAAAGAGATAATGTAGACTTGTGCTTGACTTAGAAGTGTTGTAATCCCTTGTTATAGACACAAGATCAGTTATGTATGTTTCTTTTCTTGTTCATATTTATGAGAAAACCAGGCTTAATATGATGAGTTATATCCGCCTTGAGTGGGGATACAATAGCAGAGATATAGTGCATGCATAGGTTAAGCCTTGGAATGAAGAAAAGTGTTATGTTGTTACAAAAACTATATGATCATGTATGGGATTTCACAGGTACACAGACAGTATAGCAGGCTTACTACGGGTCCCGGCGACCTTAAGTCGATCTGGATCCTAGTGCCGGTAGCAGTTCGATTTTCGGGCTGTTACAGTATGTTTGATGTGTTTTGGTTGGGGTTTAGGCTAGTTTGAGACCCCTTTTTGCTTATGGAAGTATGTATGCATGTTTTGGTAGTGTTGGTTTTGAGTTGGAATGGTTTGGGAGGCAAATGTGCATTGTGGAGGCTGAGTTCTACCTTTTGGAAGAACTCAGGTTCGGCAGCCGAAAGGACTTTCGGCCGCCGAACCTGCCTGTGGAGGCTAGCCTTTGGCTGCCGAACCCTGCCCTCGAAAGTGGACTTTCGGCTCTGGAAGGGAGTTTCGGCCGCTGAAGGTGCCAGCCGAACGTGCATGAGTTTCGTCTCTGGAGGAACCTTCGACCGCCGAAAGTGCCGCCAAAGGTGCATGACTTTCGGCTCTGGAGGGACTTTCGGCCGCCGAACCTGCTGCCGAAAGTGCCCTGTTCAGCCTTCCTTTGCATGTTTTCTATGATTGTTTTAAGGTGTTTTAGTGGGTTTTTGGGGAGTATTTTAGAGTCATGTTTTTGTATGTTTGGTCCCTCATTTGAGTCCACCTGTGTAGGTTCGGACCCGAGGAACCGAGGACCCCAGCAGTGAGTTAGCTGCTTCAGTGTCTTTCAGAGCTAGCCTGAGGTGAGTAGGATAACTCTTATACTTCAAAGTAAATAAATCAGTTTTGAGCATGTTCATGCATCATGAATGCCATGAGATATATTAGGTTGTTTGCATTAGAATTCACGAATATGTTGCATTGCATAATATGATGTCGGTGCGGATGAACATTGAATGATCCATTAGCCCTCGTATGTTATGACATGATATAATGATGATATGATATGGAAGTCCAAGCGTGCCTGCACTACGCCCCTGGCACTATGTAAGAGAAAGTCCGGGTGTGGCCTGCACTACGCCCCCGGGTGCGGCCGAAACTCCCCTCCAGAGCCGAAAGTCCAAACTTTCGGGGGCGAGTTTAGGCGGCCAAACTGCCTCCACAGGCAGGTTCGGTGGCCGAACCTGGGCTCTCCTAAAGGGCAGAACCCGATTCTGCCTTGCAAAACCAGCCACCCACAACAACCCAACATGCATCAAAACTATACTAAAACATGCATAAACACACTTCTAAGCATATAGGGGCATCAAACTAGCCTACACCCCAACAAACATCACATTAAGTATGCATTTAACATAAAGGGCACATAAACCCTAACATTTAACAACTAGCCTAAACATGCATTAAAACCCTTTAACCCTTCATAAAACTTACTTAAAACATGGAAGAAGAGAAGGATCTACACTTATGTAATACCCGGCTAGGCTCCGGTATCAGAATCCCTACCGTCCGGTGGGATCTCGGATGTCGAAAACCTCTAGAAGGGAAAAACCATGTTTTTATAAAATGTTTTCATGTTTTTGATGATTTTAAGTAAAGAGGAATTGAGTTTTGAATGAAAATAGCCTTGGAGGAAGATGCAGGTTCGGCCGCCGAACCTCAAGTTCGGCCGCCGAACATACATGTGTTTCGGGTGTGCCTTAGGCCCCCGAAGGCATAAGTGAGGGAAACCAGGTTCGGCCGCCGAACCTTATGTTTTGCCGCCGAACATGGCATGCATGCGGAGGCACGTTCGGCTCCCGAATGTGGCCTGGCCAGCCATCTATAAAGGGGTCCCTTAGCCGAAATGGGCGAGCTTTTCTCCCTATTTTCGGCCAAGGTGAGCTCTCTGCCGTCCCTCACCAAATTTTGAGTTCTTCCTTCAGATCTTTCAAGATTTTCATGAGTTTTCACTTTATTTTGAAGATTTTGAGCATTTGAGCAAGTTTTGAAGCTTGGAAGACACAGGAGCTCTTTTCCTTTAGTTTCCAAGTTTAGGTCGTCTTTCTCTCGATCTTCAAGAGGTAAGAGCCGATCTTGAGCTCATTGCATGTTTTAAACAAGTTTTAAGTTGATCTATGGGGTAGAAATGCATGTTTAGGTTTTGGTTGGTTTTATGGGTTTATGTATGTTTATGAACAATGTGGTTGCTTGATATGTTGTAGTTGGGGTTTAGGATAGTTTGAAGCCCCTAGGAGCTGGTATGCTTAAGTATGCATGTTGTAGATCAGGTTTATGCATGTTTGAAAGGTTTGGGAGGCGTTTGTGCATGTTGGACTTGAGTTTCTGCCACTTTGGGAAAACTCAGGTTCGGCCGCCAAATGGACTTTCGGCCGCCGAACCCGCCTGTGGAGGCAGCCTTCGGCTGCCGAAGCTTGCCCCCGAAAGAGGACTTTCGCCTCTGGAGGGCAGTTTCGGCCGCCGAAAGTGCCGCCGAACATGCATGAGTTTCGTCTCTGTCTGGGAGTTTCGGCCGCCGAAGGTGCCGCCGAACCTGCCTGACTTTCGGCTCTGGAGGGACTTTCGGCCGCCGAACCTGCCGCCGAAAGTGCCCTGTTCAGCCTTCCTTTGCATGTTTTCCATGGATGTTTTGAGGTATTTTTAGGGGGTTTTTGGGGAGTATTTTAAAGTCATGTTTATGTATGTTTGGTCCCTCATTTGAGTCCACCTGTGTAGGTTCGGACCCGAGGAACCGAGGACCCCAGCAGTGAGTTCAGCTGCTTCTGTGTCTGTCAGAGCTAGCCAGAGGTGAGTGGAATAACTCTTTATGCTTTAAAGTAAATAAATCAGTTTTAGCATGATTCACGCATCATGAATGCCATGAGATATAATAGGGTGTTTGCATTAGAACTCACGAATATGTTGCATTGCACAATATGTTGATGATGCGGATGAATGTTGAATGATCCTTTAGTCCTCGTATGTTACGATATGATGATGATACGGTACGGAAGACCAGTGAGGCCCATTCTACGCCCCTGTCACCATGTAAGAGAAAGACCAGTGAGGCCTATTCTACGCCCCTGGCACAGTCGGAATGTTATGTTATGTTATGTTATGTTATGTAAGAGAAAGACCAGTGAGGCCCATTCTACGCCCCTGGCATAGTTGGACTATGTAGAGGACTATTGGTGACAAATTCATCCTTGATGTGATATGATTGTGATGTGATGCATTTCATGTTACCATATGTTTTAAATGTTTTATTATTCTGCTCACTGGGCTTTATAGCTCATCTCTCTCCCTTAACCCCCAGGTTTGCAGGTACAGGGTAGACCAGGAGGTCAGCAAGAGTAATAAAGTCTTGGTTATATAATAGATAGTATGGACATGAATAATGTTGAGATATTATGTTTAGTACAGTCATGTATAAGTACAGTATAGCAATGTAATGCAATGATGTTCATGGATGTTAGAAGTGTGCTTGACCATAGAATGTTGTTATCCCTTTTAATACATGATCTCAGATATTTTATGATGTTTTTGTAAACCAACTCAACACATGTTATGCCACCCATTGGGGCATTGATGAGATCCCAAAGAGGGGTCAATGTTTATGGTTATGTTTATGTTTAGTGCATGCACAGGTTGAGTTTGGTGTATGAGAGAATGAATGAATGAAAGAAAAGTTCAAATTTCTATGTATGTTGTTGATCATGTATGGGATTAAACAGGTTCACAGGATGTATGTTTGGCTTGCTACGGGTCCCGGCGGCCTTAAGCCAATCTGGATCCTAGCGCCGGTAGCGGTCCGATTTTCGAGTCGTTACAACTTACCTCTTGAAGATCGAGAGGAGGGTGATCCAAACTTGGAGAAGGAAGAAATCGAGCTCCGGGGGTCTCCAAGCTTCCAAAAACTTGATCTTAGCTTAAAAATCTTCAAGACAAAGTAAAAACTCATCAAAAACATGAAGGGATTGAAGAAAAACAACAAATCGACCATGGAAGAGCGAAATCTCACCTATGCCCAAAAATAGAAAGAGAAAACTCGTCCATTTTCGGATAAGGGGCCTTTTATAGGTGGCTGGTCAGACCACATTTGGGGGACAAAGGTGCTTCCGCAAACTCCCCATGTTTGGCGGCCGAACTTGGGTTTTCTTTCTTGGTCTTTTTCTTTCAAAACTCAATTTCTTTCTTTATTAAAACCATAAAAACACATGAAAACACTTTAGAAAACCATATTCTACCCTTCTAGAGGGTTCCGACATCCGAGATTCTGCCGGAAAGTGGGCATTTCGATGTCGGAGTTTAGTCGGGTATTACAGCAACAACCCACAGAATGATATTAAGCAATAAGTACAGGATTAATATAAATACCAAAAAATAATTGAGAAAACTATAGAATCACATAAATCTCACAACCGATTGAAATGAAACTTTAATTATCATTTAATTGAAAAGAAGAGATTTAGCCACACATGTTCATTACTAAGAATGGAATGTGAGAGATGAGATGAGGTGTCAGGTGCATCAGAATACCCCTTTTTATAGTGCTAAGAGTCTTAAATACAAGTAGCTAAAATCAAAATAAAAATCGAACGCAGATTGGCAGATGAGAGTTATCTGTTTGATTTTCGAATTTAAAACTGGACTCTGTTCGTCAAATATGTTTATATCTATAACGTACTCTATAACACATCTGATCTAGTTCAAATATAACTTTGTTTCTTATCTTTCTATAAATTTGATTGTGGTCACCTTTGATATCAAAATGTGAATTTCAAATTGTATTTTTCTTTTATTATTCTCGAATCGTACTAAGCTAACAAAATTTAAACGAATCAATTTGTTTTAAACGAAATCAAACTTAATATTTAAATATTTTGTAATATTAAAACCGCATAATTCTACATATTATCATTTATAAATATTTTTAAAAATTGAGGTTTTCATTTTAAGTAATTATAATTAATATTTTTATTTCATAATTATAATTAATATTAATTTTAAAATTAAGTTAAATAAAATTAAAAATATGAATTATAATTGAAAAAAAAATCTAGATATTTATATTTATTTTGTCTATTATGATTGAAGTTGCATGTACATTCAATAAATTCCCACAATTCTGTTTTTATCCAAAACCTAATGACAAATTTTTTAAGAAAATAATAAAATTATATTAAGCTTAAAAAAAAACTCATCATTACATTTGCTTTCTATTCACATAAAAGGAATCAAGAAAGTATTAAATTAGAAAACTACCAAAGAAAGGGAGCCGAGCGAGGAAGCAAAAGAGGTGTTTAAAATTTGACGGGTCTTTAGTTTTTGTTAGTGTTTTATATTCCTTGTTTGTATTTTGGTCATTTTCTTGTAGCTTAGTTTATTCACCCTTATCTTCGTATAAAGGATGGTGTTAGATATTTTTATTTTGTATTACCATTGCTGCCCTTTGATCTTTTTCTTGCCATTCACGATCGGATGTAATATTTTTTCATGTTTTATTGTTGTTTAGTATGTTATTTTGTAGGTCCAAAGTATTTTCAATGAGGGTTTTAAGTGAATGTGATTTTGAGTTCACATGTCGAGGAGAATTTTTTTTATGTGTGACATTGATAATTTAAAACTACATCATCACATTCAGTGACTATCACTCGCGAAAGCTCTACTGCGTCATATCTCATTTAGTGATGATTTAATAAACTTTTGATTGTTTATTTGAATTTTTTTATTTTTCTCTTCTATTTGTTTTGTACGAATGTTTATGTGCTTGCATATTTATTTTTTTATTGTATTTTAGTCTTTTTGAGTGGATTGTTTGCTGAGCATTATAGATTTTGCCACGAACAATATTATTAAATCAGTAGTGGCTTAGTACCGAATCAATATTAGGCGGTGGGAGTGGCTTAGTGCTGAATCACTATTAGGCGGTGGGTTTTGTTCTGCATGAGTTTGTGTGTGTTTGATTTTGGATTAGTGTATTGTCTAATTTAATTTTATTTAGTTTATTTTCTTTTAAACTTTTGACACGCTTTTAAGTAATTCTCTTATATTTGGTTCTCTAAAATTTGAAAAAGTAATTATTTTACATTATAAAAAAATATAATACGTAATTATATACATATATGTTAATAGTAATAATGAGTAATGACATGCATAGCTAGTCTTGAATTTTACAGCAGACTTGAATTGGACCTAATTTTTGCTGCCGATGTCTGATAGAGATCCACGATACCTTTTCGAAAAGGAAATTTCGAGACGCACGACTTGTAAAAATATGACAAGGGCCATAAGTTTATCACAAAGTTCGATATTAAAATTTCATCGTTTAAAGGGTCGATTTGGCCAAATCACTTGCAGAAAGCTAAAGCAGAAAACTAAAGCAGAAAACTGAAACTAACTTGCAGAAACGATTTGGGTAAGCGATTTGGGCAAATCAACTACCCAAATCAAACTGACGTAGCAGTGTCCAGCAGCGCGGGAAAAAGAAAAATCAGAATTTAAAAAGTGTTGGAGTCTTATCCTACTTCAAACATCTCAAGACCAATCATATGATATTTCCAAGAGCCACTCCAAAGGAAGACCCTCTCCAAAAGAATATTTATTCATGATTAAATACAAAGGCAAAGAAGTAATAAAAGACTATAAAAGACCAAGTCAAATTAGGTTTTCAAATCCTAATTGGATTAGGACTCCTCACCTATAAAGAGGGACAGCAACCAACCAGCAGGATATATTCAGATTCTCTCCAGAATTTCACTAGCCCTCTTCCTCTACTTTTCTTTTTTCTTTGTGTATTTTTGTCCACTATGAGTGGCTAAACATCTTTTCTAGTTGAAGTTGGGAAATTTCAGTTTTGTGATGAATTGGGAGATTTAAAACTTCATTGTTAAGCTTCTATTTTTCAATATTTATGCAACTTGTTCTTCATGCTATTATTGTTTTGTTATTAGAATCAATTAAGACATGTTGCTTTTAATTACATAAGTGATAAATTGTTAGTTTAAATAATTTAGATCTACAATTGCTTAGATTATTTAAAGACAAGCACACTTGGTTGCATAATCTAAACTTGACCACGCAGTTGGCAAGGTTAAAATTAGGTTTCTCTAAGTCTTAATGCAGTTAACAGTTGAAAAGTAAAAAACTCCAAAGACGTTCCTTGGCAACTTGTTAACTAGTGTTTGATTAGCGAACGTTTCCTAGTCAAACTAAAAATAAGGAGGAATTTGGTTGTGAGGAGCGTCTTCCACAACCTAAACTAATTTATTGTAATAAATAGGAGTCTCAAAGAATCAATGATCAATTCTAAACAACTGAAATAGATCCATACTTTAACTAGAGCCCTTCTCCCATTAATTAACTCATCTTTTTAATTATTGCTTTTTTTTACTCAGTTTTAATTCTAGTCTACTATCATTTCAAACAAACCCCCCTTCTTTTATTTTGTTAATTATTTGTCCAAGTCATTATTAAGAAGATCCGTAGTGTCAAATCCCTGTAGTTCGACCCTATTGCTACTATCTACAAGTTATTTTGTTGATTTAATAGGTTTATTTTTGACAGTTTCGACAACTGCTATCAGCTGCCCATCCCCAAACTGATGGACAAACTAAGTGGTGAACCGCACGCTTGGCAATCTTCTGCGCTGCATTTGCAGTAACAAGAAAACTGCTTGGGATCTTGCTCTTGCCCAAGCAGAATTTGCTTACAACCGTGCTATACGCAGCTCCACAAAGATGTCACCATTTTATGTTGTGTACAGAAAAGTCGCAGCATACAGTTGATCTTATCACAACAGTATTGCAGCAAGCAACTTGGCAAAGCAGCACGTGGATGTTTTCAAATAGGTACAACAATACCTTACAGAAGCCAATAACAAATATAAAGTTACAGTTGATAAACATAGGCGTTTCAAGACCTTCAATGTCGGTGACCAAGTTATGGTGTATTTACGCAAGGAGCATGGTGAAGGACAGAAAAAGCTTGACGCCAAGAAGATTGGTCCATTCCGGATCATTCAGAAGATTAATGACAATGCTTATGTTCTTGACCTCCCACATGAGATGAAAATTTTCAAGACGTTTGATATGACAGATCTATTTCAGTACTACCCTGCTGATGATACCTCGAGGTCGAGTTTTTTACAAGTAAGAGGGAATGACATGGAGCAGCTAGCCTTAGACTTTATGACAGACTTGGACCGGGTCTAACTTTTGCTGTCGACATCTTATAGAGACCCACGATAACTTTTTGAATAGAAAATTTCGAGATGAACGACTTTCAAAAGTGTGATGAGCGTCG
The DNA here is from genome assembly GCF_001659605.2 of Manihot esculenta. Taxonomy (NCBI): domain Eukaryota; kingdom Viridiplantae; phylum Streptophyta; class Magnoliopsida; order Malpighiales; family Euphorbiaceae; genus Manihot; species Manihot esculenta. Next base: position 27,629,600 of record NC_035166.2, read on the forward strand.
CGAGTCTAGTCACAAAGTTCAATATGGAAATTCCATCGTTTAGGGGTCAATTTTGTATTATAATTATTTTTTTGAATATTTTGAGTATTTTCGTAATTTTATTTATTAAAATTTTATTTTTATTATAAATAGTCTCCCTTAACTATTAGAAACTCGTTTTTCAATTTTTAAAAAATTTTGATAAGACTTTTAACTTTTTAATTTATTTTTTCTCTTATTTTATTTTAACCAAATAATATTGATTAAAATTTTTAATGGAATTTAAATATTTAAGTACTTAAATAAAATAAAATAAATTCATAAATAAACGAAGAAAGAAAATAGAACATTGCTTTCAGTGCAACTTTTATCCATTCCACGGACAGCTAATCATTTCTTCTAAATGTGTTTGGTTGGAGGAACTACCTCCCTCGGTTTTACATTTGGCTGATACTTATATTGCTTTGATTTAATTTCTCTATTAATGCAATATTTTCCTCTAAAAAAATAATTGCATAGAAAAATTACTCTGTATGCTCAATGCATGCACTCTTTCTTCAGAAAAAATGGGTTTAACATTTATTTAAGAAATAAAATATTTCTCTCATGAGAATCAACATACACATAATATTTCAAATATTGTATTATAGGATTTTCACATTCCATGAACCAAACGTCACTTAGAACATGATTTAATTTTATAAAATGGAATAAGTATTGTGATTAGTACATGATTTAATTTTATAAGATAGAATAAATATTGTGATTTCAACGGTGTGTAAAATTAAAAAATTAACGCTACTTAAAATTTTAAATTCGTTTTAAGATCATAATTAAACCTTTGAATCGATAAATATTATTATTATCTCGAAGACATAATTTAAAATTTGATTCCTCAACGTGAAATAAGAACGGACACTATTTGCTTACACGTATCCGTTATTGTTTATTAAGATTTTAGAGTAAAATATATAGCATCAAATGCCAACCTAATAAGAGCACATGTATTAAAACATTATATATACGATCAGTTTAAGAGTTTATAGATTATAAAAGTGGCTCTTGCAATTTCTTCCTCATTTGTAAACAAGAATCGATTTCAATCAATTATAAGTAGGTACATAAACTCTTTTATTGTTCACGATAATACAAAAATTCGACTTTTCCTCTCTACTTCAACTCCAAATTTGTTAAACTTTTAAAACTCTATGAATCTGAAATTTTTGATTCATTTACAATTTCTTCTGCCAAAAAATTTCCTTTAAATATACATAAATAGTTATCTGCACTTCCTTTTAGTATCTCTTGCTTTATTATTTCCCTTTTCTGCGTACTATTATCTTTAGAACACCATGAAAGAGGGGAACTTGAAAAAGAGACCACATATACATCTTTTTCAAGTAAATTTTGAGTCCATCTATGGAACCTGCAACATTGGCATTTTAGCAATGAAAAAAAAAACACTCGCTAAAGATTAGATGCATTAATAAATTTAAGAGGAAGATTACATACCGGAGCTGTTGTTATGAGGTTATGGCAGGTATTGTCACAAGGAAACGGACAATCAATCTCGTTGGTACCATTTCTGTTAAAATACCAATCCCCAACAGCTTTTGCAATGGTCTGAAAAAAATGTATACATACTACTGAGACGGAGTCTATTTTGAGTTTAATCAGCAGTAAATAAAGAAAAGGATATCACCAAAAATGGCATCTTAAGTACTGCAGTAAAAAACTGTACCACGTCATGTATCCGAGGAGAGTCGACTGCTAACCATGTGTCCTGGGATTCACTTTGACAATGAGCAAAGCATGAATTTATATACATTCCCCACTGATTGAAGTTCTTGGAGAAAGATCCCAAGGCTGCCAGCATATTTTGCCTGAAACCTGGATAAGATGATAACAAGTTACCAACATCACAATCACATAAGTGATTGCATTTATATAGTTTCTGCGTTTTGGAACCATTAGACCATATGAAGAGACCAACCTTGCAATGTGTCTATCTGTTTTTCGTTACATTGTGCTGTGTTATTCTTACAACGTTTCCATAGTCCACGCATGTCAGCAGAAGGAGGCACCAATATATGGTTGATCTGTTAAAAATTAAAAATTTCAAACCCTCCATATTAACATATGGTTTGAAAAAGTTGCGTGTTATGTAAATCACTAGTCAGACTGGAGAAGGTTAGAATATACTTGGAACACATCATAAGCTGCATTCAAGATGAAGAATGGTGGTGTTATGAACTTCAACGCATGCTGTGGAAAAATGCACTACAGGATACAAAAATAACACAAACATTAGATCTACCAAACAGCAAGCAAGGTTAGGGGGATAATAGGAGTCTTCCGAAAATTTTACCAGTTCTGGATTTTTGCTAAAGGAATTGGTGCATTTTTTATTGAGATTCTTTTCAACTCCCTGCAACGAAGAATTTCCACAATAAATACAGCTAGCAAGATATATCGCACGCATTAAACAATTAAGCATAACATTTAGCTTTTTTTGTGCATAATAGTTCATATAAATGTCTAACATGATTATTAAATATGAATAGTTCTAGCATTTAGATGCTGTGTCAGAATACTTTTATCATTTGCTAATCCTTTAACCACAAAACTGCACTTAAGCATGAAGCCGTTCTTCTAACCCCAGCACCAGCTAACACCTAAAGAATGAAACATAAAAGGCAACCTGCAGACTGATGGGCCGAGTCCAGGTGACATGAAAACAATTAGCTCCACATTTATAGTCATACATGGTAGTGGTAGATCAAGAGTTGTACCTGCAGAGCAACAAGTTTTGCGTAGAAGGACCTCATAGCGTACTTCAAGCTGACGTCTTTTCTGTTGAGGGAAAAAGAAGAGAACATTTTAAAGGAAAGGATAAAAGATTCCTGACACCTTCCTAAAAACAGCAATCTTACTCGTCCAGAAAAAATCCTGCATCACTCAAGCACTTCACACCGGCATTCGGTAACACCTTAGCTAAGTCGTCGCAATGGAGAAATGATGATAAACCCCCAGCAGAGCAACCTGAAAGTAAAGCCTATAGAAAAGACTAAATGAATATTAAAACTGCAAAAGATTTACTAATGCAACAACAAACAAAAAATCATATTTTCACTTCTGAGATGATTTCAAGCAATTAACTATTAGTCAATTCTGTTAAATTTCAGCCCAAGGTATTCCCGGTCATAGCTGCTGCATTCATATACTATAAACAGCGGCTCAATCAAAATTATAAGCATAGCCCATGTCAGATATTGCTCTCAGGCTGTTTTACCTGACGCGCCTGCCCCAACCCTTTAGGGAGAAGGTCTTGAATAATTGCTTCCCAAATCTTTTGCCCCCTGAAATAAAGGACTGACGACTGTATCGTGCACACAAAAAGTAATGTTGGTTAAAAACAATAATAGCCCTTTATGGTAAGCCGCATAAGTTGCAACCAAACATGGCATAATCACTGGTAAAGGAAAAGAATAAGACTTGGGTGAAATAGATACCCCGTCTTTAAACATGGCATCTCCCCCAAATGATGCTCCATCACAATATCTAAGCTTTACACGGTTCCAATTGTAAAAATCTGATTAAGGAACAGAAGTAATTTAGTGGTTATAAACCAGAGCAAAAACTGCAGAAAATAGATCATGTCAGACGGAAAATCTGGAATGAAGTCTTGATATTTCTTTAACCATATATCTATGATTAGCCAACTCATCATGCATATGGGCATAGCATAATTAACTATTCGTGTTTAGTTGAATGCAATTTCATTTTTTGCACGTTGGAAGCTAAGGTTATTAAACTTTGGATTCATTCATCTCCAACTAGACAGCTTAAATTTCAATGCACATTGAATGCTAACTTTGGTGTCTTTCTTTAGCCAACCTTTAGAGTAGGATAGTTGTTTTCAGTCTACACCAAAGTGTGGTATTAGAATTATATTGATGAAGCACATGACAACCGGACTACGTTGAGTGAAATGACTTGGCAATTCGCATGCGTTCTCCTTGATTAAAAGGACAAATAATATATAATACACATAAGATTATGCACCGACATTTCCCTGTTATTACAGGGGAGTTGACCACTTGGGGGATTAGCAGACGAAATATTGGGTAAGGATTCAGGGAAGTACACTTTTCTTTCTCGTTCTTTTTTGTGGGAGTGCCTGACAGGGCACGCTTGTAATTTGGGGAATCCGTTAGAGAAAATGGGTCGACAAAAGTAAACGACAAAAGCTGAAAAATAAGACGCTAAACCTAAGCCATTGCTGTATCGTTCTAGGCCGTCAACTGTTCACCACGTGGAAGGTCCCAAACAGAGAATGTGAGAGAAATGGACATGTCACTCGGTTTTCGGAAGTACCCTTCGTCTAACAGGGAATTATAACTATATTTCGGCTTACCAGCTCGACAGTACTAATGATTTCCGAAACATGATGATTAACATGTGTTTAGCTACAGGACATGGTTAACTTGAAGATCATTTCAGTTTTTTTTTCAATAATAAAAAAAGCGTTTCGCTCCAGGACCGTTGAACCGGGTTAAGAAGGAGGCGTACCTGGATTTAGCTTGGTGTCGTTGCTTAGTATTCCTGAGAAGGTCGCCAGCTTGTTCATGTACTTTGTAGATCCACGGCGTGTATTGGCTCTCTCCAAACATGATTTCAAATCATTGCACCATCCACCTCCCTAGTTAGAAGAATGGTAAAAGGTGAAAAATGAAGGTTGGTAATTTCTAATTTCTGATCCGAGTAACCACACTGTTGAACGATCATTTTATGTCTACGATACGGTCAATGAATTATAGTGTATAATTTTCGCTTTTATGACCCGCCAAAAATGAATTATGTAAAAGTTGCCGGGCGGGCCTGGCCTAATCCGGACCGTCAAAATCCGCAGAGGCCCTCCATAAATGGTCCCCTAAAAAGTGAACTGCAAGTTGCAAAAGCAACATGACAAAACACATAAGAAACAACGATGTCGTATTGATTTTCCACGTAAAAGATGTTGTATCCCCAGAACCCAGAAGGCCCTAAACCTTGTAACGGGAGACCTTCTAATCCACGTTCCTTTTGCTACAATTTCTCTGATCAATTTTTATAAACTACAACGGGAAAGTTACCTCAAACTGCAAAATCCAGTTGCTTGCTCCAGCGCCGAATCCTCTGTGCAGATGATACGCAGGCAAACTTCCATCCAAACAAACTACGAATATTCACAGCCCAAACAACAATGAAAATGCGACCACCCCCACAAAAAGAAAAAAAGAAAACAATCATTGTACGTTAAGTAACAAGCATAATAAATAAAAAACGTCGCTTTATTATTATATAACAGTAAAATTAATTAAAAAGAAAGAGGCTTACAGGCTCCGAGAGCCGGCGCATTGGTAACCATGGTCATTTTCACCAAAAGCCGCTGCGGCGGCGCGCAAATGCAGAACGAGCCGCAATTTAGCAAAATCGCCAGTATGGTTACTGCTATAATATTCATCTTCGCAGCTATGTTGCTCTCGTTTGGAAAGTCGAAGACGAACAAATTTATAATGAATCAAATATTCCTTCACCTAGCTGGAATATAGAAGAGAGATTATAGCCGAAGCAGATCAATTAAGATCACAATACGAAATTAACAGAGTTGAAAACAACGACACTCCAACGCGCGAGCTGAGAAATCAGCGTCGACTCGAAAGATATTTATTAAAATCGCCAGAGCACGCGACTATCAATGATGTGTCATTGAATGCATTTATTGAGAATCAAAAGGAGAAAGGAAATGCAGTAGTCTCAGTCTCCTTCAACTGGAAGGAGAAGGATGTCGCCCAATACATTAAAAAGAACAACTTTATAATGGAAATAAACAAGTTACTAATTTCAGTAAAATCTAAAAATGGAATCAAAGGCCACGGAGCAGATTAAAGCAAGGGGAGAAGTTTATATTTAGATATGACAAAAATAAAAGTGACTAAAAATAGTTTAAATAGAGATAAAGAATTAGATGGCCACGGTCCCCACGGAGCAGATTAAAGCAATGAAATCCTAGGTTGTAGATGGCAGAGACTCTCTAGAGCAATGTTGTCGCGGCAGTCACCGCTTGAAACCATAATCTGAAGGGAGGCTACTAGGTCATCATGGATAAAGAAAGGATAAAAAGCGCTTCAGGAACCATAGAATCCACTACCATAAATGCCTTGAAACTCATAAAAGGATCAAGAAAGGAGACGGCGATCAAACTTGTTGGCAATATTAAGCCTCAAGGATCAACCGTCTACACTAAATGCAAGCGGCTAAGGATCCCCGAGATACTCCCCTGCCTTGAGAGATCCTTCCTTCCACCGAGATAGATTAATTGTGACGTTCCCTTAGAACACTTTACAGTACAACAATTTTAAATTATATATAATAGATAGCACCAAAATATTAAATAATTTGAGGTATCCATTTTAGACAATAAGAGTGGACAATAGAGAGTGAATTAAAAAATTATTTAGGTTAGTTTGGATCAGACTATTTCAATAGGTATCAAATTCATATTTCGATTTCGAGACTTATAAATTATGGGTCCACCACGCTTTCGCTGCGCAAATTTAATCGGAGAATTTGATGTTCACCTGCTAGATTGTGAAAAAGCGTTCTAATATAGCCACATCAGCAGATTACAACAATTTGAAATTTTGAATTGTATATAATAATTTAAAAAAACTATTAAATAATTTGAGTTAAACATTTTGAGTTAAGTGTAAAATGTATCAAAAAATTACTTACCTCAATTTGGATCGGACTGTTTTATTAATACCAACTAAAATACAAACAGGTGAAGAGTGTGAGAAATTGAGAAGACAGACAAGTGGACTAAACAACCTCAGGTGCATGCTATAAAAAAACTTGCCATGTTCAGCCCAAGAGTCAGCACTTACAAGTGGACTCGTTAAGATACTCGTGAATAGGGCTGTAAATGAGCCAAACTATTCGTGAGCTACTCGAGACTCGGCTCGATAAAAGCTCGACCGAGTTTGGCTCGTTTTTTAAACGAGCCAAGCTCGAGCTCAATTTTGAGGCTCGTCACTTAAACGAGCTGAGCTTGAGCTCCATAGTATTCGGCTCGTTAAGGCTCGCGAGCTGGCTCGTTTTTAGGCTCGCGAGCTGGCTCGTTGAGAAGGCTCGCGAGCAAGCTCGTTGAGAAGGCTCACGAGCAGGCTCGTTAAATAGGCTCGTGAGTAATATTGTTTAAATAAATTGGTGAACCAATTCGTTAAATAAATTTATGAGCAAGTTCATATATTATTAAAAAAATAAAAATAACTATAAAGTTATAAAATTTAAACTATTATAAATACTTGAAAATTATAGTATTGAAAATTACAAATAATTAAGATTAATTATTATAATTAATATTCTTTAAAATTAAATTATAAAAATCTTTTGTATATAATTATTATAATAAGATTCCATAAAATTAATGTATAATCACAAATAATCAATATTAATTATTATAATAAGTATTCTTTAAAATTATAGTACTACATGATAAATTGAGTTGTAAAAATTATATACATTTTAAAATTAAAATATAATTATAAAATTTTTTTTGTATATAATTAAGCATACAGTATAAAAGATGATAATAATTATCAAAGTATATTAATAATAATTAATTAAGGTTATATGGATGTTGAAGTTGAAATTCAAGTTAACTAATTGAACAAGCATGAAGATGATTATGAAGATAATTAAATTATATTAGCTTGTTTCAACTGTTGGAAGTTGGAATAAACTTTATTCGTTTGATATTAAACTTTGTGTGTAATCTAATTTTATTATGTCATTGAATTTATATTTATTTGTGTTATTTTAATTATAAATTGTGTTACGTAATTTTTTTTATGTACACTCTCTTTTTTTTATATTATTTAAATTAATGATGATTAAAAACTGATTAAAGTGTAATTATTAATTCGAGCACGAGTCTGAACTTGAGCTCAAACCAAACTTTTTAATTTTGAGCTCGGTCTCGAGCTTTTTTAACGAGTTTCTTAATCGAGCTTTTTTAACGAGTTCGAGCTCAAGTTTTATTAACGAGCTTCTTAATCGAGCTTTTCGAGCTCGAGCTCGAATTAGGCTCGTTATTAAATCAAACGAGCCTTTCACGAGTCGAGCTCGAATCGAGCTCGATTATAATATTTAATTCTCGAGCCGAGCTCGAATCAAATATTAGAGCTCGAGTCGAGCTCGAGCTCGAGCTTCCAAACTTTTTTAATAAACGAGCTTGAGCTTTACAAAGCTCGGCTCGGCTCGGCTCGATTACACCCCTACTCGTAAATAGATTTATTAAAAGACTCGTGAACAAACTTGTTAAGATACTGGTCGAACAGACTCATTAAAAAACTCGACTCAATTCAATTAGACTTCTGCCATTTAATCTATTTTCCATATATATTGTTAATTTTTATATTTCTATTCCTTAATTATATAATTATATTATTAATTTATATATTTATTTTTCTTTTTACGTAAACACTCTTTTTAAACTATTAAATCTCTTAATAAACTATTGTTATTATTATTATTTTCATATGTTTATATATATATTTATATAATTATTTTTCACTTAATATTATTCGCTTAATTTTATAAATTAAAAATTTTATATAATTTAAATATAAATCAATATAATTCCATTAATAAAATTTGAGTATAATATATATATAATTATATAATTTAAATTGATTATACTTATATTAATATATTTATTCTATATAATATTTTATATTTATATTATATGTTATACAATAAAATAATTTAATATAAATTATATATTTAAATAAAAATAAATAATGATATATGAATAATAAAATGATAACGGTAATATATTAGTAAATTTTATATAAAAATGTCTATTCATATTAATAATAAAATTATACAGATTTAATTAAAACTATATAATTTAAAAAAAAAATTAAATCTTTCTTACTCTCTTTCCATATCGACTATTTATATATAGATTTATATATTTATTATATATTTTTTAATTAATTTTCAATGTAATATAAATATTTAAATAATTAATTATTAAATTTAGTATTATATTGTTAATTTTATATTAAATATATTTATATAATTAATTAAAAGTTTATAATTAGTATTTAAATAATAAATATTATTTGATGTTATAAATAAATAAATAAATATTAAAATATTAAAATCTAAATAATAAAAAATAAAAAATTTAAATATTAAAATCTAAATAATAATAATAAAAATTTAATTATTTGTAATGGATGGGACATAATCCAGAATTTTTGAAAAACTACATTTTATTAATCACTAGATCACAAATCTAACTTCCTAAAATCACTACACTTTATTTTACATTTAAAATATTTAAAATTACTGAAATAATATTTTATATCCCACATTTGAGGTATTTAAAGTTACTGAAATAATATTTTGTATCCCACATCGAAAACTTGTATCCTACATTTGAGGTATTTAAAGTTACTGAAATAATATTTTGTATCCCACATCGAAAATTTGTAGAAATAAAGGGGTAAAACTCTTTTATAAATAAAAATTTTACTTTTTATTATATTTTAAATTAAAGATTTGGTTATAATAGAGTTTAATTAAATTATGTTTAATTTTATTAAAGTTTTTTTGATCTTTTAGTTTAAAATTTTAATTTTTAAAAATTTAAATTAATTAAATTGTATTCGCAAACTTTCGAGTTCGAGTTTGAATTACGCTTGTTATTAGTTTAAACGAACTTTTTAATCGAGTTTTTAACCTCGAACTTTAATTAGGCTCGTTATTAGTTTAAACAACCTTTTCACGAGTCGAACTCGATTATAGTATTTAATTTTTGAGTTGAGTTCGAGCTAAATATTATAGTTCGAGTCGAACTCGAGCTCGAACTTATAAAATTTATTAATAAACGAGTCTGATCTTTACAAAACTCGACTCGATTCGATTACACCTCTATCTCATTCTCTATTACTACTATTGTGTCGGTTGTCCCTTGCCCCTTCCGACGATCCTCCTCTTTTATTTGGAGATTTTTTGGGTTCCTCCTCTCTCGTTGTAGGTAGTGTAAATATTTTCTTTTGGTATATTTGCAGATCGAGCTTTAAGGCGAAGGGTTATGAGAGATACACTTTTTGTTTATTTCTTTTCTTTCATGTCTTAGTGCTTTTTGTGAGTTTTATCAACATACAGAATGGAGGTTATACTTCTCAGTGTCGTCTAGAAACTAGGATGTTTCTTCAGGAAGATGGGTTTCTGACTTTTACTCAATGTAATAACTCATGAGAACACTAACGATGTTTAGTTCTCAAGCATCTAGTCTCTAAAGGGTTGCATGTGCAAAGGAGTTCTATTGTACCGCCCGAGTTCTCCCTATTTACCGATCATTCTCAGTGTCCTCTGTGAAACAGTTCGGTCCAAATTGGACCACATAACTTTTGGACTGACTTTTCACTTGATTCAAAATGATTAACCCTAGTTATTTAGTAGTTTCGTGCTAGTTATTATATACAATTCGAATTGGCTAAATTTGCGACGTTTCCATCACAACTGAATAAGATATAATTGCTAACTAGGATCGGACCCTTGGATATAGTAATTCGCTAGTATTGGGCAGCTCTACCTTGTCTTACACAGATAATTCTTTTCTCGCAGGCCAACTAATTCTGCACAATTTGTGTGACTCAAGGTGACTCTGATACCAATTGAGACAGTCCGGTCCAAATTGGACTAAATAACTTTTAAATTCACTTTTCACTTGATCCAAAATAGTTAAATCAAGTTATTTAATAATTTCGTGATAACTATTATATATAATTTAAATTACCGTAATTTCTCATTAGGATGGTTTTCACACGGTAATAACTGACCTTTACACTCTGTTTCTTGTTTGATGCTATAACTCCTTTAAGTTTTGGAAGGCTTTTTGTAACCTTTTGAGTATGATTTCCTCGGTGCATGTTATATTTTTCCTTTCTCTGTATGAATCACAACGAAGCTCAAAAAAGGACAGCGATGAAACATTTATTTCAAATCTTTTATTTCTTGATAGTTTAGGGTTTGTGGTTGTTGGGCTTAGGGCTTTCTCTTGCGGGTTGGGTTAGCTTGGAGATTTTGTTTTGCTTGGTGAGTTGGACCTCATGTGTTTGTTCTGCTTTTTCTAGTTTGAAGACTAACTTTTAATGAATTAACTTCATCTACAACAAAGAAAATCAATTGCATTCCGAAACATTTTCATAATTAGAGTGATTTTTTAGTAAATTTTAGAAAATATGTATTTTAATAATAAAATAAAACTTTAAAAATTAAATTATTTATTATTTAAAAAATATGAATTAAATTATAAATTTTATTAAAATTTCAAAAATCATAATATAAATCAATGTTTATTATATATATATATATATATACCTTATCTCACTTTAAAAAAAAAAAAAAGCAATAATATTGGCCGAATAAATTTATTTATACCAATCAATAAAATCGAGGATCTTCGGCTTCCCATCCATGGGCATATGCAATTAATCCGGCAACTCCAGAATCAATTTCAACAACAAATCACAGTAAATCAAGCTCCTCTATTAAGCTCAATCTTCCCTCAAGAAATAGAATGATAGTTTGAGTACCAAATAAAGCGATAACGACGCGGCGGCCATCGTACTCGGGGTGAGCTCAATGAAGCGATCGGCGCCAATATCCTTCTTGGGCATGAGTTCGGCCAAGAAAGTGGAGTCGTTCAGTTTGAAGCTACAGAGAGAACCATTCTCATCTTCACTTCCGCCAACACCACCGCCAGCTATTGTGCTGCTAGAGGAACAAGGCATGGCACTTAAACCACTTTTATGATTACTCCCACTGCCTCTCTAGTGCCTCTCCTTCATCTCTCTTTTTCTTTTATTACTGGCATTGACGAGCCTGTTGGGTATGAAGAGAGAGAGTGTTCTCCAGATGAAAATGATGGTGTTTTGGCCCAATAGATGCTCTTAAGCATTGGAAAAATTGCTGAAGTGTAAGGGCACTTTTGGTAATATGAATCAGAGTGTTTTGGCCCAATAGATGCTCTTAGTGAGCGTTCTTTTCTTTTTTTTAATAAAACATTTCATTATTTTCATCAATTAAATATTGACCTCATCTGAATTTAATATAATATTAAATTATTTTAATGATATTACATTCTTTTATTGATCGCCTCAAAATTATTAAAAATAAATTTCTATCTTAAAATAAAATTTATGATAATTAATAATAAGTATGATTAATTTCAATCGGTGAATAAATTAATTTTATTGAATGAGAATTTTTATTGTATATAAATAAATAAAATTAATTTAAAAAAGATAATTTGAATTTCAGAGAGAATCAAAATGTAATTTTAATTTTTGTGGGTCGATTACATATACAATTTAATTATTGATAAATTCGTTATAGATATCGAAAATGTTTCACGTATCTAATTTTTTGTTAGATTTTAAATTAGTTAAAGAGATGCTCGTTAATTAAGTCTAATTCTAACTCTTAACAATCGTAAGAGATGCTCCTAAAATTTAATTTTATTATTGTATTAAAAATTAAAAAGATCTGATTCTAACTAACAAACGAGAGATGCTCAATTCGTTTAAGTTAGATTATATTATTTCTTAGGAAGAAATTATGCAACCTAATTCATAACTTATTTCAATTTAATTAAACAATTACGGATTTAATTAACTTGAATAACAATCTACGGCGCCTTAATGTAACTGTAACGACCCGAAAATTGGACTGCTACCGGCGCTAGGATTCAGGTCGACTTAAGGTCGTCGGGACCCGTAGCAAGCCAACTATACATCCTGTCATATATTGCTTATCAAGATTTTAAAGTAAAATATATAGTATCAAATTACTTCTGACAGAGATGTGAAGTTTCTAACTCATTTCTGGGTGACTTTATGAAAACGTTTTGAAACTGAACTTTGATATAACAGTGCTGCTGATCAAACATAATTTAGCCACATTTTATTATCATTATTGCTATTTAAATATGCATTTTCTAGTTTAATTTATATTTTTATGATATTTTTGCAGAAAATGAGAAAAATGAAAACTTGGAGAAAATTTGCAGAAAAAGGTAGAAAATCGATTTGGCCAAGGTGATTTGGCCAAATCACTTGTAGAAAGCTGAAGCAGAAAACTGGAACTGACTTGCAGAAACGATTTGAATAAGCGATTAGGGCAAATCAACTGCCCAAATCAAATTGATGTAGTAGAGTCCAGCAGCGCGGGAAAAAGAAAAATCAGAATTTAAAAAGTGTTGGAGTCCTATCCTACTTCAAACATCTCAAGACTAATCCTATGACATCTCCAAGAGCCACTCCAAAGGAAGACTCTCTCCAAAAGAATATTTATTCATGATTTAATACAAAGGCAAAGAAGGAATAAAAAACTATAAAAGACCAAGTCAAATTAGGATTCCAAATCCTAATTGGATTAGGACTCCTCACCTATAAAGAGAGACAACAACCAACCAGCAGGATATATTCAGATTCTCTTCAGAATTTCGGCAGCCCTCTTCCTCTACTTTTCTTCTTTCTTTTTGTGTATTCTTGTCCACCATGAGTCGCTAAACATCTTCTTTTCTAGTTGAAGTTGGAAAATTTCAGTTTTGTGATGAATTGGGAGATTTAAAACTCCATTGTTAAGCTTCTATTTTTCAATATTTATGCAACTTGTTCTTCATGCTATTATTGCTTTATTATTAGAATCAATTAAGGCCTGTTGCTTTTAATTACATAAGTGATAAATTATTAGTTTAAATAATTTAGGTCCGTAATTGTAACGACCCGGAAACCGAACCGCTACCGGCGCTAGGATCCAGATAGACTTAAGGCCGCCGGGACCCGTAGCAAGCTTATCCTGAACTCTGTGTACCTGATAAATCCCATACATGATCAAACATAAACATAAAAACTGAAAACTTTCCTCCCATTTACCAAGCTTGACCTGCATGCACTATGTCTGAAAACATAGAACCCATTCTCATAGGGTCAGCATAACATATGTCAGCCTTGGTTCAACACATTTCTCATCAAGAAACATAAAACAGGATCCATGTATAAAGGGATTAACCATACACTAGGGCCAAGCACAATACTCTATCCATTACATGACATTACATATCTATACAAATCATTACATACTAGTCCTTTAATTTACATCATGTCCGCTACTCTATTACATAGCCAAAACCTTTACCCTTGACGCCTTCTCGGACTACCTCTGACCTGCAAAACTAGGGTGAGGGGAGAGGGATGAGCTAAAAAGCCCAGTGAGTAGAAACAATGAAAACAATTCATTAAATACATGCTTTTATGAAATGCGTCACTGCACAAACTGTCACACTCAACCCAAAACTATAGAGATGGATATGACCAGGAAAACTGACAGAACTTCCCCTGAAATTTATACATATAACCTGCTATAATTTCAAAACATTAAGCATATAAGAGAAAAACTGATAGTTGGACCTGTCAATTTATTAAATATTTACAATCAACAAAATACTTTTTCCACTGGGCTATACAATCTATACATGATCTGACAAAATTACAAAAGATATGATAAAAGACTTAGGATTGGTCCGACCTCCTCTAGACTCTGAGTGGACGATGTGGAAGGAAGGACAAACAAGAAGATGAGGACTGCTGAGCAGATCACCAAAAAGGAACTGAAATATTAAAAGAAATATAAGGGTGAGTACAAACTACTCAGTGAGCGGATAAATAAATAACAAATGAGAAAAGATAAAGTTTAGGTACTTAATAGTACCAAATATTTAGCTAAAATAAGTCAGCTGAATAAATACAATTTAATTCAATCAATATAAAATAACTGTGAAAAATAGAATCCGCATACACTCATAATATGTTCCCTGCAGATAATGCTGGCATCTCAGGTATAATAAAATAATAATAGCCTGAGAGCAATGCTGGCATCTTAGGCTCTATAATGACAAATTTGGCCCAAGAGCAAATAAAATACTGGTCATACACATGTGCAGAACTACCCCCAAAGGGTGACCACCTGACATACGCCCCAAAGGCTGTCTGTATATTAAGCGTTGTCCCAAAGACAGTATAAATATATATCATGCTGAAAATAAATCACCTGTCATCAAGGTGTTATCTGTTCGGTGCATATACAGAGTGTAATCGGCTATTTATTCAGCTGTGCTTTAAATTCAATTTTCATTCATTCACAAAAATATAAATTATCTTTATCCTTTTCCAACTTAAATAAACAAAATAACAGATACACATATAAATATACTTAAGGAAGTTATCAATGTTATATCTTTATCCACTCACCAGAATACTTGGGACAAAAGACCTAGGTCGCAGGAGGACCCCTCTTATCTATCCTGGAAGTTGGATCCTCTCCTAGAATTAAAAAAAATAAAATAATATATCAAATAATAAAAATGCTCTAGAACAATAATATAAAACGTAAAATACGAAATTTTAAAATATTTTTAAGAAAATTTGGGCAATATTTCGGCATAGTTAGTCCTCCCAAAAATACCCAAACTCAACAAAAATACTCAATAAGCTGTAATTATTATTTAAATCAACCTATGAAAATCATTAATCCAAAAAGAAATATAAAACCCCATTGATTGGATCTAACTAAAACATAACCCATTTTTATCCTCAAATCACAAAAATCACTATTAAAAGGTAGAGAAAGTAAATTATATCGTAAAAATTTGAATAAAAGGGACAAAACTCACTTATCCAATTTTGGAGCCTCAAGAAGAAATTATTGAATTTCTGAACAGGATGTAGGTTTAATCAGGACCTAGCGGAGGATTTCAGAAGTTTATGGGTTGATTGGGTTAAGAAGGAGGAGATTTGGATTAAAAGAGGATTTTTCTTTTAAAAAAAAACTTACAGAGCAAATGCTCTGTTTCTGGAGGAGGAAGACGGGCTCTGTTTCGGGAATGTTTCGGGACATTCCCGAAACCAGAGCTTTAATGCTCTCTTTCCTCTTTTTTTTTTTTTGTATATGGGCCTGGGCCTGATAATTCTCTCCTCCTAAAAGAAATTTCGTCCTCGAAATTTTACATACCTGGTGAAGGGAATAAATGTGGAAATTGAATTCGCATATTCTCTTCTTTTTCCCAGGTAGCTTCTTTGGCAGAATGGTTACTCCATCGAACTTTAACCAGGGGTATTATCTTGTTCCTTAGAACCTTCTCTTCTCTGACAATGATCTCTATTGGCTCTTCTTCATATGTTAAATCTTCCCTCAACTCGATAGGCTGATTCTGGAGGATGTGGGAAGGATCACTTCTGTATCTTCTTAACATAGATACATGAAAGACATCATGAATCTGAGATAGCTCTGGAGGTAGTGCTAAACGATAAGCAACTGGTCCAATTCTCTCTAAAATCTCATATGGTCCTATGAATCGCGGACTCAATTTTCCACGTTTACCAAAACGTACAACCCCTTTCCATGGTGAGATCTTTAGAAATACCTTGTCGCCAACATTATATTCAATATCCCTTCTCTTCAGATCTGCATAACTCTTCTGTCTGTCTTGTGCTGCTTTTAATCTACTTCTGATCATCTGAATTTTATCTGTAGTGTGTACTAGTTCTGGACCTTCTAATTGTCTTTTCCCTACCTCATTCCAACACAATGGCGTTCTGCATCTTCTCCCATACAAAGCTTCGTAAGGAGCCATGCCCATACAAAGCTTCCTCTAAACTCCATCACACAAGCTCTCAGCATATCCTCCAAGGTCTGAATAGTTCTTTCTGATTGACCATCAGTTTGAGAATGGAAGGAAGTGCTAAACTTCAACTTGGTGCCTAAAGCATTTTGCAAGCTAGGCAAAAAATGAGAAGTGAATCTTGGATCTCTATCTGAAACAATAGAGACTGGAGCACCATGGAGTCTTACAATCTCATTGACATAGATCTCTACTAACTTGTCTAAAGAATAATCCATCCTGACAGGCAAAAAGTGTGCTGACTTGGTTAATCTATCAACTATCACCCATATTGCATTATGTCCATGCGAAGTACGAGGTAACCCAGAAACAAAATCCATAGTAATGTGTTCCCACTTCCATTCCGGAATAGAGAGCGGTTGCAGCTTCCCTGTTGGATGTTGATGTTCTGCTTTAATCTGTTGGCAAACTAAGCATGTGGACACAAAGTCAGCTATTTCTTTCTTCATACCTGGCCACCAATAGTTTTCTCTAAGTTCTCTGTACATTTTTGTACTTCCTGGATGCATAGAGTAAGCAGAACAATGGGCTTCCTCCATAATCTCTCTCTTCAAGCTTTCTACTCTGGGTACACATAGTCTATCACTAAACATTAAAGTCCCATCCTCCCTTAGGGAAAAGTCGGTACGGGTGCCATCTCTTACTTCATTTCTGATCTTACTCAACTGCTCATCTTGATTTTGGGCTTCTCTGACTCTTTCTATCAACACTGGTCGAACTTTGAGAGTTGCTAACAATGCTCCTGCATCATCCACTGCTAGTTCTACTCTTAAGGATCTGATCTCTAGTAACAAAGGAAGCCGAACTGTTTTGAGATAGGCCAAATTACTAAAGGACTTGCGACTAAGGGCATCAGCTACCACATTAGCTTTTGTAACAGCCCGGAAACCGATACCCCTCTGTAACGGCCCAAACTGCTCGGCACTAGGATCCAGATCAGCTTAAGGCCGCCGGAACCCTTAGCAAGCCTAAACTGAACTCTGTGTACCTGATCAATCCCAGACATGATCCAACTAGAACACTAGCTTTTAAAACATTTTCTGTAAAACCACCAGGCTTAACCTTAAAACCACAGCCGTCAAAGCCTACACCAGTGATCTACTCTTAAACTGAACACATAGAACCCACTATCTTAGGGTCAGCATATTACAGGCTAGCCTTACTTTCCCTTATGGGTCAAGGGGTTTTATACCCTTTCTTCCCTTTCAGATGGGTTAAGGGGTTTTATACCCTTTCTTCCCTCTCAGCTGGGTCAAGGGGTTTGATACCCTTTCTTCCCTGATCACTGGAGTTTTATAAACACAGCATACGTTAAGCCTAGCTTGACACATTTCTCATAAAGAAACGTAAAACAGGACACATGCATAAACTAGGGATTCAGCATACACTAGGCAAAGCACAACTCTAGACCTTATCTCATTGGATACTCTATCTCTTTACCACATGCTCTTTCCATGCATAACCTGTATATACATCATGCTCAAACACCATGTCCATACATCATGTCCACTACTATACTATACAAACAAACATAACATAACATATCATCCTTTAATCTTTACATCATCTTCCATAAACATATACATCAAGCTTCTTTCATACATAAACATTCCACATACCACTCTATCAAAACCTAGCTATGCTATTACAGCCAAACACAGCAACCCATGCTTAAACTCTGCTTTTCCCACAGCTCACTCTGCTGAACTCTGGCCCTGCAAAACTGGGGTTAAGGGAATGGGGGTGAGCTACTAGAGCCCAGTGAGTAGAAACCATAAAACAGTTCATTATGCATTATATGCTTTCATGGAATGTGGCATAGCACAAACATATCACATCTCGGATTAGACATGTAATACCCGGCTAGATGCAGACATCGGAATTCCTACCGTCCGGTGGAATTTGAGGATGTCAGAGGTCTTTGGAAGGGTAAGAGAAAGTTTTCTAAAATATTTGCAAGTGTTTTAACGGGTTTAGCGTAGAAAACGAGTTGAGTTTCGTGGAGAATTGGCCAAAGGAGTTTCTGTCATGTTCGGCCCCCGAAGGTTATGTTCGGCCCCCGAAAGTTGCATGGTTTTGCATGCAATTTCGGCAGCCGAAGCTGAGGTGGTCGGTTAGTTGTGCATGCTCCTCAGTCCGTGGTTTGGCCAGGTGTTCACCTCCAGATCATGACTCGAGGTTAGGCCACGTCTCCCTTGACTCATCTGCAAGCTTTTAATCAGCTCATGCAGAGGGTTGCTCGGTTGCAAGAGGTTTTGAAGGTTTTGAGAGAAAATAGAGGTTTTGGTGGTTTGAAGCTTGTGAAGGGGATTTGTTGAGTTCAAGTTGTTCCTCTGCTAGTTTCAGGAGGTAAGAGAGGTCTTTATACTTGTTTTATGGTTTTAACAGCTTTTAAAGAGGTTAAGGGTAGAAATGCATGTTTAGGTTTTAGAGTTTAGTTTTGATGTGTTAATGGTGAAAGCATGATTATGTGTTGTATTAGTTGTTTTGTTGGGGTTAATAGGTAGTTTGGGACCCCTTTGTGCATATACTAGAGTATATGTGAGTTGAGACGCTGAGTTATGCATGGTAGAGTGTGGTGGAGAAGTGGTGCATGAGAGGAAGCAAGGTTCTGCCTTCTGGAGAACCCAGCTTCGGCCGCCGAAGTGAAGATTCGGCCGCCGAACCCCTTGTGGAGGTAGTTTCGGCTGCCTAAGGTTGCCTCCGAAAGAATGGACTTTCGGATCTGTCATGCACATTCGGCCGCCGAAGGTGCCGCCGAACATGCATGAGTTTCGGCTCTGGAGAGGACATTCGGCCGCCGAACCTGCTGCCGAATGTGTTCTGGCCAGCCTTCGTTTGCATGAGTTATGTGAGTAATTTCAGAGGTTTAGAGGGAATTATGGGGAAGTGTTTCAGAGTTATTCAACGTATGTGTGACACCTCATTCGAGTCCATTTGTGTAGGATTGGACCCGAGAGTTCGAGGAGGTCCTCAGAGTTAGAGATATCAGAGTCAGTACAGTATCTGCCAGAGAAGCAGAGGTGAGTGGAACTAAACGACATATTTTATCTTGAGATATGACACGATTCTAGCATGATCCATGCATCATAAACTGCCATGCTATGTATTAGGTTGTATTGCATTAGAATGCACGACGATGATGCATTGCATAAGTTATTGTTTATGTGGATGAATGTTGGATGATCCTTAGCCCTTGACAGAGAGCAGATACAGATTTATGGCATGAGATAGCCATACCAGGTCGCCCCTGGATAGTCCAGGTCGCTCCTGGTACTATGAGTGAGACAGCTGGGCTGTCAATTCAGAGTTAAGTATCGACCAGGTGAGACCTCGTCTCCTTGGCACAGTTGGTCATGTTATGATATCAGAGCAGAGATAAGAGTAGACCAGGTGATGACATCGTCTCCCTGGCACAGTTGGTCAGATTATCACATGTAGTTGAGGGCTATTGGTGACAAGTTCATCCTTGAGATGATATGTTTGTGATGTGATGCATTTCATGAAAGCATATAATTAATGAACTGTTTTCTTGTTCCTCCTCACTGGGCTCTAGAGCTCATCCCACTCCCTTAACCCCAGTTTTGCAGGTTCTGAGATAGCTATGGGAAGTCAAAGTCAGCAAGAGTACAGAGGAAAGTTATGCATGAATGTATGTTTGTAATAGCATAGTGGACATGATGTAATTCAAAGATTAGTTGTAATGTAATGTATAGATAGGTACTGTCATATACTGGATAGACTTATGTTTTCCCTAGTGTCATTGCTACAGTGTGATGTATGATGAATCCCTTGTACATGAATCCTGTTTTACGTTTCTTGATGAGAAATGTGTGAGTTAGGTACCAGTGGGATGTGTTACAGATTAAAAAGGGTTTCAATCCCTTGAGCCACAGCAGATGGTAGTCCCTGGTATAGGCCCTGAGGGCCATTTCAGATTGACATATCTGAGTAGCAGCAGTTAAGCCTACAGAGTTGTACAGGATTGTTGAGTATATATGTATCATGTCTGGGATTTATCAGGTACACAGAGAGTATAGTCGGCTTGCTACGGGTCCCGGCGGCCTTAAGCCGATCTAGATCCTAGTGCCAGTGATGGTTCGGGCCGTTACTGAGGGGTACCGGTTTTCGGGTCGTTACAGATTGGTATCAGAGCATAGGGCCTCATGAGTACGATGTGTTGAGCATCTTTGCTCAAGGACTAGAGATATCCTACATCGGAAAGAGGTGTTGTCTGGTATAGGAAGGGAAGCACAATAGGTAACATCATGTCCACGAGGATAGGATGTGGAGTCCTGTCTTGCATGCTGATGTGAAATGCCCTGATGAGTTGCATGTTTATTGATATGTCTGATATGTACGTTGGATTTATGTGTTCTCACATGGCTCAATTGCTGATATGTTTGTGTGATGTTGTGCTTTACAGAGGCAGGATGAGAGGAACTCGTCGATCTGTTAGATTGACAGGAGCTCCGCCGGAGAATGAGGACATGGATGCTCATCTCCCCGTTCTACAAAGGGCAACATCAGATAGTATAAGCAGAGAAGGTACATCAAGGGACCCTAGAAGGTCTGTTGATGAGAGTAGAAGGGGAATTGTTCAGAGTGGTATGTCAGGGTGTATGAGAGAAATAGAGGAGGATGAGCAGAGTAGAGAGGGTGGCTTTGGCATGAGCAGGTTGGGAGGAGATATGGGTGAGTCCCAAGGAGGCACTCAGACCTCGAGATTTGTTCCACCTCAGTATCCACCCTACCAGTGGGGGGCAGAGTACCCGATGAGAGGTACATCAGAGTTTCCTAGGTATAACCCATATTCCACCTTTATGCCCTATCCTCCCTTTTATCCGCCATATCCACCATCACATCCACAGTATACCATGTTTCCACCCTTCTTTGGTTATCCAAGTTTTGCAAACCCTACCTCAGGGAATGTTGCACCTCCTCCACCACCAATAGAACCAGTAGCTCCAGTTGTCCAAACACCTAAGCTTAGTTCATCTGGAGAAAGTATGGTGCAGCTGACAGATTATTTGAGGTTAGATGTTCCCCAATTTGAGACTGGTGATGACCCTGTTGAGTATCTTAGACTGGTCAAGAAAATAACTGATGAATTGGGAGCCAGTGAGAGTAGAGCCATTCAGATGGCAGGGGTCACAGTGACATGTGAGAAGACAAGGGAATGGTTCACCCAGTATGTGGACCCGAGGGTAGAAAGCTTATCCTGGGAACAGTTTGCTATAGAGTTTGCAGGATGGGCTTGTTCAGATAGCTCAAGGGAGCATAAAGAGAGTGACTGTGAGCAGCCAGGGCAGACAGAAAACATGAGTGTAGAAAATGACCCAGAGAATAGTGACCGTTTCCCTTTGGGTGAGGCTGCTGCAAGGAATAAAAAGAAAGTGAGAGGCCTGAAAGGGTCAAAGAAAAGAGAGTTCTGGAATAGGGTACAGTTTGGCATGGGTTGTCGCGAGGGTTCGAGTTCTGGTTGGGGTCGTTCTAGCTGTGCGAGGTGCGGTAGGAGGCACAAAGGAGTTTGTCGGGCTGGGACAACAGCATGTTTCAGGTGCGGACAGGAGGGGCACATGGCACGAGAGTGTCCCATTATGACCGTATCCGCACAGTTCCCGCAGACACCCTCAGATAATAGAAGTCCACCAGAAGCTCCAACCTCAGTACAGGGCAGAGGGAGAGAAAGAGGGGTAGTCCCTTCGTCAGGAGGTTCCTTAAGTGGAAGTCCGTTAGTTCCGGCTCGGATTTTCACCCAGGATCAGCCAGAGATAGACACACGGAACACAGTGGTGCCAGGTAAACTCACTTTTGAGTGTTCTGATGTGTATAGAATATCAGTTGATGTGAAAATAGTAAAGTGTAATAGAGTTAGATGTTCAGAGACAAAAGTTCAGAGACGAGTGAGTCGTTAAAGGTTAGTGCGCCGGGAAAAAGCTCGAGAGCTATAGCCGTGGATTTGAAATCCAGGTAGAGAGAGAGTGATCTCTCATCTCTGAGGGTAGACCTCAAGTACAGAAATAAGGTAGAGAAGAGCATAAGAAAGTGAAGAGTAAGAAAAAGAATAAAAGTAAGTAAGAGAAAAGTAAGCAAAGAAAAGAAAGAGTAAATGAGATAATATAGAGCAGAGAAAGACTAGAATAGAATAAAGGTAAAGTATGAAAGTGTAGAAGGAGAGTTCAGTTTAGTCTGGGATTAGGTGGCGAGTGAGCTCTGATTCAGATAGTTCTGAATGCGTGAGGCGTGGAGTTGACACGAAAGTAGTCTGTTGGTATGGGACTACGGCATGTATAGATGCGAGCAGGAAGGACTCATGTTATGTGAGTGTCCTACTGCGGCCCTGATTGGCACAGTCCCAGCAGATGACTTCTAGTAGTGTCACTCAGCCTGTAGCTCTAGCCATGTTTCAGGATAGTGGTTGAGGCAGGAGGAGAGAGTTCTCCTTTTCTTTGGTTGGTTCCCGAGGGAAGATTCGTTAGCTTTAGCGTGGATCTTCATCCTGACTCAGTAGGAGGCTAACACATCGAACACAGTGACGTCAGATATGTTCACTTGAGGGTGTTCAGATGTGTAGGTTACGTGGACCCTGATGTTGTTTTCCCTGTTGTCTTGAAAGCCATAGATAGAGGAGGGTTGATAACTTCTGGGCTTAGAGTGTTTTCTCTGGGTTAGTGAACCCGAGTGTGATCCATCTGAGGTAGAGTCAGTGAGTCAGTATAGATCAGAGGTTGTTGAGAGTAGTAGATGCCTTTCAGCTGACCTTATGGTTCTAGGGATGACTGGTGATGTCACCCTAGGGCGGATGGGCTAGCTACTCGAGGTACTACCAAGTCTGCAAAGACAAGGTAGAAAAGTTCAGAGTTTAGAGGCTCGGATGGGTCAGAGTTAGTCCTTTGAGGGGACAGTATAGCATACCCAGAAGTTTGATAGCAGCCCTAACGCTTTCGGAAAGGTAGTCAGGGGTTTTCTTGCTCTTGGGTGAGAGCATAGGAGCCAGGTCAGGGAACCAGTCTCAGGACCCATAATCAGAAAGAGAGAAAGAGAGTTATATGTAGTATCCCAGACAGGCTAACAGGGTTACCATTGGTAAAACAATATAGAGTCTGACAGTTACGTGAAGATGGAGACTAGACTCATTTTCACCTCTTCCTTTGCAGTGGTACCTGTAGCATGTAAGAGTTAGAAAAACCAGTTGCATAAGTAAGAAAGATAGTAGAACAGTGTGAACTTGGTAGATAAGGCTTCTATCCAACTTAGTACTACACCCTGGAAGGTTTCAGTATCGGTGTAAGAAACGAAGGATGAAACCTTGAGACGCTGTCACAACTGTGAACAGGTGCACAAGGTCACTCCCAAGGACAGGTGTTCCCATGCAGGAGTAATGCGCGGTGGAGACAGCTAATAGGAGCTGCTTATTCTCCACGATAGCTCTACAAGTTGGAAACTAGATGTTAAGCGTTAGACAGAAAGGTAGAGACAAAGCCAGGATCGTAAAGAAGAAGAAAGGCGGGCAAGGGTCAGAGTGGCGTAGCAAAAGCGTAGAATAGTTTAGAAAACGAGAGAAGCATGCCCATTATCTACGAAGTGGTGTAGATTGTAAGAGAACATGGCATAGAGGCCAAGTTCTGTAATCTGAGTTCGATGTCGGGGCATACTTGAGAAAGTTAAAGCGATAGGCAAAGCATGTAGCATTTCCTTAGAGGTATTGCTCCTCTGACCGGGTTGCGTAAAGAGTTAGTATAACCAGAGTAGTATGAATAGAGCTGAGAAAAGCTGAAGAGAGTCAAATTGACTGTGTACAGACAGGAGTGGTCAGTAATCAGTGGGAGTGGGGACACAGATAAAGCAGTTAGCAGTTAAGAATCAGGAAGTTAGATAACCCGGGAGTTTTACTCCAGTAGTATCTGTATCTCTCAGAGGAAAGTGTTAAGCTTTCCTTAAATGCTTCTTTGCCTATGTGTTTGTTGTGTGAACATTCGAGGACGAATGTTCTTAAAGGGGGGAAGAGTGTAATACCCGGCTAGATGCAGACATCGGAATTCCTACCGTCCGGTGGAATTTGAGGATGTCAGAGGTCTTTGGAAGGGTAAGAGAAAGTTTTCTAAAATATTTGCAAGTGTTTTAACGGGTTTAGCGTAGAAAACGAGTTGAGTTTCGTGGAGAATTGGCCAAAGGAGTTTCTGTCATGTTCGGCCCCCGAAGGTTATGTTCGGCCCCCGAAAGTTGCATGGTTTTGCATGCAATTTCGGCAGCCGAAGCTGAGGTGGTCGGTTAGTTGTGCATGCTCCTCAGTCCGTGGTTTGGCCAGGTGTTCACCTCCAGATCATGACTCGAGGTTAGGCCACGTCTCCCTTGACTCATCTGCAAGCTTTTAATCAGCTCATGCAGAGGGTTGCTCGGTTGCAAGAGGTTTTGAAGGTTTTGAGAGAAAATAGAGGTTTTGGTGGTTTGAAGCTTGTGAAGGGGATTTGTTGAGTTCAAGTTGTTCCTCTGCTAGTTTCAGGAGGTAAGAGAGGTCTTTATACTTGTTTTATGGTTTTAACAGCTTTTAAAGAGGTTAAGGGTAGAAATGCATGTTTAGGTTTTAGAGTTTAGTTTTGATGTGTTAATGGTGAAAGCATGATTATGTGTTGTATTAGTTGTTTTGTTGGGGTTAATAGGTAGTTTGGGACCCCTTTGTGCATATACTAGAGTATATGTGAGTTGAGACGCTGAGTTATGCATGGTAGAGTGTGGTGGAGAAGTGGTGCATGAGAGGAAGCAAGGTTCTGCCTTCTGGAGAACCCAGCTTCGGCCGCCGAAGTGAAGATTCGGCCGCCGAACCCCTTGTGGAGGTAGTTTCGGCTGCCTAAGGTTGCCTCCGAAAGAATGGACTTTCGGATCTGTCATGCACATTCGGCCGCCGAAGGTGCCGCCGAACATGCATGAGTTTCGGCTCTGGAGAGGACATTCGGCCGCCGAACCTGCTGCCGAATGTGTTCTGGCCAGCCTTCGTTTGCATGAGTTATGTGAGTAATTTCAGAGGTTTAGAGGGAATTATGGGGAAGTGTTTCAGAGTTATTCAACGTATGTGTGACACCTCATTCGAGTCCATTTGTGTAGGATTGGACCCGAGAGTTCGAGGAGGTCCTCAGAGTTAGAGATATCAGAGTCAGTACAGTATCTGCCAGAGAAGCAGAGGTGAGTGGAACTAAACGACATATTTTATCTTGAGATATGACACGATTCTAGCATGATCCATGCATCATAAACTGCCATGCTATGTATTAGGTTGTATTGCATTAGAATGCACGACGATGATGCATTGCATAAGTTATTGTTTATGTGGATGAATGTTGGATGATCCTTAGCCCTTGACAGAGAGCAGATACAGATTTATGGCATGAGATAGCCATACCAGGTCGCCCCTGGATAGTCCAGGTCGCTCCTGGTACTATGAGTGAGACAGCTGGGCTGTCAATTCAGAGTTAAGTATCGACCAGGTGAGACCTCGTCTCCTTGGCACAGTTGGTCATGTTATGATATCAGAGCAGAGATAAGAGTAGACCAGGTGATGACATCGTCTCCCTGGCACAGTTGGTCAGATTATCACATGTAGTTGAGGGCTATTGGTGACAAGTTCATCCTTGAGATGATATGTTTGTGATGTGATGCATTTCATGAAAGCATATAATTAATGAACTATTTTCTTGTTCCTCCTCACTGGGCTCTAGAGCTCATCCCACTCCCTTAACCCCAGTTTTGCAGGTTCTGAGATAGCTATGGGAAGTCAAAGTCAGCAAGAGTACAGAGGAAAGTTATGCATGAATGTATGTTTGTAATAGCATAGTGGACATGATGTAATTCAAAGATTAGTTGTAATGTAATGTATAGATAGGTACTGTCATATACTGGATAGACTTATGTTTTCCCTAGTGTCATTGCTACAGTGTGATGTATGATGAATCCCTTGTACATGAATCCTGTTTTACGTTTCTTGATGAGAAATGTGTGAGTTAGGTACCAGTGGGATGTGTTACAGATTAAAAAGAGTTTCAATCCCTTGAGCCACAGCAGATGGTAGTCCCTGGTATAGGCCCTGAGGGCCATTTCAGATTGACATATCTGAGTAGCAGCAGTTAAGCCTACAGAGTTGTACAGGATTGTTGAGTATATATGTATCATGTCTGGGATTTATCAGGTACACAGAGAGTATAGTCGGCTTGCTACGGGTCCCGGCGGCCTTAAGCCGATCTGGATCCTAGTGCCAGTGATGGTTCGGACCGTTACTGAGGGGTACCGGTTTTCGGGTCGTTACAAGACATGATCCCAGAACTCCCTCTGTCGGTGCCCGGCCCCTATGGACTCCCAGGTCACTACATGTACTAGAGCCCGGCTCCTAACTGCGGAGCTCCCAAAGGTCTTATCTAGACATAACAGGTAGTGGGCTACTGAGATCGCCTTGGTCCAACCCCTCAACAAGAACAATGCAATGCAGCATAGTCGTGATCTCTAATGCAGTACAACCTAGTATCATATGGCATCCATGATGCGTGTCTCATGCTCATACTGTCACTATCTTTAACCATTAGCTTTAAAACATGCATAGTTAGTTCTACTCACCTGAAGCCAAGCTGTGGCTAACTCTGGGCCAACTCTCACACTGGAGCTAAACACCTCGCCTCAGATCCGATCCTACACAGGTGGACTCACATGAGGTGCCAAACAACTCTACCATAACTCTAAAACATCTCCCCAAAAACCCCCTACAATACCATAGACAAGCATGGAAAAACATGCAAAGGAAGGCAAAACAGGGTACCTTCGGCTGCACTTTCGGCGACCGAAAGTCCTCTCCAGAGATGAAAGTCAGGCATGTTCGGCGGCAGGTTCAGCGGTCGAATCTCCACGCCAGAGCCGAAAGTCCAAACCTTTGGGGGCGAGTTTCGGTGGCCTATCCCACCTCCTCAAGGGTTCGGCGGTCGAAACTCCTTTCGGCGGCCGAAACTCCTTTCGGCGGTCGAACTTGAGTTCCTCCAGAACCCAGATCCATGCACCAACAAGCCTCCCTAAACCTTCCTAACCCTCTTAACATGCATATAACCTCTTAAAACCATGCACAAACCCTTACACACACACATAGAAGCTAAACAACCTTAAACTCCCACACACAACATCACATAACCACATATAGCAAACAAAGGCATAAAGGATGCATAAACCCCTTCATGCATAACTCATGCAAACCATGCAAACCTACCCTTTATCCCTTCATAAACCTTGCTTAAAACACCATAAAACATAAGGATCAACACTTACCTCGTCAAGAATTAGAGTTGGTGTGATCCTAACTTCAAAACATGGAGAAACCAAGCTTCAAGAGCTTCAAACTCCAAAACCTTGCTCAAAGCTCACAACTCTTTAAAACAAGGATAAAACTCATTAAAAACCATGCAAGAACTTGCAAAAACCATGAAATCAGCTCAAGGAGGACATGAGCTCACCTTGGGTGGGAAGAGGAAGAAAACTTACCTCTTGAACCGACCTAAAGGGGCTTTTATAGGTTCGGCAGCCAAACTTGCACCCGCAACTCAGCCACCTTCGGCGGCCGAACCTAGCTTTCGGGGGCACAAACTCTACCACCTTCGGCGGCCGAACATACCTTCGGCGGCCGAACCTCTATTTTTTCCCTCCTTGACCTTTTCTCTTCAAAACTCATTTCCTTTCCTTTCAAAACCATAAAACACTTAAACACATGTTAGACAACCTTGTAGAAAACTTCAGTTTACCCTTGCAATACCCCTTAAAACGAAGCCGACATCCGAAATTCCACCGAACGGTAGGAATTCCGATGCCTGAAGAAGCCGGGTATTACAGCTTTACCTGGATGATATTCAATGGTACAGTCGTAGTCCTTAAGTAACTCAATCCACCGTCTCTGCCTTAAATTCAACTCCTTCTGTGTGAGAAGATACTTTAAACTCTTATGATCTGTAAAAATCTGGCACGTCACGCCATAAAGATAATGCCTCCATGTCTTTAATGCAAACACAACTGCAGCTAATTTCAGATCATGGGTGGGATAATTTAATTCATGTAGTCTAAGCTGTCTAGAAGCATAAGCTATCACCTTCCCATGTTGCATGAGTACACAGCCTAAACCCTTGTGAGAAGCATCACTACACACCACAAATCCATCTGTACCTGAGGGTAAGGTAAGAACTGGGACTGATGTGAAACACATTTTAAGCTTCTCAAAACTCTCTTGACATTCATCTGTCCATTCAAACTTTGCATTCTTTCGAAGGAGTTTAGTCAATGGTGCTGCAATGATGGAGAAATCCTGAACAAAGCGACGATAATACCCTGCTAAGCCCAGAAAACTTCTAACCTCTGTAACATTAGTTGGAGGATCCCAATTGACTACTGCTTCAATCTTCTTAGGATCAACCAAAACTCCATCTGCTGAGATAACATGTCCTAAGAAAACCACCCGATCAAGCCAGAACTCACATTTGCTCAATTTAGCATATAGTTGTTTATCTCTCAAAATTTGCAGTACTATCTGTAAATGCTTCTCATGCTCTTCCTTGCTACGGGAATATACTAAGATGTCATCCATAAACACAATAACAAAGCTATCCAAGTAGGGCTTGAACACCCTATTCATGAGATCCATAAAAGCAGCGGGTGCATTAGTTAACCCGAAAGGCATAACGAGGAACTCATAATGCCCGTAACGAGTTCTAAAGGCTGTCTTAGGTATTTCAGACTCCTTGATCTTCAATTGATGATACCCAGACCGCAAATCAATCTTAGAGAATACCTTAGCACCTTGAAGCTGATCAAAAAGATCATCAATGCGGGGTAAAGGATACTTATTTCACACTGTGACTCGATTCAATTGTCTGTAGTCAATACATAACCTTAAGGAACCATCCTTCTTCTTCACAAATAGCACAGGGGCTCCCCAAGGTGAAACACTGGGTCTTATGAAACCTTTATCAAGTAGCTCCTGCAATTGTGCTTTTAACTCCTTCAATTCTGCTGGGGCCATTCTGTATGGTGCCATAGAAATAGGAGCTGTACCTGGATTTAAATCAATAGAGAATTCAATCTCTCTATCTGGAGGCAACCCAGGAAGCTCTTCAGGAAATACATCAGGAAACTCGCTTACTACTGGTATATCTTCCAATTTAGGTCCTTCCCAACTACTGTCCATCACATAGGCTAAGTATGCTTGACAACCCTTCCGAAGCAACTTCCTAGTAGTCATGGCAGAAATCACATAAGAAGGAAGTAAACGCCTCTCCCCAAAGAAAGTAAACTTACACCCTTCTGGACTATTAAATACCACTAATTTCTCAAAGCAATCTATTGTGGCATGATGACGGGATAACCAGTCCATACCTAGGATGACATCCAGATCTTGTAAACACAAAGGAATCAGATCTACTAACAACTCATGGTCGCCCAACTTAACAACAAAATCCCTATACACATATTCACATACTACAGAATCCCCAACTGGAGTACTCACAGCTAATCCACAGTCTAAAGGTTTTAATTCTCTATCAGCATGCTTAGAGAAGGATTGAGATATGAAAGAGTGAGTAGAACCAGGATCTATGAGAATGTGTGCATCTTTACCAAAAATAGTTAACATACCAGTCACCACCTCTGGAGATGCTCGTGCCTCCTGCTGTGTCACAGCAAAAACTCTGGCCTGAGTGCGAGGTCTGCCGGGTTGCATCGTTGGTCTAGACTGAGAAGATGAAGTAGCTCCACTGGCTCTGCTTGTGCCAGGCCCCACTTGTGCCGTAGGTACTCCCTGTGATGGTGTCATACCATACCTTAGATTCTGAGGCGCCATTGATCCTTACTGAGAACCACTGTCTCTGGCTATCAGCAATGGACAATCTTTCTTAAAATGCCCCGAAGAACCACATTCAAAACAACCCTTATCAAATTTTCTGCACTCCCTAGCATGATATTTACCACAGGTGGCACATTGAGGAAAATGTCTCTTCCTTTGCTCAAACCCAGAATTATATCCTTGCCCACGTGTCTGTGCCCTAAAGGAACTACCCACTGGCTGTGCTACTGAACTCTGACTAGACTGTGGTCGAGCAACCTGCTGCTCTGTGTTAACAAAAGAACCTCTCCCACTACCTCTGTATTCAGTTTGGGACTGAAATGAACTGCTCCCTCTCTTAGCTGGTCTTTCTCTGAACCCCTGTGAACCTGCATATGTTTCCTACTCATCCTCTGCTCATACTCTTTCTCCTCTTGCTTAACTTTTTCAACATTCAAAGCTGCTTCCACCAACTCTCTGAAGTTATTACCTCTGAACCAGGTCATAGATGATCTGATATTAACATGTAGGCCCTGTCTGAATCTGTCACATTTTGCTTCCTCAGAAGGCAATATATCTGAAACAAAGCAATAAAGATCTTCAAACTTGTCAACATACTCTCTTATTGAGAGGCTTCCCTGAAACAACTTGAAAAAGGCATCATGTTTTCCTTTCCTGTAACTTTCTGACGAATATTCCTGGCGAAATTCATGTATAAATTGATCCCAAGTCAGTCTGACTCCATGTCTGCGACGGATGCCATCGAACCAAGCATCAGCCTTACCCTGAAGCAAACCATGTACATTATCTACCTTCTCTGGATCAGTCAACTTCATTAATTCAAACACTTTTAGCACTTTCTTTAACCATTTATCTGCAATGTCAGCATCAGAGGAACCCTCAAAATCATAAGCTCCCAAACGTCTAGCACGATCCACTATCTCCCACGGATCTCTAGGTTTGGCTGTAACAGCTGCTGTAACTACTTGTGCCACAAAAGCACCCAAGTCTGCATTTATCTGGAAAGGATGGGCTGGTGCTACAGGTGGAACAAAAGGTGGAACTGCAGGTGCAGCAGGAGGTGCAACTGCAGGTGCCGAGGAAAGCGATGGTGTAGTCGGATATGCCCCTGATTCAACACCATGAGAAACAGATTCTCCATGTCCTTCTCGGCTCTCAGATAACTTTGATCTGCCACCCCTTCAAGAGGCGGAGGTGCAACTATAGGATCCCTAGGAGGTCGACCAATATCAGCTAATCTAGCTGTACAAACACCACAGCCCCGACTTCTATTACCTACTCTGGGCGGTATTGTCCTACAAATGAAAATATGAAAAGAATTATCAGAATATAATTAAAAATACTGACTCGAGGAAAATCTACAGAATCTATAAACCTAGGCTCTGATACTAAAAATTGTCACACTCAACCCAAAACTATAGAGATGGATATAACCAGGAAAACTGACAGAACTTCCCCTGAAATTTATACATATAACCTACTATAATTTCAAAACATTAAGCATATAAGAGAAAAACTGATAGTTGGACCTGTCAATTCATTAAATATTTACAATCAACAAAATACTTTTTCCACTGGGCTGTACAATTTATACATGATCTGACAAAATTACAAAAAGATATGACAAAAGACTTAGGATTGGTCCGACCTCCTCTAGACTCTGAGTGGACGATGTGGAAGGAAGGACAAACAAGAAGATGAGGACTGCTGAGCAGATCACCAAAAAGGAACTGAAATATTAAAAGAAATATAAGGGTGAGTACAAACTACTCAGTGAGCGGATAAATAAATAACAAAGGGGAAAAGATAAAGTTTAGGTACTTAATAGTACAAATATTTAGCTAAAATAAATCAGCTGAATAAATACAATTTAATTCAATCAATATAAAATAACTGTGAAAAATAGAATCCGCATACACTCATAATATGTTCCCTGCAGATAATGCTTGCATCTCAGGTATAATAAAATAATAACAGCCTGAGAGCAATGCTGGCATCTTAGGCTCTATAATGACAAATTTGGCCCAAGAGCAAATAAAATACTGGTCATACACATGTGCAGAGCTACCCCCAAAGGGTGACCACCTGACATACGCCCCAAAGGCTGTCTGTATATCAAGCGCTGTCCCAAAGACAGTATAAATATATATCATGCTGAAAATAAATCACCTGTCATCAAGGTGTTATCTGTTCGGTGCATATACAGAGTGTAATCGGCTATTTATTCAGCTGTGCTTTAAATTCTTTCATTCATTCACAAAAATATAAATTATCTTTATCCTTTTCCAACTTAAATAAACAAAATAACAGATACACATATAAATATATTTAAGGAAGTTATCAATGTTATATCTTTATCCACTCACCAGAATACTTGGGACAAAAGACCTAGGTCGCAGGAGGACCCCTCTTATCTATCATGGAAGCTGGATCCTCTCCTAGAATTAAAAAAAATAAAATAATATATCAAATAATAAAAATGCTCTAGAACAATAATATAAAACGTAAAATACGAAATTTTAAAATATTTTTATATATATTTTTAAGAAAATTTGGGCAGTATTTCAGCATAGTTAGTCCTCCCAAAAATACCCAAACTCAACAAAAATACTCAATAAGCTGTAATTATTATTTAAATCAACCTATGAAAATCATTAATCCAAAAAGAAATATAAAACCCCATTGATTGGATCTAACTAAAACATAACCCATTTTTATCCTCAAATCACAAAAATCACTATTAAAAGGTAGAGAAAGTAAATTATATCGTAAAAATTTGAATAAAAGGGACAAAACTCACTTACCCAATTTTGGAGCCTCAAGAAGAAATTATTGAATTTCTGAACAGGATGTAGGTTTAATCAGGACCTAGCGGAGGATTTCAGAAGTTTATGGGTTGATTGGGTTAAGGAGGAGATTTGGATTAAAAGAGGATTTTTTTTTTTAAAAAAAAAAACTTACAGAGCAAATGCTCTATTTCTGGAGGAGGAAGACGGGCTCTGTTTCGGGACATTCCCGAAACCAGAGCTTTAATGCTCTCTTTCCTCTTTTTTTTTTTTTTTTTTTTGTATATGGGCCTGGGCCTGATACAAACATTTCACATCTCGGATTGGACATGACCTCAAAACTCCCTCTATCAGCGCCCGGCCCCCCCAGGGAGCTCACACAGGTCTTTCCTTACTTAACAGATCGTGGGCTATTGAGGTCGCCTTGGTCCATCCACATCAACAATAAATAATGCAATGCATCATATTCATGACTACTAATGCAATCAACCTATTGCATACTCATGATGTATGAAACATGCTCAAATCATTTAATTTCTCATATTGAAAACATTAAGTTTAGTTCCACTCACCTCTGGGAGACGCTGGACTGACTCTGCAACAGCTAACACTGACGGCCTCCTCGATCCCTCGGGTCCGATCCTACACAGGTGGACTCGAATGAGGTGCCAAACACACTCTAAACAACTCATAACAACTCCCCAAAAACCCCCTAAAACATCCTCAAGCATGCATGGAAAACAAGCAAGGAAAAGCTGGACAGGGCATCTTCGGCGGCACCTTCGGCGGCCGAACCCCCTCTCCAGAGACGAAACTCGGGCACTTTCGGCGGCACCTTCGGCGGCCGAAAGTCCCTTCCAGATCCGAAAGTCTAAACTTTCGGGGGCAAGGTTCGGGGCTGAAAGACCTTCCAGAGCCGAAAGTCATCCACCTTCGGCGGCATGTTCGACGGCCGAACCTTCCCTCCAGAGACGAAAGTCCTAACTTTCGAGGGCAAGGTTAGGCGGCCAAAACAGCCTTCCTAAGGGGTTCGGCAGCCGAACCTTGCTTCGGCGGCCGAACCTGAGTTCATCCAGAACTCAGCTTCATGCATAAACAAGCCTCCCAAACCTTCCAAACACCCAAAACATGCAAACCACAATTCCACAACCTGCATATACTCAAGTATAGGCACAAAGGGGTCCAAAACTAACTTAAAACCCCAACAAACAACACATCTAAACACATATACATGCTTTGACCACAAATCAACCAAAAACTCACTTTACCCTAAACATGCATCTCTGCCCATAAACCTCCATAAAACCTTCATAAAACATCAAAGAAGCTAAGGATCTACACTTACCTCTTGAAGAACAAGGGTTGATGTGATCCAAACCTAGAGATGTGGAGAATCCAAGCTCCAAAAGTCTCCAACCTTACAAACTTTGCTCAACTATCAAAACTCTTCAAAACAAGGATAAAACTTATGAAAACCTTGAGAGATTTGAAGAAAAAGCATGAAAACAACTCAAGGGAAACAAAACCTACCTTTGACCCAAAAACAGAGAGCTCCAACACCCTCCATTTCCTGTCAAAGGGCTTTTATAGGTGGCCAACCGCCTCTCCTTCGGCGGTCAAAACTGCATGCAAAACCATGCAATGTTCGGCGGCCGAACTTCACCTTCGGCGGCCGAACCTGGCGTTTGCTTCCTTGGTCTTTTCTCTTCAAAACCCAATTCCTTTCTCATTCAAAACCTTAAAACACTTAAAAACATTTGAGAAAACCTTTGTTTTACCCTTCTAGAAACCTCCGACATCCTCGGATTCCATATTCCAACGGAGCTCCCGCCGGAAAATAAGAATTTCGATGCTGGCGTCTAGCTGGGTATTACAGTAATTGCTTAGATTATTTAAACATAAGCACACTTGGTTGCATAATCTAAACTTGACCACGCGGTTGGCAAGGTTAGAATTAGGTTTCTCTAAGTCTTAATGCAGTTAACAGTTGAAAAGTAAAATACTCTAAGGACGTTCCTTGGCAACTTGTTAACTAGTGTTTGATTAGCGAACGTTTCCTAGTCAAACTAAAAATAAGGAGGAATTTGGTTGTGAGGAGCGTCTTCCACAATCTAAATTAATTTATTGTAATAAATAGGAGTACCAAAGAATCAATTATCAATTCTAAACAACTGAAATAGATCCATACTTCAACTAGAGCCCTTCTCCCATTGATTTACTCATCTTTTTAATTATTGCTTTCTTTTACTCAGTTTTAATTCTAGTCCACTATCATCTCAAACAAACCCCCTCTTTTTATTTTGTTAATTATTTGTCCAAGTCATTATTAGGAAGATTTGTAGTGTCAAATCCCTGTAGTTCGACCCTATTGCCACTATGTACAAGTTATTTTGTTGATTGATAATAGGTTTATTTTTTACGATTTCGACAACCGCTATCAGCCGCCCATCCCCAAACTAATGGACAAACTAAAGTGGTGAACCGCACGCTTGGCAATCTTCTGCACTGCATCTGCAGTAACAAGAAAACTGCTTGGGATCTTGCTCTTGCCCAAACAGAATTTGCTTACAACCGTGCTATCCACAGATCCACAAAGATGTCACCATTTTCTGTTGTGTACAGAAAAGTCCCAGC
Organism: Manihot esculenta; assembly: GCF_001659605.2. Classification (NCBI taxonomy): domain Eukaryota; kingdom Viridiplantae; phylum Streptophyta; class Magnoliopsida; order Malpighiales; family Euphorbiaceae; genus Manihot; species Manihot esculenta. The sequence goes on from NC_035166.2 coordinate 27,665,661, forward strand.
GCGAACAATTGATCTTATCACAACAGTATTGTAGTAAGAAACTTGGCAAAGCAACACGTGGATGTTTTGAAATAGGTACAACAATGCCTTACGGAAGCCAATGACAAATATAAAGTTACAGCTGATAAACATAAGCGTTTCAAGTCCTTCAATGTCGGTGACCAAGTTATGGTGTATTTACACAAGGAGCGTAGTGGAGGATAGAAAAAGCTTCACGCCAAGAAGATTGGTCCATTTCGGATCATTCAGAAGATCAATGACAATGCTTTTATTCTTGACCTCCCACATGAGATGAAAATTTTCAAGACGTTTGATATGACAAATCTATTTCAGTACTACCCTGCTGATGGCACCTCGAGGTCGAGTTTTTACAAGTGAAAGGGAATGACATAGAGCAGCTAGCCTTGGACTTTACGACAGATTTAGACCGGGTTTAATTTTTGCTGTCGACATCTTATAGAGACCCACAATAACTTTTCGAAAAGAGAATTTCGAGATATACGACTTTCAAAAATGTGATGAGCGCCGCGAGCCTAGTCACAGAGTTCAATATGGAAATTCCATCATTTAGGGGTCAATTTTGTATTATAATTATTTTTTTAAAATATTTGAGTATTTTCGTAATTTTATTTACTACAATTCTATTTCTATTATAAATAGCCTCCCTTAATTATTAAAAACTCGTTTTTTAATTTTTGAAAAATTTTGATAAAACTTTTAATTTTTTAATCTATTTTTCCTCTTATTTCATTTTAACTAAATAATATTAATTAAAATTTCTACATAGTCAAATACTTAAATAAAATAAAATAAATTCATAAATAAACGAAGAAAGAAAATAGAACATTGCTTTCAGTGCAACTTTTATCCATTCCACGGACAGCTAATCATTTCTTCTAAATGTGTTTGGTTGGAGGAACTACCTCCCTCGGTTTTACATTTGGCTGATACTTATATTGCTTTGATTTAATTTCTCTATTAATGCAATATTTTCCTCTAAAAAATAATTGCATAGAAAAATTACTCTGTATGCTCAATGCATGCACTCTTTCTTCAGAAAAAATGGGTTTAACATTTATTTAAGAAATAAAATATTTCTCTCATGAGAATCAACATACACATAATATTTCAAATATTGTATTATAGGATTTTCACATTCCATGAACCAAACGTCACTTAGAACATGATTTAATTTCATAAAATGGAACATGATTTAATTTCATAAAATGGAATAAGTATTGTGATTAGTACATGATTTAATTTTATAAGATGGAATAAGTATTGTGATTTCAACGGTGTGTAAAATTAAAAAGTTAACGTTACTTCAAATTTTAAATTCGTTTTAAGATCATAATCAAACCTTTGAATTGATAAATATTATTATTATCTCGAAGAGATAATTTAAAATTTGATTCCTCAACGTGAAATAAGAACTGGCACTATTTGCTTACACGTATCCGTTATTGTTTATCAAGATTTTAGAGTAAAATATATAGTATCAAATGCCAACCTAATAAGAACACATGTATTAAAACATTATATATACGATCAGTTTAAGAGTTTATAGATGCAATTTCTTCCTCACTTGTAAACAAGAATCGATTTCAATCAATTATAAGTAGGTACATAAACTCTTTTATTGTTCACGATAATAAAAAAATTCGACTTTTCCTCTCTACTTCAACTCCAAATTTGTTAAACTTTTAAAACTCTATGAATCTGAAATTTTTTATTCATTTACAATTTCTTCTGCCAAAAAATTTCCTTTAAATATACATAAATAGTTATCTGCACTTCCTTTTAGTATCTCTTTTTATTCTTTCCCTTTTCTGCGTACTATTATCTTTAGAACACCAAGAAAGAGGGGAACTTGAAAAAGAGACCACATATACATCTTTTTCAAGTAAATTTTGAGTCCATCTATGGAACCTGCAACATTGGCATTTTAGCAATGAAAAAAAAACACTCGCTAAAGATTAGATGCATTAATAAATTTAAGAGGAAGATTACATACCGGAGCTGTTGTTATGAGGTTATGGCAGGTATTGTCACAAGGAAACGGACAATCAATCTCGTTGGTACCATTTCTGTTAAAATACCAATCCCCAACAGCTTTTGCAATGGTCTGAAAAAAATGTATACATACTACTGAGACGGAGTCTATTTTGAGTTTAATCAGCAGTAAATAAA